>NC_058505.1:21228370-21906953 GCF_020382885.2 Scatophagus argus | reverse complement strand
GTTGGTGTGATGGTCGAGTGTCTAAATATATTTGTCTATGTACTGTATGATAAATCAGTTTTACACAAAGAGTGTGCCAGACTTTTTAATATATAGTGGTGTAAGAAGGACCACATTTTGTTGTTTTTTTCTTCTTAAAGTTACTTATTCCTTATTGTTTACAGTAAGTAGTGGTTAGCCAGTAGGCCACCATGTGCCTTAGTCTTTATGTTCAAAATATTAACTCTGTAACA
This sequence comes from Scatophagus argus, assembly GCF_020382885.2. Taxonomy (NCBI): domain Eukaryota; kingdom Metazoa; phylum Chordata; class Actinopteri; family Scatophagidae; genus Scatophagus; species Scatophagus argus. Next base: position 21,906,720 of record NC_058505.1, on the reverse strand, counting down.
CGTGGCGAAACTACAAGGTATATGATAAAACAAGTTAACAGGATTAATTACTGTAGAAATATGAAACCCACCCTTTTGGTAGGTGTCAAGGTAAGTACAGATCTCCATATTTCTAAGAATTGCACCACCGAGACAGCTCTTGTTCAAATGTCAGGGTGTTTTTAATGGCTGCAACGCCCACCTCTTGCTGGACCACCCTGACCTCTTCCTCAGCCCACGCTCGGCTGTCTGCTGGTCCCTTCATCTGCCCCCAATGCTCCTCCCCTTGCATCAGACAGCAGGCCGTTATTACTGACACACTGTGAAACAAGATGTCACAACTGTGGTGTAAATATTTGATAAAAGGCTGGATGCTGACAAAGAATATAGACGGTTAGCTTGATGCAGAAGGCTTTAAACACAACTGACACGGTGACAGCCGAATGGAAAATTATTAACATTCATGTTGGTGCACACACAGATGTGTTTTGACATGAGACATGTAAGTATTTTACTGTGAAACTGATGGGATGATCCTCATTACATTTTTAATAATGCATGCAGTATACTGTGCATGGCCAGCTGTTCACAACATGATTGAATTTTCATACCGAGAAAGCCATTAAGCATTGTAAATACGTTTAGGTACTTCATCTGGCAGATATAATAGTTAAACTCATAAAAAATGATGAAATCTAGGTCTGTTTCTTCATACTGTGGAATACATCTGTGAGAGTTAGATGGTGTTTCTTTGTTTTTGGAGCTGTCATGCCAAGGAAACCAGCATTTTAGATGTTAGGAAGTGTTTTCACAAGAGTGGTTGGCATATTCAGCCAAAATGATAACATTTGCAGTCTGGATAACACTGCACACACCCAGCTCAGTCATGGAAAAATAGGGCTATACATGTGAATCTGCTTGTTTCATTAAAGTTAGGGGAGAATGGGGTAAGTTAAGTCAGTGGGTAAAATGATCCACCACATCTAGGTAACCAAAAAACAAATAAGTCAGTAAAACACAACATTCACATGGCCATCGTGTTATTTAAGTTAAAGATTTTGTGTCTTAATTACAGCAGACAAATTTTGGACATAATTACATATTACTTTAAGTCAGTGCCTCTCTGCAAAAATGGCATTTCTATTCTTGAAAACTGGACCAAGCAAAAGAGAGCAGGTTCCTTCTTTTTAAATAAATTATATTTTTATATTACACAGTTAAAACCCGAGGTTATTTTCTTGCAAAATTCTTTCACTGATGGGTTTTCACCTAGGTCAGGTTTGGTTTGAGCTTTTCAGGAAGCGCCACCATCTCTCATGCTGAACCTCAGAGGCTACGTCATTGGCAAGAGCCACTGCCTTCAATAGACGGAACGTTGCTCAATTCACTCCATTATGCTCATTTTACCCCTACCTTGGGCCAAGTTGTGCCATTGGACTAATTTTTTTAGTGTTCTAAAAACATAATAATTACATATCTTGTTTTAATCCCTATGGATACAACATATAATTGAAAATATATTTAGTAACTATATAGATAGGAACTCTAAAAATGTATTTTACACTATAATCATCAATCATCATGAAAAATTCAGTCCGACATACTGACATATTAGAGAACTCTAATAACTAAATCTGAAATGAGTTCTGTGGGTCAGTTCGACAGAATAACATGCATTTATAAGAATGGACTTACAGATGGTTTGGGCAGGGTTAAAAAGGTTAAGGGATTCTATTTCCTATTGGGCAGCATTGACGCATTTTAATTTCAGATTTGGATATGGACATCACACAGCATTATGGATGCAGTTTTAGGTTTATTTATGACAGCATGGAGTTTACATCATAGGCTTTCACAGGCTCATGTCATACAGATGATAACAATAATCTTCAGTTCTCATAAGTAACCACTCAGATTGCAGATGTTTTTTTGTGCACGTCTGTTGAGTAAATTACACCCATCAGAGATGTGTATATCTCTGTGACAGAGTCCCAGGGCCTCACAATCTTTCTGTAGCAACTAGTGATCTTGGATGGTTTCCTAACTACAGAAAAAGAAATCTCTGTCTGTCTCTCTGTCTATCTGTCCCTCCATGTCTTTTCTGCATGTCTTTCTATGTCCTCCTCCTAAAGAACTGTTCTTCTGATCGACTGAAGACCCAAAGAAGAAGTAGTTTGAGAAGCCTATAACTAATAAAATGAGGATTATTGAATGAATTGATTATAAAATGTTGGCAGAAGATTTACTGCCAACATTAGAGCTATGTAGATCTATAGTAGAGCTTTCATTTCCTGCAGGTATTGTGGATTCAGTTTAACAGTCTTTGTAATGTTTTCTTGCAAATATGAAAGATGCTAATGAAGAAACATTCGGAAGAGTGAATGATGAAAGGAGGCTTCGTTGCCTTTTCATCTTTACTAGTTAACATTAGCTAGCTAGACTGAATAAAAAATAATTGAATAATTTACTGTGCTTGTCAGTGACTGCTTTCTTGTGTATTATTCACAGTATGAGTTGATGTCATGAATCAATCAGCACACCTTAAATGGTTAATATGACAGCTCTTAAGAACGCAACAAGCCAAGAAGTACGCTCATGTGGGGTGAACCACAGCACACTAGTTGTACTCATTATTCAGCATGACATCATGTTCATGTCAGCAGAATTCCACAAGTGCAGCTCACCTAATGTCATTCACGAACACTGAGGCAGTATGTCTAATAAGTCTTTACTTTTTTAAGTCAAGTTACAGTAACCTGTGCCATGGTTGGAAGTTTCAGTTCAGTCAGTTCCTGTTTCATTTTAGAGCTTTCTTCTCTTGTCTCTTGGTTTCTTTACATTTCCTGTATGTCTTTTTGCCACCTTTTGTTTTACCATGATTAGTTTCACCTGTGTCTCGTTTGTTTTCCCTCCCTTGTGTATTTTAGTCTTTGTGCAGCCTCCTCAGTTTGTCGGTTCATCTGCGCTTTGTGTGTGTTCTCTGCATCTTAATTCTATATGTGCCCAGTGACTCTGTGTTAGTCTCCATGTTGTGTCTTCATTTATCTGCTGGACTTATTTCTGTTGTTTTTGCCTTGCTTTCGTTTGGATTATTGTTTGATTGGACTCACTCTGTTTTGTACTTCCACACTTTTTTTTTAAATGATTTTGACACGCTGTACAGCTAATATTTTCATCCATGCATTTTGTTTGTGATGCTATTTATAGCTGTTGCTGCAAAGCAAGCTGACTTTTCGGAATGTCCACATTCTTTATTCTTATCTTTCATTCAAAGCGCTAATTTGTCAAGTCGTTGTATGGAATACATTCCCTTAAAAAATTAAAGTAGTTCAGAAGAATTTGCAGCCTTGGCAGCAGTATTCACTTTTTGTTGTGAGTTTGTTTTTTAAATGTGTTCTGTCCTTCCGTTCTCCTCAGTTTGGCAGTGTGTGCTTTATCGCTTTTGTGTTAGGGTTGCACCATTTCTTCTTTTAGCCTTTGGCCTTGTTATTTATGCCCCTAATGAAAACATGAAACTTGAACACATTAAAATCCCTCCAGGAGACAAAGAGACAACAGTTGAACTTATTCCAGAGGGATGTAGGCAATGCTTTCTGCTTCCTGCTATCCTGACAAACAAGACATTCGGCCTTTCTCGACCAATGGAAGCTGTATTTGTGTCATCATCATTGGAGTTCACTCCTCTTCCCAGCAGCACTGCTTGTAAATACTGATCTCATCAGACTATTATTCTTACCATCTTTGAACACTCTAGAGGAGTGAGTTTTATGGAATGCTACTGCTGACACATTTCCTTCACTGTATTCATCCTGCTTTGCTTAATATAACAACAATAGTCCTAGCTTTTGGACAGTTTGTACTGGTTGTCTCTATGTTTCCACAAATATTGGGTAAACAGACTGCAGATTGCACATAAAGTGTAGAGTTTTTATAAGATAAGATAAGATGAACTTAATTGATCCTACAGCGGGGAAAATTAACTTGTCATGGCAGCTCACAAGAACAGGATAGGGTGCAAAAAGCTAAAAGTGTTCAGAACAGTTTCAAAAATATAAAGGGTTTATAGATTAACAGTTTTAAAATAAACACTGTACAATATATCGCCATACAGGTTATATACATATCAGCATAGTGGTGGAAGGTGGTGATTGTGGGTAAGTGTTGCACAGTTCTGTAAGGATAGGGAGGAAATTGACCTGCTGTAGCTCCTTCCTACACTGAGGGTGTAGCAGTCTGCCGCTGAAGGAGCTGCTCAGAGCCTCCACTGTCTGATGCAGAGGGTGAGAGGTGTTATCCATGATGGATGTCAGCTTGGCTAACATCCTCCTCTCACCCACCTGCTCCACAGAGTCCAGTGGGCAGCCCAGGACAGAACTGGCCCTCCTGACCAGCTTGTTAGGTCTCTTTCCGTCCTGGTCCGTGCTGCCTGTTCCCCAACAGACCACAGCATAGTGAGTAGCAGAGGCTACCACAGAGTCATAAAATGTCCGTAGCAGGGCCTGCACACTCCAAAGGACCTCAGTCTCCTCAGAAGGTGGAGGTGACTTTGGCCCGTCTTGTACAGGGCATCGGTGTTATGTGACCAGTCCAGTTTATGGTTGAGGTGAACACCCAGGTACTTAAAACTGTCCACCATCTCAATGTGTGAGCCCTGGATGTTTACCGATGTATGTGGTAATATCCTTCTCCGGAAGTCAATCACCATCTCCTTCATTTTACTGGTGTTTAAGCACAGGTGGTTGCGCTCACACCAGTCCACAAAGTCCACGATGACTGACCTGTACTCCGTCTCATTCCCCTCAGACACACAGCCAACAATGGCGTCAGAGTCGTCAGAGAACTTCTGGAGGTGACATCTGCTGGTGTTGTAGATGAAGTCCGAGGTGTAGAGGGTGAAGAGGAAAGGTGAGAGCACTGTTCCCTGGGGGGCCCCCGTGCTGCAGACCACCACCTCAGACACACAGTTACACAGTCTCACATACTGTGGCCTGTTGGTGAGGTAGTCGATGATCCAAGCAGCCAAATTTCCATCCACTCCTGCTCTCTCGAGCTTCCCTCTCAGCAGCACTAGTTGAATTGTACTGAATGTGCTTGAGAAGTCAAAAACGTGATTCTCACAGCACTCCCAGCACTCTCCAGGTGAGTCAGTGCCCGGTGCAGCAGGGAGATGACAGCGTCATCCACTGCGATGTTTGGCCTGTTGGCAAACTGCAGGGTGTCCATCGCTGTGCTCACCACAGAGCAAAGGTGGCTGAGGATGAGCCTCTCCATGGTGTTCATCAGGTGGGAGGGCAACACGACGTAGTGGTTTGGCTCCTTGGGGTGTGCATTCTTAGGAACCGTACATTGGGCATTTTTGGTCATTCAGGTGGGCTGCATGTCAACCACACACTCATGCAGCTCTTTATTCAGTATATATACAAAAGTATTATGGTATCTGACCCTTACACCAATAGGGACTTTGGTGACATAGCATTCTAAGTGCTTTGGCTCTTCTGGGAAGGCTTCCTATGGAATTTTGGAGTGTTTCTGTAGGGGGTTTTGCCCACATGCAGTGGAACTTTTGTGGAGTCGAGCACAAGTCGGACGAGGAGCCTGGCTCACAGTCTCTGTTCCCATTCATCTCATGGGCATTGGATGGGGGTGAGGTCGGGGCTCTGTGTGAACCAGTCAGGTTTTTTGGCACCAAACTCATTTGGAAACGTCTTTGTGGACCTTACTTTGTGTGCTGGGGTGCAGTCATGCTATGGCGGAGGGGGGCATTCCATGGGTTGTTGCGACAAGGTCGGAAGAATAGCATTGTCCAAAATGTCTTGGTATGCTGAAGCATTAAGATTTCTCTTCACTGGAAGTAAGGGGCTTAACACAAACCATGAAAAACAGCCCTATACCACACCTGAATTCAAAAAGAAAGAGGTATGTGCTGATACTTTTGTCTATATAGTGTACATTCATGACCGAGACAGAGTAGAGGAAAGAGACAGACAGAAATGTAACTTTTCAATTCCAGTTTCAATATTTTTAGCCTATAGTCCAACCTCACACCCTGCACACTTTAATAGCATGGGGAATACAAGCCCTCATGCCGATACAAGGCTGATGTCCAGCAAAGTTCCCGACTTGACAAAATAATAAGAAGAAAAAAATAGGCACATACACACATGGTTTCTCCAGATACCACCACACACTTCTAGTGGGTCATAGTGGGTCGACAGGTTCCTGCTAGCATAGTTTGGGGGCAGTACGCCTACTATAGCTTTATGTAAATTATACACATTATGTAAATATAACTGTATGCTACAGGATTAGGATTTATCTCAGTTGGAAATGAACCAGCCCAAACTAGGAAATCTGCCTTAAACAACAAATCTATGAACAAGGGCGTCTAGATAGATGACTTTATTCATCCCCGAGGGGAAATTAGGTCTACATAATTTGTGTACCTCTATGAGGACAAATGAAAAAAACACAGGATTGGCATTAAGCTGCAGACCTCTGCAGATTATAATGAGAAAGACAAAGTAGGCATGTGGAATTGGAAAATTGGAAAAGTCCTCAGACATGGTAGTACAGGCAGGAAAACATTCATAGAACAAGGCACTTTAATCCCACCTGGAGAGACTTTAATCTGCAGAATGGCTGATCTTCCTGCTGCTGCACTTGTTCTCTCCGTGTGGGTACGTCATTTAAGGTTTTAAAGCTTATTCCCTTTATCTTAATCTGTTTATCCACTTGTTTCATTTTTTGTCTTTTTGTGTCATTTTAATACCCATGGGAGTTGTAATTTTTTTTTTCACAATAACATTGAGGCATTATGTGGATGATTTCTCTCTCTCTCTCTCTCTCTCTCTCTCTGATATTCACACACTTTCTCGCTCTCCCTCCCGTTATTTCTCGCTCATTCTCAGTGTCTAAATCCAGCTTTCTAAGTTACAATAGAGCTGTTTAAATCCTCTGAAATGCTGAGCGGGCCTTGAAACTGTCCATTGAAAAGTAGGCAACAGATGGACAGTGAGAGACGAAGAGAGAAGCAGACCTTAAGAGAGAGGAGAGAGTCAGAGGTTGGTCTAAAAGCTTCAAAATGCCTTTGGCAGCATTGGATTAAGGTCACAGTGGAGTTTCATAATGACAACACACAGCACAATGTCAGTTAATGTCACAATCACTCACTATTACACACATTTCCTTCAACAGTTAATGTGGTATAGTTAGCCTGGGCAGCTCCCACCAACGGTACTGGCTCTTGGTGGTGTGGACCATCTGGTCTGAAGTGGGTGCATTCTGATTGGTTGAGTTTTCCATAAGCAGTGCTCCCAAAAGAGTGAAAAGAAATCCCTGCTAATCCCCGAATCCCCAGCAGTTTCTACTTCAATTTCCCTCTCATTGTGTCACACTCAGTTTTATTGTGTGTGTGCGCGTATGTGTGTGTGTGAGAGAGACTAAGAGGGTGAGTGAATGTGTAAGGAACTGCACATGCATGCAGCAAATGTGCAGCTCTGTGTGTTTGTACTAGGTCTCAGGTCACCAGTCTCGAGAGCTCTGCAATGAAGCTTTCTGCCACGGGTATCAAAGCATGGACAACAACAGCTACAGAGCGTGCTCAGTGGCCTTTTGACTGACAGCCAGGAGCAGTGGGCTGTGTGTGGGTGAGTGGGATGGACGCTGAGTGAAAAGTGAAGTAATGACTCTTATGACTCCCCTTTTCAATGAGGTGAAGGTCTGACTTGATTACTGGCATACATTTAAAATGCTTGTTACTCTCTGTTGCAGACAGATACAATCTGCAGTTTGTATAATCACTGAAGTACAAACAGTAGTTTTGAACTACTTTAAATAACTGTCTTATTATTATTTACAAGGATATTTAAAAAACTAAGCACCAGATTTATTGTCATCGGCTGAGAAACCAATCCTGGAACACTGAGGTTTTCCAACTATTTCAGCAAACTATGTGAGCATCTTGCTGTCAATCAACCCATTTGAGTTGAGTTACTTCATACACACTACTACTACTACAATTAGCATTAGGTTTCAGATCATAGGTAATATCAATAATTAGGCAAGCATAGCACAGCACACTCATCTGTAGATGACATTGATGAACCCATTGTGATCACGAATGTAGGTTATACTTTCTCTCATTCTCTCTTCTTACTCTCATTCAGTGTTTTTTCTTTATTTTTACTACTAAATATTTGAAGCAGGATATATGGAATTATGTAGCAAAGAAAAAAATGTTAAATAACTAAAATAAATATGTTAAATATGTTTTATATTTTAGATTACGCAAAGTAACCACCATTTGCTTTGTTGACAGCGCTGCAAACCCTTGGCCCTCTCTTAATGAGCTTCATGATGTAGTCACCTGAAAGGGTTTTCACTTCACAGGTGTGCCTCGTCAGGGTTCATTTGTGGAATATCTTGCCTTCTTAATGGGGTTGGGATCATCAGTTGTGTTGTGCAGAAGTCAGTTTGGTACACAGCTGACAGCTCTATTTGACAACTGTTAGAATTCATATTATGGCAAGAACCAATCAGCTAAGTAAAGAGAAACGAGAGTCCATTATTTTAAGAACTGAAGGCCAGTCAGTCCGCAAAATTGCAAAAACTTTGAATGTGTCCCCAAGTGCAGTCGCAAAAACCATCAAGCGCTATGATGAAACTGGATCACATGAAGACCACCCCAGGAAAGAAAGACCAAGAGTCACCTCTGCAGCTGAGGATAAGTTCATCCGAGTCACCAGCCTCAGATATCGCAAGTTAACAGCACCTCAGATTAGATCTCAGATAAATGCCACCCAGAGTTCTAGTAGCAGACACATCTCCACATCAACTGTTCAAAGGAGACTGCTAGAATCAGGAATTCAGGAAGTCAAATAGCTGCTAAGAAACCACTGCACAAGGAAATGCAACAAGCAGAAGAGATTTGTTTGGGCCAAGAAGCACAAGGAATGGACATTAGACCAGTGGAAATCTGTGCTTTGGTCTGATGAGTCCAAATTTGAGATCTTTGGTTCCACCCGCTGTGTCTTTGTGTGAAGTAGTGACATGAACGGATGCTCTCTACATGCATGGTTCCCACTGTGAAGCATGGAGGAGGAGGCGTAAACCCAATCGAGATGGTTTGGGATGAGATGGACTGCAGAGTGAAGGTAAAAGGGCCAACAAGTGCTCAGCATCTCTGGGAACTCCTTAAGACTGTTGGAAAACCATTTCGGGTGACTACCTCATGAAGCTCATCACGAGAATGCCAAGAGTGTGCAAAGCCGTAATCAGGGTGGCTATTTTGAAGAATCTAAAATATAAAGCATGTTTTGAGTAATTTCACACCTGTTTGTTTACTACATGATTCCATACCTTTGATACCTTCAGTGAGAATCTGCAATGTAAAAAGTCATGAAAATAAAGAAGAATCATTAAATGAGAAGGTGTGTCCAAGCTTTTGACTGGGAGTTTATATTACTTATCAATTGTACTCCTTGTCTTCTGTTGTACAGATTCAAACACTTGGTAACGTTAGACTCTTCTAATCCAAACTGTAGTCACAAATGTCACATGGCTTACATGGTGATATTGTATATTTGTAAAGCCTATAGCTTTTGCATGTGAACTTAAAATACATTTACAAATAAGTACACGAAGTTGCACAAATATTTTTGTGGATATGAATTGACACACCCCAAATAAGAAAAGAAAAAATACATGTTTGGCCTGGATTGTGGTACACATTTCATTTCAATTCAATTCAGTTTACTTATATAGCACCAATTCACAACGAAAGTTATCTCATGACACTTTCCAATTAGAGCAGGTCTAGATCAAACTCTTTAATTAAACTGTAATACAGAGAGCCCAACATTCCCCCTTGAGCAAGCACTTGGCGACAGTGGTGAGGAAAAACTGCCTTTTAGAAGGCAGAAACCTCGGAGCAGACCCCGGCTCAAGATGGGCGGCCATCTGCCTTGACTGGTTGGGTTGAGAGAGAGAGAGAGAGAGAGAGAGAGAGAGAGAGAGAAGGAGAGAGAGAGGGAGAGGGGGGTGGTGCGTGAGAGAAGGCGCTTACAAGCAGAGAATAACATTTGTCTTCACAAATGTCTGTTAAAATCCAACAAAAGCTTCCATAGTCTAGTAAATGTGTTACATTAGCACAAATAATTAAAGAATTCCAAATGCTGAAAACCACACTCAGACTCAGAATAAAGATTAAACACTTTAATCACAAAAGTTAAGGTACCAAAACCGATCCGAATCCAAAGAGTCATTGTCAAAAAGTACACAAAATGTAAGTAGCAGGTGAGGCAAGAACAAAAGCACAAGTTAGGCAGAGCCGAGAGCCAAAAATCAGAGCAACATAGCATGAACAAGAGAGCCGGAAGCTTTGAAACCACAAAAAGTCACAACGATCTGATGAAGATGGTGAGGGTGAACCGGTCGACACAAGCTTCCAATGAATCAGCTAAAGCAACATTCAAACCTGCAGTGCAAAATTGAAATTCTACATAATTCCTTCTATTTGAAAAGTTGTAAAATGTTTGGCCCTGATGAATAACACACAGTTTAAATCCCTACATGTAAATATATAGTCAATGCCTATGGACAAAATTCACCCTTCAAGACTGGACAGAGCTTCTTCACTATGATTTCGTCCTCTCATGGCTCTACTCAAACACCTGCTGCTCTGAAAGGACTCCACTCAACTGTTAAGAGGCCTACTTGTGAAACTACTTGAACCAGTATGAAAGAAGTATCGAATGTACTGTTATATTTCGACCCATGAGGGATCCTTGTACAATGAATTAACAGAATTTTAATTGGGAACTTTGTGCATAAAATACAATGGTAAATAAATAATACATTCCTTTACATTTGGTATTTTAGAATTAGACATTCAGATTATGCTCATAAATCAGACATTCAAATGTGAGAGAATATGTTTCACTCTTCTGTTACGTGACTGATTTCATGGTCAAAATTTGCTCAGCTACGTTGCTACATTTTGGTATTTAATATCTTTTTGTCAGTCACTGGTTATTGTGTAGACAGCAGTGAAAGCTAAGTACATGTAATGAAGAATATGATAAGTGATGCCACTTAAGGTCAGATCAGGGTAATTTGGCACCGATTAGCAGCTGACACTGGAAGCTCCTTCTGTCCAACCAAAGTGCCTGAACTCACTGAATGACTGAAGTAATCAATAGTTGACATATGGCTGTTTTGAGTGGTAGTTTGCCACTCTATAGCACCAGTGTAATCAGAGAAGAGAAGACAGATGGAAATTTCAGGGGCTGAGTAAACAGGTAAAAGGTAAAGCAGATGCTGCTCTACCGGAGGATGTTTGAGCTGAAGCTTTTTGTATAAGGGGAAAAAAAAGAAAGAAAGAAAGAAAGAAAGGAAGAAAAAGCACGAGAAGCATGATGTCTCTGAGCTGTTGAATGTTCAAACATCAGAGTTGTATAACCTTGTTCAGCCCTACACATTATCATGGCCACATGCCTGACATGATTTTTATTCATGGTTGTGAAGTCAGAACTTTCTTTGAAGACACCCACATCTCTGATCATAGAAGAGATTCCACAGAGGACAGTAAACAAACTACTTGATCTCTTCCTCAGTGTGTTCAGCTTGACAAAATTTACTCATTTGGCAAATAGTCACAGTTAACAATTTACTGAAAAGACATTTTGGACTTAAAGAAAAGATTAAAGTAAAAATATTTTACTCTCTCTCACAAACAATTAACAAGAGATTTATCACATTTCTCACAACTTAAATTAAAAAGAGCTCCAGTGGCCTCTGACAAGAAAAATACCTTTAATGACATCTTTCTGAATGGCTGCATTATTGGACTTCGTTAATATTATGTAGTCTTAAACAATATACACTGTATAGACACAAGTATTCGGCCACCTGCCCATTACCCCAACAGGGACTTTAATGCCACTGCATTCTAAATACATAGACAGTTTTGCAGCTGTAACAACTTCCACTCTTCTGGGCCTGTGAATAATCTCATTCATCCAGGTCATGGTTATCTCAAGGAAATTCAATCGAATGCAACTGGACTTAGTTATTTGTCTTTGAAGACGTTTCACCTCTCATCCAAGAGGCTTCATCAGTTCATGCTCGCTTGACTAGGCTGGGACTAGTCCAACTAGCTGGTGTGGAGACCCAGGTATTTAACCTCTGTGGAGGCATTCACATGACCAGTGGTGTCATAAGCTCGTTTAGTGTTCCATTGTGACAAACGACAGTCGTTGAGACAGTCGTTGGGGATGGTAAAGTTGGTTTCGACTTCGTTACTGCTCTGTTGTGTTGTAACGACAGTCGTTAGAGTCACATGGGGTCCTTTGTGAATGGCAGTTTTCCTTAGAGGCTAAGTTGTGGAATCTCCTGGGAAGAGATGAAAGGGCAGCATTGTAAATTGGAGATAGGTGGTGTCGCAGACCTCCTCCTCTGTTGAGAGATGGTTTTTCTAATTTCACATAGATGGCTTCTTTTACTCCTCTTTCAAACCATCTATCCTCTCTGTCCAAGATGTGGACATTGTTGTCCTCAAAGGAGTGAGCTTTCTCCTTCAGGTGTAGGTATACAGCAGAGTCTAGGCCTGAGGAGTTGGGCCTCCTGTGCTGATACATGCGCTTGTGTAGTGGTTGTTTAGTTTCACCAATGTAGAGGTCTTTGCATTCCTCATTGCATTGGACAGCATACACCAGATTGCTTTTCTGAGTGTGTGGTGTTCTGTCTTTGGGATGTACCAGTTTCTGTCTGAGTGTGTTGCTGGGTTTGAAATACACTGGGATCCGGTGCTTGCTGAAGATCCTCCTGAGTTTTTCTGATACCCCAGATACATATGGGATGACTATGTTGTTTCTTTTGTTCTGTTTTTCCTCCTCAACCACCTTTGTGGTGTTCTTCCTGGAACCAGCTGCAGTTTTCACAAAGGTCCAACTGGGATAACCACACGTTTTGAGGGCATCCCTCAGGTGTTCATGTTCTTCCCCTTGGGCCTGTGAGCTGGTGGGTACCTTATCAGCTCTGTGTTGCAGAGTTCTGATAACACCAAGTTTGTGTTCCAAAGGGTGGTGTGAGTCGAAAAGGAGGTATTGGTCTGTGTGTGTGGGTTTCCTGTATACCCCAATGTGGAGGCTCCTGTCCTTTTCTATATGGACGTCACAGTCTAAGAAGGGCAAACTATTATCTTTAACATCTTCTCTGGTGAACTTGATGTTCCTGTCCACTGAGTTGATATGTTCAGTAAAGGCTTGCACTTCTTTCCTTTTGATTTTGACCCACGTGTCATCCACATATCTGAACCAGTGGCTCGGTGTTGCTCCCTCAAAGGAGTTCAGGGCCCTGCGTTCCACTTCCTCCATGTATAAGTTGGCCACAATGGGAGATACTGGTGAACCCATGGCACAGCCATGTTTTTGTCTGTAAAATTTGCCATTGAACTGGAAATATGTGGTGTTTAGGCACAAATCCAGGAGTTGGCATATGTGTTCTGGTCTGAGTTTTGTTCTGTCCTGGAGAGAGTCGTCCTGTGTAAGACGCTCTCTTACTGTTTCCAAAGCTTCCATGGTTGGTATACAAGTGAACAGAGAAGTCACGTCGTAGGATACCATGGTTTCATCTGGATCCATTTTTAAGTTCCGGACTTTGTTCACAAATTCAATAGAATTTTGTATATGGTGGGGGGTGTTGCCCACCAAGGGAGCCAGGATGTTCGCCACGTGTTTGGCAATGTGGTAGGTGACCAAGTTAATGCTGCTGACAATGGGTCTGAGTGGAGCCCCTTCTTTGTGGATTTTTGGAAGTCCATATAAGCAAGGGATAGAATCTTGCGGATAAAGACGGTGATATTGTGCTTTGTCAATAATCCCTTCTTTCTGTAGTTTTTGTAGACATTCTATTGCTTTCTTTTTGTAGCCACTAGTCGGGTCTCTTTTCAGGGTTTCATATGTTTCTGAGTCGCTGAGTAGTGTAGAGACTTTGGCATGGTAGTCAGTTGTATTGAGCACAACTGCGCATCGTCCTTTATCTGCTGGAAGAATTGTGATTCTGGGGTCTTTGCTGAGTGTTGTGACCGCTTTCCTTTCCTCAAAGGTGAGGTTGGAAGGGGGAGCCTTGGCGTTGGACAGAGCTGCTGACACTTTTAACCTAAGCTGTTCGGCTTCGGTTTCTGTTAAGTTGTTTTTCTTTATAGCTGATTCTGTAGCTGTAATCAAATCAACTATAGGTAACTGTTTTGGTGTCATGGCAAAGTTCAAGCCCTTGGCTAAGACCTCTTTCTCTGGTTGGGTAAGTTCTCTGTCTGACAAGTTCTTTACCCATCTGTCTTGTATTGTATTCTGTTCTGGAATGTCAGCAATAACAACACAGAAACTCTTACTTGGAACTAGTTGGACTAGTCCCAGCCTAGTCAAGCGAGCATGAACTGATGAAGCCTCTTGGATGAGAGGTGAAACGTCTTCAAAGACAAATAACTAAGTCCAGTTGCATTCGATTGAATTTCCTTGAGATTCCACTCTTCTGGGAAGACTTTCTGTGGGAATTTTTGCCCCTTCATGCAGTATAGCAATAGTGAGGTCAGGCACTGATGTTGGAAAAGGCCTGACTCACAATCTTCATTCCAATTCATCCCATAATTGTTCAGTGGAGTTGAGGTCAATGCTCGGTGTGGGCCAGTCAAGTTCTTCCCCCATAGCCCCTCCTCTCCTACTTACATACAAGGCCCTAAATGGACTCGCCCCATCATACCTGCAGGATCTAATAGTCCCATATATTCCCAATAGAACACTCAGATCACAGAGTGCAGGTTTACTTACAGTTCCCAGAATTCATAAAAGTAGAACGGGAGGACAAGTCTTCAGCTATCAGGCACCCCTGCTGTGGAACCAGTTGCCAATCTGGGTTCGACAGGCAGACACCACCTCCACTTTTAAGACTAAACTTAAAACCTTTCTGTTTAGTAAAGTGTATAGTTAACGTCAAATAAAGTGTGTAGGGCTGGTAGGCATAGTTTCACCCACGTCATGATATATAGCCACAGGTAGAATAGGTCTGACTAACTGTTAATCTTTAAATCTCTATCATAGCTAAGCTGCTATAGGCCTATGCTGCCGGGGGACACAAACATGATCCACCAAGCAGTTTCCCCTCCTCCTTCTCCTCTTCTATCCTCTCCCCTCGTCAGATTAACATACAGTTCATTATTTTATGTCACTAACTGTGTGTCCAGTTCTCCTCGTAGTTTTGTGTCTCTCCCTCCCTTTCTTTCTCTCTCTGTATCTTTCTGCAGGTCTCTCTCCATCCAGATCTACATGTTGAAGTGCATCTGGCCCTCTGACAAACCAGTGTCTACTGTCAACATCTGCCCATGACGTTCTTCTATGTAGTGCTAATATAACTAACTTAAACAACATATCAGTCAAAAAAAATATATACTATATATAGTCTTTCAGAATTCCAATTATAACAACCTGTCATGTTTGTCCTTTGTAATTTATGATGTTTACTGCATGTATGTTTCTCTCTCTCTCTCTTTCATCCTCTCTGTCCTGTCTACCTCTTCTTCTCCTCCTTTACCCTCCTCCTTTACACTATCAGTGTCTGCTTGCTTGGGGGTTCAGGCTCTGGATTTCTATAAAGCACCTAGGGGCAATTTTGACTGTAAAAGGTGCTATATAAATAAAATTAAATTGAAATTAAATTGAATTGAATAAACAAAATAAAACTTGGTTTTGGTTTGTCTTTTCACAATCACCTCTGGTTTGCTCAAAATGAAATCTCTGAGCTAACAGTATTTAATGCTAAAGCCAGAGATAGCTGCAGCAAGTATAATAAGCAGCAGTTGGTAGTTACTGTGGTAATATGCTTCCCCTACATTTTTGGAGCTACCATTGAATTCTGTCCACGTATTACAAGTTAAGTTTTTGAAGCTAAGACCCTGTCAGAAGTTTTTGTAGTTTTGAAGTTTTGTTAAGAATTTTGTATCAAGTTATTCCAAAATAGTTCATGTGCAGATATAAAGTTATAACATGTAGTGTAGAATGTTCAAGACATACATGAATTCCTGCCCCATATTCACTTATTTTAGAAAAGCCAACAGTACTCACAATATTTTTTTTTTTTGTTGATTTAGTGGTTGGCTATTTTCTCAGGTTTTATTGACAAGGTTTGTTTGTAATTCACTGTTCATTATGAATTCAGTGATGTCTCTGTGTTACTGTTACTACTTGGAAAAATTGATGTTGCAGAACATTGAGGAAAAGCTGATAATGTTGCCAAAGAACAAAGTGTGTGATGGGTTTACACAAAGACAGGACTTTTATTCACTACAGAGGGCAGCTCCCTCTCTGTGCTACTTTTAACCCTGAACCTGTTTGCCACCTTTGTTCAAGATGAGATACATAATTTGTTGTTGCTAGGCTACAATTATGTTTTATCTCCGGACAAAAGCCTTTCATGTCTTTGTTCATATTGCAAAATATGTATCTAGTATGTCATTAAATTACAGAATATAATTTGAAATATCACTAAATATGTATCACATTAATATCACATTAAATTTAGTAGATACCTTCATGGTCTCCAGAGGATAACTTCTAATGTCCCTGATGATCCTGCCACTTCTTTTTTTAACACCAATTGAATGAACACAAATTTTTGGAGAGACATTTATGGTTGGTTGAAGATGAATCTGACATACTCTAGCAAGCTCTGGACTTTCTGGATTTTGACCTGAGAAATTAATAATCCCTCCCTCCCTCCCAGCAGATTTTAAAAATGGAGAGGACTGCACAGGACATCCACTTTAGGGGTTATGCAGTGTTTGACACAGGAGTTAAGGACACATTGACACTTTGACAGTGTGACAGACTGACCACCGCTCAGTGCTGCAGGAACAGCCAGCTTATAAATAGAGCTAACTAGCAATGGCCAGCTGCTGTCAGACTCTATATCCAAGCTGGAAACACAAGGAGTCAAGGAGTCAAGGAGCTCTGACAGTCTCTAGAAACACATCGATGGTCTTTTGTATAGGTTATGTGTGGTAGTGGTATTGGGTCTGCTCCAAGGTTTCTGCCTTCTAAAAGGAAGTTTTTCCTCACCACTGTGGCTTGTTCATGGGTAAATGCAGTGTCCTTCTGTATTAAAGACTAAATTAAAGAGTTTGGTCTAGACCTGCTCTATTCGGAAAGTGTCATGAGATCATTTTTAGTGTGATTCGGTGCCATATAAATAAATTGAATTGAACAGTATTAAAAAAAACCCAAAAAATGAACACATGATCTTCATTCAGTTTAACAGTAGCTAAAATAGCTTTACAACAATTAAATTTTAGATGAAATAAAATGAAGAGTTTGGTGTAGGCTTGGAAAATGCTGGATTTCAAGCTTAGAGCCCTTAAGCTAAACTAAAGCACACTTCAGACTGCAATTACACAAGGAGACCAATAAAGCACAGTGTAGTATGAAACTGAATCGATGCCTGGCTCTATACATAATAATACACAGCTATAATACTAAAAGACCTTTCCACTACTCATACTGTATGCAGTAATTTATATTCTGTTGAATCTGATGCCTGTGCTATCACACACAGACCTCCCAGCAGCATGTCCTTTCAAAAGTAATATGGAAAACTCATTTGTAGTAGCAGGTAAGCAGTATGCTGTCAACATCTCGGTGACTGCATATATCATATTAGCTGTTTGCCACTGAGGGAAGGAGCTAATTGAGCAGATTGAGCTAAATAGAGTTAGGCAGATGAAGAGAAGAGAAAGCGAGATGAATAGAGAGACTCTAGAAAACTAGAGAGTCCAAGGAGGGTAAATTAAAGAGATAGGAGTGAAAGACGTAGAGAGAGACGGAGTGGGTGGGTGGGTGTGGGTGCAGGGATGACGTTTGTGTCAGTCTGTACAGGATATACTTATGCTCATCTCATTACAAATTTTCTGTCTCTGTGTTTCAATGGGCTTGACAACGCATGAAACCTGAAAAGACACAGGGTGGGAATAAGGATTAGAAGAGGCAGCGACATTCATCATTCAGTATGTTTGTGTGTGTGTGTGTGTATGAATGCTGCTGAGTGAAGATTTGTGCATGGCTCCAGCAGTGATATGGAGTATGAAAGTGTGCGTGACTTGAGCGTATGATCAGAGGAATAGGTACGCTCTTTGCATCACTGTGACTACCACATGTTCTTCCAGATGTTGTACCTGGCAGTTGCAGAATATCTGATGTCATATCTGGCTTGTCTCCTCCTAAGTGTAAAAAGCTGTAATGTTAAGACATTTAATTATTCCACACTTAGAGTTCAGGTTATGGCTGGATTCCTGGAAAGCACTTTTCTCTCCACATTGTGCAGAACATGTCATTTATATTCTAACAAAAATCAGTTACCAAATAAAACAGGAAATTTCATATACACCTTTATCACACAAGCAGCGTGGCTTGAGGAAAGTCAGTCTAACTTTTTATACAGAACTATCCAACGGTTTGCAATGAAATATTCTGTTCATGGTCCCCAGAACATAATGACTGTTCTTCTAGCACCTTCAGTTGGCCTTAATTTACATTTGTCCATGTCTTCAAGATGGTAATCAGGTTAACTTTCTTGTTACAATACTAAATGTTTATTTTTTTTGTTTAAAACTTGATTTCCAGCAGCTACCCTTGTATCCACTTGTCACTAATGTGATTCTCTCTCCCCTTCAGAGAAAGAGAGAGAGAGAGAGAGAGAAAATTGAAGAAGAATAGGGCTGGAAGTTGTAACAACAACACTGTCTGTGTGGGCCATCAGCATATTCATATGGTGACAACATGACTCTGCTTCCCTCCATTGTACAAAAGTGAAGGCAAAACATTGCAAATACAAGTGCTGACATCTTGTGCTGGTGACATCATTTGGAGCCAGAGTCTGTGCATAGTGATCAGGTGGTTTTTCAGCCCCTTTTTATAGCATCAATTAACTAATTAAAACAAAACTGATCAGAAAAATGAACACTTATATCAGTGTGGCAAGAACTACTCAAAATGACAGAAAAATCTATGGGAAAAAATTTAATCGACACATACTTTGAGTTTGGTGCATGTACCATCTGCTAACATGGAAGGGGACAGGTTTATGAGCTGTACTGCAGCCAGCCACAAGGGAACAATTGAGATGTTTTGGCTTTTTGGGGAGCTCTCATGTCATCTATCTGTATATGCAGTTATGCTGCAGTAGTTCAGCAACCAAGCTGCTGTTATGACCATGTGTTTCAGATGTTATGTGTGCAGCACTTTATTGTGCCTTGCAGGAACTTCACTATATCTAAAGATGCCTTTCAGTGAGGCAACGCTTTTTCTTCAGATGACTGCAATATATTGGCATTTGGCAAATTTGCACTTTCACAAATGTCTTTTTGTGAGCTTTTGTGAGGGTGACAGTTTCTTACACTGAGGCAAAGTATGCTTTCTAATTTCAAAAATGAAAAATGGAAAACAGGTAAAAGTGATGATTGTGATTGTGTCAGTTTCAGATAGTGTCAGTGGCATTATTGATTTTATTGTCTTTCCAGACATTACCTATTTGTTATGCTGTGGTGAACACTTCAGAACACCTGCTGAAGTTGTATTATG
Organism: Scatophagus argus; assembly: GCF_020382885.2. Classification (NCBI taxonomy): domain Eukaryota; kingdom Metazoa; phylum Chordata; class Actinopteri; family Scatophagidae; genus Scatophagus; species Scatophagus argus. The sequence goes on along the minus strand of NC_058505.1, from coordinate 21,887,119 downwards.
ATGATGATGTGGATGATCTGAGGACTGATGTCTTACTCTCATGTGTTGCTGTGAACATGCTGATGCCACTAGAATGCACCAACAAGAGTCACTTGAGCAGGAGAATTTCACATAACAACTGGGTGGTGCAGGATTTTATGGCCCTGGTGGCAGAGCCTACATTTGCACCTGTAATAGTAACCCGCAGGCCTCCATGAAATTTTCTTGGGAGTTGGGGACATTGAAGAGGCTATGCTTTATGCATTGAGAGACAAGCCACTTGTGCTGGTGAGCTCAGTGGTGCAAAATCTTGGCATCAAACATTGTCTCTTTTAGCCACTTTTCATTTCTCTAATCAAGAGGAACGTGCCTGCTCTCTCACACACAGGTCAGTGGTGCTGCGAGGAGGGGTAGCTGTGCCTCTGTCCATTGTTATCATACTGACACAGGCGTTATGTTTTCATGTTGCCTATCTGCCCATCCCAGTGTCTTCAACACAATATCTCCGGAGGACCTTGAAAGAATTTCTGCACAAACATCCGCTTAGACTTGAGGAAGAACTAATAACATTTTGATGGTCAAAGGTCACCGTGGCCTTGTTTTTTAATCCATGTGTTCGTGTGTAAATTATGACACAATTAAAAAAAATGATGAAGTGATGACATTTTATATCCAAAAGGTCACTGTGACAGCATGATGTTTTCTGTCCATTACTGAGCAGCAGAATTCAGGAATGATTGCGGAGATCTTCTGTGTGTGAATCCGTAGCCTCTTTGTGCTGTATCAGAAACAGCTTTATTGTCCAAGTGTTGGGAAAAAAACATGACTATCTTCACTCAGTCAACTTAAACACTAATAGACACACAGCAGTAGTCCACCACAAGGTTATTGGTTTTGATGATATTGAGCTTCATGTGACTGTCATTGCACCGTTTAATGAAGCTCTCTATCACTCCTCTGTACTCTTACACTACAGATTATTCATTGGAATCCTAAATGTCAATATAGCAATAACTTCCATTTTGGCAAAACTGCACTTATTACCTTTTATCATGTAACTGTAGTTTTTCACCATAAATTACAATACTAACAGGTCAGTTTTTCCTCTCTGCTTCAAGTCATGAAGCAGATGTTGACATATTGTTCATCACAATTGCTTTTAGAGCTCAAAAAAAACCCCAAAACAAAACAAAGCAGGTGAATCTGCTTGAGGACTTTCCTTTCTTCTCTGCTGCTCGTCTGTCATGGCTGGGTGATGACAGCTGTTCTCAAAGCCAGTCTCTTTCTATCTGCTCTTGTTGTAGACATCATCTCCAGACTCCAACTCAGTGTTGAACAGAAACCTCTTTACAATGAATGAATAAATGAATGAAGTTAGTTTTTACCACCAGTTTCACAACATGATTTCAGACGTCTGGCACACAGAACGTAACGATAAATAATACAACAACAAAAAAATGAAAATATATTTTAAAAGTTTTTTTATTCTGTAATGATTAACAGTCACCTGGACAGGATGTATGCTTCTTTTATTAAACTTTCACAGAAATAATTGAATAGTACCATATATTTTGGGGTGAAGATTGGGGACAGTCGGTGATTCAGATGTGATGCAACCCTCATTTTTTTCTCTCCGGCCTCTATGTATAGCTTCACTGGGCCTCATTAAAGCCTCTATTTGGCATCATGACTCATTCTTTAGATTGGGAAGTGTCAGTCATCCAGATGGTCTCGCTATGAGTCAGGGAACAGAACTTTCATCTCGTGCCTCCTGATCCAAGAGGACTATTACAATTCTTCCATTTTTTTTGTTTTTTTCTTATTTTTATGAGTTGAATATCTTGATGTCAAGATCGGACATCTTGACATCTTCCTGTAGTGGGAGCAAGCCAGCAGATTCAGTCAGAACAGAGTTGGCCAATTATGTTAGCAACACAGAAATAAACATATTACAGCAACATATTCCAATGCATTTCCATATTTAGTTGGCTGTGTGCTTGAAGGAATCAGTATTTACAGGATAATTACAATTTATTTCAACTTGTTTGTGGTGGAATATGCTGAACTCAAGGTTGAACTACTTCTTACATAAGGATTACGACCCTCTCCACTAACAATTCAATTCAATTCAGTTTATTTATATAGCGCCAATTCACAACAAACAAACAAACATTTGATATCACGTGACTAAAGTTTCATGTGCTCGATGAAGCTAAGATTAAGAAATAAGATTAAGAGCTCTAAAAAAAAAAAAAAACAAACAAACAAAAAAAACACCTGAACTTTAAAATATTTTACCACAGATGTGTACAGGTGTGTTCTCAGATTTCATCAGTTACTTGGTGAGTACAAGGTTATTATTAGTAAGAGAGACAATGGCGAAATCCAGAGCTCACTATCACCGATGACAGTGTAATCATGTCTTTTGTATTTTGCTACTTTTTGTGGAAATCGAGTGTTTAAATTTTCTTTCACAGTGATAATGACAAATCAAACTGCATTTTGAAATTTAGCCATCCAATACATCCTGACTGGTTGGCAAAAAGGAAGAAACATAACAGTTTATTTGATGGGTCCGTGATTTCCAAGCTGTTTCCTTGAACAAATGTCATTTGCTACTAATTATGTAGTGCTGTTAATTAATTAATTAATTAATTAATTAACACACAGCATCCAAGTTCAATATAGTTCAATCTAAAGAACGTGCGAAATAAACCTACAGACGAGCATACAGTTCAGCGTAGACCCAGATTAGTTCCACCTAATTACCACTAAACACAAAATACAGCAGAGGCTGATGGGAACTTTGATAGTTTCAAAGGTATTTGGTCACAAACTAAAATATTGGACAAATCCTAATTAACTCCTGTAGGAAACAAGTGTCTATACCATATGACACGGCACTCCATCCCATAATTCTCCAGACATTCACTCTGTATCAAAACTGTGAACCTGCTGATGGAGGAGATCACCAAAGTCTTTAGAATACTTTATCAAGGAACCATGAATGTCCATGAAAATTTGGTGCCAGTACCTCAGGTAGATTTTAAGATGGGTCACTTAAATAAATGAAAAAAATTGACTTAATGGTGGCACTAGATTTATCCTCTGGGGATAAATAAGTGTGCTGACAATGTTTGATGGCATTCTGAAGATACTGCAGTTCAGTCTGATCACAAATGTCAATCTCACTGTTTAACTGAAGGAAAGCTCAGGGGGTCATGTGCGGTTCCACCTCTGAGGACCATGAATGTCTATTCAAAATTACACAACAGTCCTTGAATGGGTTTCAGTCTGAACCAGAGTAGTGGACTGAAGAACTGACTGACTGACCTGGCCATGCTAGAGTCCTGCCAAATGGCTAAAAATCATCTTAGGATGGGCTCTGCTTCTATGTTTTCTTTTGTCTCTTTCTGTTTCCCTTCTCCAATCACCTTTATGTAGTGCCTGTGAGTGTGTGTGTCTGGTCTTACCTGATCCAATCCGGAGCAGCGCTGGGTGGAGTCGCTAGTCCTTCCTCTCATCCTCTAACATGCACACCTGGTGGTCATCTCCTCCAATCAACACCTTCCTGCCTTTAAAAGACCAGCCCTCCTGCTTCAGCATTGCTACATGATACTGTCAGCTCTAGTGGTATTCATGTCAGGACAGCTTTGCAGTTTAACACTTTGCTTGTGCATTTTGCTTGAGTCTAATTCATGTTTTTGTGTTAGGTTTATTACCTTCTGTTGGTGTTTTGTTGGTCTCACCTTTGTTTCAGACCAGACGCACTCACCTGCCATCCAGACTTATCACTGAACTTTCTGTATAGATTAATTCTTTTGAACAGCTTTGTACATAGTTTTAGTGATTCTTGTAGTTAAGATTCTTTTGAACTGTTGCTTTTTCGAGTCTACTTTTTTAGGTCCAGTTTTACTTAACCCTCACAAATCTTGATACCAACCAAAACTACCAAAATAAGGCTGATGTTGTCATCAAAGGACATTATTTCACTGTTAGCATGTTCAGTTTTAGAATTGTTCAAGCAGAAACACAGCCATACACATAGATAAACAAAGTAATCCAGAAATGACATAAAAGAGGTCCAGGGAAGATTAACTCAAATAACTTGAAATGTTTGCAGAATGGTCCATACCTTCAGGGTTGACAAACCAACTGTGTTCAACAAATAGTTTGCTACTGAGATAGGTAAAATAGAGGATATTAAAGCTTTGGCTGAGGTTGAGTGACAGGAAAGGGATCCTATTCCCACTCGTACTCATCTAGCCAGCTATTCACTGTTTTAAACAGTGTTAGAAACCCCAGATGCCACCTCAAATTTTCTGCCAAATCATTCATTTTCACCTTGATGTGTGACAGGTGTTTGGCCAGCAAGTTGGTCTGGCTACTTCGCCTTTAGGGAGAGAGTTAACATAAATCAAACAAAACTTTGTGCAATTAGCTGAACTCACTCAAAGTTAAGAACAATTGGAGTTTAAGCTGTGTATGTGTTTTGCCTGGTTGTAACTTTTCCAGTTAGTACGGCACAGGTATAAAATAATAATAATAATAATAATACAACCAGAAAAGAAAAACTGCGATGGGACAAACCCACAGGACAAACAGCTGATTGACAGGTTTTGCTTTTGGCAGGTAAGCCTGAACAGAACACAGCTTTTCAGAGCAAGGTTACAGTGCAGTTTACACATGATGTAGTATCCCGCAAATAAAGTTAGTTGCACAGCAGATTCAGGTAATCGCTTCCCTCTCAGTCCCTGATGTTGTCACGTTCTCTTTCCTGTCTGTCTCTCTCTCTCTCTCTCTCACTCACACTCACTCACACACACACGCAGGTGATGGTGATATGAACATGATTGATCCAGATGACAGAGCAATACAAATACTGTACAATGTTCTCACAGTATGTTTCTGCAGTTGTTGATTGGAGTGCAGTCAGTCACAGGGCCAACACACAAAGACAGACAGTCACCCTCACTGACACCTAGGGACAATGTAGAGTAGCAAATTAACCCAATGTGAAGAAAACCCAAGCAGGCACAGGGAGAATATGCAACCTCCGTACAGAAAGGCTCTTGCAAACTTATTTCATTGTAGCAGAGCTTTGTCATTATGTATTATAAAGTTTTGAAGAGTGCATGTGTTTTTAAAATATTGATCTATCTGTGCTTCCATGTAAGCTGCATTTGTATGCTTTGACTTTGCTTAATATTTTCTTTTATATACTGTATATTTTATATATATGTAGATAGATAGATATAGATATATATTTGTCTTAATATTTGCTCTCTCAATAGTTGTTTTTTTATGTTGCTCCTGAAATGAGTGCTTAATGGTAATCCCCAGATAGCTGAAGCCTTTTGGTAAAAAGATCAAAGAGTATTTGCTCCTGTATGAGCTGTTTGGCTAAAGAGTTTATCAAGAAAAATACTGTTTTATGAAAATTGATTTTGTAGCCTGAAAAGGCTGCAGAATTTTATTTCTTTTTTGGCACTGCTGAGATGGCCTGTTAAATAATAATAGGTCCTCCATGTGAGACTGAATGCTTCATGTTTTACTTGCAAATGTGATTTCAACACTAAAATGGGTACAGTACTTTAAGGCCAAATAGCTACATAACTAATTTCTATCAGCTTTAGTTGTATTTTGTATTTGTTAGCAGGCTAAACCAAGATGGTGAACTTGGTACACCCAGGTGTATAGTTACACTAAATACCAATCCCAGACATGGTGCCTTTTCAGTTCAGTGAGAATTGTTTGCCTGGTGCATGTGCCAAAAAAAAAGGTTGCTGAGTTTTTCTTCCTGGCTATGCGGCACGTTGAATAAATGCATATAGTGTTTCTCTCAATGTCCTCACCCCTGAGTTCCCGCTCAGATCAAAAACACAATGGATCAAAAATTCATAAAAAGAGTCAAAATTGACCTTGTCTGCAGTTTGAGGTGTCCTATCAATGGTTTCACATACTTCTCTTTTATAATCCTGCTCTATGGGGGGAAAATGCTTTAGGGGTTGCAATACTACAAGTGGCCACCGGGCTGAGAAAACTTTCTACCTGATAAACATCAGCATGTTAGCACTGTCATTGCGTGCACTTAGCGCAAAGGACTATTACTAAATCTAACCACGAACATGCCTGTAGACTGCTCAGCTGGTTATTGTGCAAAACCTCATTGAGTGGGTGCATTCCTCTAAGACACAAAATGAAAAACCCTTTAAATGCCGGTCAGTACTAGTCCGAACTCACCCAGACCATATCGTCAGACATAAACGGAGATATCTGCGCCTCCTCGAAGTCAGTCACCTACTGTGATGAATAGCTAATGAGTGCTTTCCTTCCATTCTCAGCTCACCAACTGGTGTTAAGGTGCCCTTCAGCAACGTACTCGAGCTGCTCAGTGTGTGGTTGGATGCGCTGGGCAGTGATTGTGTTATGTAGAGTGCAAAGCAGGAAATAGTTGGGGTGGACTTGGGAGTTTATTTCATTAAAAATAAAGAAAGCAATAACAAGAGAAGTGTGGTGAAGTGATACAAAACAAGGTGGTCACAAAGAGCCCATAGGAGGCCATGTTTTGAAATATTGTACTGTCATCTATAACTCTGTAAGAGGTGCCATCCAGGGGTTAAATTGTATTTATTTGCTGACTTTATTCATTTACCCTGTGTGTGTGTGTGTGTGTGTGTGTGTGTGTGTGTGTGTGTGTGCGTGTGCAGGCTTCTTATTAACACCATAATCGTGGTCTGTTGTTATTGCTCAGTGAGTAAGTACTGTAGTAATGCACGAATGTTACAGTAATATCAGATTTATTTAGCTGTTGCTGTTCATAACACTTGTCCTAACATGACCTTAGTCCTGGTGGATTAACTAAAAAGAACTTCATCACATTCATTTACACATTTGTTTGGTGAATCTGCTACGCATCAATGACCTCTCTAACAAACATGTTATACAATCCCCAGATGTTATAGATTTTATTTATCATCATGGATGTTGATCAAGGAGAAACTGCAGCAGCAGCTGTCTGAATACAGAGCTACTGTGAAGGTTATAGATTCACTTCTGTTTGTTGTGTAACAAAAAAATAAAATGTACGTTCAGTTTGTACTTGTAAGTTGTTTTCCGAATTGTTTTCCGACTTTTAAAGCCGGAAGTGGCAAATCGAACCCCACCCGAAGTCAGAATTTCAAATCATCAACTCGGTAGACCTCAGAGGACACAGAGCTCGCAAACCAAGATGGCTGCCCACAGCGCTGACTGTAAATAAAAGCTGTGGTTTTGCGTGTTTTTAGTGCTTTTGTCTTTTTTGTGTCCAATTTCGTAAGCCGTGTACTGTCTTACAGCTGCATAAGTTGCAGAATACGCTGCAGAAATATATGTGTGGTCTTGTTAGGCGTGAAACACCGCGCACTGTGTTGTTTATGCTATAGTCAAGCTGTCTCGTGTTGTGGCATACAGAACACGTCACTCCGAGTCTGGAGTTACGACTTGCGAATACAAATCAAATGCAGCATTAGGCCATGCAGCGTTTGTGTTCTTGTTTGTGTATAAATCTCCCTCCAGGTGGATTGACCCTGAGCAGGTGTGCTGGTGGGTTTAAAAGAAAGACATGAAGGGCACGATGACCTAGTTGCACAGAGACCTGGCAATAGCGTGGCTTTTTCTAGATGAGTGGCTGTCTGGTCTCTAGGACTGCTGTACTGCCCTTTTGCCGCTGCTCTCAGATCTGCTGCTGAAGGGAAGAATATATGCATGACTCAGTCCATGTGAGATGGACCTCATGTCTTGCTAGTTGGTTTACTTTCTTGTTGCTTTCTTGTATTCCTCATCTCTTGTGACACTGAGCAGCATGTCTCAGGGACACAGTATGGGGCAATTACCATACTGAAAATATATGGAGGTAATACATCCACCCACATTTTGCTATTATCTTAATAGTGATATTGTTTCAAAGGAAGCTTGAGTATCGAAGGACTGATCTGATCATCCTTACCCCTAGCAGACTGCGGCCTCAAACCACCGCCTGTTTTGATTGTTCACAAGCTTCGATGTCTGAGCAAGAAAAAAATAACATGGACCAGCAGTTGAAATTCATCCACCAAGGCTGCACAGTATCAGCTAGCAGTCATGTTTTGCCCCTGTCCCAAAATAATCAACCTGCCAATCAGCATGCTGGCCCACGCCACATGCCACTGAAATACATAAGGAGGGCAGAGAAACCCTGTGGTCTGCTGATGTGTTTTCATGTTCTTGCTCTCCCCCCAATTTATCCAAACCTTCACACAGAGCTGTGGACCAGATTTCTCCCACCTTTATGGAATGTTATTTCTCTCTTTAATTTTACTTTCTTTTCACTGACAATCAAAGCTAAAAATCACCACTGATGGTTTTTGCAGCAAATTATTATTCCCCATTTTAATTACCATACTGGAAATGTGATATTCTTTGATTTATTACACTGGCTTCCACTGCACCCAATCAATCTAGATCATTGAAGGAGCTGTAGCTCTCCTGGTGGGTGGTGCAGCAATAAATTATGCTTATTGTACAGATTCATAACTTCAAATTAATTCCCTAATAACTTAGGAGGGGTTTCCTGTAAAGAACAGTGTATTTTGGTACTAATTAGAGTAATAAAAGAAGTGTCCTTGAAAGGATATAAACCATAGCCGTAAGTAAATATTCATTCATATTCATTTATCAAGAGATACTTTATTGTCCTTATAATTTATAGGGTATGTTTGCATGTAGGTAAAAAGTTTTTGCATGCTTAGCTGACCTGCTGTGCAGAAATTAAGAGTCTGTTCAGACCTTGTATTACCATCTATCATGAGTGATGCCATGACAACTGGACAGCTTGAAGTCTATTAATTCACTCCTGGCATTATAATGATTCTCTACATGTGTCTGTGGTGATCAGCTGTCACTTCTCCACTATTGCAAATATATGCAAAATAAACATGGATATCACTGAGAAATAACTGAAAGTCTACTAACTCAACAACTCACAAAACTGAACAATTTTTCAGGGAGTCTGGGGACTTTCCACATGAGCCACAAACAAACAGCTTGGTTACCCTTTACTCTATTTGTGACATTTGACATGTTTACAGTCAATAAAATGTTGTCTTGGTTCATAAATATGGTGTAAATGATGAAATCAGTTGAAACAGTGTGTTTGAACAGCTGCTAAATGTTGTCAGGTAAGACATAGACACAGAGCAGCAAGGCTGGTACAGTGATGCTGCAGCACTTTTTACAAAGAAAGAAACAACTTAATGTTTTGCATTTAACAGCAACTTTACAGCTGATATAGACTCTGTTTCTATAAAATCTTCACATTCCCAAAAATATTACCAAAAACATGTCTTCTTTATTGATCCCTGTGGAAAAAATAACAAGCAAGAAGATAAACTAATCTAAAGCTTTAAACCACCTTCATCAACTTCAACAAAAAATAACTTAAAGTGATGAACACATCAATGTAGTAATATGTAATATAATATATGTAATATAGGCCTACGTCACTTTAAAATATACCATTCTGCAGAATTGGTATTTTAAGTATATTTGTATTGTGTTGACTCAATACTTACATGAAAAATTGAAATGTATTTCTTGTACTTGCAGCAGAGTAGGTCTGCATTGTGGTTAATACTTCCACCACTGCTAAAGACAGGCCAGAAGCCAGGGAGAAATGCTCAGGATCATCAGGCACACTGTATAATTAGATAACACTGATTAAATGAACTGTCTTTTACCCAGTGCATGCTGGGATGAGCTCTAGACCCCTGGGACCTCAACTGGATAAGGAGTATTGAAAACGGATGGATGATTGAATTAATAAGTTTAAATGAAGCAAATTAAATTAGTCATTAAAGAAGATTCAGTATGCAGAGCAGCAATCAGAATACTGAGAGGTATGCATATGAATGATAAAATCTGATAAAGTCTGATGTGATGGTAGAGTTTCCTTCACATGAGCCAATCACATTCAAGATAATGGATTGCTTTTTCAGAAAATAATTTCTTTTTCCATCAACCTTGAAAACATAATTGAGTCCTTGAGGCAGTGAACCAGGAGTCCATTCAGAGATTTGGGGCAAATGCTGCTTACCAATTTCATCTGTGAGAGGGTGTGCTGTACTTTGATATTTCAATAACAGGAGTTTACTTTGGGACTATTCATTACATTTGCACTCTTTTAAAAGGTGGAACTTGCATTTTCTTTTCAGTGCTGCTTAGTAGTACTAAATTACTAAATGAAAAAATTATTTAAAGTTGGTACAAACAAAACAGACAAAATATGGCAGACAAAGTCTGCCCTTGGTGTGAACCAAACACTAACAAGCAACCTTGAAAAGGTCAATTTATGTTCTTGAAAAGACAAAAAAGAACATTTTAGGACGTTATTCCCCGTGCAAGTTGTCAAAGTATTTGTATTTAATGGGCAGGCCTTCAGTGTGCTCAACCCAGTAATGTATGCATGTAATTTTAATAGAGCACACATAAGTAAAGGGCTGTTTCACCACTTGTTGAAATACAGTGCAGGTGAACTTTGTAATTCTTACAGTATGATGTGGAATCACATAATATGTTGTATCATCACGCAGAAAAATGTTCTTGACAAAATAACAGAAAGCAAGAAGAAGCTCTTTTGATGCAAAAATGTATCAATTTAGTTCACATCCAAAATGGGACGGTGAAAAAATCCAAAAGAAAGTCCTTAAAGGACCATCATAAAGACCATGAACCTAGAGACATTAGTGGTCAGTCATGTGAATGTTGAAATGTGCCAAAACATACCTCTCCTCAGCCACAATTTTTGGCTCCTCCTGTTAGTTCCCAGGGTGTTCCTGAACCAGATGGGGTATACTGTGTAATGTCAGTTCAGCATCCTTATGTAGCACCTGCATTCAAACTTAAGCTACTTTGCTACTTTATTTGCCTACAGGTTCTGAGGAGTACAGGCCTATCGTAGCAGGGACTTTTCTGGTAGGCTGCATGGTATGATACCCAAATAGCTGGAACACCCTTGGGTCCATCTTGTTTGTCATGCTGAGTTATGGCTGGCATTGTCCATCTGTGCATCCATCCATGTCACTGTTGTTCAGTCCACCATTTGGGTCAAGACTGAAATATCTCAGTAACGACTACCATGATCTCTTGTACAGACATTTGCCGTTTCCAGACGGAGGGGTTAGGGGGGTGGGGCTCACATGACTTTGGTGATCCCTTGAACTCTTTTCTCAGTAGCACCACATGCGGGTAAAAGTTTTCAATTATTTTTCGTATCTCTGTGATGCAATTCTCTGGAATAAACCAGAACAAATTTAACACAGAGCAATAACCCCCAATGTCCATATGTATTATTTAAAGTTAATTAAAGTGTATTACTCATGAGAAAATATATAAATAACTCTTGAGATTGCAAAGCTGGAAATTAACGTTTCTTGAGCCATTGCATTTATTTGAAGAGTTTAATGAATAATAATCATTCACTTAAGATGAAGTTTGTTGTTAATGCTTAGTTTTTATGTTGTTGTTGTTCATTTGACTCATATTCCATCCATCCATCCATTTTCTATACCGCTTATCTGTCAGGGTCGTTGGGGGGACTGGAGCCTATCTCAGCTGACTACGGGCGAGTGGCGGGGTACACCCTGGACTGGTCGCCAGTCAATCACAGGGCCGACACACACAGGTTCAATTAACCTCATTGGTATTGTGGGAGGAAGCCGGAGTACCTGGAGAAAACCCACGCAGGCACAGGGAGAACATGCAAACTCCACATAGAAGGGCCCAGACTGGGATTCAAACCTGGAACCCTCTTGCTATGAGGCGACAGCGCTAACCACTGCACCACCGTGCCGCTCTGACTCATATTCATAAATCAAACTACTTTTGACAACTTGAGACGAGGAATCGATGAACAGACTGTGGTCCCTTAAGCTGCCTATTTAAAATTTCACCTGAACGTAACTTTAACCTTATTAAAATTGTACTGAAGTTACAGTATGAGCAAGAAGTCACAATCCTCTGTATCACTGTCTGAATAATGATGGAGCTGCCAGCAGCAGAGAGAACTAAATCTGGATTTATAGCATCTAATAAACACAGGCGGGATAATAGTATTGATTTATGGCTGGCTTAATGACACAGTGGAACAGAGCCTACAGGCTTGTGGAGGATTTGGCAGTGACCTGTGTTTGTTGCTGTCTTACAATAATTTGTTGTATTTTTCTTCTGTCAGACAGGTCCTCTGCCAGTAACACACTGAGCTGAAGACAACTGTTTAATGAGGGCCGAAACCCGATAAACTCTCAGTGTCTCGAAGAAAAGAGGAAGGGGTGGAGACAGACGGGTCACTTTAATTCTCTGAGCGTGTACATGTATGTGTGTGTTGTCCCGTGTTACCACAAAGAAGTTCATTAACTTGTAATCCACTTTGTGTGTTCTGTGTGTTTGTGTGTGTGTGTGTGAGAGAGAGAGAGAGAGAGAGAGAGATTATTTTTGTGTCACTGCTATTATGGACCTGCAGGAGCTCTAAGACATCAATAGACCCCTTCAATAGACCTAACCCGTCAATAGAATGACTTAACCAGAATGGCTTAGTGAATAGTTATATAAGACTGTGCCTCTATGTGTGTGTGTTTTATGCTGTGTTTATGTGTCCTTTTTTCCATTCAGGAAAAACTAGAGCAACGCTCCCCTTCGACACAGACAGCAGTATCAGGATAGCATGTTATATAAAAACCTTATTCTGACAAAAGCAACTTTTAATAGCCTCAGAAAATCATCAAATCTTCAGACACTTCCTGGTCTTGCTTTCTCACCCTTCAACTGCAGCAGAGCACAGGAACTGAAAGTTATTCTGATAGACTTTGAGTATTTGACGAGTATTTACTCGTACATACATACTAAGAAGTATGTATGTATGTACCTTTCGCAGGGCAACATCACAAAGTTCTTCACAAGAATAAAGACATAAAAACAAGAAGAAAAAATGTCAGGAAAGTCACAAAATGACCAGACAGCATCAGCTGAGACAGAGGACAGCTTAAATAAATGAGTCTTCAGCTACTACTACTACTTTTTGAGGGCATCAACAGAGACCACAGAACAGAAGTCTAAAGGGACAATGTCCCACAGTGACCTACTTGGAACATACAGCATGTCCTCACTCCCAACAATCTTAGGGCCATTGAAAACCTGCTGTATTTGATGAGTTGGGAAAGAGAATGTATTGCCACATAAGGTTGGAGCAAGTCAGATGTGTTTACTGGACTCTGTAGAAAGAAAGAAAGAACCTTGAAATGAATTATGAACTTAATGGGCTGCAAGTGTGGGGAACATAATGATATGGATGTTACCTGAGTCTTCCTGCTGGACTTGTAGCAGCATTCCAGCAAACTAGTGTGATCTATTTCCCACCAATTACTCCCCAAATATGGAATATTTGGAGCCTCCAAAAGTAGGAGTAATTTAAAATAATTATGAATGATACAATTTTATCATAAAGTTCATCACTGAGTAAAACTTATTTTGTACTTGGCACTTTTAAATCTTTGTCAAAGAAATCATTTCAGAAAATTTGAACATTGATGCCTGGTCCTGCTTTGCATTTAACTCAAGTTCTGCCTCTCATTGTGGATATTCTGCATATTATATGGGAAGTGTCATCATTGTCTATTATAAACGCTCACAAAGATGGAAAAGAGTATAGTCAGTGTGACTTTGAACATCCTTTAGGCTGCATTTCAGCAAGTAAGAGCAAGTGGATCGCTTTGGATTGGATTCAGATCTGTCAAACCATTTGGCAGGTGTCTGACCTCACACTGTAGTTAGCACTGCTTGAAAACAACCCAGTCAGCAGGCGCGTCTTCATATACGGTTTTAACTTCTACAGACTGAGGAGGTGCTGTCACTGGAGGTCAAATTTTGATTGACCTCCTTCAAGCACTTACTACTGCAGCTGCTTCACATCAAAAGATGCATTTTCTTTTATCACAGTCTCTTTCAAAAATAGTTCATATAGTAATACATAAATAATGGAACTTCATTTGGATAAAAGGAAACCCAAATTTACCTGTAGTTATGAAGATCATTGGATCATGTAATCCACTCTGCTACCACCTGATTTCAAAGCTCAAATCGGACTGTCAAGTACAGATGAATTTCAACAATTGTAATTGCTAAAAATGCTTTTCTGGAAGTTCCATGAACTTGTTTTCATAAACCCGTTCAGGTTGGTGGTAACTGCAGCATTATTGTGTGGTATTTCTATACTTTATGCTTCACCTAACATCTGTTGTAAATCCCACTTTAACCCTGGACCAAAGACTTAATCTTAAACTATTCCCTTGATAAAAAAAAAATTAGTGCTGTGTAAAATGTCTTCACGCTGAGGGTCTTAAGCTTAAACCAGTTTTCAAAAGAGGTATGAGATCACACATCAGCCACACTTATACGTCCTCTATTCTTTGCCTCTGTCTCAATCCCTTCGATGTAAAGCCCGGAGTTCATTTGTGTCTCTGTCCAGAACGCAGTGGGATTTGGAGCAGCTGGTCAGTAACAGCCATTTGCATTGGTCTCAGGCTGTTAGCAGAATAGAGGGAAGCAGTGGGAGTCTTAGTTTCTCCTCAGTTGCTCATCCAGTACCACCGACCTCTCTCTCCTCTCAACTCCCCCCCATTTACCTCATTCCAATTTTCACCCCCACCTGTCAGACCAACACAGGATGTGAGTTGAATGAGCAGTGGGAATTGGGCGAGGGGAGGGGGATTAAACTTGTGAGTGGGAGGACGGCAGAGAAAGAAAGGCTAAAGGGGGCTGAGAGGGAGACAAGAGTATGAGACACAATCTGTGTTTACTGGCTTTCAGTGTTTTTGCTAACAAGTCGTGTGCAAAGCCAAGTGAGCCAACAATGCTGACCGACTTTAGTTGATGCTAATTAAACTGAATACTTAATATCAAGAGCACATTTTCAAGTCAGCACATTTTCAGAGTTTAAAAAGTGAGTCAAGCTCTGAGACCTAAAATAATGCAGATAGAGTACACAGAAAACTTCTCAGAGTTCATTTTTAAGCAAAGTATAGTGTTGAAATGACACTGTTACAAGTTGATTTAAATCAACTATGTAAAAGAGCTGGTGTCATTGGGCAGTGTTTGGGACTCAACTCCCACAGAGTTATGAAACCACACCTCTCCTAATGCATCCTCATGGGTTTCTATCTCTAGGGTTACAGAGTTCATTTTTAACTCTGGATGGAGTTATTTTAACACTGAATCTGAGTAGTATTAACACGAGAGCTAAACTGCTATATGAACCAACAAGTCCTCCACATTAAACAACAAAATACATCAACACCCACAGTTTCAAACCCCATGAAAATGGCTGCTCTCTCGGGCTACTGCCTGTTTTTGTCCTGTCAGTGATTGCACCAAAGAGCCAATCAAAGGTTATGGTCAGCATTCAGAGTGAGCAATCAAAGGTGAGGCATCAGCCGCTGTCTATTCCATCCCTCAAAAGTCTCAAAAATCAACGTGACAAGTGAGGGTCAAGCTTGTGCTTGCTACAGCTTTTGTGCATGCTGAACAGAAATGCGCCCTCACAACTGTCTCTGCTCACAGATACTGTTCCATGCGCTCATATCACATGCACATTTTATATGCATACGTTCAGAGACAAATTAAATGCCATACACTAAGATCAATTTGTGAATGTAAACAACGACAGTGTTGGCAGCAGAAAACTGAATTTGCAGTGACTGCTGGGTTGATCTTCCCACAGACGCTTTAGTTTTTGCCAACTGAAAGCAAAACACGGACCTCAGACCCATGAAAACACTCTGCCAGCTGCTTAAATCTACAAGCTAATAAATCAGAATCAGAATTCCCTGGGGGGAAATTCGTTCTTTAAATGACACCTGACGGATGAATACATTTCTGAAAATACCCATATATGCAGGATGAGTCATCAAAAATTTAAAAAAGTTAATTCTTGATTTCACTGGATCATTAAATGAGCATTTCACAGCTAGAAACAAGAAGATGAAGTAAAGAATGAAAAATCTCATTTCCACTGGGTGCATGGCTCGGCTCAGCTCAGCTCAGCTTATTAGTACCAGATACTAGTAAATCACTATCATCATGATACAATTTAGATTTTCTGATCTCATAACAATCCATCTTTGATTCAAAATCCAAAATATTTCCAGATTTCTGATTTATTCTCAAGACGGGAGTAAATATTCTCATCGTCTTCCTCTTGGCTCATTGCCAGTGGTTGCCTGGTGCTAGCATTGTTTAAATGTTAAATGGAATGAGACGCATGGACCAAATATTTTAGATGATTTGATGTTTTCACTTTGCTTGATCCCAATAAATGAAATAAAATAACAAATAATAATACCAAATACCAGGAACCAGTACTATCCACAACTTTTGCAAATGGAAAACCGAAAGCAAAAGAGAACAGTTTCAAGCAAGTTGATTCTAGTAGAGTCAAGCCAAGCTGTACACTGCAGTGGAAATAAGGCAAAAGAATAAATTATATGTCTCAGTTTGTATTTCTTAAGGCTTTTCCACTGGTGCACATCACGGTAACATCCGAGTGTGATCATACCTTTATAGTCTCCTGTTTTGTAGACATCGCACCTAATACACATTGTAAACTATGTCCATCCATCCATCCATCCATTTTCTATACCGCTTATCTGTCAGGGTCGCAGGGGAGCTGGAGCCTTGTAAACTATATTTTGCAAATGGGGTCAGGTGGTGGGTGATAACATTCCTTTCTTAAGTATCATCAAGCAATGGAAAGCAAAAACAACCAACAACTTAAATTTTAGGTAAAGATTTGCTTTCAGACATTGTTGGATAGCTGCCAATATTCGGCATTTCTTCCTATAACTTACTCCCCATTGGTGAAATGTATATGGACAACACAAGGCCAGGGAAATTTAAGACTGTGTAACTGCATCAAGTTTTTTTAATGTTCCTTCACTAAACCACCCTGAGGCAGTTATTGGCGAGAGCTGGAGGCATAAACTGAGCTCTTCGCCGAGGAAAGTTTTATGCTGGGACACTACACACCTAATGACAAGAGGACGGGTCAAGGGTTAGGGTGAAGAGAGCAAAATGAACACGGTGCTTGTGGGTGACGAGACTTCTGAACTATTCTACTACCGCCTTAGCAAAGGGCACACGCTGTGCAGCGCTAACTGAGTGCCCCGGTCACTGACAATGACTGCTACAGGCCTTATCTTCCCACCCTGCTGATAAAAGACCTGATTCGATGTGAGTACTTTTTTAGCATGCTAAGATGTGAAACAGACCTGGAGGATAGCAGTGAAAGTAATGGATGCAAGAAGAATTAAAGAGAGAGAGAAAACGAGAAGAAGACAACACACACACACACACAGTCAGTGACACCCAGCATGGTCTAGTTAATGAGACCAGATAAGTTGGTGTGAAGGGACTCTGTAATTACAGCATGGCTCTCTGTCCCTGTCTAACCTGATAACCCAACCCCCTCCCTCATTACACCAGCTTCACCTCAGTGAACTCTGTGTCTCTTCTTCTATCCTGCATGTCAGTTATCTCCCTCTCACTTAATTCATGTTGCTAGCTTCATAATACATATTTTACAAGATACACATGCTGTCACCCACAGTTAAGCGTAATCAGACAGCATGTGGTTTATTTTACCTCACATATCTACAGCATACTTTTAGCCCATATGTCTGTAGCTGCAGACAGCCGAACATACTGTGGCTATGATGTGATTATGACATGTTGCATCCCCACTTCCTTCCTCCTACTCCTCACTTATCACTTCTGTTTTCACATGCTCCAATAACCTTTCCATTGTCATATATTTTATGCAGATAGTAATGGTAAAAAAAGTCTGGTGATATTCCATACCTTTTCCAAAAGATCCAAACCAACGCTGAATATATTAATCTAATAAGTATTGTGTGTGTATCCAAAGTCTGATAGGTCACAATCCCCTGTGTCATAGCTTATTACATTTATTTTGCAGGGACCATGCACAAAAACATCAATTTCACACAAGGAGAAGAGATGCACTATGCCAGATTAAGCTACTGCCTAATGTCTGTCTTCAGTCCCCGGGCAGAGAGACACAAACACTAATACAACTAATAGAGTTTCACTGTTGATCCAAAACTACTGAAAACACATCAGTGAGCCACGCCGTTGCATTGGCTGACATGTTTCTTCAATATAATGAATATAAACTGTAGATTATTTTTATTCAATCCCACATACATCATCCTGTTGCCCCAAATACTTTGTTTTTTTTAAGCTGTCAACATGACACAGAACATAGACAAGTGTGCCCGCTGTGTTAAGGCATACCAAATGCATGAAAAGTCACTATTCATTTTATCAGATAACTGTAACTTCTGTGATCGCATCACTGGTCACCTGACATTTTTTAATGAGTGGTATTTAGATGCATCTGTTTTCCACAGATGAAAATGGTAAGGATTGGATTATCACCTGTATGACAATCTGAACTTTGGACATGCAAGTTGAAATTCTAAAACTGTGTTATTTTGACGCAAATTAGAGTCAGTGGGCTGCAGTATATACACTATATTGCCAAAAGTATTCACTCATCTGCCTTTACACGCATATGAACTTAAATGACATCCCATTCTTAATCCATAAGGTTTAATATGATGTCAGCCCACCCTTTGCAGCTACAACAGCTTCAACTCTTCTGGGAAGGCTTTCTACAAGGCTTAGGAGTGTGTTCATGGGAATTTTTGACCATTCTTCCAGAAGCGCATTTCTGAGGTCAGACACCAATGTTGAACAAGAAGACCTGGCGCGCAGTCTTCGCTCTAATTCGTGGATCAGCGGTTAGGGTGTCGGACCCGTAACCCGTGGATCGCTGGTTCGATTCCCCGTACCGGTGTCCATGGCTGAGGTGCCCTTGAGCAAGGTACCTAACCCCCACTGCTCCCCGGGCGCTGCACGCGGTCGCCCACTGCCCCGGGTTTGCTGTGTGTGTGTGTGCACGTCACTTGGGTGGGTTAAATGAAGTGAGTGAGTTCCCTCCAATGACAAAATATGTCACTTTCATCTTTCATCTAACACCTTTCAAAGGTGTTATATCGGGTTGAGGTCAGGACTTTGTGCAGGCCAGTCAAGTTCTTCCACATCCATGTCTTTATGGACCTTGTTTGCACTGGTGTGCAGTCATGTTGGAACAGGAAGGGGCCATCCCCAAACTGTTGCATGGAATTGTCCAAAATCTCTTGGTATGGTGAAGCATTCAGAGTTCCTTTCACTGGAACTAAGGGGCCAAGTCCAGTTCCTGAAAAACAACCCCACACCATAATCCCCCCCTCCACCAAACTTAAAACTTGGCACAGTGCAGTCAGACAAGTATCGTTCTACTGTCAACTGCCATACCCAGACTCGTTCCATCAGACTGCAAGATGGAGAAGAGTGATTCGTCACTCCAGAGAACACGTTTCCCCTGCTCTAGAGTCCAGTGGTGGCGTGCTTTACACAGCTGCATGCAACGCTTTGCATTGCACTTGGTGATGAATGGGTCGGAATCAGCTGCCCAGCCATGGAAACCCATTCCATGAAGCTCTCTATGCACTGTTATTGAGCTAATCTGAAGAACGCACGAAGTTTGGAGGTCTGTAGTGATTGACTCTGCAGAAAGTTGGCGACTTCTGCGCACTATACGCCTCGGCATCCGCTGACCCCGCTCTGTCATTTTAAGTGACTGTCTTTCCCAATCACTTCCACTTCGTTATAATACCACTGACAGTTCACTGTGGAATATTTAGTAGTGAGGAAATTTCACGACTGGACTTGTTGTACAGTTGGAACCCTTTCACAGTACCACGCTGGAGGAATTCACTGAGCTCCTGAGAGCGGCCCATTCTTTCACAAATATTTGTAGAAGCAATCTGCATGCCTAGGTGCTTGATTTTATACACCTGTGGCCATGGAAGTGATTGGAACACCTGAATTCAATTATTTAGATGGGTGAATGAATATTTTTGGCAATGTAGTGTATATATGAGCTCAGTAATTTTTTAAGTGTTACTTTGACAGGAAGAAATAGTGCAATCCACTTTTGCTGCTTTTGGGCTCTAATTTGATGTCACTGCATGGTGCAAAACACAGGAAACTGGCATTTCCTTGGGGCACACTGAGATTATGTCCTTGTCTGTGCTAGTGCTGTATCTTAGTTACTCACTCTGCAACCTGCTAAGAAAATAGAAGAACATAAGAATAGATGTGGTATAGAGTGTTGAATTGCCAATCAGGTGGGTGCCAGTAATGTAGCCCACTCACTCTAATTTGCATACAAATAACAGTTTTATAATATATGTATGTAGGTATATATATATACAAAGCAATAAATCATACCCTTATTCAATACATTCAGAGGTTTCACTGCTACAGCCTCATTTGATATAACCACTAGCTAATGGTGGTTAATGGTAGCTAATTCTCAATTTCATTGTACCATGTACAGTGACAATAATTCTATTCTATTCTAGTAGTCTGCTACACAGTGTCAGTCAATGTTTTGCCAATTACAACTTTTGCAGAATTGTCTCTTGGAGCTGCATTTAACTAGTGCCAAACCACCAAACCTATCAAGCAAATTCTACACAGACTGTCTGGGTATTGTTTTAAAATGAACAATAAAGAACTGATAAAAATTGCTTCATACAGCTCACCCAGTACAATCCAAGATACAGAAGTCCCACGATCCCAAACTGACTTCATACCTTCTTTAAAACAAAACATTAACTGTGGTTGCTAAGCTAAAAGTGGAAGCACACACCCAAGACTGCTGTGGATGAGATCGTTGCTTACTACTGTAACCCCTGGTTCTATAAATTCTCATTGATCAGCATATTGATTGAGCATATATAAGCACCCACTTCACATGGCATACAGTTTTTTGTTTGTTTGTTTGTTTGTTTTTCCTTTGTCATTAACTGTCTCCTTCCGTCTTTCTCTTTATGTCTCTCATTATTAGTTTCACTAAAGCTCTAAAAGGCATGATGATCTTTAAATTTACTGTAGATAAGTCAGATATAGAAACACATTGCACTTATTTCAAAAATACCGCTGTTTTATCTTGTGACTTATCTCATAACAATGGCTTGCTTTATCTCAAGTACTTCAGATGTTTTTCACCTGAACAAACCAAATGACCTGTGCCATTTTCACATACAGTCAGTGATTGTTGTTCATCTGATCTGATCTGAGTCTACAATTCATCAATGAACCCAGCTCAGCAGATGACTTAAGTGCAAAAGCACTGTTTGAGGAGAGACTACTGGACTGTCCTGCACACACACACACATTACTACACAATATTACACTAGTTTAGTAACCCCAGGTAGCCACTGTCTATATTTAAACACTATTTAATGTCCATTTCACCCGTATTTTTGTATAGCATAACTTATCATCTGTACATTTCCTCTTGTAAATTATGTCTATAGTCCCTGCCTATAGTCAACTACATTTAATGCACATATCCATATGTATAATATCAGAATCAGAATCAGAAGCCTTTATTGTCATTGTACAAGGAATACAATGAAATTGTAATTGGAGTGGTGTTATTCTAAAAGACAAGACAACTTTATTTGTATAGCCCATTTTTACAAGCAGTTTGTCTCAAAGGGCTTTACATAATATCATAGCAACATCCTCTGCCCTTAGACCCTCACATCGACTAAGGAAAAACTCCCACAAGAAACCTTTAACAAGGAAAAAATGGGAGAGACCTCAGGGTGAGCAACAGAGGAGGGATCCCTCACCCAGGACGGGCAGACGTGCAATGGATGTTGTACAGGCAGGAAAGCAGTTAACAATCATGAAAATATGGCAGAGATGGGGAATGTTCAGTCAGGGAAGAGCTGATGTTGAGATAAATAAGAATAAATTAATACTTATAAAAACAGAATAAAAATAAATAAGTAGAAAACATAGTGAAAGAACAGAGTGTTAATATGGATATAAATATTGTCTATGGATGGATGCAGATGTTTATAGTACCCAATCTGTAAATAACTTGTAAATTATTGACATAATATAGCATGTACATACTGTTAATTTATCTATTATATCTGCACTTGCTGCTTTTTGCACTTCTGGTTAGATGCTAAACCGCAATTCGTCATCCTGTACCTGTACATGTGTAATGACAATAAAGTTGAATCTAATCTAACCTAAAAACACATGTCACATGTTGTAATCTACACAAATCTGTATCTGTAATTGTCATCAAAGTTATATCTATATAGCATGCATACATTTTCTGTTCTATTCTGTACACATAACATTTACTGCATGTCTAGAGGTATCCCTTCTCTGTTGCTCTTCCTGAGATTTCTTTTTATTCTAGTTACTTATTTATTTGTGGGGAGGGCTTCCTTACCCAAATCAAGAGCAGAGGGTGTTGTATGTTGTACAGATTGCAAGGTCTCTTGAAGCAGGAAACTGTGATCTGTGATTCTGGGCTGTATAAATAAAACTGACTTGACTATATACATGAAAAGCTCTTAGTGAGAATTGCTTGCCTTTGTTCTTTACAAGGGGCAGTAAAAAGAATCTGATCATCTGGGACCAACTCATCGTGAGTGAAGGCTCCCCTGTGGTTTGATCTAAAACATGTCTGTATCGGCTTTTTCAAGGTGAATTCAGAAAATCACCAATGCTAATAATTTGGCTTTTGAAAAACAAATTCAGTATGAAGATTCTCTGTATACCGAATATCTCACGTTACGAACGTGGTTTGACCAAGCACAAACCCGATGACTGTATTTTGTGAGTGTTCAAGGTCACAATGTTTCAAAAGACAGCACATCAGGACTCTTCACATCACATCTGAAAGACATAAAAACTGATGGATGTTAATAATTCACCTTTGTTATGTGAGGTAAAACTGCAGTACTGTGTATGTGCAGTATTGTGCGTCTGCAGCTGTACAGCAAGCAGATGTCACAATGTACTTTTCTAAGGGGTTGTGTTTTTGTAATTTTTGTTATTCAAGGCAATTTTTCTGGTTTGAATGAAGTGACCCTCCAGATTTTAATTAAATCAACATAGTCATGATGTTCTTCTTAGACCACCAACCACCATACTGGCTAAATTGTTTAATAAAAGCTCCAAACACTGTACAGTAGAGCAGAGGAGATTTTGTACAATACATGGTAGAGCGAGAGTTCTCTCATACAAGAAGAGAAAAGTGCTTATAACGTCCTCTGACCAGTGAGTTCTCCAGTTCAAAATTATGCTCTGCCCCCACCTGAGCCACCAAGACTGCAAGGACAGATTCACTTAAAAAAGAAAATTTTTAATAACTATATTTTCTCAAACGAAAAGAAAGCAGTCAGTTAGCTATGATAATGGAATGGTTATCACTAACAAATAAAAACTGGCCCCCAAATATTGGTTCTGGAAAAAAGAGGGGTGGGTAAACTCTTAGTCATATAATGTACCTACCAATTGTAAATTTCTACCACTTTAATGAAATTAATTCAATAGATAGATATTTTGGCACTTTGTTGTCCTGGAATACTCAGTGACTTTCAGTTATTGCAGGAGTTCGTGCATTCAGGATAATCGTTTTGAACTTTTTATTTTGGATGACTTGGCAAAACACCTCAACTTGAAAAAGAATGTTGTAAGTGAAATATACAATGTCTAACCTTCCTGAAATTGCACATGTTCTGGAGTCCCAGCATGAGGACATGTGCAAACCAATTTGCAGTCATAGTCATTTATCACTGACTGGCCACTGGAAGCAAAGTCTAGTGTGACAGTCACACTTGATTTTCCTTTCACAGGAAGTGATGCTGACCTCCATTCAGTGTCCAAAAACTTTCTGTGCTGTATCAACCAGTAAGTGGTCAATAACAAGGCCTGATCTACGACACGCTGTGTGTGACGCTGTGTGTTTGTTTTATTTGCAGCTAAATCTGATCATTGTTTGATATCTGACTATGCTGCAATTACTGTAGTAATGACTTCAAATTTCTGTAACTGGAGTGTTGGTATCTCAGATTTGTTTTTGTTGTGACAGAATATAATATGGAAAATAATTCTAAAATTAATGGTTCAATGGTGACATTTCATTCTGATCCACTTTGAGTTGTTTACATCAATGTAAACAATGTTTCGCAATAAAAGCCCTGTGAAGAAATGAATGAATGAGCCATTTTTTGCTGGAAAGTTTTTAATTTGAAACAGATACAGAAAGTCTTGAGATCATATTAATGGAGTAACACAGTAACTTTATCAGGGTAAACAGGAGCAGAGGGATTCGTACTAAACTATGACCAGTTATACTCACCAAATAGAGGTTGTTAAGCAGAAATAAAAGCCTGCCTTGAATAGCAGCCTGCTTCATATACAGGCCTGTTCCCTCCTGCAGATGAAGTAAATAAAAGCCCTGGTGGCTACTTGAGCAAATATGGTAGTCAAAAAAACCAACTCACCACACATACCATAAGCTGTACCTTTCATATATCAGAGACATTTTTGGAATTCTGGCTGCAATCAATAAATTTAAATGAACAGAGGATCAACTAACTGCCTTTGTGACTGGGTTGACCCTGATATATCCATATCTGTACTCGCCACGAGCAAGGTTTAACCAGAAGTGGACGGACCATATGTGAAATTAAGCCTAAACTGTTAACTGTTAAAAATAGAAATGATAAAGATTGAGCATATCTTATTTGTTTCTCCAGATGCACTAGAGCAAAGCCTCATACAAAGTGCAAAGAGTAAGAGGCAAAACAGTGGCTATACAGTGTATCATTTAATGCAGTTAGCATAGTCTTCCCCCCTATGGCAAACCCTGACGTTGAATGATTCAGCATTCACTGCCAACTTTATTTAAACTATATCTGCATGTGGCAGCTAAGGTATGATTGTGATGATTGTGGCAACAAGGTTTTGGATAATATATGGTTAGAGGTAAACAAACAAAACATTCAGTAAAATTCAAGGTTAAGGTTAAGTTTTGGTTCGTGAAACACTTGGTTAAGAGTGTACTGTGGATTAAAAAAATGCAAACATTAACTGCATAACAGTCAAATGGACTACACATCCAATAACAATCCCAACTTTAACATCAAACTTAACAGCCTGATTGCTACAGAAAGTGGAACAGCTAGTTTAACTAACTGCCTACAGCCTAGCAAGCTGGGAAAACGATATTTATCTATGGTCACTTCTTTTGTTAGACCTAGACGCCCGTTTTCCCTCAAAGGTTAGGTTTTTGTTTTTTGTTTTGCTAACATTAAAATGAAGTGATTTAGCAATTTCGATGTAATACATTGCAGAAATTGTGATTTTTTCATCTAACCTACTTTCTGCATAACAGTACTACATAATACCTTGTTTGATCATCCAATATGAATGTAACCCAAGAATACTGGAAAGGATATTCTTTATTACGAAACCTTTTTGTGGTTTACAATGAGCAAACAGCTGGATTTTGACCTAAGAGCTTTTGCCCAGATGCCAGCAGTTTCTTTCTAAAGGAAGATTTATAAACTACCTTTAGAAAGAATCATCCATCCATCCATCTATTCATTTTCTATACCGCTTATCCGTCAGGGTTGTGGGGGAGCTGGAGCCTATCCCAGCTGACTACGGTCAATGTCAATGGCAGGGCTGACACACAAAGACAGACAACCATACACTCTCACACTCACACCTAGGGGCAATTTAGAGTAGCCAATTAACCTAATGTGCATGTTTTTGGTATTGTGGGAGGAAGCCGGAGTACCCAGAGAAAACCCACGCAGGCACAGGGAGAACATGCAAACTCCACATAGATGGGGAACCGGGATTCGCACCTGGAACCCTCTTGCTATGAGGCGACAGTGCTAACCACTGCACCACCGTGCTGCCCTAGAAAGAATCAGCTTTAGTTTTATAAACAGTTTTGTAAACTTCTTTTTAAAGTTCATTTTAATTTTAGCCCCCTTAGTGGAAGCTCTTGACTGCATCAGCAGTTTTCCCATTCTTGTCCGAGGCTGAGTCTGAACTAACGCACATCCACACATTTGGAGGGGCTCAGCTTTTTGTTGTTTGCAAAAGAAAATATTAATATAGTGAAGAGGGTTGTGGAGAAGCCAAGGGAGAGCATATTTGCATTATTACCTGTGACTGACTGTATGAGGCCTGGAAAAATTTTATTTGTGAGGGATGGAAGCTCATTCTCACCCCTTTTTCTTTCACTCTACACAACAGTCTCCCACATCTTGACTTCAGCTGTATTTTCAGGATGTGTTTCTGGTAGTACAGCATTTTGTTATTGGAACACGTGATGTAAGCTGTTACTAATACTTAATAGATAATTCCAGCGTCTAACTGAAATGAAAGCAAAGAGTCTATTGTTCCTTTCAAATGTAATGTGTGAGTATGAGTATAAGTCATAATTTTTCACTAGAATCAAAATTGTCTTATAAAATGGCTAAATTTGAACTAGTGGTCTGGGTCCAGACTCTAATCTTTTTTGTGGATGTTCACCACTTCCTTTTCCATTTGCTTATGCAGTCATATACCAGACTGTTTCTCCTGATTATCTTATCTTATCCTGGTAATGATTTTTCATCGCTTAGGGCAGGTATGATTGTTCAAAGTTATATTAGCAAGATGGTTTATAAACTGGAACTGCCTGTGTTTTTGCAGGCGTCCATTGGGTGATGTTGCCACATTACCAGCCGAGGCAGCTGAGATGTTTTGGTGGCTAATGTTTTTAAGAGCCCTTGATGCTGAGCATGCAGTCACAATGTCACTGTCAAGTGCGTCAGTCTATAAATTTAACCTCGACCAATGCAACTTGTGAATTTCAGGATCAGATGAAAGGAAAAGAATGCACCTCATGGATCACAAACACCGACAACCATGACATCCAAAGCACAGAGCACATTCTCAGTGAAGGAAAGAAAAGCAAAAAGAATTTAGACATGGTATTCTTTGAATCTGATCCTTGTGAGACATACTAGATTTAGATTTGGTTGTTCCTCAATAATTGTTGCCTTTTCATAATCGGGTGAATTGTATTCTGCTCTTATTGTTTCACAAACACAGCATCAATATTCTAATTTGCAGTCTCATTTGTTTACTTTGTTAAGTCTATCATTACATGAAAAGAGTTCTTACAAAGTTATTTTCCTGTTTTGCTCTGTAGTGACAGTCTGATGATTGATGATGAAGTAAAAGTGAAGAAGTGTCCGAGACACATGAAATAAGTAAACAAAGAGAGAGGAAGTAAAGGAAATGGCAACGAATGGAACTAAAGGATCACGGGAAAACACTTGTGACTTAAAGGGCATGTGCAAAGAGGTAGTCTTCCTGTAATAACTGAGCTACTATCGCTTACCTCCAAGACTGGAACTGGGACACACTGGGACAGCCAAGTGAACTTGTGAAACATCTGCTTTGCTTTGTTTCAACCTGGGTCACTACTACTTCCACTTTTTCGGTTTGATAACGCAATCTCTCATGTTCTTCCACAGCCTCCGGGACAGAAATCTTTTTCCGTATTCAGGGTGGTGGTCTCTTTCCATGAATTTAAGTGGTCTGTGGTCTCTCAATGAGGGGCTATACAGATGCAGATACCAATCTAACTTCAAACTCGTCCATCTTGAAATGAAGAGCATCTGCTGACTGAAGCACAATAATAAGCTATTGTTGCCTTTATCCACATTATAACCTAAATATATGGCTCAGTTGTTTTTGGTTTCAAATACAGTAAACAAGCTATGTTTTTGATTATGGATGTCTAACATGCAGCTGTCTGATAAAGTATTTAAATATTTGTATCATACAAATGTTTTTGGCAATTTTGATGCTCATTTACAATTCACTTATATATTCATCCAAGCCAACAACATGCCTCTTAGACCCCATCCCTACCAAACTTCTCAAAGAAGCTTTACCCTTACTTAGCACCTGTCTATTAGACATGATCAATCTGTCCCTGATAACAGGCTATGCACCCCAGTCTTTTAAAGTAGCTGTTGTCAAACCTCTCCTTAAAAAACACACACTTGATCCAGAGGTTTTAAGCAACTATAGACCAATATCTAACCTTCCATTTCTTTCCAAAATCCTTGAAGAAACAGTTGCCAATTTAGCTATGTGACTTTCTTCAAAATAATAACTTATTTGAGAATTTTCAATCTGGCTTTAGAGCTCATCATAGCACAGAAACGGCATTGCTCAAGGTGACAAATGACATCCTACTGGCATCAGACAAGGGACTCATCTCTGTCCTTGTACTGTGCAACCTTAGTGCTGCATTTTCTATCTTATTGCACAGATTGGAACACCTAATTAGCATTAAAGGAACTACATTAAGCTGGTTTCAGTCTTGATTATCAGATCAATCTCAATTTGTTCATGTTAATGATACGTTGTCCACACTCACAAAAGTTAGTCATGGAGTTCCCCAAGGTTCTGTCCTCGGCTTAATATTATTGACAATTTATATGCTCCCCATCGGTGATATTATTAGGAAACACTCCATACATTTTCATTCTTATGCAGATGACACACAATTGTACTTGTAAATGAAACCAGAAGAAACAAATCAGCTAGTCAAGCTTCAGGCATGTCTTAAAGACATAAAAACCTGGATGACCAGCAACTTCCTACTTCTAAATTCAGACAAAACTGAAGTTATTGTTCTGGGCCCCGAACACCTTAGAGACAAATTATCCAGTGATATTGCAATGCTAGATGCTCCACTGTAAGGAATTTAGGAGTTATCTTTGACCAAGATATGTCCTTTAACCCTCACATATCAAATATTTCAAAGACTGCATTCTTTCACCTCCGCAATATTGGAAAAATTACGCACATTCTGAGTCAGAAAGATGCACAAAAATTAGTCCATGCATATCTCCAGGCTGGATTACTGTAACTCCCTTCTATCAAGCTGCCCCAATAAATCTATAAAGACTCTCCAGCTAATCCAGAATGCTGCAGCAAGATTACTCACAAAAACCAGCATGAGAGATTATATTTCTCCTGTTCTGGCTTCTCTACATTGGCTACCCGTAAAATTCAGGATAGATTTTAAAATTCTCCTCCTTACATATAAAGCCCTGAACAGTCAGTCACCATCATATCTTAAAGAGTTGATAGTACCCTATTATCCCACCAGAGCTTTGCGTTCCCAAAATGCAGGGCTACTTGTGGTTCCTAGAGTTCTCAAAAGTAGATTGGGAACCAGAGCCTTTAGTTGTCAAGCTCCTCTACTATGGAACCATCTTTTGGTTTCGGTCCGGGAGGCGGACACCCTCTCTATATTTAAGAGTAGACTAAAAACTTTCCTGTTCGAGTTAGTTATGCTGCTATAGGCTTAGACTACCGGGGGCCCTCCCATAACGCACTGAACTCTTTCTTCCTCTCCCTCTCCTTCTGCACACATTTATGTCACATTAATGCATATCACTAACCCAACTTCTTCTCTGCTTTCTCGTCTCGCAGGTTCCCATAGATCGTGGTCAGACCTCCTGCTGCGGTCCTGCTCGAAACTTACTGCGATTACTACTGTTTAGTCATAATCTATTTTAATTCGATTAATACTCTGTTGCAGCTGCTACCATTATTACTGTTACTAATATTGCTATCATAATCACCATATTATCTTCTGTATGCTTCACTGTCATTATCATTATCTACAGTTCCAACACTTCTGGTATTATTACTGTTGCTATGCATCTCTGCTTGTGTGCTCCTTCTCTCACACCCCACCCCCTCTCCCCCTCTCTCTCTTTGTCTGTCTATCTTTCTCTGTCTCTCCCTCTCTTTCTCTCTCTCTCTCTCTCTCTCTCTCTCTCTCTCTCTCCCTCTCTCTCAACCCAACCGGTCAAGGCAGATGGCCGCCCATCTTGAGCCGGGGTCTGCTCCGAGGTTTCTGCCTTCTAAAGGGCAAAAGTTTTTCCTCTCCACTGTCACCAAGTGCTTGCTCAAGGGGGAATGTTGGGTTCTCTATATTACAATTTAATTAAAGAGTTTGGTCTAGACCTGCTCAAATTGGAAAGTGTCATGACGGAGCTTTTGTTGTGAATTGGCGCTATATAAATAAACTGAATTGAAATGAATTGAATCTACTGCATCTACTCTCTAAGTTATTTATCTTATAGGGTACAGTGGGATTAGTCAGTATTGTTACATGGGCCACATTTAAAATATGTCAGAAGCTGTGGAAGCACTCCAGCCTGCACCTGGTGGGCATGCACATGGGTTTAGCTCTTTTCAGCAACCATGAGGCCTTCTTTTTTAACTGCCAGCAGACTGACCTGAAAGGTGCTTGGAAGCTTTCTTACAAATGTGAGGGAGATGGTGATTTAACTGATCTCCACGTGCTGTAAATGTTGAATGAGTTTTGCCACTAGTCTCTGAAGAAGCTGGTAAGGGCAGATTCGAATCTCTGTAACTAATATATTATTCTACTGCCTTGGGCAGATGAACATGAACATCAGTGAACATGATCTATGCCTTTAGGCAAATATTAGGAGCTTCACAAATCCTGAAGGGCAGCATTGACAGTGGATCTCTACAGTGCTGGGTGTCATAATGTTGAAGGTTTGCTGCAGCATTAGGAGAGGACGGAGCACAAAATAATACAATAAAAAATGGTTTACTATAGGCAAGAATATGCATATCCTAAATGTTAAAATCATACCTGCCATATTTATAGCCATGCTGGTGGTGTGGTTTTAGGATGCCAATGTCAGTTGAAGCAGAAATGACAGCAACAACTATGTCAGTTTGTAAGCGGCCATTGTGTTCAAGTAGAAAAGCCCTCCAGTGACCATTGTAATTATGACAGAAGAAAAGGAGGAAGTCAGGTGACATTGTGGTCAAACAACAAAGTCTGCAGTAAGGTGGTGGATGGGTCAACAAAACAATGGACTTTACCACAGGAGACTGCTTTTCATTTCCCATTTCCTACTGAGAGTCAAGGTTGATTTTTTTAATAGCATGACCATGACCATTCCATAATCTTCACCACAGACGAATAATGTCCTGCCAATAGGGGTGTCACATCAGAAAACATTTCTGTGTCCCTTCCAGATAACATGGACAAATTATGTATTTTGTAATTTAATCTGGAGATCTTGGAAATTTAGAAATTATATAGACCTTCATCCCAAGCAGATAAATCCCAAAGACTTTGGCAAACCCTCTGACCTGTTTTTTACAAGTCAGCTGGCAGCTACGGAGTATGTTGTTTCTATTTCTAGCTGTAATCATTGAGGCAAGGGATATAATATACAAAAGGGAATCCCCAAAAACTACAGTTATGCTCTTTTCCTCCACAGATGTCAGTATCTATCACAGCAGGTAAATACCCGATATAATGACCTACCACTGCCTTGCTTCCATCACTAGTCAGTCCCATCTCCCGTGTCTCTGGTGGACACTTGGACTTAGACCTCCAAACGATTACATTAAATCTGTCCCCGCTAACCTGGCAAAGGTTACCTGCTATACCCAAAACCTTTAAAACTCAGAGTGTAAATAATGAAATAAAAATAATGGGAGAGAGGCCGGGGAAGAGCCACAGAGAAACTGCCATTGTGGCTGAGCATTGAGTAGTTTGAAGGTTTTTGTGTGTGTGTGTGTGTGTGTGTGTGTGTGTGTGTGTGTATGTGTGTGTGTGAGACCCTGTTCCACAGTAAATCTGTTATCACCACAGATGGTTCCTGATGAGCAACAGACAACACAGATTTTTCCAACAACAGTCAAAATAAGTCAAGGGCACCCACACACAAAAGGTGGAGCTGAATGGCATTCTCTCTCTCGCACACACACACACACACACACACCCACACACACACATGCAAACATTTGCTTAAAATAATTATTAGTATTACTGAGAGCAACCTGTTTTTTATTAGAATAAATTAAGTTGAAAATTTGGAATGTAAGTTAACAGATGTTGTAAATTTTACCCAATGACTTTATTAAAATATAATTAAACCGTTCTACTGCTTTATCTATCAGTTCTAAGCCATTATTAAAGTTTGAAAAATCTCAAGCTCATCCTAAATAAGACTGATTTTACTTTCCAGAAGGTGAAATGATACCCACATCGACACCTATTCATTGCCACTGACATCACAGTGGTGCCACCACCTGGCTGCAACCCTTGACAAACTGATGTTTCCCGTATCAGTAGCCCAATCCCAATGGCCACTGTACAACTTCGAGGGAAGCAGCCCACATGCAATCTTGCTGTAGTTTATCTCAGTCGAGGCTCATCTGTGCTCTTGTCCCAAAATGCTGGAATGTGACAGATACACTGCCCACCCTGAAAACTGAGGGCTGAGAAAGGCTTCAAACTAGCTTCTAACACTACACCCATCTAACCAAAGTAACAAATGTTTAAAGCGTTAATAAAAACTAATTAGTTTCTCACTTTCTGCAGTTGTAATTTTAATGAGTCATTAAAAGGTGGTAATAAGAGTATCTTTCTCAGTCGAGTCACTAATATTAAATCATTTATTAAGGTACACAAACTTTTCAGTCATCTGCAATTTTAGAGGTCAAAGACTGTGCAACAATCAATCAGTTCTACAGTTATCAATGTTAAGTCATTAATTAAGGGTTCTTGCAATAATTCATGAAGTCTTCAGTTGTAAGTGTTACAAAGACAAAACAAGTGCAATGCTGAAGTCGGATTGACATTAGTACTCTAATACAAACTCCCTTTAACAGCTTTACATTTTTATGTAAGTGAAGAGCTATATTTAATGTAAACTGACTAAAAAAGACCATCATTGATCATTCTTCATTATAAAGCTGAGGTATTTGGTCCAGCTATGTTTAAACTAACAAGAAAGCACAAGTAGTTGCAAGAAAACTGGGTGTTATTTTAGCAGTATACTATTATACCAGACCAAACACACAAGGCTGTGACTGGGCTATTTGTCATCAGTCAAATCTGGTAACAAGTATTTTCTCAGTGCTTTTAACCTCTGACTGATGCAACCCATCTTTATACACACTGTCCTAGCTCCTCTCATAAATGTGTTTTGATGGCTTCCAAGAGCTGCAAATGACAGATGGCTCCTGATATTACTGCACAAACTACAATTTCAGATATATTCTGAAGAGGATCAGCTGCATTTTAGCAGACATAATTTGCTGATTTCCAGATACAGTTGTTTTAATGTTTGGTACAATCCATACAAACTCTTTTAATTTAAGTGATAATTGTAGTTTCTTGACCAGCCCAATGCATATAATGTAGAAATCACTCATAATGACATAAACGTGGCTGTGAACCGGCCACATGATCTGATTTTAGACCAAAGATAGTTACAGTACATTTCTCACCCTGATACTTTTATACATGTACTGACTGAATGACAGACGGGCAGGTAAGTATATGCAGACAAAATGATTGACACTTGCTATGACAATGCCAGACTAATCAGTGTGTGATTGACAGGAGCAGTGGGTGTTGTATTCCTCTGCAGGATGGATGGATAGATGGATGGATGGATGGAGGAGAGACAGTCACACTGACAGGCTGACCTAGATTGTCGAGGGGATGAGGTGAAGAGTAAACTGGAGAGAAAAAGAGAGGAGACAGACAGAGAGAGAAATAGATCACAGTTTCACCTCTGCTCTGTTGTTTCTCTGTGTGAGGGATCATTTGCTGTTGTCATCTCTGCTGACGTTTTCCATCCTGTCAGTAGGCTGCAGCCATCAGCAGCTGGAAACAAGCAGTGCCACACGTACCGCACCAGCCCCACTGTCTGACACAATCATGCTATATCATGTGAATTTCTGCCTCAGCCGTGAATTTAATGAGAACTTGAGGAGCTCCCCAATGCATCTCTCACACCAAGCAAACAAACTTGTTTATCTTTTCTCAAAGCAAAAAAAATGAAACTGTTACATCCATATGGGGTTGATGTGGTTGCTGATTAATTCCTGTACTCAGACCTGATGGAGATGGAGCTGGGAGGACACAATGTGATGGCATCTGATACATGTCTAAAACTGAGACCCAACTTGGCGGCGTTTATGTCTTAAAGTGTGTACCAAAGCGGTGTGTCGTGGTATCTGTTGAGTCCTCATCTCCAGATTGTTTTCCATTTTCAAACTTTTGTCCCAAATTAGTGACATAATTTGAGGTAATATATCAGACATAATACATAATTTCTGTCCTTGGGCCAATATTATTCAGCCTGTATATGCTCCCCATTGGTGATATTATTAGGAAACACACCATACATTTTCATTGTTATGCGGATGACACGCAATTGTACTTATCAATGAAACCAGATGAAACAAATCAGCTAGTCAAGCTTCAGGCATGTCTTAAAGACATAAAAACCTGGATGACCAGCAACTTCCTACTTCTCAATTCAGACAAAACCGAAGTTATTGTTCTGGGCCCCGAACACCTTAGAAATAAATTATGCAGTGATATTGCATTGATAGATGGCTTAGCCGTGGCCTCAAGCTCCACTGTAAGAAATCTAGGAGTTATCTTTGACCAGGACATGTCCTTTAACTCGCACATTGCAAATATTTCAAAGACTGCATTCTTTCACCTCCGAAATATCGCAAAGATTAGGCACATCCTGAGTCAGAAAGATGCAGAAAAATTAGTCCATGCATTCATTACATCTAGACTGGATTACTGTAACTCCCTTCTATCAGGCTGCCCCAGTAAATCCATAAAGACTCTCCAGCTAATCCAGAACGCTGCAGCAAGATTACTCACAAAAACCAGCATGAGAGATTATATTTCTCCTGTTCTGGCTTCTCTACATTGGCTACCTGTAAAATTCAGGATAGATTTTAAAATTCTCCTCCTCACTTATAAAGCCCTGAACGGTCAGGCACCATCCTATCTTAAAGAGTTAATAACCCTATTATCCCACCAGAACTTTGCGTTCCCAAAATGCAGGGCTACTTGTGGTTCCTAGAGTCCTCAAAAGTAGACTGGGAACCAGAGCCTTTAGTTATCAAGCTCCTCTGCTATGGAACCATCTTCCGGTTTCGGTCCGGGAGGCGGACACCCTCTCTATATTTAAGAGTAGACTAAAAACTTTCCTCTTTGATAAAGCTTATAGTTAGGGCTGGCCTAGGCCGGCCCCTAGTTATGCTGCTATAGGCTTAGACTGCCGGGGGCCCTCCCATGACGCACTGAGCTCTTTCTTCCTCTCCCTCTCCTTCTGCACACATTCATGTCCCATTAATGCATATTACTAACTCAACTTCTTCCCTGGAGTCCCTGTGCTTTCTTGTCCCGCAGATTCCTAGCAATCATGACTGGACCTCCTGCTGCGGTCCTGCTGTCGTCCTGCTCAAAACCTACTGCAATTACTACTGTTTAGTCATAATCTGATTTAAATCTGTTAAGACTCAGTACAGCTACTACCATTATTGTCACTACCATTGTTATCAAAATCACCATAATACCTTCTGTATACTTCATTGTCATTATCATTATCTACATTTCGATACTTCTGGTATTATTACTGCTGCTATGCATCTCTGCTTGTGTGCTCCTTCTCTCACACCCCACCCCCTCTGCCTCTCTCCCTTGCTCTCTCTGTCGCTCTCCTGCTCTCTCTCTCTCTCTCTCTCTCTCTCTCTCTCTCTCTCTCTCTCTCTCTCAACCCACCCGGTCAAGGCAGATGGCCGCCCATCTTGAGCCGGGGTCTGCTCCGAGGTTTCTGCCTTCTAAAAGGCAGTTTTTCCTCGCCACTGTCGCCAAGTGCTTGCTCAAGGGGGAATGTTGGGCTCTCTCTATTTTACAATTTAATTAAAGAGTTTGGTCTAGACCTGCTCTAATTGGAAAGTGTCATGAGATAACTTTTGTTGTGAATTGGCGCTATATAAATAAACTGAATTGAAACTGAATTGAATAATACTTATGTTTCCATTTGAAGTTCTCCTTAAACTAACCAAAGGTAGTCTTTACAATTAGGCAAAGGTCAGCAACTGACTTAGCTCCAAGCAATAGAGGGCACCATAAAATGTCTTAAAAAATACAGCTAAGAAAGATGTTTTTTCTTCTTTTCTACATTCTGCTAATTAATTGTGTCTTTTTTTAAAAAGTCAATACACTACTATTGCATGAGAATACTCATTTATGAGTGTCTCAGGAGCCACCACGCAGTCCCAACTACATTGTACTATTTCATGATCTTACTGTGCATCTGCAGAAATAATTCAGGAAGACAAGCAGCCAAGAAATGGCTCTGCATGTCTTACAGACTGTAGAAAAGTGAAGTGAACATAAGCCAGCAGTGCTGAAACAACGGGGAATCCAGAGAAAAGTAAAACATTTTTAGCAAAACTGACAAATGTAACAAACTCATTCACAGCAGCTATTGATGACACTAACATGAACAGCAGCAAGAAGTCACCACTTGCACTAGCACTGGTGTTGCCATCTTTCAGCTCACTTGGGAAAGAAAGTCTGCTAAAAACATCATACCACAATCAAGATTAACTACATTTGCAAACAATCTGGCAGAGTATAATCTTGTATTCTGCAGCCAATCAGATAGGTTGCTTGAGTCTGGTAATGGAAATTTTGAATAAATATGATATCTCAGTTTGAACCTTTGACTCTACTCCAGACCTCACGATAAGCACCTGTCAGTATTGCTTCAAATTAAAGTAAAAAATTAAGTAAATTCAAAAGGTCTCTCCCTTCATGAGCTCTTTGTTGGTTTTGATGTGAGTCATTCTTAGGGCACTTCAGCTTCTTTGGTCTGTTACAGGTCCTCAGTTCACTGTTGGACCATTGTCACAGAACATGTCGTGAACTTTACTCTGTAGTCATTGTCAACAACCAGGTGAGAGCTTTAACAGCTTCAGCCCTACGCTACCATCTGTAATTGTAATTGTGAAGGCATTTACTGCACTATGCCACAGAGAAACACGACTCACAGAGAGAGAGAGTTTCTTTCTATCCTATAAGATACAGTCCTCATCATATCACAGTAGAGATTTTTACCCATGGAAACCTAGCCATATGCATTTCTTTAGTCCACTGACATAATATGAGGAGAGGTGAGCTGAATGAATGTCGCCACAGACAGGAGGACGGAATGGATGATATTCATGTAGATGAAGCGGAAGCTTGAGGTAAAGTGTGCAGCTTCCCGCACGTAGCTCATCACTATTTGAGATATGAGCCAGTTTATAGAGCAAGGATTTGTCCATGGTATAGACATTAGTAGGATCCGAATGAGAACACAGAATTTTTTTAAAATGCACTTCCCATAATTTAAATTTTAAAACCTTTAGTAATGAAAAGCCTAGTCAATAATCACTATAAGTGATGTGTAATTATAGTTAATAAGAATACTTGCCAACCTTCTCTAACATCACTTTAGCTTCCCAGCGCCCAGCCTCATGTCATGATACTTACACAATCTCATGACACCTTCCAATTAGAGAAGGTCTAGACCAAAGTCTTTACTTTAATTTTTAGGACAGAGGGACCCAACAAAACCCCCATAAGAAAACACTTGACAACAGTGGTGAGGAAAAACTTCCTCTTAGAGGGCAGAAACCTTGGAGTAGACCCTGATTCTAGGTGGCCAGCCATTTGCCTTGACCACTTGGGTGAGAGAAAGAAAGAGAAAGAGAGAGATGGAAAGAAACAACTATAATTAAACTAAATAGAAACTCTGGTCTCAGTACTACACAGCAAAAACTGGAGTGTTGGTGTTAACAGAGTTGCTTTTAACACTTTTTCAGGGTTTATATAGCTCCACACTCTACAGAGTTAAATTAACATTTTAAAATAGTTAATTATTTAACACTGTCTCAGAGTTTATTTTTTTGACTCACTAAACTGGGTTAAATTAACACTAAACAACGGAAAAATAATAATAATAACCTGATAATACAATAATAATTAAAATGACACAAGAAAAACAATACATTTTCAAAAACAACATTTATTTTAAGGCTTTTTCCCATGCAGTCAATTAAAACATAATGAATGAAGGTATAATGTACAAATTTTCATCTGCAGCACCATGTGAGCTTTGAATATCAAATGGTTTGTGACATTTAAGTTCAGTTATTTTTATTACACACCTTTCTTCAGTTGGTAATACTTTGAAGGCACGGTGATGTTCATCAAAGTTCTCTGTAAATAGCTTGTGTGTCAATAAAAAAAATGTCATCTTCAACCAGAAGTATATCAAGTATTTGACAAAAGTTTGCCATGTCTCCCTCCGTTAAACTGCAAACAACAAGTCCAGCTTTGTACTCCACACGAACTTCTTTAACCCAACTTGTTGAGAAAACATCTTTTGACAACATTTCAAGCATTTCACTACTGACCACATTTTCATCTCTTAAAGAAAATGATTTAAATGTCACTGTAATGCACACAGAACCCAACAACCCAAAACATGAAAATTATGTAAATTGTAAAGAGCACAATTATAATGACTATATATAGCCTTTCTTGGAGTATGGGTCTTTGAGGGATGGGAAAACTGTCACTATTCCAAGAGCGTACTCTTCTCTAACAGCTTTGGTGGGCAGGTGCCTGAGAAGAGAGATTAAATTAGCATTCTATATTTATGGAACGGCCAAGCAGTTACTCGTAAAAAGAAGAAAAAGAAGAAGAAGAAGAGTATACACAAATGCAACACTCATAAGCTTTGTTTTTACATCACTTCAAGCATGCACAAGATTTGGTAAAAACACCTGGTAAAGTAGGAAGGTTTTGTTACTTCCTCTTTCCGGCTGTACTTCCTTGGCGCCATCAACTGAGCCTTTAATCTTTCTGAGAAAAATGCCAGGTGGAAGACAGTATAACATCGTTTAAGTGAGACTTACAGGGAACCAACATAAACACAGATGTCATTTTTCTATGGCTATCATTACATGCGTGCAATCGATTTGATTGATCATGATAAGCTTAAGGATAAAATCTGTCTATTTCCACTTTAAGCAAACCACTCAGAGCCCATTTTAAGACTTCGCAGCTTTTTATTCAATAATCAAAGTAAAAAGCAGTTAATAATCTCTTTACTGTTTTGCACACTGGTAATGTTACTGAACTGAACTATCATGCTACATGATATTCAATTAATATCCACATTGCGCAACATAAATCATTCACATTTTGTTGTGTTTGAGATCTTTTAATGCTTTTTTTCCCAATGTATTTGTTTTATAACTTGCAGGCAGCCATTGGTTTGCCTTCATTCATTTCATATTAGAATTAACCCATGGAAACTCAAAACATAATCTCGAAATAAAAAACTATCACGATGTGATACCCTGGTTAGTCACATTCAGAGACAAAAAACACTATGGAATGTCTTTGCAATTGGACTGATGCAGAGCAAAAGCTATTTGTCATTATAGTGTATAAATGTGAACAGACACCGGTGTATGGTCCAATGGATTCAGGTCCGGGTCACATTCAAGCTTTGTGTTATGTGTCAATGAATTAATTAAACAGAGAGATAGGATGAACATAATTAATCTTTCATATTATATATATTCATATTTGTGATGAGCGAAATAGTTAATTAAAGATTGAAAGAGTTCCCCCTGCTCCATTTCTAGTACCTTTTCTTTTGTCTGTCTGCTCTCATTTCCTCCCTCCTGTCTGTCTATTTTCTGTGTGACATTTAAGAGTCAAGAAGGAAGAGCTGCTAATGAATCTGTGGGGATTAGCTGGTCAGAGGACGGAGGGTGGAGTTGAGGCGCACAGCCTGCAGATGCAAAACGCCAGTCCTTGCTGCCAAAAGGACTAAACACAAATAGACCAGTTGTTCCCTGAATGAATGACTAAATAATAATATATTGGCACTCCAGTGGCAAAACTTTCATAGCCAAGTGTGACATGTAAATAGCTGGACAATAATGCTGCACTCCCCTCTCTCTTCTACATCTTTCTGTTCATTTCTGCAGCTATCCCTTCCTGATCCTTTCTTGCAGCTTCAGCTGCCACAGAAGCACTGGTTGAAACCTGGAAATATTCAAGACAACTTAATCTGCCCTTTGCCCGTTGCTCCATCATCTTCCTGTTGTTTTGTTGAACATGAGCATATGCGTTAGCAAACTGTTTCAACTGTTTATCCTCGGCTACTTTTAGCTTGATCAATTTTAACTACTTATCTGTCATTTCTGTTTAACTATTTCAGCTGTTAATCTGACTTGGTTACTAATTCAGTAATTAGTAGTCATTAATAATCATTTATTCTTCTAACTACCCATTTTAATTGTTTATCCATGGCTTTTAGTGTTTTGTAAATTGCTTTTAGCCATTTGATCTTTAAAACCAGGGACACTTTTCATTTCATAGCATTTCACCTGAATAAATTACACACCAACAGGCTCTCTTGGTAACATTGGTAAAACTGCCATCAATTTTTTTTTTTTTTTGAGGAGGGAATGAGAGAATGAAGGGAAGAATGAGGGAAGACACAGTCAGGAAATGATATGTATCAAGGTCCCAGGCCAAACCAGGGACATTGCAGCTGGTGGTCAGTACCTTAACACCTCAGCCAATAGGGACACAAGAGAGTTACAAGGTAAGACAGGTTGCAAATAATAAGTAAGTAAGTGAATAAGCTACCAGTGTAGCCAAATTAGGTCAGTAGGTCAAAGATGTTGCAGAAAGTAGATCTGTGCCCTATGATACATATTAGCAGTAGACAGTTTCTGTTTCAGTTTTCCCATTGTTTTCATAGATAGAGAATACATGCAGCGCTGTATGCACTTCATTTGTGACTCTAGATAAATGTGCGGTACATGTGATCAGAAACTTGATTGTTTTTTATTCTTGCTTATTCTTATTTTAACTGCTTTTAGAAGACCGTTTAAAAGACGAGACATGGCAACATTCAAAACAAGTCCTCTTGCCAACAAACCATGAAAGCATCAAAACAAACACTGCACAACCTTTTGCATTCACGGTGCATTCATTTGCACATACTAAACATGACGGTTTAGTTCAAAGTAATGTTAATGACTTTGGTGATCCTTTGACTTTTCCTGTAGTGCCACTAGCAGGTTGACATTTTTGGCTCAGATTGAAATGTCTTGACTACTGTTAGAGGGATTGCAATTAAATTTAAAGACACATTCCCCTCAGGATGAATGGTAATCTCTTTGGTAATCCCCTGACTTTTCCTCCAGAGCAGCCTGATACCTGCAAAACTGATGACATTCCCCACAGCCTCAGCTGGCTTGTTAACGTGCTAAACATGGATGGTGAACACGGTCACTATTTCTTTATTTTCTGATACACATCAACTAGAAACCCACCTTTTTGAAACAGCTTTTTATTGC
Organism: Scatophagus argus; assembly: GCF_020382885.2. Taxonomy (NCBI): domain Eukaryota; kingdom Metazoa; phylum Chordata; class Actinopteri; family Scatophagidae; genus Scatophagus; species Scatophagus argus. Next base: position 21,845,776 of record NC_058505.1, on the reverse strand, counting down.
TTGTTTTCTTCATTAAATTGTGTGTGATTAAACTGATTGTTATTACAGTTTGTTTTGGTTCTTTGTCTTGGCTCTATGTAATTTTGTTCAGAAAAGTTCTTTTCCTATTATTATTTATTGTAAAGATAATATGAGTCGTCCTGTCATTTTTAGCTTAAAATCAATCAAGGTCCATTTGAAAGCAAAATGAACACAATTTACTTCTGTTTTAACAGTATATTGATTAAAAAAAAAGTTTTACCTCAGTCACAACAAAAGAGAGCTGAACAATTCACCTTTTTCCAAACATTTTGTTGCATTTGTGTGTCTTTGTTTGTCTGTTTGTGTGGGTGGTTGGGGTTGAATGAGGTTACAGATAAGAAGTAGAAAAGAAAGTGTGAAAGATGCAATGCTAGACTGCGGTGGGAGGGCAGAGAGAGAGAGAGAGAGATGAAAAGAGAGACAGAAAAGAAGTGAGAAAACATGAAGAGGAAGAAAGAGAGGCTGTTATCTGTAGTTTTCTCCAGGAAAACTCTAAATACTGACACTGTTCTTTCTTCCTCACCTCTACTTCCTCCCAGCTCCTCCACCTTCTCCTTTCTTAACTTCCTGCAGTCACGTCAAACATGTCAGGACCTGATCCTTGATTTGTGAAATGCTGGAGTGCTCTGATTGTGATGCAGCAAAGTGAGATCATTGATTTATTAAATGTATTAATAAATGTGGCTGAAGCATGTCACAACACACAATCAAATACATTAATAGTGTGATTAGTAGCAGCTTTGCTGTGTTTCTGTAGCAGGAAGTGCCCATAATTATTAATTGATGTATACTGGAAAATAGACATAAGATAGAAGGTGATAGAAAGAGAGGACAGAATAGGATAGAAGTAATAGGAGGTGGATATATGTTATGTTGTTGTATGAACATTTATCATTGATGTGATTATAGCCTCAATGTATATTACTTTACACATGAAAGAGTGATACCATCAGTACACAAATCCAAAGATACATAAAAAAAAGGCCAGACAAAGAATATACACATGACACACAAGAAGGGTTCCCACTGATTAAAGTGCTATTACACATTTCCTCCATTTTTTATGTTTAGTTTTGCACATAAAATCTTGAATGCCAGAGTAACAGATACACAAAGTGGTCAAAAAAAATGTTTCATTAGGTAAAAAGCACACAAATTCCCTCTGAAATGTGGTGGAATAGAGGAATACTCAGGAAAGAGTAGGTCCAAATTCTGTGTAAGTGCAGTGCTCAGATTCACAGTTGCACAGTGTCCAGCAGAATATCAGACAGAACATTGTCTAATCAGGTCACTGAGGTCACTTTCTAAGTGTTTAACTTGAAACCCATCAGGTGACAGTGGGACCGTCATGAGATGTGACTATACCTGCCAGAGGCCAGTGACTCCACCAGGTCCTTCAGCAGGACTGTGATAAACAGCTGCAGGTTCACAGTGCAAGACACAGCACCATTGCTCTTAATGTCCACAATTTTGTTTCATTTCTTATATCATATTATAGTTAGTACAAAATTATTACACAAAATTTACACAAAATTCATTTAAGTCCACACAAAGGATGTGTTTCTTTCTGCCGTAAATGAATTCCAGTGCCTCACTGCAAAGCTTTATTGGAGATCATAAGACTTTAAGCAAACTGGCAACTTTGTCTTTAGTCACCAGTCCATGGTTCCTAAAAAAAAAAAAAAAAAATGCTGTGTATGTGTTTTCCATCACCATATTGAAAATCCTTACTTGCACAGGTAATGGGGTTTCTGGTGGACTCCGTTTTCAAAGCTCCTTTCTGTTGATGCCTTCAAGGACACCACAACAGCTGAGCTGTCAGAAGTGGCTGATAAACATCTTTCTGGTACAAAGCTGCTAAACTGAAACAAACTTTTCTTACTGTTTCTTACTTTTCACAACATGTTTGCTAATTGTTTGTTTTATGGGTTGGATTTTTGACTTCATAGATCGTTGAATGTAATTCATTTTTCTGTCTAGCTCTCAAATCTTGGATGTCAGAGCTGGTGGTGCCGGTTTTTCTATTAGTAACTGATCACAGCTTAAGTAAGACGCCCGGTTCCCACAGAGAGCATGGCTAATGAACCTGAGTCTTTCATGGCAACTTCAGAGGTTGTTCAATAAAATGATTTTTTCCTGCAAGACTTGTAGTCAAAGTTGAGCAGAATGCCCACCCAAAGTAAGCCAGTATTTTTCATTTCATAATCAGTTTTACTCGAGTTATGAGAGGCTTCACTTTGCTGACTTTAACTTTTGCCAGCAAGTAAAAAGCTACTCAAAAAAGTTCCCAGAGAACGCATCACTGTCACAAGAAAAAACTTTGATGAACTGCAAAAAATTTGTCAGGGACTTTGGATGAGTGTTAAGAAAAAAATACAATACCAGTACCAGTTCCTAAACCATTACCAATACCAGTACCATGAAAGTGGCATCAGTCCCAGAGTACTTGATTTGATATCTCGATATGCAGAACTGCCAGCTTTATCAAATACACTGTGCACATTAAATAGAAAAACTGTAGATCACCATTGTCTGCTAGCAAAACCATGCAAATACTTGTTTATTTAAAGGTATCGTTTGACCAGAGAAGTTGTGATACGACTTGGTACTATGTTATTTTGGTTGACACCATAAAGGTATTGGGTACCGATGAGTACCGATGACCACTCTGTAGTACACTAAGACAGTTTTTTGCTGAATTTTTTGCTGACAATGAAGATGATTATATTTGTAATCATGTGCAAATTTGTTTTCAAAAATGTATGTTAAGCCCACCATATAAGAGGCACAAGGCTATGCGAGGCAACAGCTACAACTGACCCACCATCTCAACAGCATTTCCATACAGCAGTTAAACTATTGTTGAATGTTATCTTAAACAATAATAATGATAGCGTCATCTGGGTCATGGTTGTCATGGTAATCTTAGAATTTAAGAGGCCTGAGAGGTGAAGCACCTTCAATAACCTAAATATATTTGGTTGCCTTTGTTTCTAGCACTGCAATAATAATGATGGCCTAATGTATAAGAACTTAACAGAAGAAGAAAATGCAACTACTGTATGTTGGACATCCTTGTTAGGATTATGGAAACTTCCATGTGTTTTTCCTCCCCTCCCTTCTGTTCTCTGTGTGTTGTGTGAGTGTGGGTATGTACTACCTGGAGCCAATCCAGAGCAGAGCGGGGCCGTCCTTATCTCCTACCTGTTCTCCACGACCCAACACACCTGTTCCTGATTTGGCCAATCATCTCCACCCTGTTCCTGCTGTATTTAAAGACCGGTCCTGCCTCACTATGTTTGCCAGTTGATCCTCAACAGTTTTGTGGTGTCACTCCAGAGTTTTTAAAGAGCTTCCCTGCCTGATTTAACATTTTATGTGACAGTTTTCCTGACCACATGCACTCACCTGCTGTCCAAGCCTTCTGTAAAAATCCCCAGGTCAGATCTTTTGTGTTATTCAGCCCTCTTGGTTTTTGTGTGAAATGGAAAAGACTTTATTGAGTTCTTCAGTAAACACTTTTTATTCTACTTGCTGCCTCTGAGTGTCTGCTTTTGGATTTTAGTTCTGACCAACCTAATAATTCTCAGCTGATATAAAAAGCAAAAATTAGACCATCTGCGTAAGTATAGCCATGAGGGTGTTGTGTTGTTGATCTTGCGTTCTAAATACACAGACAGCTTTGCAGCCATAACAGCTTCCACTCTTCTGGGAAGGCTTTCCACAAGATTTTGGAGTGTTTCTGTGGTATGAAGAAAAAAAAAAAGTAATATGGAGCTAACTTACACTATATAGACAAAAGTATCCAAACACACCCCTTTACGGGGCTGTTTTTCAGGGGTTGGGCTCAGCTCCTTCCAGTGAAGGGAAATCTTAATGCTTGAGCATATCAAGACATTTTGGACAATACTATGCTTCCAACTTTGTGGCAACAGTTTGTTGAAGGCCCTTTTCTATTCCAGCATGACTGTGCCCCAGTGCACAAAGCAAAGCTCCATAAAGACATGGTTGGATGAGTTTGGTTTGGAACAACTTGACGTTCCCACACAGAGCCCTGACCTCAACCCCATTGAACACCTTTTGGGTGAACTGGAACGGAAATTGTGAGCCAGGCCATTTTGTCAAACATCATTGCCTGACTTCACAAATGCTTTATTGCTTGAATGGGCAGAGAATTCCCATAGAAACATCCCAAAATCTTGTGCCTTTCAGAGCCTTCCCAGAGGAGTGGAAGCTGTTATACCTGCAAAGGAGAGATCAAATTCATATTACTGTCTCTGTATTTGGAATGCATACAGTCAACAAAAAATAATCCAAAAAATTCAATCCACAATCCAAGTAATGAGCAGACATCTTTGGAATCATATCTATTTGGCCATTTTGGGTAGCCTTTGCTCTTTGCTTTCCCTACTCTCTTAATATGAATACATGTACTATATACATATATAGTTATTTACAGGTTTTGCTAACACAAAAATTGCCAGAAAGCAACCCAGATGGAAATACCCCTCACATTCATCTTTATTGTTGAGACAGTCGATGGTTTGTCATTTTATCAGAACAGCGTGTGTTCAGGAAGGATGAGACAGGGAGTGGTAATAAAGACAACCAGACAGGATGTAGGCAACAGGAAAAGGAAGTAGTCATGGTTCAAGGTTACTCAGGGACAAAGGAATGTCCACGTGGTTTGGACTGATAAAAGAGCTTCGTGATTGTGAGTAGCTTCATAGGTGGACAGAGGTTCACGTTAAATAACAACAACAAATGAGAGGTAACTAGCAACAGAAGACACACCATCACAGAAGTTTTATAAAGTGGACGTGCTTAGTTAGTAGTCTGGCAATGTCACAGTGACGACAAGACTGCAGGAAGTCATTGGACCTGTCAAAGAATGGTCTTGCACTTAACCCGTCTGTGAAATCACAAATTGTTTTCAGGATGTAACATGTTAATTAGTAAGGTTTAGAGGTGCTGGTTGGTGATTTGGTTTTTGGTTTTGTAATTTGTCATATCACCCACTCAGACATGAGAGTGGCATCAATTTGAGCATGTAACAAGTAATAGTTTTTAAAATGTTGAGCTGCTTTGAAAATGATCAGATATGATAAAACGTAATTCATTCATTTATTAAGTGCAAAATACTGGGAGGTATCTTTCCAAATGGAGAGGGCATCATCTTTGAAATTGTGATGAGCATTTTTCACTATTTCTTGACATTCGATAGACCAAATGATTAATCAGGAAAAAAAATAATCATCAAGTGAAGCCCTAATTAATCCACATTCATACTATACTAATACAATTCCCTTCTTTGCAGCTGCTGAAACAAATATAATCAAATTTATTCACAAGTTACAGCAGACTTCAGAGCTATACGTGAAGAGACACAAATTCACAAGATAAAAGCAAACAAAATAAAAAGTTGAAAAAATACTTAAGCCTGTACATTAAATTAACAAAATAAATTCAAATAGCATAAGGTTTAAAATGAGCATGATCTGAATACATAAAAACTAATTAATTGAACTGAAAAAAGTGGTGAGGAATTGGGATCCCGCTCTAGGATTCTCAAACTATGGACAAATTAATAAAACTAACCCACTAGTCCCTTATCACTTTGACAAGGGACTTTGTCTGGAGTTAGTTACGTATAGTTTTGGGTGAATCACCCCTGGACACTGACTGCCTTCTCAAAAATATTAGGCCCATGGCTTGATTTTTTGACAAAAAGCAAAGGGTAAATATGCAATATATCTCGCTGCATCCGTACATTGTTGACTGGCTGTGCTGATGCCTTTTGTTGTTTGTCCTAATCTCAACTTTTATATTGAAAAGCTTATAAATAGAATGAATCAAAGGATTCAACCACCTAAAGGGCTGCATTTCCCTTCGGTCACAGTGCTGTCTGTGTGGTACCTATCTGTGGTCTCACAAGCTAACTTCTTTCGTCCTGTGCCTTTGTATTATTACATGGCCTGCTATGATAGTGTTTGCAGGTGTGCTGCAGAGAAGATGCGGTACACGATGGCCATTACACTACAGTTGGTCATGCAGTTGTTTCTGTTGGGATGGCCTTTTCATTACCCATATTTACAATTTTATCCTCAAGTGTTGTGGTATCCTAAATCTAAAACATACGTTTAACCATAGTTAAAGCAAGAATTTTTAAAACATTTGCAATGGACACTAAAACAAATGAAATGAAATCTAGAATTTTTTGCAGAATTGTCCTGTGTAGGTTAAACATTCTCCTGGCAACAGGGTTAACTTTTGAGCCTTGCGTCCGCTAAACATTTTTTTCTGTCAGAAAAGTGCTGGCAGGATGCTGGGGAGCACTGAAAATGCTACATGTTAGTTGACAGTAGCTAGCTAACTTAGTGCCATGTCAACAGAAGGTTGGCTACACAGAACAACAAGCTTGCAACTCACTGGGTGATAAAAGTGCAAGACTCAACTACAATATTCATCGCCCAGCCGATCTGCCCCAACACACGGGCTTTTCTCTCTCACTTATGACAGTTTCTGTGTGATAAAGCATACAGCAGACAGCCATGGCCAGAACAACCTTTTTCTTGGTCTCCAGTATGACCCTATGTAATGTATGAGTAGTTGTCTGTGACAAGCCCAGCAGCCGCAGAAAAATGGTAGATTGCTTTGAAAATAGGTGCTGGGTGCAGAGCTTTTTTTCTCTCTCAGCGGCAACACACTCTCTATTCCTCACTAGGTACAATTTGAAAAAAGATGAGATACTCAGAGGAAAAAAAAGGCTTTATGGACAAAACAACACAAGGTCATCTGCCAAAAAAGGTGAAGCAAGCTCAAGTTTTGCTGCAGAACAGCTGCTATATTGTCCAGCAAGGACATCTACTATACTACACTAGTAGATCAGCCCACCCCAATGAATTTCTTAGTAACAACAACTGAGTGTTTCTACTGTTTACCTTGCAATTGACTATTTTTGGTCTGAATCCCTGCAGGTTAGCATACTGTCATAAACTGAAGGCATAAAGTGCTGCTCTATCTAAATACAGCCCCGCAGAACTGCAGGCATAGTTTTGTGTTGAGCATGATCATATGTTTACATGAGCATTCACAGCGTTTACAGAATTACAGATTTTTACAGAATTAAAACTCCTCAAAACCAGCTCAGAAGTGGCATGGAATTCAGCAAAGCCTTCGGGCTCTCATACCTGAAGTCTCTTTTAGTCTAGTTAATAGAAATTCACAAGTGATTAAACTGGCTGGATTCAAGTGATGATAAATTACTCCTGAAATTAGGAGCGCAGCATGAGTTGGGCATGAACCTCTCTTTCTCATCAGCATGGGTAAACATGTTAGCAAGGCCAGTAGGAGCGAGCTTGTTAGCACAGTGACCAGCAAGTGAATTGAAGAGAATCAGACTCATTTCACATATATTTCTTCAACTTGTTGGTATATCAGGGTTTGATGATGGCTTTTCACTATTTGTACAAAATGTAACAGTTCAGGTCATTTAATAATCTTGTAGGTTGCCTGTATGTCTTCACAACTCTGCCAACTAGCAGTTCTATTAACTTCATTGTTTCTCTTGCCTGCTGAGTTTGCTGAGAAAAACAAAGACGTTTCCTGTCACAAAATTGCTGTCTCTTCTGTCTGTGCATAAAACAGTGGCCAAAGAATGTGAGGACTGGGGTAAAAGGAGGGAAAGAGTCGGTAGGAGGGCAAGGAAATTGGTACGACTTGAGGGTGTCACAGGGGGGTTGAGGGGGACAAGGGGAAGACTCTGTAGGTGGACAGAGGAAGGAAAAAGAAGAATGGAGGAAAAGAGAAAGGAAAGCAGGGGGTTAATAGTGGGGTCGGGAATAGGAGATTAACCCCCCTACAGACCCACAAACACACACATACTGGATTAAAGCTGTACAGCTGAAAAGGCCCACGTTAGACAAAGTATTAACGACACACAGCGGCCACAGTCCTGGTATACATACTCCCATACTTCCCTCTGTAGTTCCCAGGAATTTCAGTGATTCACTTTATATCACACGTCATAAATCCAGTCCCCAGTGTCACGCTTGTCTGAGTGTGAGGATTTTGCAAAGATGGACAAGGAAAACAAAGAGGGAGGATTCTTCTCAGTTGACTGTGAAAATTCCTCATCAACTTGTGAATAATATCACTTGGCACTCATAGAAATGGTGGCAGACAGCCTCGTGTTTCGTGGCAAATCATGACTGGATTTTCATTTTTGTTGGTTTTTGCTGGGCTTATTTATTTATTTATCCTGAGAAATGCCCCATGGGTGGCATGCAGTGCCAGGACCACATTTTTGGCTTCTTTTGGAATAAAAAAATTGTCTGAGGTAATCTGTCTTTGGCAGAGCTAAAGCCCAGATATTGGACAATCTTTCAAGTGCCAAAACTGTTAAATGGCAGATAATGAATTTATTGCAACTGTAATAGCATCAGCGTGTAACAGAATTCCACGATGATGCAATAAAAGACTGGAAACTTGCTGCTATAACTCTACATGTCTTAATTTACTTTCAAAAAAAATTATGTAGAATTCAAAACTACAGGTAATGATTAAAGCTACATTTCCCAAAATATTAGCTAATGGCTACTCAAAGAACACAATCCAACAGTTAAATATCAGCCATTGTAGCTTTTATAATTAGGCCACACAATAATAAAATTTTTGATTAAAATCTGATTACTTTGAATTATTAGAACTGGGACAATTTGTTACTTTGGAAACCAGAACTAACACAATATCTATCCTACAAATAAAAAATTTTATTGACTTAATGACTCTGTTTCACATCAACATTTTCCCATTACTTAATGGCCACTGTCCTGAAAAGGTTGCATAAGCACATGTAGATTATACATAGATACATTAAAATAGTAAAATGCTTCAGCAGTCTGAACAACCCAAATGGAGTATAAATTTTCCTTTTTGTTACCAAGGGCAGTGTTTCATCCCTGAGAGACAATGGAGGGATTTGTTCTGACATTAGCATATAGACTTTTTGCCTGGACTAAACACCACCAATAAACCTACATGTGACTGCTAAAGCCTCATATTATCTTCAGCTTTCCTTACAAAGTATAACACTATGGTTTTTGTCTCGCTTTCCTACAGTTTATTTGCTCTACAAAGGTAGATCTATGATCTATGTCTACAGGAACAGTTAAAAAAAGACATAGTGTGACTTTCTGTAACCAGTGTTTCCCATACATTGACTGATTTGTGGCAGTCCACCACAATGGCAACACTGGCTGCCACATATTGCGCTTCATTTTTTTAATGCTAGGGTATTTAAAAACGCAGCATGCATGCTCTATCTCCCCACGTGCAGACTCACACACACACACACACACACACACACAGACTGCCAAACGATTAGCCTGTGAAGAGTTCATCTCCACACACACCGCATCTGTCTGTTTGGCATGGAGAAGACGAGAAGATGGCTGGAGAGATCTGGTGTTCACAAATGGTTGCTATCCCATGAAAGTGCATGTACCCCAGAGAGCTTATTCTATGTTCTGAACACAGTACTGTTAGTGTTAATATCAGAGACTTCCTAAGCAAGCTAAGCAAATAAACAATTGGAAATGCAGTTTAACTCAAGACCAACTTTAATTGTTCCATTGAAAAGGCCAAAGATCACAGAATTTGACAGACATAAAATCATAAATTCTACTCAAGATGTGGTATTTAAGCTGTTCTAAAGAAATTTGAAGAATCAGGAGAGATCAAGGACAAAAAAGAACTGGGAGGCTGAGAGAACTTTCAAAATCTGATGAGAAGTTCCTCAGAGTTCCTTCTTTGAGAGACCGGAGGAAGTCCAGCAAGGACCTGGCTCAGCATCTGGCAGCTTCATCAGGATGCCAAGATGACCCTTCTACAGCCCGAAGAGGCTTGATCAGGAGTGGTCGTTGTAGTAACCAAGAGACCACTTTTGGAATGGGAACAGAGTGAAAAGGCTAAGATCTGCTAAAGCTCACGAAGATTGGAATGAAGATCAGTGGAAAAAAGTATCATGGCAAAACCAAGTTTGAAATTTGGAAAGAGTTGGAGAAAGATGGGTGAGTGCCTGAGTGCTTGCTGCCTTCAGTGAAACATGGTGGAGGGTCTGTCCTAGTTTGGGGCTGCATTTCTGCCAGTGGTGTTGGTGATATTGTCCAAATTGATGAGATCATGAATGCTGATAAATACAGACAGGTTTTAATATCTTCTGGAAGGCGCCTGATTGAGAGTGGTTTTCTTTTTCAGCATGTGAGCGATCATTGTACATGTGTTTTTGTAGACTGAGAGAAGGCTTACTACCATGTCCCCTGGCTACTGTCTCACTGTGGAGTCAAAGGGCCGCTGCTATGAGCCTCCTGGCCCAGATAAAAATGGATGGAAGAAATAGATGGATGTTTTGTTCATGTTGATATGGAGGTTTGATATGGATTAGATAGATACCAGAAAATGCTCTAGAATAGTCAGGCAGTCTGTGCTAAATATAAAACCAACAGTTCAGCAAATGAATGAGTTCTTAACACTAAAGTCCACTTTGGGATCTCAGGAAGTAAACAAAATACTAGTTTAAGACTCAGTACAACAGCTGGCCAAAAATAAAGCTAAATGAGGCCTCTTGCATTGAATAGACAATCTTGGTGATTCTCCAACAAATCTGCAGTTACCTCCTGTAGTCCAGCCAGTGCACCGCCATCAGCTCGAGGTAATGGCCAGCCTGGGTGCCACAGCCAAATGACACGAAATCTCAAATTGTTTACAATTATATTACAATTTATGTTTATATCAAATATGTCACAATACTAATTTAAAAACATTTATCTTTAATAACAGGAACCTAGTTAATTGTACCTGCAACCCATGAATGGTTTATTATGGATTTCAAAGTATTGCCTCTGAATTTTGAACTTAATATTCTACAACAATAGGTCTTGTACTCGTCATAAATGTTTTAACTTCTGTTTAGAGTCAGTGTCCAAACTCCTTTTCTCAGTGGAATGTAATTTTTCCCAACATGAAGATTAATGTTTAATGATTCAGATTCCATTAAAAAATCATATAAAGAAATAAATTTAAATTTCATGAATTTAAATAATACATTTAAATGGAAATAAATATTACATTTTACATATCCCTGCAATGAATTACACAATGGCACTTGAGTGAAATTGTCATAATTGGGAGATATTTTGGTGTTTATTAAAGTATGCTTTCATTTTTAAAATGGAGAATATATTGAGCAAAATAACATCCAGAGAGCCAGAGTTTTTATATTTCTATCAAACACTTTTGTGTTGAATGTTGAAACTCAGACTTCTGTATATTCTGTCCATATATGAAATATTGTGACCAACGTTTGTGATTGATTTGATGAATTTGTGTGTATGTATGCTCCTTTTTAATTTTGTTAACTGATTTTTTTCTACATTTAATTATTTTTATGTTTACCATGATTTTTTTTTCCTTTTCTGCTTTTTGTCTGCTTTGTCTCTCTGTACTATTGTTTTGCTGGGAATGTCATTGATCATTTAAGAGAAATTAATGAACGAATTGCCTGTGGTCATTCTAGCACACAAACAAACACTGTAATTTGAGTGGTGTTAAGTGAAAGCTCTTTGCCAATACTTAGAGTAAGTGTTTGATAAAAAGTATCACTGTTGCTCAGGACAGAGTATGCTAAAATGTTGGCTGAAGCAGCAGAGATTATGAAGTACACAGAATGTGACTGACCTAAAGTTTGTAAAGAATGTGATGGGATCTAAGAATACCAATGCCAGTGTGTTTTTAAGAAGTCCAACAAGACTTTCTATCCTCTATCACAAGAAAATTAAATTAACATTTATTTAAGAAGCAGGTGTTTTATTACAAATACCACACTACAAACCTGATTCCAAAAAGTATGGCCACTGTGTAAATGAAAAATTAAAACAAAATGCAATCATTTGCAGACAGCATTTACAGACCATAGTTTTACGAAGTGTTCCTGAGCCCATGCAGTAATATTGTTTACACAGTCATGTGTTTGACAAAGTGGTGAACCTCGGCCCATCCCTGCTCATGAACGACTGAGACTTTTGAGTATTCCCCTTTCATACTCACTTATGATACTGACACCTGTTACTAATGGCCCTGTTTACCTGTGGAATGTTTTCGTTGAGCACTACACAACTTTGCCGGTCCCAACTCTCAACGCCCAATTCAGTATAAGCATTTATTTACTAAAATCAGTGGAGTTGATGATGTCAAATATTTAATATATTACTTTTGTTCTCAATTGAGTACATGTCAAAAAGGAAGCAGCTAGGAAGAAGCTCTACTTCATGGACAAAATTAGTAGTGTGTGATCTGAGTGGAATTTCATTGTAGGGGGATGGCAGTGTCCATCTGTGGAAACAGAGGGGGGTCTCTAATCTCTGTCTCTGAAACCCCCCTCCCCCCCGGCACCCACGCACACACACACACCCCGCCCCCCACACACACAGGCACCGCAGCAGAGAAGTGCAGAAGAAATAGGGTAAAATGGGAAGAAGAAAGGGGGCTATTACACTCCAGCAGTGAGCCTGTTTTGATGGCTGGAGTTTCTACCAGGGCTTAAGGATCAGGGTGGGTGTATTTCAGAGTCTTTGCGGATTTAAAAGGGGAAAATGCACATGAGGAGCAGCAACTGCAGAATATCTTGTGAAAATTAAAAGCAACAACTTTTTTTTTATTATTATTTTATAATAAAATTAAGGTGTCATTGCCAAAAAATGTGAGACATTAAAAATGAAAACTACAGAATGAAGTCAAATTGCATTTCCCCTTATGTCTGAGTCAGTTGATTTGTCTGACTCTTAAGCCAGTTCAGGGCATAGTGAATTGAGCGAAGATGCATTTCATTGCTGGGTTTGTTTTGTGTTACTTCTTCTTTAAAAGTTATCCCGCTCATGCTTTGATTAAAATGTGGCTTAGAAGGCTTCAGGTCTGCACAAATATCTGTCATTTTTACAATAATTCTACATCTCTTAGATGAGCTTACAGTCACTTTAGAAGCATGTGTTTGCCCTTCGATACCACAGCAGTGTCAGAGCCTCATTAAACCTGGGTCAGGTGCAGGGTCACAAAGCCGACAGCAAACACGGGTTCATCATGGGTCACTGGAATGCAGACTGAGAGGGATGTTAACTAGATGGAATAACCAGTGACACTTACTACCCTGAAACCAGAGTCCTCTATGTCCGAGAGGTGTCTGTTAATCTCTCTGGTTATTTGTGAGACCATGCATGCATAGGGACGTGAAGTTCTAATGTAAAGTGAAAGCTGAGAAGAAATCATCTTCCTTCAAACTGCAAACTGTTGTGCATTTCCTTTGAGAAAAGCAGTTTAAAGGGTAAGACACTGATTTGATCCCGTTGTGTCGTTCAGACTTCTGCTTGTAAACAGTCCTGTATTTAAACTGCTTTCTCTCAGGAGAAACAGAGATGGGAGTTTAAAGTGCACAAAGAAGTTTCTTATTTCTTCCTCTCCCATGGCTTCAGGCAGCGCAGCTCCTGTGTGTGTGTGTGTGTGTGTGTGTGTTTGTTTGCTGGGAATCTCGCAGGACATCAGAGGGCTCCAAGATGCTCCACTCAGTGATTAGCTGCGCTCAGCAAACTCCACAGAGAGCTGCTCAGACACACTCAGCTCAACCCCCACCACAACCCTCCACCCCTGCATGCACACACACACACACAGACACAGTTGACAGGAAGACTGGCAGGCCTACTTGTCACTGGCTAAGCTGATGAACTGACAGGCGTTAATGTGTGTGTGTGTGTGAGAGAGAGAATGAGTGGATGCATTTTCTCCTTCTTCATACTGCATGTTTTTCTATGTGTACACATTTATTTTCTGTGTGTGCATCTGACTGCAAAAAGAATGGCATGTATGCATACTTGTGAGTGTGGACATGAACAGCGGGGGTCTGGTTGCGCCTGTTTAGAAACTAAGCGAAAGCCTGAGCAGGATCCCAGTGTGGTGAATGATGCTGACAGATAGACTGAGGACGTGAAGAAAGTCTCTGAATCACAGGCCGACATTCTCGGCATAAATATACTGTCACGGGGCCAACATGTGGTTTTTTGGTGCCCTATGCAGAATTTTATTTGAGTAGTCCCATCCCCCATTCCCCATAAATACATATGAGTAACACATTTTCAAAGTGTGCTGAATCCTATCCTTGTTGTTGTACTTTCAGCATCTGGGCAACATCAAAGGAATTCAGGTTGCCTGTATTTGACATAAAATCAGTCTTTATGTTGACAACGTCTTACTTTCCTTGCTAGGCCCTCATAAATCCCTGCAACAGGATCTTAAACTTTCCAAGACATTTTCAGCTATTTCATGAATTAGGCCAAATCACCAGCTACACACAGCTCACACACTACTTCATCCACAGGAACCTCTAGGTATTTAAAACACTACCACCAAGCTCTCTTCAAGCTATTATTCACAATGACACAAGCAGGCTTCAACTTACTCCTTCTTTTCTAATATGCTTTACTTGTCAGATTCTAACAAAGCTATCTTGTCGTTTGGTGACCGTTTGCTCTGGAGGGGACATCCCTCTGACTTACTTGGTCTGTTTGAAGAAACGTGGTTTCTGTCTGTCAGTCTGTTATTCAGTTTGTCCACCACTGTGATCCAGACAGAAATATTCCAGTAACTATTGCAGGGCTTGTCACGTAAAACATTCACCTGCTACGTGCAGGTGAAGCATGTAAAGGTTTGTAACAATAATAATAGGTGAATAATAGGTGAAATAGCTCAAAATTTCCTAGATATATTGGATTATACACTGTTTCCATGTGGTTTTACTGTTGTACAGCCATGTCACAAACACAGCCTGACTGCTTTTATAGGACAACATAGGACATATTATATTTGTTTCCAAATTTCCATGAAGAATTGATCAGCATCATTTAGAGAAGAAGGACGTATGAAATTAGTATAACTTTATGTGGAGTATTAATACTTTGATAGCTGTTGGAGTCTTGCTTCATGGAAGTAACTACAGGGGTTGTCGTTGGGCTGGAACAAAAAAGAAAACATTAGCAATATGTTTAAGCACTCATTTAGTGTATAAATGAGACATGAAAGCAGCTGAGTTGTACCGTAAATCAAGCCTATGGACCCAAAAGCAGACAGAATTGCATAGTGAAAGTGGGAAAATGAGCCAGTCTAAATTCAGATGGTGTCAATTTTCCATAGCCATTGCATGGTAAATGGTAAAGGTTTATAAACTTGATCTTTCCAAGTCTAACAACTCGCCAAAGCACTTCACATCCTTGGCCACATTCACCCATTCACACTGACACCAGAGGCTACCAAGGCAAGGTGCCAATCTGGTCTTTAGGAGCAGTACAGTGCTTTCTGAGCTCAGCCATTCACACACACACACACACACACACACACACTCACACACTCTCACACACAGATGAAACAGTCAACAGGGTTGCCACTTTAGTATTTCAGTGTTGAGACTTTTCCTCTAGTCGCTCATCCGAAGAGAATTAGAGTGTGTTCGATGTTTTTGTTCATGAACAACCTGCACAATGACATCACATGAACTGCACCTTTAGTGTTCAGTGCTGTTTAGCACTAATGAGCAAATGTTAACATGGTAATCTAATCTAAGATGGCGGTGAACATGGTAACCTACACTGTCGTTGTGAGGATGTTGTCGTGGTTAATATTCACCTCAAAGCAAAGTGCTAAATGTTACAATGAGTAGATTTACATCATTAGTCTCAATAATGACCAAGTTATCCTGAAAACTTAATTATGATGTGGACTTCCAGCACAACATGTCTGTGCTTTAAGCAAGCTATTACCATTTTATCTTGTGCTGGACTCATTCTGAATCGAATAGGAAGGACTTCCAAATTACTGGCCTACCCTTTCCTCCAACCCTGGAAGGTGGCAATTTGTTACAACTTCAAAACTAAATTTCTTCAGTAATCAAGAAACACAAACCCAAGAATACTACCAGAAGTAACTATCACCATAAAGTTTTGTCAAATCTTTTAAAACAGTTAAGTGTCCTGTCTGGTTATATATCCTTTACTTGTCTGGTTATTTGCAGTGTTTGACCTTGTCTGCATGATTGCCTGTCATATAACCCCTGGGTTATATGAGTATTGTTTTTCTGCTCCTCTTTGAAATCGATTCGTATTTGTTTTTGATAGGTACCGTGCCTGAATGACTCCATGAAACAAACCCATCCTTGTGTTGGAGTTAAGCTCCCAGTCCCCTGACCAACAGCGAAGCCAACGCTGGGATGGGAAGTCAGTGTATGTGTGTGAAGTATGAGCATACAAGCTGCTGTGCAATCAATGCTTAAGTAAGCAAGGTAGTCTGTGAAGACATTTTGATTTTTTGGATTATTGTTAAGGACTTTGGAGCAGTCCCTGAACACATCAAACTCTGTGAAAACAAAGATCACTGACTGTGAAGTGACTCCTGCCCCAAAACAGCATGAGCAGGGAAGATGAGAAAGGACGATTTCAATTACATGTACAACAGCGTTTCACAGTCAGAGCAGTAGAAGAAAACTTTGTGTAGTTACACATAATTAAGTCTTCGTTTATTAAATATGTCAATAATTTGAACAGAGCTGCAAATTAGCATAACATTTGCATTTGACATTTTGTGAGCAAGACATAAATAGACTAGAACGGAAAAAAAAAAAAACCCAAACATGTTGGTCGTGTGCTTGCTGTGAGCCCACTGCCAAATGACTGGCTCGTTGAGTCTGAGTCTGCCTTGAACATCACAATGAAAAGCCCCACAGACCAGGCAACAGATGGATTTAAATGTCAGAGACTATGGCTTCATGTCTACCTGGTATTAACATGTGGTCTGTGTCTGGGTGTTTTACAAGGATAAGCAAAAACACATTTTTCTTTCACATTATTCATTGACAGCATAAAAATGAAATGCTAAGCTAACCCTAATTTGTTACTTACTATTATTCGACATTGTTAACCAATATCAATCAAAAATTAAAGTTTATAGAAAATAAATTAAAAAAGTAATCAATTAAATTGTGCAACAACATTCTAGAAGACACTTCCTTAAATGAAATTGTGCAGTCATTAAATGTATCACTCGCAATGATGAACTCACAGTAAATGCCTTGCTTCCAGCATTGAGCAGTTTTTAATTGAACACATTGTACAACATTTCCTCCTTAACAACTTTTCAATCTCAGAAATATTTCTTGCTTTAAACTTTGTTATCAACAACTTTGCAGTCGCTCTCAGTTCACTGATGCATTTTAGTATGTTTTAGCTCAATTCCAGCCAAAATAAGAAGCTATTTTTGTTGAAAAACTAGACTGTACTGGGCTGAAAAACAACATGCAAGACAAAACGGGATCACGTGACTGACAGGGGTAATCACGCTAGCACACATCTCCACTGATTTCGGTTTGTTAGGTCTTATTTCCAATTTCTAATACACATCAGATCTTAAGGGGTAGAATGTTAAAGTCCTGTACTTGTTTCCGTTGTGGTCTGTGGTGTTTCACCCTGCGTGGCAAAGAGTTTCCTGCACTGCAGTGATGCACATATTTGCTCTGAAATCCCTTGGGATCAATAAAGTATCTATCTATCTATCTATCTATCTATCTATCTATCTATCTATCTATCATTTATGTTGATTTTTAAACTATGTAGAGCAGTGCAAGCTATCCAGGTGATTTCCCTATTGTGTGTTGTATGATGTGTGTATTTTGGTCCAGGTACAGATAGCAAGTTAAAGCGAGGTAAGTTATTTCACAACAGTTTTTTGACATATATCTTAACTAGCTCCTTTTCTAAAATTCAACAGTTATTGGCTTACAAATGTCTCTTTACTCAGTTGTTCCTACAGAGGAGAATGTATTCAGCAACGTTCCTCATTAAACCAGGTGAATAAATTAATATATAGCCTGTGTTTATATAGCCACAAAATGAGCCTGAATTAAAACCTCATTTTTCTGTTTCCATCCCAGTATCCTTATACAGTCAGAGCTCCAGTTTTTTTACTTTGTCTTGGCAAGGCGCAGTAAACAGCACTGCCAGCACCAGTCAGCCAATATGGTGTAACTGATTTAAGGCGGATTAGAGATTCCTGTGCTAAGCCTCAGAGAATCCTCTCAAATATTCACAGACGGACTGAATTAGTGAAAGAAACAATAGACATTTTCAATGCATCTTATGTAAAATATTTGCATCCTGTGATATTTGCAGCCATTGTAGGTGGCTGGCTTTAAGTCTCAAGAACATGTGATATGATTATGTTTCAAAGCCACTCAAAGCCTGACATTTCTTTATGATATCTGAACATGAACATGATTTAAAAATACATAGCACTGTCTTTACAAAACAGATTTCCTCAAGCCTGAAGTTCTTGTTGTTTAGGTTTTGCTTTTGTTGCCCTGCAATATAACTTTATTTATTATTGGAAAAGCTTTGGGCTTCATGGAAGTGAAATTGCTCCTAGTTTCCGAGTGTTGAGACATGCTCTGCAGTGTCCTCTTTTTCTCATGTTAGGTACCCCTGAAAGCAATAGAGCTAGTAATGTGGCTCAAATAAAGAAATATCACATATTTGTATCTGTAAATACTATATCAATTGTATTTCAATCCAGATAAGCCTTTCAGGTGTCAAAATAGTGAATTCATGAAAACACGAGTTATGAGAAATACTCTGAAGGGTAAACATATCACAGGAAACAGCCTTTCATTATGATGATCTCAAAGATATACACAGAGTATTGAACAAATCTCTAATCAGCCATTCTCGTTTTGTCCATGGAAAGATATTAACTTAGCCAAGTGTTAAACTAAGTGTCTCTGGAAAAAAACAAAAAACAAAACAAAAAACCTGCTGGTGCTTACATCACATGCATTCTGCAACTCCTAACCCTCACATTTATGTCAAACTAAAGTCATCATGGCCTTGGGGATTTTTTAAACTTTGTGCACCGTGTTTTAGAAATTAATGAAAGGAGGAAATGACCACCAGAACAAGTAAGTAGCTCGAAGGACAATACTACAGTTCCATCAGAAGAAAGAGGTACAGGAAAAACAAAGCCCACTGCATGATATTATATCTTTTGGTTTATATTTATGTCTTACAGAAAACTGCATTGAATATTCTAAATCAGTAAAACTGTAACAAGAACGATACAGTTCACTCCACTGCTCTTACCTTTGGTGTTTTCTTTTTAAATTCATCTGGATTGTCTTAGTGTGAGTTGCAGAGCGTTGGAGATACCAGCTGGAGAGATGTCTGCCACTATTTTCCTTCTGCTGAACTACCCGGCATCACAGCTTAGAAGTAAACATTAATGTTGACCTCCTCGGCATTAGCTTCGCATCCATGACTTGTTTGTTTTTGATACGGGAAAAAAAAAAAAAAAGTTCCTCCATCAAACTGCTCACAAAAACAGCCTGTGGATTATCTTGAGTAACCGGGTAATGATTTCTGGACAGAAACATTGCTACTGAGTTTTTTCAAAACTACATATATTTATAGATTTTTAGTTCTTTGAACACCCAAGAGAAGTGTCATCTCTACTGAGAGAACTAGATGGCATCTCTACAGCTAATACCTACAAAACTCAGCAATTCACACCATCACAATCTAGGTGGATAAATAGTCCTGTAGGTAGCCTGTGCAATAATTTGGTGAGTTGAAGTATTTGAAGTATTAAGTACAATAATTAACCTGCCAGTCAGTCACAAACCACTGTGGGCGTGGTACGTTTCTTGTCACACATTTAAAGTTAATTTAAGCATAAATAGGAGAAGGAAAATTCTATCTGGTGTCTTACAGGAAGCTTACCATCCTTTCAGGTTATAATGACTTTACTGATCTATCCTCAGGTTCTCAGTACACACAAATACAGGGAAAGGGGTACATTTTTGTCCCTAAAGTCCAATTTTCACAGATGTACCATAACAGGCACATAATGGTCCTCATGAGAGCAGACACGTACCTTGTGATCCAGCATACGGGTGCAATATAATTTCAGATAAAGCACTGGCAGGCACACTGTTCGCACTGTCCTGGTGAAATAGCTGTCTACACTTCCAGGCTGACAGTGGGAGTTAGGTTTTGTTTAGAGGTACATTTTCTTCACTTTATGTGGTACTTTTAAAGGTGGAAGTCTTGAAACTTGCAGAGCAATTTAAATGTAGATACAATTCAACTGCATAGATAACTATCTGAGCTCAAAAGTCCACACACTGGCTTTTGGACAATGCCGCAACTTACAACTGTGAAAGGAAGCTGAATGAGATATTGAAATCTCTTAAAGCTAGTAAGTGGACTTCTGGAAATTCTTTTCTCAAAATTCAAGAAAGAATCTTCCACATTCAAATTCTGCAAGGCTTTTCCTACAAACATTCTTTTATTCTCACCAGTTCTCACATGTTAAGTTACTACATTGATATTTTCAAAGATCCTGTTCATCCATTTCTCAACAGAATTTTAAAAGGTTACCTTTTTTCCCCCCCATTGTCTTTGTTTTGTGTTGATTTGTTTGCCATGTTTATGTGCTATTGCTTCCATCTCAGTTGCCCTTTTGGATTTGATTAATGCTTTGCTGAACAATTGGCCTAATTCACAAATGTTGTTAAATTTGAAATTTGTTAATCACCTCTGATTAATTCAAGCCTGAAGAGATAAACTCCTATATGTGAATCAGGATTGGCATAAAATTAAAAGATTTGAGTTTAACTGTCACTAACATAATCATTTTCAAGGGCAGCAACACCTCAGCAGTGTGTGGACATTGTTGTGGTCTGTGGAAGGCCAAACACCCTCACGAGGACATCGAGGACATAGAAGCTAACAATATAAATCATGTCACCAGTTCACTTAATACAATATCGACATCAAACTTCTAGTGTGATCTGAGGGCCAATGGGAGTGTTAGTGGCCACATGAGGACACCGAGTCCCTGAGGAGCTGAAATGGATGAGAGCGGTGGAGAGGCTGTGCAGTCTCAAGTAGCTCTACACAGTGAGTAGGATAACAAAGCCACCAGCCACTCAGAATAATAAGGATCAGGGTCTTGATTGTTGTGGCGATTAAATCATTTCTGTCACTTTCTGTGACGTTTGTGAGAGTGTTGAGCGAAACACAGTGGCTGTTCCACACCATGAGATATCTATTAGACAAATAATGTGGTCTGTGAGTATTGATCTCAAGTAGGCAATTTCAGTTTGAACTTCAAGAATAAGAGACATCTAAGTGTAGTGGGATTACTTTTCCTGGTCCTCTGATGTAGGAAAACGTTCTTAACCCTTCCCTTTCACTCATTTAGTTCAGTATATCAGAATGTTTACTGTCAACACAAAAGTTCATTTGTTAAGTTGACACTGACTGGCTAATGGACCTTATTTAAAGTAATTACTGTAGTTCTTGAAGTAAAACTGAAGTAAAACTTAACACAGATCAAAAAAGTATTAAGTTCCCCACAGTATGAAAGAGATCCAGCAACCTAATATGACACATGTAGTCTACACACACACACACACTGGAAAACTCTGGAAGAAAACACTGTCACTGTTATCCTGTTGACCATTTTATGTCCTTGTTCACTGCAGAAGCTTATACTGTAAGCATTAAGTCTCAAGGGGGCCCATCATGTGCACTGTAATACAAAAAAGCACAGGTCAGAAACATAATTATACTCACCAGGAATGATGTGTGTAAAGAAGCTGCATCCGATAAACCTTATAGTTTATTTGTTCTTTATGTTTGTCAGTGACAAGCGTTGTACTCCATGGAAATATTGTTAAAAGATGACACCAATGATTTAAGTGCTGCACTTGGATAAAGGTCAGAAACACAGTAGCTGAGGTACAGATGTTCTGATTTGAAACTGTGATGTAACTCACTTTTATCAGTTATCAGTTACTTTGAGTGACAGCTAGCCACTAGCTATCTTCACTTCAGCTAATTTGAGTCACTGAACTTGTCTTGACTTGATGTGGTTGCCCTTAGGAGAATTTTTCAGACAAATATCAAACAATTGTAGTCCAGGAAGTCTGCGCTCCATCTCTTTGTCTTCCATCTTGTTGACTTGACAAAGGTCTTCCCAAGACACAGAAGACATTACAGAACTGCTTTCACAGGCTGAATAGTATTAACCATGAATAGTAAAGAATGTTTTTTACTATTTCACTTAAAGTATTGTATTATATTTCCAATGTCATACATATTTTCCTACAGGTGCAGGTCCTGTATCTGTTAACACATAGTGAGTATACAGTCACCTGAACCGACTGGTTGCCAGACTGATGTGTAGAGGGTAGACAGACCTTTTGAACAGCAAAGATTTGAACTTGGGACAGGTGTAATTAATAACAAGAGACATCTCTGAATCTTGTTTTATTGGTGGGGGAGGGGAAATGGTAAAACTGTTGTGATTAGTAATGATGAAAAGGGGGAATAAGCTTCGTTTGTGTGCTCTCTTCCCCAGTCACTAATAATATAATCACGATGTTAGTGCTAATATAACTAACTTAAACAACATATCAGCTACAAAACAAATACATACAATACATAATCTTCAGAACTGCAATTATAACAACCTGTCATGTTTGTAATTTATGATGTTTATTGCATGTATGTTCCTTTCTCTCTCTCTCTCTTTCATCCTCTCTGTCCTGTCTACCTCTTCTTCTCCTCCTTCACCCAGCCGACTATCAGCAGGATGGTTCTCCCTTGTGAACTGGGTCCTGCTCAAGGTTTCTTCCTGTTAAAAGGGAGTTTTTCCTTGCCACTGTCTGCTTGCTCGGGGGTTCAGGCTCTGGGTCTCTGTAAAGCATCTAGAGACAATTTTGATTGTATAAGGTGCTATATAAATAAATAAACTGAAAATGAAATTGATGTAAAAGTATAATATATGATAGGGATGTCAGTCTGCATCCTCTCCAATGTCTCTCCAGAGCCCAGAGGAGAGATCGGTTTGCCAGTCTCAGCTGCTGGATTGGGAAAGGAGTCACATCATCTATTTTTATGGGTTTATCCACTAAAAACAACAAAAACCTGTATGTACATGTCACTTTATTTAGTTTTGTGTCTTTATTATGTACTAAAAGAGAATAGACTTGAGAACTAAACTTAACACGCTGCAATCACTTGTGTGGAAATCTAAACTTTTTGATTGCAGATCCAGAGGTTTTTGCTTGTGAATCTGAAAGTTTTGATTAGAATGCAAAAAAATGATTGAATTCCAACAATTTCGATCAAAACTTGTTGAGCTGAATCTCATGGGCGGTACCTATGCTGAAGGATGTAAGACACATCTCTATCAGCCAGTCTCCATCAGAGTGACAGCTTGACAATCCATTTCAGTAACACCAAGGGCAGGGAGAACTGTTAAAACTGTATAAAGAGTAATAAGTCAGCCTACAGCCACACACACATAATTGTCAGCTGACAAAACAAACTTGGCTAGTAATGGTCACAATATGATTTTATGTAAGCCTGAACATCCATCAGTTATCTGTTTCAGTTCTCAGCCATGTGGTTGAGAACTGAAACAGAGGCAGTAGGTATAAATGGCGCTTTCGCTTCTTGAATTCAGCATTTCATCCAGTGTATGTGCTGGCTGAGATGCCTTTTAAATGGTGTGCAGATTCCGCCTACTCAGAGCACCACAGGCAAACAACGGCATGGTAATTGTCGGAGCCAAGGAGTTAGGGTTTTAAAGTCCATACAGAAGACAGAACAAGAGTGGAGAAGGCAGAAAATCAATGAGCAGGTAAGTTTACACGTAACTTCTGTCTTAGTAATTGAACTCGTGCATGTAGAGTGCTCTTGTTTCACAGTCTGTGATACTAGAATGAGTTTAAAAAAATGCATTTTGTCAGCATGTAGCTGCTAGCTTAGCTCAATTAGCTCACTCACTCAACATTGATATGCTAATACATACCCATAGGAATGTTAATCTTATATTTGTGATGTGAGGCTTTTTAAATTTTAATGGTAGCAGCAGATTAAAACATCAGATCCATGTGGAGGGATGAAGAGACTCTAACCTATATTATTACAAGATACCGAACATAAATGGTATATTTCCATTAGGTGTCCTACATTCCCTTTCATTGCTTGAGATTTGTTTGGTGCTCACTCAGTTATGACATCTGGTTGTGCCCTTTTATTCTGCAGTTGAAAAATAGCACCCAGCTGGACCACTGGTGCCTCCCACTGCTTATCTGGGCTCCTAATAATAACACCATGGTAGTGGATGAAATATCATTTCACATTATTTTTGTTTCTTTCTTTACTTTGTTGCGTGAACCCATGTGATGGAAGCTTCTATAGAGAGTCAGGACAGAGTTAGAGAGAAGTTATCTCTTCAATCCACATGCTATTTATGATTTTGTGTCAAATATTGGGCAGTTTGTTAATTTAACCTTCGAATGCCAGTTTTGATCAATTTAATTGCACTGAATTTTGTGAAAGGTTACTCAACATGAGAAACCTATAGGCCAGGGCTCGGGAACCTTTTTGGCTGAGAGAGCCATGAAAGGAAAAGGAAAGGAAAGTGACATATCTTGTCATTGGAGGGAACTCACTCCAACGAAATTTGTTCTCTGCATTTAACCCACCCAAGTGACGTGCACACACACACAGCAAACCTGGGGCAGTGGGCGACCGCGTGCAGCGCCCGGGGAGCAGTGGGGGTTAGGTACCTTGCTCAAGGGTACCTCAGCCATGGACACCGGGACGGGGAATCGAACCAGCGATCCACCGGTTACGGGTCCGACACCCTAACCGCTGATCCACGACTGCCATGAACGCCACAAATTTTAAAATGTAATTCCGTGAGAGGCATGCAATATGTTTAAAACTAAATACAAGTAAAGGTGTGCATTTTATGTAAGACCAACACTTTTAAAGTACAATAAGTCTCTGAATTCTTTTTAATAACATTGTTATGCTGTTGCTAACCAGTGATGAATAAAGTACTTCTTACCATTAATGCGACTTCTGGTGCTGCATGGTTTTGCTGATGGCTTTGTAGTCTGGTTGATACGTGGTGAGGTTAAGCTTCACGCAGGCGTTGAGGCTTCCATCCGTTAAACGTGATCGTAGGTTGGTCTTAATGTTCTTTAGATGTGAGAAAGACTGCTCACATGCATACGTAGCAATTAGCTAGCTGACTACTAGATTAAAAGAAGGGAATTTTACTGCTTGATGACGACCCGTTTTTTTGCGCATGCGCACGTCGACTGCCACCTTGGACAGAAAAGTAGAAAGATAGATAGAAAGACTCGGACCGGACTGTAGATCCACCGTAGCGAGCGACGGTGACTGTTTACCGTTGCCATGGTGACTAGAAAGCCGGTTCGCTATGAGGGCTATCTACGAGCCAGATGCAGCCATCAAAAGAGCCATATCTGGCTCGCGAGCCACGGGTTCCCAACCCCTGCTATAGGCTATACGTACTGATCAGTGTTTTCATATGTTAATATGAACACTGCTTTACTAATCTGTATGTCACACCTCTGAAACATCTGGAGCTAGAGCTGGAGCCTATCTCAGCTGACTACGGGCGAGAGGCGGGGTTCACCCTGGACTGGTCAGTCAATCACAGGGCCAACACACAAAGACAGACAACCACACACTCTCACACTCACACCTAGGGGCAATTTAGAGTAGCCAATTAACCTAATGTGCATGTTTTTGGTATTGTGGGAGGAAGCCGGAGTACCCGGAGGAAACCCACGCAGGCACAGGGAGAACATGCAAACTCCACATAGAAGGACCTCTGAAACACTACAATAATTTAAGAAACATCACATATACCTCTGAAAAAAGATGGCTGTTCTCTCTTTTATCACTTAAATCAAATCACTGTCTCTTTATATGCACTGAATCAGCGTATCGCACACCACAATGTCACAACACAGCATCCCTTAATGAGTAACTGGCTGCACCTGCCCGCAGTATTCATGCTGTTGCTTTAACTCCACTTTGGTTCAGTTCAATTTATTTATATAGCGCCAATTTACAACAGTTAGTTATCTCATGACACTTTCCAATTAGAGCAGCTCTAGACCAAACTCTTTAATTAAACTTTGTAATACAGAGATTAAATGTGGGCAATCAACTTAACTGTTCACGTTAGGACATTTGATTTCAAAAAGCCATGGAGCATCAGGGTGAAGTTGACCCTCTCGATCTGTCAGTACTCCTGAATGACACCTGCTTTCATTTCAAGGCCCCTTTTTATTCCTGCTGTCTCATCCCTGGGAAAATCCTATCAGGCAGCCCAGAGCTCTGTTTCAGCATGGCTCCCCAGAGTGTGAGGCGGTTCGTTGTGCCCTCCTTAGTCGATGTCAATCTGCAGAAGAACTTTGCCCCCTAGTTGCACCCTCTACTTTGTGTGCCATGTCTTGACTTTAAATGCAGCTGTTCGCTACAGACATGCAGATGGAGGTAGTCTGTAGCCAGCCATTGGTAGATTTGGACATGGTGGAGTATCATGGCAGGCAGCAAAGTGATTTCTAGCCCTCAGGGGATTGTCAGCTTGGACTTTATAGAACAGGCTCCTCAAGTGGCACCTTGCCGGTAGCACCCATGGTGCAGCTTATTGGTGCAGAAACAGGGGTGAAAACTTTGTAGATCTCTGATACTTTGAGAACAGCCAGATCCAGAAACTCACCACTGCATGTGTATAGTACAGTCTTACTTGAAGACATAAATACATAAGCTATCCCATGAACATAGCTCACTTTCACTTACTCTGTCTATCATTGTTCTCCAGACTGAATTTAAGCAACATATGGAGATGATAACAAGAGTTTATGAAACATGACGTGTGTGTGTAGTTGTATTACATGAATTGCAATTACATTATTTTCCGATTCGACTCAAAGTTCTTGGCTTGTACCACAGCTGCTTGTCCTCTGTGCAGCTGAGTACTGGGAGGAACCACTGGGATTTTGTGCTGGGATTAATGTGCTGACTGGAACAGGAGAGCAGCACAGTGGTGCACAACACCGATCCAGCCAGACATGCATCTGTGATGCACCAGCTCACTGAAGGTCGAGTGCTTAAGCTGCATCTGGAAGCAAATGAAAACAAAAGACTGTTCTTTTCTGTTAGTTTGCCTTCGTGTGATAATGCGGAGCTACGCTATACAGACAAAAGTACTGGGACACACCCCTTTATTACTGGATTCAGGTGTGGTATGGGACTGTTTTTCAGGGGTTGGGCTCGGCCCCTTACTTCCAGTGAAGGGAAATCTTAATGCTTCAGCATACCAAGACATTTTTTGTCATGCTCAGGTCATTATAAAATTAAACTTTTTTCACTCAAATAAGCAAAGAATAACAAGAGTCATGGGCCTTCAAGTGGTACAGTGGTACCCTAACCCTAACCCTAACCCCCAGTGGAGGGATGGCCCACAGCATCATCGTAACTTTTTTAATTGCCAGTATTTTCTATCTTATTGAACACAGTAAAAACAGTCAAATAAAATTCATGATAAGGAAAGGAAAAAAAAAAGTTTATGTCAACCTAGTTTTGTCTGTGATGCTCAAAAGAAATGACTAACAAGATTTAAGTAAGAAAGATTTATTCAGGAAGCAACACATGTAAAGCACAAGATGGGCAGATCTTTGACAGTGGAAAAGCAAAAAGTGATGACGCTCATCATCCAAACATGTCAGTCAAATCCAAAACAGCTACCTTCTTCTGAAGTCCACCGAAATATATGTGAAGAAAAAACATCCAGCTGTCTATTGTGTCTGAAAATGAGATTTAAGAAAGTGATGAGGCTGAACCAAAACAATAAAATTATATACACAGTATAGACAAAGGTATTGGTACACCAACAGGGACTTTAATGCCATTGCATCTCAACCAGACAGCTTTGCAGCTATAACAGCTTCCACTTGTCTGGGAAAGCTTTCTACAAGATTTTGAAATGTTTCTGTGGGAAATTTGGCCCATTCATGCAGCAGAGCATTTGTGAGGTCAGACACTGATGATGGACAGAAGGGCCTGACTCACAGTCGCATCCCAAAGGTGTTCAGTAGGGTTGAGGTCAGGACTCTGTGTGGGCCAGTCAAGTTCTTCCACACCAAACTCATCCAACCATGTCTTTATGGACTTTGCTTTGTGCACTGCAGTCATGCTGGAATAGAAAAGGGCCTTCACCAAACTGTTGTCACAAAGTAGGAAGCATAGCATTGTCCAAAATGTCTTGGTGTGCTGAAGCATTAAGATTTCCCTTCACTGGAAGTAAGAGGCCGAGCCCAACTCCTGAGAAACAGCCCTATAAAGAGGTGTGTCTGGATACTTTTGTCTATGTAGTGCAAGTTGTTAAATCAATACAATTATTTTACAAATGCTACAGAGAGCTTAGTATAATGAATGGGAAGTGCGGAGTAAAACGGTGGGTTTATGTAGCTACGCTTTTATGGATCCTCATTTGATCCATTGTTGATATAAAAACACTGACTGGTGCAGCTTTAGGTTTTAAAAAAAAAAAAATAAAAATAAAATTTGGAGATTTGAGGGTTCTTTAATCAAATAGTAGTCTTTAAAATCATGTACAGCATTTTAATCATCTGGAATGCTGTGCCACGGTGCCATTGTGCCCAGCAGATATTTACACAGGCTCGAACGGCAGCCTTCAGGTGTGACACCTGCATGGCACTGGCTTCAGCCTGCCAGCTGCAGCTCATTAAAGTCTGTCGGAAACAACACCTCAGTTCACATGCTCTTCATGCTGAGCTGTCTTCAAATAACCCAAAGTTCTCCTTTAAGAAAGCAATCATCTGGCTTGTAAAAAAAAAAAAGAAATAAATAAATAACGGCTGATTGAAATGTGTCGGTCGGTTGGAGTTGGGGTTGAAGACTGGTGTGTGTGTGTGTGTGTGTGTGTGTGCCTGAGCACGTGAGCGCGCGTGTGTCCCTTTAATCACCGACAGGACCATAATGACCAATCAGCAGGCATTTCAACTACTCAATTTGTTGATTTGGTGAGGTGGGGGAGTGCGCGGGTAGGCGGGGGGGGAGAGATGGGGGGAGCGCGGCAGAGAGAGAGAGAGAGAGAGAGAGAGAGGGAGGGAGGTAGAGGCAGAGAGGAGAGAGGGTACAGGCGGAGGGAGCAGCAGTCCGTCTCCGGTGGTTGTTCTGGTTAAAGCTCCAGCCTCGGGCACACAGCGGTAAGTGGCACTGGCTTTACGCTGCTTTTTGTTTTGTTTTGTTTTGTTTTTTCATGTTTGTTTGTTTTTTGTTGTTCTTCTTCTTCTTGTTTTTACTGTCTGTGGCTGTACAGACACTCATGTACATCTTTCACCTTTTTGTTTTCATGCTGTTGATGTAGCGGTCGAAGTCTTGATGATTTCGGAGCTCTTGTATGAGATGTGATTCGCTGTGGTCCTTCGCGAGCACCGCCGCTGGCACGGTGACGACGGAGGGCACGCGGACACCGTGCGTGGCTACTTCATTGACAAAGTGGGAAAAGGGGGAAAATGATGGCAACTGAGCTAGTTAACAACTTTAATTCATGTATGGCTTTCTTCGGTTGCCTTTTTGGGACGGGTTTAGAAACGCTAATTAAAATAAATTCATTTATATGTTTTAAAAAATATATATTCCTAATTTCCCCATTTCTCTTTATTCCATGTTTTATAGGAAATCTAACATCGCCGCAAAAGGGCAACTTTAATGGAAGCTATCGTATTAACAGCGTCGTTTTTATAAATCACTCACTCGTACTTTTCTAAATGTGAAATAGTGATTAAAAGGAACATATGTGGATAGGTTCATAGGCTAACAAGTCGTATCAAAACAACTTTACTTTCAAAATCCATCTGGCAAAGTTTTAGATTTTGTCAGGTGTGGTGAATCTTCTTCACGCGCAAATCTAATTATTGCGCAGTAAAATACCGCGGCAAATTCGCTGCTGTGTGACTGGAGGCATAGAGCAAAAATGTTTCAGACACTGGAAAAGGTTGAAACATGAATGCAGTGGTGTTCGCTTTCTTTTTCACTCGCTGTGTTTTGAACCCACAGCGAGACAGGGAGGCTCACTGAACTACACAGGGGCTGGAGAAAGAATGGACTGATGCTCATCCTTTGCGACTGATTTTCTTGTCTGGTTGTCTTCTCTCTCTCTCTCTCTCTCTCTCTCTCTCACACACACACACACACACACACACACACACACACACACACACCCATGCCCTCACATCTCATGCAGCATCAGTCAGATAAAATACCCAACCTATTTTTTGTCTTAACCCACGTCACATTTACATGATAAACAGCAATGTGTGTGACTTACCATTCCCTGATGTCTGCCTGCTTTGGTGACTTGCTGTATGTGGTGGCTGGTAATGAGAGTTTCTGTCGGATTGAGTTAGAGCCAGCGGTTCCATATGTGTGTCGTCTCAGGCGGCTTGAGTGGACATGGCAGCAGGTTTGGGTCAAACGGCGACGGCGAATCAGGCTGTTCAGTGGGGGATTTGACCTGCTGGGAGTGCTGGAGGGGTGGGGTGTGCAACATCTGGCCAGCTATGTGACAACATTGTTGATTATAATGTTAATCACCAAAAAAAAAATCCAAGTTGGCAGATAGATCTTTCGGAGGTTAGCAATTTTCTGTATATTTCTTGTTTGATGACCATTTTTACAGCTAAATGTCTATCCAGAAATGTAGAGCCGACTTTGAATCGACTGCATTAATTCCGGCCTACTTCTCCGATGGCGTAAAAGCCTCTGAAAGCAGCATTTAGTCATCATAAAACGCTCCACTGAAAGAGCAATTTCACTCCTAATGAAATAAGTTTGAGTTTTTAAAGCACGACGAAGCTTTGTTCGTTAATTTTACAGACTGATACACCTGAAGGTGCCCAGACAAAACACTAGGAATGCTTTTTGTGATTTGACTGACACCAAAAACTGGCCCAGTACAGCAACAGTCATTTAGCTGTTAACATCGTAGCTGTTGAATCAGGGCTTATTCACTCTGTGGAATAAGAAAGAATTTTACTGCGGTGAACTCTTAGAATTAAATGATGGTGGAAACCTTCAGTGGACTCATTCTCAGTGTTGCCTTGTAATTCAGACCCCTTGTTGAGATGCATTGATTTATGCTTTGTAGGATTGTGGGGTTTCCCAGCATGCATGGAAACGCCTTAGAAATGTACTTTGCGCTGGCATCCATCATCCCTATTACGTGGCCTGAGTCAGTCCTCACAGACATTCCTCACTGACTCAGATGTGACCTCGGTGCAGCTTAACAGTCTGACACTTGCATCTTTGAGAGAGAGGGAAACTAAAAGTTGCCCGTAATGAGTTTATTGTAACTATTAGCCTGACTAAAGACTCAGAAATTTGGTAGGCATCCAGTCCATCGAGCTGTTTTATTCTCTTCAGCTGTGAGAATTTGCTACTGCCATAATCCCGTCTCACCGGTACACTTCTCTAGGCAGCAGTGACCAGGGGGAATTTGTTCGATAAATTATATTTTAACAATTTTTGTGGTGGATAGCAAACATATAGTAAATTTACCAGAAGACGCTGCCAATTTGTTAAAAGGTATTAAGTCCTGTTCTTCTGGATGCTTTTGCCAAAAAGTGGGAACATTAATAGATTATTTTTCTACTTAGATGGACATCCAATCTGTGCTGGTGGACTGTGCAATCTATTAAAAGTACAGTCACTTGGCTAATATTGACACTGATGGAGAAAGTGAGTGGGAAAGCTTTACAGTGCCTGCATGTACCAGGATGTATTGTTTGTGACCACTGTGGTCAACTCTCAGAACAATAGGCGACTTTGTGTCCCTCAGCTTAGTCTGTAAGGCAACACTGCTTTTAAAGCAGGATTCAAATCCCAAGGTGGTCCTGTCATAAACCACGACCGTCTTTAATCTAAAAAAATAATAATGATGCGACAGCAGTGGGCCTTACATGGCGACCAACAGCTGACTGAAGTGTAGTGCGCTTACTGTAGGCTATTTTAATGTGGCAAAATTAATAATCAGCTCCCACAAACTCCCAAGTTCTGGAGGATTTTGATTGATCGCACTTGCATGTTTTACAGATGCCTACAGTATTGTTAGAGCACAATACAAAAACAGCAGAATAGATGTAAAAGCCAAAAGCATAGAAGCATGTTTTTGAAAACATTTCGAGTTGTGCTTCTGCTTTTTCTCCATGTTCTTGAGCAAATTCATCAGTTCAAATATTCCACTTTTTAAGTGAGCATGAAGATGATTTCCTTTGGCTTTAGAAACAGTTTGACAAAAGGGACGCTTGTATTTTTCCAGTTCTTTCAAGCGCATCAGTATTTGGTTTGGAAGATTGCGAGATGCAGAACTGGTCACTGAGTTACCTTTTTTTTTTTTAATCAGAAAACATATTTATTCCTTCACAAAGCTCGACAGGATGAATGAAGGATGAAGAGCAGTGGTAAAAATAGCACAAGATAGTATAGAAATATTTCGCTTTAAACTTTAAATGAAAGAAGAAAGAAACTCAAATAACAAATAAGTTAAGAAAAAAAATACTGATTATTTGAAGGGCTTAAGGAAGCATGAGAAAGAGGTTTATGGAGGAAGATCAACTCTGCCGGCTTCGGATATCCGGGCAGGTCACTCCAAAGCCACAGAGCCATGATGGCAAAAAGCTCAGTCACCTTTAGTCTTAGCCTGGACACTGTCATAGGTCAGCTCAGTGATGCAGTCAAAAGTTCAGTGTGATAACCTGGAGCCAGGCCAGGAAAACATTTGCACATAATCAGTGCAAAAATAAGTGAAGCCCTCAGTGAGGAACAGGGAGATATCTGGCCCTCCTTCTTTTGTTGTAGGTGAATGCCTTGCTTCAGCACTCTCACCGCACTGGAGGCGTTCTCTTTTTGGTTAAGGCGAACAAACAGGGCACCGCAGCGGTTAAAGGCAAGAAGAGATAAAAGCATGTAATCCTCTGTATCGCTGAAAAACTCAGGATGGATCTAAGTATAGCAATGCTCCTGAGATGACCAGAAAAGCCTGAATGAACAAGTATTTTAGTGTGTCTTTTCAAATTAGGGCCCGGAAAAGTGCCCGGTGTGTTTATTAAGCTGACTGAGGGCGAGCTCAATCTGTCTGATATTTTTTAATCTTCTTTTTTTTTGAGGACGGCTTAAGTCAGTTTTGTCTTTTTTTTGTCAACGGCAAACAAAAGAGATGCCACTTGGTTAGCAGTAATGCCATTCTGTTTGTAGTGGAGCAGCAGGATTAGATTGAGGATTGAGGAGCTGTTATTGAGACTGTGGCAGGAGATCCTGGTTGGTGACTAAAATACAGTTTCATTAAGTTGCTTAAATGCTTTGGTTTTGGGACACATAAAATGAAAAACAAATGACTCTAAACTGAATGTCTTTGAGTTTGCACTTAGTTCAACAAAACAGGAAGCCCCCTTGAAGTTTTCATGCTCATTTGTTTTCATTCATGAATTTAATATTTCATAGAAAGTAATGATTATTTGAAAAAAAAAAACCAAAACGATTCTGCAGATCAAGTAGAATTTAAATAACTGTTATCTGCAAAATGGAAATAATTGTTATCCTACATATTAACGTAGCTTCTTACAGTACTGTAGCCTGTTTAATGTGAGAGATCACAGGCAGCATTAAGGCTGGTTTACCAACCGGGCAAAGGGCTCCAGTGGCCAACAATGTGGCAAGTTCATGTATATCAAATGGATTTGCTCATTTGGTTAGCTACAAGTAAAGGATTTTATTTTATTTATTTGCTTTTTTGCTTTTCAAGTCCATTATGAACAAAGGAACACCAGTCATTATTGTGGCCCAGTTGTGTAGAGGGGCCCCTTTATGACACTGTGCATACAGTCGAATTGAGATTGTTTTTTTTTTAATAAATTGCCACACATTAATGAATAAATAAATTGACAAACAGAAAAACTAGATCCAGGTTCTACTGTTTTGATCAAAGGTCAGAAGGGACCAACAAAGCGAATTTAGAATGACTAGTGAACCTTTCACTTCTGTTGAACAAACATATGATTCAACTTTTGACTGTGAGAACTTTGTCCTACAAGTGGGTAATTTATAAAAATATAATAGTCTGTCTCAACGCTGTCGGTCTATGATGGTGATGAGTTGGGGGGGGGGGGGAATCATTGGACAGAGTTAAGTGTATCAACCACAAAGAGAGAAATGCTGTTGATGCAAATGCTGTTCTGAGGTATCAGTTGTAATGGATAGTCTCATTAAAGCAATGACTGTGAAAGCACTTAATACATGATGTCATCTGACAGAGCAGCCACTCACACACATTTAATTATAGAAGCTCTTGATGCTAATGAAGCCCAGAATCTGCTCTGTGTGCTAATTTACGTTGACGTCCGACAACTGCCTTGACAATAGTCTTTGTGTTCTGTATGCATGTGTGTGAGGAGGGCTGTGAGCATGTGTGTGTGTGTGTGTGTGTAGAGTGTGATAACATTGAATCGGTCCAGGTGCATCAGCAGGTACATTAAGTGGATTAAGTGTGGCTGGATCCCTTTGATCATTCTTTTTTTTTTTTTTTTTCTCATGGAAGCACATTTCCTGTCCACATCTTCCTGGATAATTTGCTGATTCCAACTTGGGCCAGGTCTGTTTTTAACCTGCAGACCTCTATCACCACGACTGCTTGCACAGCACAGGCTGTTTTAATACAGCATGTTCATGGCTGTGATATAAGGCAGCAATGAATGTCAGCTGTCACCTCCCTGTTCATAACTCCAGGCAACAGCAGATACCAAATTGGTGTGCTTGTGAATAGCAGCATTTTTAACACCCTGCAGAAAAACACTCATCAGATGTACAGTTTTCCTCTGACAGGTGTTCAGCTGTGTCCTTCTGGAAGTGAGCCACTAAATTGTTGTTTGAAGACAACTTCAGCCTTTCCCTCCTCTGGCTTGACAGCTCATCCAATTACAGCTCACTGTGTCGTGTTTGCAAATACAGTAGATCGCCGTTCATCAGAGCAGGGTCGGAAAGAATGAAGGGAAATGGCTACATGTCAAAATGAAATTGCTTTTCTTTGTCTGTTACAGCATGTACATCTATGGTCACTAGAAACAGTGTGTTTGAAAATACAACTGTTAACTGTACAATAAAAGTCAGGAGTCGTAAATATAAAACAGACATTTGCAATTAAAATGTGTGAAAAGTAGATTCTAAAATGAACAGCTGGAAAGTGTTTGAAATGGAGAGAATTGACTGGAATTTACTATTTTTGCTAAAGAATGTTCAAATGTTCACAGTCTAAAGAAAAATATGTAAAATGTGCACAAAAAAAAAACTTTCAAAAACATGCATTTGTCGAAAAGGCCAAGTTAGAAATGGAAACTTTATGTTAGTGGTGGGCGATCTGACAGTTTTAGACCGTTTCAAGTAGTAGGGCATTTCAAAGTTGGAAAAAAATGCCATTTAGAGTGTGGATTGTCATTGTGATTAAATAAGCAGTGAAGCAAATTTCACAAATGCTCACTGATGACCCAACCAGTCAAGGCAGATGGCCGCCCATCTTGAGCTGGGGTCTGCTCCGAGGTTTCTGCCTTCTAAAAGGCAGTTTTTCCTCACCGCTGTCTCCAAGTGCTCTTAATTAAAGAGTTTGGTCTAGACCTGCTCACATTGGAAAGTGTCATGAGATAATTTTTGTTGTGAATTGGCGCTATATAAATAAAACTGAACTGAATTGAATGACCCGACATTGGGCCGCAAAGAGCTGCAAAACTGTTCTTATAGTGTAAAGTTTTGTTCTGCAGCCTGTTGCCAAAGTGAAGCGTCTCAAAGAATTCATGTCTGTCCTGCTCACCTCAGAATCCTGGAGGTGTGCAGGTTCTGGAGGGTCAGCAGGTTGCGGCCAATCACTGTCCAAGCAGGGTCAATGATAAGCTGCAGTCTTCTCTGTTTTCTTTGCCACTCACTGCAGCATAGCAGATGGTGAAAGAGAAGGTGAGGATAGTCTGACACAACCTGTGACGTATTACCACCTTTTAAAGTCGCTAAGTGAAGCATGTGAGCGAACAGTTTTGGCATATTTTACACATCAAGTAAACACAAAAACACTCAACATCCTGTTTTTGTCCTAAGTTCAACAACTTTTCTTTATTCAGCTTTGGTTGAACTTAAAGTTTGTAAATCCGTGGAAGATATTTAACTGTACTTCACCTCTGATTAACATGAGTTCATGGAGTCCATTGTAGCCATTGTGAAAGGACCTTTTACAGGCACCTTTCAAGCCAGCAGGTGTGAATTTATTACTCGGATGATTCATTTTCTGTGGTGTATTACTATAAAGCCTTATGTTAAATGCCTTGTTGTGTTAAATCTGTGAAATCTCTGAAAACCCTCAAATTTTAAATTCACACTGCAGGTGTTGGAGAAATAAGATCGCGTCCTTTTGGAAAAATTTGCGGCAGAATCACAGAACATTACCAAAACCAGGACAACATAAGGCAAGAATTTAAAGAAATCTATTATTTCTGTTGGGGTGGGGGGTTTAGAGCATTTTGTCGGGCTTTGAAGAGGTCTGGATGACAACGGCTCCCCTAAAATCTTACTCATACGCACTTGGAAAATGTTTTTCAGGTGTAAAACTGTAGGCGTGAGAACTCGACAGCACACTGGTGATAACTTTCAGCGTGTATGAAGCTCGAAAAGACAGGCCAGGCATTCACAGTAACAGCCCACAACACGCAGCTGAATAGAAACAGTGCTTAGCTTCTTAACCCACATAGTTAGCTACGTCTTGTTTCACGGCGTGTAAAGCGCACAGACAAACACACTCACGAGGAAACGGTCGTTTCCCTGTGTGGCCGTCCTGTTTGTTCGGTGTGAAGTGCACCTCATCATCGGGCTTTGTCTGCTTTAAGTGGAGGTGAAAGGAGAAGCAGGACAAAGCGTACATGTTGGGGAGAAAAGTACTTTGAAACAGAACAGCGAATAGACTCCCAGACAAACTAACCACAGCTGCCGTTAATTGTCTGTCTTTAGGGGCTGTGGAGAACAGTTGGATTATACAACAGTGTAAAGACAAAAAGGTTAAGTTAATCAATTTCATTTGTTTTTTGATTGTGGTTCACTTTCATCGCATCGGGTTGGACAGCACATGCTGAGATGATAAAACAGTATAATAACAAAGAGAGCTTTTATTACTGTGCTCTACATGGGTTGTCTGTTTTGGGTTTTTTTTACATGTTTTCCTGGCCCAGTTTTTATCCTCACTGTGTTTCCTGTGTGCAGTGCTATCAGTAGAAAATAATACATATTTTACTGGCAACCTTTGAAATTGAAGTCCTGTTTATATATCAGTAATAATGTTAATAACCACTTGTTTTACAGAAGACAGATATTATTAATAGTTTTGGTCAAGTCTGAGTCACATTTGAGTTCATATTTTTATGCATGTTTTAGTGTTGTTGGAGAGCTTTAACCTCACTTGGCAAGATCTTGCTTTGTGGTTTTCTGAGGCCACTGAGCCAGGCTGTGTTAATAACAAGGCTTTAATCTGTGAGGACAGCAGATGAGCACAAAAAGCCAAGTGCTCTCCACTTGGACAGAGTATGTGCTATCCTGTTAGATAATACACTGTATTCCTCTTTTATCCACCGCCAAGGTTATGAGGTTCTCTCTATCTCGCTTGTCTACAGTCCATCAGTTCTATACCCATTGATCGTGTTCAGAGACAAAGATGGCTGGGGGCTATCCCAGCATGCATCAGGTGACAGGTGGGGTGCACCTTGGACCACTAGCCAGCAGGGCTGGGCAATCTGTCGGCTTCAGGTCAAAATCAATGGATTTCGAAAGGCATCCACAATCTGCTTTTCTTGTGGACTGTAGAATTGGCAATATTGAATGTCTTCGTATCTCTGCTTCCAAAACTTCACATAACTGCACTGACTAGCAGATCTATGCTGCATGAACAAACCGTCAGAGTGATGAAGCCAACCAGATGGCTGTGCTGATGGGACCAACTAATTCACAAAGCTCTTCCATGGGTGACGTATTGTACACAGCGTAGCATTTGTGATCACTAGCAATATGGAAGATGAGGCGTTATGTCAGATAAGATGTAATATTGTGTTTTAATGGTGCACATGGAGAAAAATTAATCAGCTGTGTCTGTAGTATACTGGGCATTCCTGAATTGAGATAAAATACTTACACTTAGATCGTAAATCATGATGCGGATTGAATAGACTGTGGTATTATTTTCTGGCATGATCATCTGCCCTTAGCACCCATTCATTGCTCAGGGAGATAAAAAGTGAGTCTCCCTTAACAAGTAATTTATTGTGTTTTTCTCTGCTTATTATCGCTGCAAATTCGAGTCAGTTATTAAAGAAGGTTGATGAAAGTAGCAACAGGATGTGCCATTTAAAACATGGATTCACAGGTGCTGGTGGTGTGAAAATGCAAAATAGGGGCAATACACACTGCCGGTGTTTCATGAACATCATAACACTTTGTAAATTGTTTCAGTGTGGGCAAGTGTAAGTTTAACTCAGTCAGCAAGGTGTTATTTGTAAAAGTGTGTCCATAAGAAGAAGAAGAAGAATCAGCTTTATTGACAGTAGATATATTTTTACATACACACACTGAATTCGTCTTCTGCATTTGACCCATCCTTAGTTGAACACACACGTTACATTACATGCAGTGAAACACACACAGGAGCAGTGGGCAGCATCAAGCACCCGGGGAACATATTGGGGGGTTAAGTGCCTTGCTCAAGGGCACATCAGCTGGCTAATGGGGGGCAATTTTTTCACGTTAATCACTCCACCACACCCAAATTTTTCCTGCCCGTCCGGTGGGGGAATCGAACCGGTGACCCTCCGATCACAAGCCGCTTCTCCAACCTCTAGACCATAAAATGACCCAATGACTGTACTTAATAGACTTTTAACCTCTGATCAGCCACAACATTAATACCACTGATAGGTGAAGTGAATAACGTTAATCATCTGTTTATAATACAATGCAATGTTCTGTGGGGAAACCTTGGGTTCTTTGACACACACCACAGCAACAGCCTGCAGACTCCCCAGATCCAAACCTGATCGGGAATCCCCCCCCCGGGGGAGGTCCTGTGTCCCTTCTCCTGACAGGTTAGAGCTGTTTAGGCAGCACAAAGGGAACCTACAAAATATTAAGGAAGTGGTTGTAATGTTGTGGCTGATTGGTGTATGTATTTGTGGTGACCCGTCAAGATCAGAAGGGCAATTGGTGGTCAAAGATGTTGGTTGCATAGTGGGTTAGTTTGTGATTAGAGTCCTCTGTCTTTATCAGCTAGTTTCGAGTCAGACTGGTCACCAGAGTGCTTAATAGTGGTCACTTTTGGATATGACACAGAAACAAGTGGCCTGGAATCTGGAGCTGGCTGAATATAAATATTTCATTGAGGTTTCTGGAACAAGTAGATTTTTCTCACTTGACTATTAAACTGCTTCCAACATTAATTGGTATCTTGTAGAAGAGATTAAGATAAAACTACACTGATCCCCACAATGAGAAGGAGGGTGTAATGTATGGGAAAAGACTGGCATGAGACAACTGCATGGTCCCTCCAATGTAATGAAGTGGATTACTGGAATGCATCTTAGATTTTCATCTTGACTGGGATCTTTCTTTAAACCAGGCCATGGTCCTGTCTTTATGTGTTTTACACTCTCTTAACCATATCCTCTCTCCTTAAACCCTCATGTTAACACACACACACACACACACACACACAATGGTTTACAAGGCTACATGTTTACTCATTTGCATGGTAATGACCTGCTACATTCCAAAGGAGAGTGACAAAAGCATTGTCTCCGTATGTGCTCCTGCTGTTTCTCGGCTCTGTGGCCGCCATAAAACGGGAGTTCTCATGAAAAACATGTCCTTGTGAATGAAAGAACTGCAAACAACGTTACTACAGACCTTCATAAACAAAGTGGCACACACTAACAAAACACAGTCCTTTAAAAGACACTTGTACACTGGGTGAATAAAGTCTTTTAGCAAAGGGTTGAGTGCAGTGTTGCAATATTACTTGTGCGTTTGCTTTCTTAAAAATTTTCTTTGTGCTAATTTTAGTACAATGCACGACAAGTTTTTGTTATTGTATCTAACCACCCACCCACCCCCACATCTCCACTTCAGAGTTCAGTTTCTGAACTTTATTTTGGGAAGCTGTAATAAATCACCAAGTGTGTCTTTTGGAACCCTGCAACA
This sequence comes from Scatophagus argus, assembly GCF_020382885.2. NCBI lineage: Eukaryota > Metazoa > Chordata > Actinopteri > Scatophagidae > Scatophagus > Scatophagus argus. The sequence continues at coordinate 21,805,484 of NC_058505.1, read as the reverse complement.
GATTGTTGTAGCAGATATTAGCAGACTAGAGCAAGGAAACACAAGATAAAAATAAGAATAGTGGTTATATAAACATTATGTAAACAACAAGCAGCAGTTGCAACAACAGAGCATGAAAAGGCATAACTGGAAATTAACAATGAGTGAGTGGCATGCAGAAAATGTAACCCACATCATTCATGACGGACAGATGCGTAGCTGATGAATCCACAGGTAGATGTTAGCGTAGCACACACGTGTCGATCGATAAGAAATGTGCAGAAATTACAGTTACAGTCAGTGTCTACACAGATTGTACACCAGAAAGCAGCGACAAGTCATCCATCATGGCCACGGATGTCTAATAAAACGGATAGTTCAGTCTAAGGACTAACATTTAGGATTCAAAAAGCCAAGTTCAAAATTCTGAGATCTGAGGAACACCATTGCACAATTTTTTGGCAACTGTGATTGAGGAGATTTCACTGAAATGAAATTTCTTCAGGATTCTTGTGTCTATTTTCTGTTTTTCTGTTTTTCTTCGAATGTAAATGACCTACATACTGCCCTTTTCCCTGGTTTCACTTTGCTGTTTGTCTGGCCACTAGTTTCAGGCCAACTAGACTTTGAGTGAAATGTGTGGTTGAAATGATTAGTTGATCATTTGCTCCAGTTGATGAGCGATCAAGCACAATACAGAATATTTCCCTGCTTCCTCCTTCTTGCCCCCAGTCTCTTTTATCTTGCCCTAAATTGAACGTCACTTTGTTTTGAACCGCGGTCGGGTAAAACAAGCAACCTGAGGATGACACTCAGGGCCATAGGACACAAACCTTGTTACACAGGAAATAGAGAATAAGAGTGTTTATTATTGATTAGATCAATCAATAATAAAGCAGATAAATTGATGATGAAAATAATCATTAGTTCCAGACCTGTGACCCCGCCCCCTCCCGTCAGCAGAAAAAGACTCTGTGACGTCTCCTTACAGGATTTCAGGTCAATGATTTTCCAAACTGTCTCCCGCTGTGTTTGGGGTCTGCTGCTGTGTGATAAAAGCTGCTCGTGATGTGTCAGGTCTCTCATCTTCCGCAGTTCTACCGGACTGAGGACCCCCCCACCCCACCCCCACCCTCCATGCCCTCTCTCTGGTTACATAACATTGTAAATCCTAAAGGACCATCTGGTACCGACAACACTATCCATCACTAATTGTTAGTGATGCACATGGCAACAATCATCAGAGCTCTCGCAAATACACAAGCACACACACACACACATTGAAACGTATCCTTATGAGGACCATCCTGCTTACCGTTACATGTCTAACCCAAAATGGATAGCAAACACACCTCTTTGTCTGCCTGTCTCTCTCTCCTTCTCTCAAACATACACACACACACATTTCAACATCTATTATCTCCCCTTTGTTAAGATTAAAGCAGCTCAGGTTGCATGGGGGATTATACTGGTTGGGACTTTGTAATTGCTGGGAATGGGTCACCCAATGAGTGCATGTGTGTGTCTGTGTGTGTTGGGGGTCAAGCATGGAGGGCAGGGATTACATGACCCACGATATGCATGTCCTGTTGTGTGCTTTGTCAGTTCCTGTGAACCATTCACTCCACTAAAAGCTTTCTTGTAAATGTCCCCAGTTTAATGCACAGAGCTTTAGATCAAATCTTTACATCCCTTTCATGCCAAAGCTTTTAGTTTATATGCTGTAAAGATTTTAATGTCCATTTACTACTGTCCAAATTACTACACCAGATACCTTATATGTAAGTCATTTTATAAACACATACAAGGTTGAAAGTTGTTGCCTGTAGTCCTGTGGCCCCAGCCCCATGCTCACCCCACACGACAAGCGGGAATTTGAGGGTTTGCAGGGTTTTAAGATGATGCTAATAAGTGTGCATCTATGTGCTTCCAGTATAGACAGATCTATATCTATATATCAGATCTATACATGTCCTAACGACCATCCCAATAGCTGCTGTGAAATAAAGCGTTAGTGCCGGTTGACTGATTCCGGTCACTAACTCCGCTGTCACACTGAGTAAGCCCATCAGCAAATGCATTGATTTTCTGAAACACTGAGTGACCCCAAAACCCGACATGAACTCCTCATGGAGATGTGGTTTAGTTGGTTTTACTGAGCAGGAGCTCCATGCATAAGATGGTTATTAAAGCCATTCAAAGCCACCACATATCTTAGATACTTATTGGTATGGTGTTGGAAAGTAATAAAATACATTTACTCAGATAGTGAACTTAAGTATAGTTTTGATAGTGGTATTTTACTTTTTTCATTCATTTGAAAAATGTGTAATGTGTAATGTCTTGCACATTTAGTCATCAGTAGAGAACAGTGAATGAGACTGTAATTGACAACTGAACTTCCATCCATCCATTCTCTATACCGCTTATCCGTCAGAGTCTGGAGCCTATCCCAGCTGACTACAGGCGAGAGGCGGGGTTCACCCTGGACTGATCGCCAGTCCGTCACAGGGCTGACACACAAAGACAGACAACCACATATACAAACACCTAGGGGGCAATGTAGAGCAGCCAATTAACCTAATGTGCATGTTTTTGGTATTGTGGGAGGAAGCCGGAGTACCCGGAGAAAACCCACGCAGGCACAGGGAGAACATGCAAACTCCACATAGAAGAGCCCAGACTGGAATTTGAACCTCTTGCTGTGAGGCGACAGTGCTAACCACTGCACCACCCACAACTGAACTTTCCTGACAATATTGGAAAGGTCACAGTAAAATAAGACACTATTATTTCCCATCATGCATTCTAATTCCATTTAAAGGGTCCACATATTATTTTGATTCCCATCATATGTTTTAGTAGTAAACAATATAGTTCACTCTAAATTAACAGTTTTTCAGTAACCTTGGACAGTGAAAACTGACATCTGAATCAGTACATTGTTAGCATAATTATTAATTATTGTTACAACACTTTTTTTTCACAACTTTTGCTGAATGTCTTCTGTGTTAACCTGTTATTTTGTACAACAGGTTGCACAGCTGCTTTTGAAGTGTCTAGGCTTTAGAACAGGCCACTCAGCTGAATTCAATAAAATTAAGTCCTCGTTGTAAAAGTATACTGGTTGTGGTCTGGAGTAGAAAAAGCTGAGGTATAATTTTCCAGCCAGTAGTCTCAAAAGTCCAGAACACCTGCAGCCATAGTTTGTATCTTTAAAATTTGGTTTACATTTGGTGCTGGTAGCCATTTGTATTTTTAAAGGAAGGAACTTGCTTTGAGTTCGGTTCCCATTTTTGATTTTTTTCAACAAGATAGCTGGTGAATACAGTGATGTTTGGCAGCACATCGTGTTTGTAAAAGTTTTGTCGTGGACTGTGAACCTTGGACACAGGAAGTTCAGAATTTGTCCTGTTTTTGCCTCAATTATTCTTCATGCGCATATAGAAACATGGAAAATTAGAAAAGTTTTTCATGATTACAGTGGTGTTTCGCTGTAACGATTTCCTTGCATTAAAGTCAAGGCACATGCCCATAATTATCAACACAGTGTGTGGAAATGAGTCACAAGGTTCAGTTTAAGCGGTTAACATAAATTCAGTTACACATATCTACCAGCTCCAACTTTCTTGCTGTGCCTCTTTGGCAAAATGGTGTCAAATCAGAATCAGAATCAGAATTCCTTTATTAATCCCTGGAGGGAAATTCTTGTTTCTACAGACAATTGCACATGCAGTATTCCCGACCAAGAAAGGAGAAAAGTGCAGAGTATATAAATAGGATAAACAAAAACTAAAATCTCAAGTACAGTAGTATTTACAAAAACTGTATTCAAAAATTTTTTAAGAAAATTTAAAAATACAGGTATGTGCAATGTGTAAAAGTAGCCAATATGTACATTGTATAAACAGTGAGTGTGTCCGTCACAGTGCTGAGTTTAACAGTTTGATGGCGACAGGCAGGAATGATTTCCTGTGTCGCTCTGTGGTGCATCGTGGCAGTATGAGCCTGTTGCTGAACGAGCTCCTGTAGCCGATCAGCACATTGTGGAGAGGGTGAGAGGGAAAGTCCAGTATAGTTCTTATTTTGGACAACATCCTCCTCTCAGACACCACTGTCAGAGAGTCCAGTTCCTCTCCCACAACATGGTTGGCCTTCTTGATGATTCTATTGAGTCTGTTAGTGTCCCTCACCCTCAGGCAGCTGCCCCAGCAGGCAACAGCTTATGTGATGGCACTGGACACCACCGACTCATAGAACATCCTCAGCATCGTCCTGCAGATGTTGAAGGACCTCAGCCGCCTCAGAAAGTAGAGGCGGCTCTGGCCCTTTCTGTAGACCATGTCCACGTTCTTGCACCAGTCCAGTTTGTGGTCTAAGTACACCCCCAGGTATTTGTACTCCTCCAAGGACACACATTCTGTGGAAAATATATTTCTGTCATTTTCATGGACCCATTATGTTATTTTCTTGTGAAACGTCTTTACCCTCCTCCAAAATGTCCTGAGATCATGTGACTCTTGCTAATGTGGACACAGAAGAGTTGCAGGCCTTTGCTTTAGCACTTTTGCACTGTCCTCCATAGATTATTGAAAGCGGTACAGAAAAAAGAACACACTTGTTCATTTTGAACCGTTGTATTTTGAAGGATCAGAGAGCTGGGTGGTGATAGTAAGAATCCTGATCACAGCAGGAGTGTTGAGAACAGAGTCAGGATGCTGTGTGATGGCCACACACTGTCGACACACACTTCATGTTGATGATGAACTGACTACCTGGACACAGTGAATCCATTGCTGGTGTTGTGCTCACAAAACAGTGGCTCACCTAATATGTACCTCATTAAATTGTATTCATCAGGATTAGCATTTATTTTCTTCAAAAATCTATTTTTTACCTGATGTCATAAAAGACACCCTTGCTGAGTACTGTGAGGCTGACTTCACCTTACCCCACAAAGTGGTTTCCTGGTAACCATCAGAAATGAATCACTTAGAGTTTTTCAGTGTTTGCATGAAACTGACCATTTGCGTGTTGTGAATCACATGCTGTTTCTTCTTCTTCTCATTCTTTTCTTGTGTTAGCTGTAGCAATAAGCAGGTAAACTAGGGCATATGCCCAAATTTACCCTCAGCATCCAGTATACAGAGACAGCTTTACCCTTGCACTGTGACTATATGCCCATGTGAGATACACGATCAATAACAGTATTTCCATCTCCCTTTTAAATTGCCTGGGCAGTAGTGACTCACTTCTAATGGGGCTTTAATGTGATGTAATGCGCCCTTTGGCAGTTACAGTGGAGGTCAGTGGTTCATGTTCAATGATAAATGTCACCAGCTGACAGCATTTCAACATTTGACTTTGCTGTCTCAACCAAAACGACCAAATTAAACATCCTGTTTTTACTGGGATGCGATCTTTAGCAGTGATTACCAATAAGTTTTGTCGTTTGATCGCTTTGCGTATTGCCTGAGCTTGAGCTAGAACAGTGCGCTCCGGTGTATATGCATGAGAGACGTGAGATGAAGGGGAGACATGCGGGTTCCAAAACGCCTTTGATTTCAAATGTCATTCTCAAAGCGAAAATGCCAGCACAAATATGACCATCACATTCATCGTCCCTAGTAGAAGGAAACAAGAGAAACAACGAGGTATTGAGACACCTTTTGATTCAGTCCCATTTTCCTGGTCCCATAAATACTCAGTGAAACACCAAAAGTGTCCTTAATAAATGCACTACTTTCTCTGAGCGAGTAAACTTTGCTAAAATCTACAGTCTCCAGCTGTTTTAAAACACACTATGAGCAATTTCCAAAGATTTATGTTTTCAGTAGAAAGCAATGGGCTTAGGCCTGAGAGCCACGGGTGGATTAGAGAGGTCAGACAGAGTTCATTTCGACACATTGAGGGTTTTGGTCTTTTTATTCATGTTCCTAATTAGATGATAGAATTTTGTAAGACATCTTAGAGATGTTGAAGTCTTAGAGTTGAAGCGCCATAGACTATGAAGATGAATCACGTGTCTCTACTTCCTCCCACTGTACAAAAATGGTCCAAAATATACACTGTTGCGCCATGCTAGTGTGACTTTAAACCCCTCAGGGCGGCTTGTCAGATCATTGAAGAGTGTCTGAAAACACCTCCCACGAACCTTTTATGTCAGAACTGGAGAAATGGGGAGGCCGAAATGCGATTTCCATGTATGTGACGACGTGACTACCATGCACATTTGGCCAGGTGTGCAGAGGTGTCAGAGTGTGCAGGGCTTAAACCACGAAAGGTTTTTTTTTAAAACTCTTTTAAATTCTTTCACCACACCTTTGAGCGTGAGCGTTCAGAAAAGCTAAACGTGTCTGGGGGGCACCACTGGAGGACACTGCAGATAAATTATTGTAAACACAGGAAAGATGGAAAATTTATTTTGTCTTTACTAAGATTGGGTGTTATGGTGATATGTGGTATCATATACTGTGGACTATATGAGACAATGTAGATTTGTCAACCTTCAGCGTTCGCTCTACACCAAGGCAGCTATCCTTTCATTGGGGGCAAAGCTGCTAATCACTGAGCAGGAATACTTTAGGGCAAAATAGAATTTTTTAAATGACTTTTCCATCAACGTGATACAGTACTTTGATTCATGACATTCACTATATAGACAAACATATTGGGACACACCTCTTCAGCTATATCATGTATACTGCATATTGTGCATTCCTACCCTCTACACAAGTGTTCCTCTCAATGGTAACAGTAGAAGCATCAAAATGCACAAACTGAAAACAGAAAACTGTTTCCTTTCCTCAATGCTAATTATCTGGGTTTGTCATAACCCAGTTATGATGTTTACATACACCAAGCCTAAAACTGGGTTATTGACTGGCTGGACTTTCCCTGCATTTTCCTTCAGACTGAATATTTAAAAGGATACATGCATGTAGTGACCCTGACCAACTGAGCGCCTGAGTTACTAAATGACATTGTGTCAGCACCGTGTGGTCTGTATTAAAGAGAATGATTCATGACGATGTCATGCGGATCACAAAAAAAGTTGCTGAAAAAGTTCAGTCTTTAAAACTTAGTAGTCGAGTGTCTAAAGTCAAGGTGCAGCTTCTGCTCTTCGTTTATGGTTTATTCATAATGAGACTTCACACTCCCAAGGACTGGGGACTGGACTATCTGACGGCTCTGTGTGTGTCAGCGTGCGTGAGTGTGTTTGTGTGTGTCTGAGGGAGAGACAGTGGACGCGTGTGAGTTAAAACTGGACAGGCGGTGTGGATGCTGTTGGCTGCCTTCAGATGGCTGTGGTCTTTTCTGATGGAAAGGGGTGGCTGGGTTTGTACTTGCCTCTCTCTCTCTCTCTCTTGCACACACACACACACACACACACACACACAAGCTGCTCGGTGGCTGACATTCTCCTTTTTTCACCTCTAATTGGTCCTCTGGGAGTTGTCAGAGGTCTCAGTGGCTGTCTGCAAGGTGGCAACACATACACACACATGCACACGTACACACACTCACACGTGCGCGGGCACACACAGACATACATACACAGCCATGTATCAGGAGAAGCAGGAGATGGAGGCCACGGGAGGAGATGAGGCGCTGTGATTGTCACCTGAAGGTCATGGACATTTATCACTGTTTGCAAAGACAAAGGAGGAGGGGGGCAACAGGAAATATCACGCTGGCCTGTGCTGCTGGCATTGCTTACATTGTTCTAAATCTCATCTGATGCTCATCATTCAGTCGTGTGCTACAAATCAGATATTTTGTCTTATGTTTGTGAAGGCGTGACCTGCCCTGGTCAGCCCTGGTTGGGTTGGGGGGGGGGGGGTTTAGGCATGAGGAATGATGATTCGTTCAGGTTTGGGTAGAATATCAGTGAAGACCAACCAGAGGCGGAGTAGGGCGAGACATGTCTGGAGTATCCAGGGGAAAAAATGTGAACCATGGTCAGTAGCAGGACCTCATAAACAACGTCATGTGTCAGAGCTTGACATTACTGTTCGCCTGTTACTGTATGTCATAACAGTCGCTCACCCATTGAGAGGGAACCGTTCAGCAGTAGGGGGTTTGGTTTGGCTGGACACTCTCCTGCTCAAAAGATAAAGATCTTTGGGACCATAAACGCGTGTGTTTGTACAGTACAGTTTGCTGATAATACTTATACTTGTGTGTACTTGCTTGACTGGCTAAAACAAATTTGCTGCATAAATTAAGAGTATACCACTTCTCCAGGCACCATTACACCACTGCCTATATCAAGACTTGCATATGATGTGTGATGAGCACTCTCGCAGCTGTGAAAGGGTGATTGCATTTCTAATTGTACAGCTGGAGTCTCAACAGAACATAATTGAAAAGACTTAGTAGTTCATTATGCTGTGCTGTACTCGAACTGGAACTCATTTCATCATAAGGGCACTGTGTTTTGTGGTAGCTCCATTTTTGCGTCCCTTGCTCCTGTGGAAAATCTAAATAGCTGTTTGTTTTGGACAGGTGTCATTTAAAGTTGGGAATGTTGGGCTCTAACTATTTACAATTTAATTAAAGAGTTTGGTCTAGACCTGCTCAAATTGGAAAGTGTCATGGGATAAATTTTGTTGTGAATTGGCGCTATATAAATAAACTGAATTGAATTGATTTGAATTGAATAAAGTAGGTTGAAAAATGATGATGGACAGGCCCTGCCTACTGCACTGATAGAGGTGCTGGATCCAGAACCCTCTCCATGGCCCTGTCTGGATCCTGCTGCTCCTGCTCTGCACTGTTCTCTCTATCCTCCCTGTCTCTCCTCTCTCCCTCCCAGGCGGTCTCAGCAGAAGACCGTCTACACTGAGTCTGGTTCTGCTCGAGGTTTCTGCTTGTTAAAAGGAAGTTTTTCCTCGCCACTGTCGCCAAATGCTTACTCAGTGTGGGGTTTTGCCCTGGGACCTGTTTCTCTCTGATTCCCTTCTTTCTTTTTCTTTAATGTGTTGTTTAAACACCTGTAAAGTGTCTTGAGATAACTCTGTTATGAATTAGCACTTTAAATAAAATTGAATCGAACTGAATTGAATTGACAGTTTCTCTTCTGCTCACACATCTCCATGAAAACTTTCTAAGCGAGCTGAGAAATCTATATGGCTTGCTTGGTAGCTTCGGCTTGAAAAATTTGCTTCACTGGTTTTGATTGAGGCAAACAACTGCAAGGCAATAATTCTGGTTTGGATATGGAGCTCAGTTTTTATGTCTAAAATTTTTGCACCCCTGCTTGCTTTGTATTTAGAAAATAGATGTTTGTTTGCATGGAAGATTTTAATGAAGACTTCTGAAAGAACATTTTAACCTCAGACATTTATTTGAATGAGCCCAGGCAGGCGGCGGAGCAGCACGCCAGCAAAGAGAGCTCTTTTATCTTTTCTTATAGAATTGAAACTGTTTGAAATAAACTTGATTTAAATGAACCTCGCATTATTAAACACAGTGTAACCCAAGTCCACGATCAGAATGTTGGCCTAAACATTCCTCCACTAGCCTGTCTCCCTGTAATCTTAGTTTACTTGTTCGCTTTGTTTACATTCATTTACTGCAATGGCTGCATTTGTACAGTTCAGCAAATGGTGCTTAAGATTAAGTGCTGATAGAATTAAAAAACTCAGATGTTCCATTGATGTTTTTACAGAAACTGCCTGTCAATATTTCAGAATATATGAATAGAATATATGAATAGAACAACCAGTCTGATGATCAAAAACAGTGACCCCTATGGTGTTGCAGCAGTGTTGCAGCATATAATACAGTTTTGGTTCAATTTACTTATTTACCAAATGAAAACAAAAGTTGACACTTGACACTTTCAAATTAGAGCAGGCCTAGACCAAACTCTTTATATATTTATGTATATTTATATAGTCAGCTCTTTCGGTGGAGCTACTCCCATAACCAGCATACCACAACATCACTTTAATATTTTCTACTAATTGTAAAAGCATTTCACGTTTCTGAAGGTGCCTTATGTCAAGGTCAGGCATGCCAGTTTATTCAGTGTAGTCACAGTGATGTAAAAAGACACAGGAAAGAGTGTGTGATGGATTACCTAAGTCGCCACCATGTTGGTTTTCATACCAGACTGAAAAGAAATCCTTGGGTGCCTGGAAAGACAGATTCAGAATGATAAAACATGGTATATACAGTATGTGATTTTTAGAAACTTGGCCTAGATGTGCAAACAAGTAGTAAGGTCTTTTACAAGGGTCAGCTGTTGAAATTTTTATTTATTTAAAGCCCACAATTGCTTTATGATGGAAAGTATCATAATAAAAGCCTTTCACTGCAGTTGTATATGAAGGCCGTCCTTTCAGGCCCTGCATATGCTGGCATATGTTGTCGGTCCCTGGAAGATTTAATACACAAACAAATAAGATAACAGAAACATGCCTGGCTGTTTGTGTCATCTGTGAGTTATCCTGCTGAAAAAGTCCCAAAAGGACTGAAAATTGAAGATCAATTATCAGGAGATGTGAGAGTTCATCTCATGTGACTTTGGTGCCAGCTTCTGAAGGTTTGGACGTAGGCCGGTACGGCAGTGCTTTAAGAGCATTTTGGGTGACTTGACACACTCTCAGATACACACTAGAATAACTAGGCGATGGGGGAAATCCCTTTGAACTGGAAAACTTGAAGGCAGAGCCTCTTTCACGGCACGATAATAGAGTGGTGAGGCTCGTTAAAAACTGAGTGAAGGCATCCAGTCAGAATCAATCAGTCTCCTGTGTGTTCTTCACCTGATTCAATTAAAGCCTTTTCATAAAGCACTGGCATAATGGGACTAATGCAGCACAGGCCGAACGAAGCAGAGGAAACATGAGACAGAGACGGAGATCAGCATGAGTGAGAATGTTCTGTGATTCGTCAGTTTGAGGCTGCGGCAACAAAAATAATTTACTTAAAACATATGAACATGGTTCTGTTCAGTCTAATCAAGATTCTTGTGTGTTTACAATGCACAAGATGAGAATATTTTGTTGATTTCTTCCATCGATAAGAATAATAATGATGTGGTTTTGTTGTGATGGAGGAATTGCACTGCTTCAGCCATGCTATTGAAGCTGTCATATAGTGACAGCTGATGGTTGAAAATCACTGTGGCATGTCAGGGCTGCACCCTAGTGCTGAAAACGTGAACTGTTGATTATCCTTCAGATCAAGCTCTGTAAGACCAGTATGCAGTGAGCATAATTAATTGATTAGTCACAGATACCTCTTTCACACTGGACACTAAGATCTGGCTTCTGTCTTCAGTGGGTGCAGTTTTTCCATGACTTCACCAGTAGCACAGTTAGGTATGTGGAAGCAACTAGCGCTCAGAGAACAAAGTGACATGAAGCAGGGCTCGGTGCAGTAAGTTTAACAAAGTAAACCCCCGCCCCGACCAATGGAATGAAGTTCCAGACGTCGCCATGCTAATAGTTTTTCCTTCATGTTCATTCAAGCAGTGCGCCATCATTCAGTCATAAGTAAAAGATGCAAAAATGTAACACCATAACACTGACGCTGCCATTCATGTTGCTTGCAACTGTTCCCTGGTTTCTGGCACGTTTGTGACTTGAACGTCACACATGAGGAAAAAAAAATCAGAGGCAGTCACTTATTCTTAGTGAGTTTACTAGCGCTGAGAAACCCAAATATACGCACAAATTTTAGTGTGGTATTAATTGTTGCTGGTTAGTAATCACATATTCTTTTTCTTGATGTGCATCCTCAGTGATGCACTTCCCCACAAAGTCTTTCTGATTCCTAAAAATGCGACGCTGATCCGGTGTGAACAGAGTACTGGCATGCCGTGTCAACAGAATGTAATGGGTTACATTTATATGGAAAGTAGCTCACATAAAAAAGAACATTATTTTTGCTTGTTGCAGCAAGACACTGACAGAGCTCTGTGTGGGAAGATAAAAGCACATTTCCTTTCAGCGTCGTAATTGCTGTGTAAGCGTTCCTTCCAGACCCTTCACTGAGAATGCGTATGGATTTATTGATCCTGCGCAGTTTTTAAGTGCATAAAGACAGGTTTTAGGAAGTGTTTTTTCAGGGGCTATACGACCACTAAGTCAGTGTACAATCTGATTTTATTTTTTTTTTAGGGGAACATTTAAAGCCACGACAGTTTGTCCCCCCCTTGAAGTGCTGCATACTGAGAGAGAAGGGAGGGATATGTGCCCTTTCTGTGTGTAATGGAAGAGCTGTACTGTTAAATATTTACATGTGTCTTAACCACAAGTGTAAAGCCATTCTGCAACTTGTCCAGCTACAGACTACAGACAAGCAGTGCACAGCAGTACTAAAATGACATCTTATTTCCCTGTGAAGAGGTTGTAACTCTGTATGGCTGCTTCCTGGTGAAAGCTCCGTCGTCTTGGTGTTACACTTACATCTACCGCAGTGGTGAACAAGAGGCAGAAGTGAGGAACAGATTTAAAGGACAGATAAAAGAGAACTGGATTGAATCCAAATCAAATGTATCAACTGATAGATATAATGTAAATTCTACACTTGCTACACTGGTCACAGGTATTCTTGGTATATCTCAATGTCAGTGTGAATGTTGTCTGATATGTGTCAGTATAAAACCTTTTTATTTTAAAGATTAAAGATGTGATTTATGATTAGCAGAATTTCTTTATTCCCTAATATTGGTATGAATAACTGCCCCAGAAGTCCAGTATCAGTCTCCTGCTCATCAAGTATTTATCAGTCCCTCTAGTAGTCGCAAATTAAAGTAAATTTAATAGTATTCGCAAGAGAATTCCAGCCAGTTTCTTCTGAGAGCTAATATTAAATATTAGCTTGCTAAGCATGCAGGGTTTTTTTAAAGGTTCAGTTCAGTGTCGGACTCAGTTCTGTGACATGTTAACGGAGAATGGAGTTTCATTCCATGCACAGAAAACAGAGTGAGCAGAAAAGAGGTATTTAGTATTACCTTCATCACTACATGTAACATCAGCATCAGAAAGCGCATTCATTTGCGAATAAATCACTCCTCTCATTGTGGAAACACATATCTCGTTAAAAAGGGTTTTTCAGGCTTTAGCCTTCAGCAGCGTAGATAGTGACGATTCCATGCCACTTATCTTTCATATTTCTTAACCTTGTCAGTATTTTCTCATTGGTTTGAGTACTGCTTTGTGTCTCTGCTGTTACTACAGCCTCTCTGTGGTCTTTTCACTGGATTTCTGTCTTTGTTGTGTTAATGTGAATTGATAGTCTGACTCTATTGCTTTTGTTAAACATCTTTCTCCGTGTTTTGCTAATGACTGTTTGGCTCGGTGGTGGGAGCACTGAGTGCATTTATGTGTCATCTGCTTTATGCCAGGCACAAATAAATCTTTGTTTATGGAGAGACAACCGTGGTAAGTGGGAATATTCAACCTTGTCAGGGAAAAAAGAAGAAGATGCAGCTCGCTTATGTGAATGCGTACAAATTGCAGGGTTCGTTTATGAGAATCTCACTCTGTAGAATTTTGGGGATGGCACTTTTCACTTTTTATAGGATTGTTCATCCGAGGTGCCTCTCCCGTTTGATTTACTATAGCTGTTGGAGAGCTGGAATCATGAAGCGTATAACATGTACCACAGCCACGTCTAATGTAATGAGCAGGCACCATATCAGTGAAATGACAAAATCTTTGAAAATTTGATATTCATTATGCTGTTCAACTACATATACTGTAGTACAGTGAATGCAAAGTTGTCTCCTAGGGCTGGTCATAAAATAACTATTGGTCATGTGCATCCCATCACAGCACTTATGTTTTCTTAGAAACCATGACGTAAGAACCTATCAGGACCTCTGTAATGCTTAAATGTCAAAAAAAGTGGACAAGGACTTTATTTTCCCCTGCTGCACGCACACCCAGGCTTTTATTTCAAACATCCGTACTATTAATTTTGCCTGTTGTACGAATGTTTGTTATCACATCTTCCCATCCCTGTTTTCTGATCTGCTCATGTTAACCATGTCCTATACCTCAGGATGACCCACTGAATGAGAAAGCTATTGAATTCATTTGATTTATTGATTTAATTGTACATATGCACATCTCGCATGTGAAAGGAACACTGTGTTTTCAGGCTGATGGACCTCTTTGGTGCTTTTTAACAGATCTTCTCAAAATGCATTAGACTTGTGTTGTGAAGGTTTAATAAAGCCACTGACCACGATGATACCTGCTGCACCTGTAGATCATTATTAATAAGCTGTGTGTTTCTGTCAAACACAGCTTGATTTGTATACATCCTCAAATCATTAAAATGAAAATGCTGAATTCCACTGCAGTGTTTAGCCCAGTCATGTACTCATTGCTATTTCTCTGTTTCTCTTTTACAGCTCCTTTACTCAGTCAGCCAAAACCTGAAGGACTATGAGTAATAGACTTATCTCCCAATTCAAGGTGTTCCAGCTGGGAAGATAAAACATTTGTGACCTGTACATTCCACACCTCCAGAACAATGAGGACTATCTTACTGGGCGTTGTGTGTGTCCTCTGTCTTGGCCTGTCCCTGGGTGCTTTGTCTTTGAATGGACGGAGGATAAAGACAGTAGATGGGGAGGGATCTGAGACAACTGTGAGAGGAGTGAAGCTGCTCAAAAGAGTGAGACGAGGTTGGATGTGGAATCAGTTTTTCCTGCAGGAGGAGTATACAGGCAGCGACTATCAGTATATTGGCAAGGTAAGAACTGTTTCACTGCATCCCAATTTGTGGTTTCATTGAATGTTGCAATAGTCCCATATGGCATCGCATAAAAATCCCTTGATTAGATGGAAAGACTATCGTCAGTCATGCTTGGTCTTCTTTCCTAAGTTGCAGGCTTTATTAACACAAATTTATGCTAAAGTTAATCACTCTTTGCCCATTTCGTCCATGACTCCCGTGAACTGTGAGCAGAATTAATTCAGTCACTGCTGATCATCGCAAAGCAAATGTGTTCAAAAACAGTGACTCATTTAATAGTTTACAGTGTTTCACCTATAATTGTCTGTTGGGAACTGCCAAAAAATCTTTTTCTTCCTTTCAAAAGCAATCTCAAATATCCATTCATTATCGTATTGAAAATATGGGTTTGTTTTCACATCCTTCTCTTCTCACTGATCCTCTGCAATGTGGTGCAGAGGTCACTAACAGTGTAAATTCTAATATGGCTGTCTGCTAGGTCCATACAGCACAATAACTTCATGATGTTTTGCTGTCTGGTCACTGTTAAGTGTATTCATTATGCCACTGTAATGTCAGTAAAGACACATTTCAGCAATTACAAAAATACATGGTTTTTTTTCTGTTATCTACAGTATTTTTTTCCATGTCGATTGCTGATGTGAGCTGTTGAGTTTTGGAGGTTTTAGCTGTAGAGATGTCTGCCTTCTCTGTAATATAATGGAACTAGATGGCACTTCACTTGTGATGTTCGAAGTAGGCTTATGTAGAAACTAGGGACAAGGGAGAATCATCCTGCTCATAGTCGGCTGGATGAAGGAGGAGAAGAAGAGGTAGACAGAGAGGATGAAAGAGAGAGAGAGAGAAACATACATGCAATAAACATCATAAATTACAAAGGACAAACATTGTTATAATTGGAATTCTGAAGACTATGTATTGTATGTATTTGTTTTATAGCTGATATGTTGTTTAAGTTAGTTATATTAGCACTACATAGAAGAACGACATGGGCAGGTGTTGATAGTAGACGTTACGTACATCTACTGATGGACGTGAGGCTCATGTTTGTTACAGGGCGGGATGTAAAGATTAATGGCTTTCCGCTAGACTGAGCTATAATTTTAATTAGCTTAGTTAGTTTAGTTAGCTAGCCTCTCATCCTTAAGTAGCGACGTGCTTCCTTCTTCACAATGATATGAAAGGAAAATTTTTGTTGCTGAAGGCCTGTGGATTATCTTGAATGACCATTTCATGATTTCTGGAAAGAGACATTTCTATATTACTGTACAGATACAGTGAGCAGAGAAGAGGACATATATGAAGTTAAGATAATGGTAAAAGCTTCCCAGCAGGAGTGAATTAATAGGAAACACTCGTTTACATGTGAAAATTTACACACAAAAAACAAATTGCTAGTTTTTGAGATTAAGATACTTTTGACAGAAGAAATAATGAAGTCTCTATTTCACAAATTATATATCTTCTATTCAGAAGCCATTTGTGTTTCACAAACCACTTGTGTTTGCTATAGCCTCACCTGTACTGTACTTGTTTTGCTAGTACATCATGCTTGGCATTAGCATTAGCATTAGCATTATCTTGTAATTACCACTTGCGGCTGCAGTGGCTGCTGTTCAACAAACGTAGACTCACCGTGAAGCTGTACTAATCAGTATTTTTATATTGACAATAGGTAAATGTTTTTATTCATAGTGATGAGCCCAGAGTGAAACTTAACTCTTTAGAAGCTTTTTATTTGTCGTTTTGGTTTCATGGCCCACAACATGGCCGTTACGTCAATTTTCAGTGCTGCCATCAACCTTGTTTCAGATAGTTTGCTAGCTGCCAAATGGAAGAACACAAAGATGGCTGTTAGCTCTTGAAAATAGTGTAGCATTTAGTAGCTAAATGCTCAGACTAAACCAGTGCTAAACACAGTGGAAGCTTAGACTTATTTGGTATATGGAAACATAGGTGGTGAATAAAGGTGTGAATAAAAAAAATACAATAATACAACTTTAAAGCCACGTGTAGACTTTTAACTTTGCCACCCCCCCAGTGGTCCCATTAAAAAAACTATAAGTTATAGCAACTATAACTTTGCTCACTTAGGTTGACAACAGTAGCCCAGAGCACACAGAACACACAGTAGAGCTGAGCTGCAGAACATGTATTTTAGGCAAGTTTGGATGTGTGTCATATTTCTGTAGGAGCATTGAAAGCACCGCCGCTGCATCTCCTCATGTTTCCTCAGACTGTCACAATAATGGAATATCTAAAATTGTTAGGGTGGGATATTTCTGCTTCCAAACTGTTAAGACTTGTGTTGATGATGATGGTGTGTCTGTGGCCCAGCAACTGCACATTCAGGACGAAGAGGCAGAGATGCTGACAGGAAGAAACTGGCAGAATAGGCACAAAGACAATGTGCAATGTGAAGTAGATATATCAGGAAGAATTTTCTCACCTCCCATACTGAGATGTCTGTACACAAGACTCTTGTGGTGGATGTGTTAATGTCTGTACCATCCTGTTTTGTGCTCTCTCTCTCTCTCTTAATTCTTTCATCTTTATTTACAGTGTTATATGCTACATATTCATATCATTATTCAAGGTGTTACATATTTCAGTACTTTTTTTTTTACCTTTTATAATATCCACACACACACTTTGAAAGCCCGAGACACATTTTGATTTATAAATTTTGTTTCAAAGTTTCATTCTTTTGTTTTAAAATATAAAATTTAATATATAGTCACGCTGATATCAGTTAAAACCATGGTGACATTTTCAGTGTTCACACCAATGTAGTTGTTCCAGTGTGAGAGCTTAACAACTTGTGACCTGAAGTTTGACCCGCGGTGAAATTGTAAATTTTTGGTACAGTCTTGACTGTGCTTTTTCTGACTTTTTCTGCATTGTTTGGTAAGCATGTGAGGGGGGGGTCCACTGCAGGGCACATAACACTGCAGGGAAAGGCAGCTGCTGGCATTCAACATGCGATGTCACTTAGTAATTTTGCAGTTTGCTCCACTGCACACAATGTGATCCTTCATTTTTTTATAATTTTTTTTTAACTTTTACTTAATGTTATTTCTGAAACTGCCTCATTTATTAATGTAGGACAGGCACAAAAGAAGGCATACAGCACTTTCTAAGAACACTGGCATTTTTAAAAAACAAACTTGCTTGACAGGAGAGTGTAAACTTCTCCAATAGAAACTCTGACCCGTGTGTACAAACAGATCGGAGAAATGAAAAACTGTGATTCCAGCAGCAGAATGATGAAACATGAGAAACAGCTTCAAAATGATACCATTGTTTAAAATGAGTCCAAATATTACCTCTTATACATATTGTACACCAGGGGTCTCCAACCTTTTTCCTCAGAGAGCTACTTTTACAATATAAAAATGGCCGAGAGCTACTCCTGTTTTGTAACATTTATTCTCATCGCTCATTTCGAACAAACAAACTCAATAAGCTTTCTTTTCCTGAAACATCACAAAAATGTTATATTATTATTACTACAAATACATAAAATAAAAAAAAATAGTATTTAAATAATAAATAATACATTTTAAAAATAAATAATAAAATTGTTCTAGGTCTGATAATTCCAGTGAAGGGAAATTTTAATGCTTAAAAGAGTTTGATGTGGAAGAATTCGATTGGCCTGCACAGAGACCTGACCTCAACCACACCCAACACCTTTAGGATGAACTGGAATGGAAATCACAAGCCAGGCCTTTTCATCCAACATCAGTGCCTGCATGAATGGGCAAAAATTCCCACAGAAACACTCCCAAATCTGTTATAGTTGCAAATTGTGTATTTAGAATGTGATGTCACTGAAGCCCCTTTTGGTGTGATGGTCAGGTTTCCCAATACTTTTGTCCATATTTTGTATGTGAGGTATTTTGCCATTCTTTCAATGTATAAACATCTGTTTGATTGCCCTTCCCTCAGGTGCATAGACAACAAAACATGATCTTGTACACTTCATTTGTTAACAATATTTAATTTTAATCTGCAATTATTTAATCATTTATAAAACTTATTCCCATAAATAATAAGGGAAACATGAGATCAAATTATGTCTAAACTGATGCAAGTTTTCAGTCAGATACAAGTGCATGGTATCTGACTAAAAATAGTCTGTATGAAACCATTATTTTACTCTCTTTTTACATTAGACAATGGAAAGTGTATAATTCGATTCATCTTGCATATCCGTGTATATGTCAGCCTCCATCTCTGCACTCAGGAGGAATTCTGCTATTATTAAGTGGCTCATGTGGATACTGAGTGGGCCTGTGTCCTTGGCACAAACACTCTGTGTAGCTTATGTGCCTTTTAGTTTTAACTTTTATATTGGACCACTCCTTTTTTTATGTCTGGACCAGCAGCATGCACTGCGTCCACCTTATGCCCGTATGCTGTCACTGCAGCTCCTTTTTATATTTGTAAAGCCTTCAGCGTGTCCACCAAACAGCTTCTTTTTTCACATCTCAACGTCTCCAACAAGAACTAAGATTTCACACTTTTTCTAGCCTTCCTCTCAGTGTTTGCCATCATCTTCATGCAATCAGTATTAATCAATATTAATGAGGGGTGTTTCGCTCACTTTTTATGGGCAACTGTGGGCATAGCAGTTTGCTAAGGTGCTCCACATTTGGGGTGATAGGGATTTATCAAGGGAAAGCATTGAGCGTGTTATAAATCAGAATATTTTTCTGTGTTGGCACTATTTATATTTCATCCAAGCTCATCCTTTTGACATGAATCCTTTGCACACTTCACACTCTAAACGAGGCCCCTGGACCTGGAATGAGGATCTCTCTTCAGCAAGGGCTCTCTGTATTTTGTCTGTTTTAAAGTATCTGTTGTTGTCCATGTTGTGTTGAGGTGCTGTAGTAAAATGGTGATTACTGTTGCTGTTTCTGTTGCTGCTGGACCAGTCACGACCATGTACCCACATCCTCTCCTCAGCAGCGCCCAGATTTATTTCCAGCAGTGTGATAATGGCTTCGCATTATGTTTTTCTATTCCTGAAGCTGAAAAATGCTAAAAGTGGGTGATGTCACACAGCTCCTGCATCTGTGGTTGAGACCAAGTGATCATACAAGTTTTTGAAAGGCACTAGTCAAACTAGTCAAACTGGAGGTGTTCTAAAACCCAAACATACATACACTATTTAGACAAAAGTACTGGGACACCTGACTGTTACACCAACAGTAAGTGCATGGACACTGGTGTGGAGCTGATCCTCTATATGCAGCCATGGGCGCATATGGCCAGCCCAGCCCAGCCCCATACCACCCCTGAATTCAATAATAAAGAGGTGTGTCCGAACACTTTTGTCTATAAAGTGTATATGTGGTTGATTAAATAATTTCATCTCAAGTTTCATTTAGGAGCTGTTCTGGCACTCTGAAAATATGAGAGGAGAACCATAACGAGGAGATGTTTTAAAGAAAATTACTTTTTTTTTTTATGTGTCATCCAAAACTAAGCTGTGGAATGAGATGTCTAGGCTTGCTTTTTTCAGTGTCAGCTTTTGCTTGGCAGATAATAAATGAGGATGCTCTTCTTTGTTGAATGTGAAGTTCCAGAGCCAGTGGTCCATTTAATTATTTCATTTATGGCTGTTATGAATGAATGACTGGAAACAATGCACACAGTAAACAAAAACATGTTATACATCTAGCAAATCTATAATACAAATCTGTTTAAAACTGTCAGGGCCAAGAAAGATTCCATTCATTCAAAAGTGTACCCTTGGACCTATACAAAACATACTGTTTCCTGATGTATCTTTTCTTCATGTTTCAATTCAATTTCAGTTTCAATTTATTTATTTATATAGCACCTTTTACAATCAAAATCGTCTCTAGATGCTTTACAGAGACCCAGACCCTGAACCCCAGAGCAAGCAGACAGTGGCAAGGAAAAACTCCCTTTTAACAGGAAGAAACCTTGAGCAGGACCCGGCTCACAAGGGAGAACCATCCTGCTGATAGTCGGCTGGGTGAAGGAGGAGAAGAAGAGGTAGACAGGACAGAGAGGATGAAAGAGAGAGAGAAAGAAACATACATGCAATAAACATCATTTCAGAACCAAGATGTGGTTCTTTGCTATGCTCCTCAAAGAACATCTCACCTAGTCTATTTTTTTATGGACCCTGTGTCAAACTGCACTGTGCAGATCAACTAGAGCAGGAAGCCAGAAAGAGGAAAAGCTTTGAATCTGGTCAATTTTCAAAATAAAACACCCTGTGCAGAATCCTGTTAATATATCACATTTAAAAAGCCCTTTATCTCCATAACCAACTTACCCTTTGTAGAAGCTAAAAAAAAAAAAAATCGAGGAAAAATGACCAAATCAACAAAATCTTTGCAAGCCCACAAAACTTGGCAGGCAAGATTTTCTGCAATTGAAATCATGTCGAACCTGGAACATGACGCAACCGTGCCCAGTGGAACCAAGCAGTAATTTCTCTCATAGCAACGTATACTGTTCACTTTTTGTATTGTTGAAAGGTTATGTGGGGATTTTCCATCTAACTGGATGTTCTGTTTAATATCAAGAGTTTCTCGCTCATAGTCCTATTAGTGAAGTTAGCACACAGTGCAGTGTGATGATAGCTGGAGCAGTGTGTTTGATCAGTAGCCAAATGCCGGGAGGTATTGTGCTGCTCTGTATGAAGCCTGCTGTCAGACAGCACAAAACAAAGTAAGCTTTGAAACAAACAAGACTTTGCCGTGGTTGAGGTAAACACAGAGAGGAGCAAGACAGACTCAGCACATTTTCCCTCCGCACTCGGGTGTTGCCTTCACTGCAGGGGGTCTGCTGGGTGCTTCAGATATGCTCTAGTGACAACATTATGGTTTATAGTCAGATTAGCAGGGATAGGGATGTGCGCATCTGCGCGGGCAACCATTAATACCCACATTTTTACTCCTGATGCCATGGAGTGCAGACATTTAAGAGTCATCTAATACATATTTATCCACTTCATCCACTTTATTAATATTCAGTCACACGGTTACACGGCGAGCATCACCTTCAAATGCACTCTGCTTGACATCGTCCTTTTCCATATAATAGTAGTAAACAACAAATAACTCCGGGCCTAAACTGAGTTCATCTACTCCAATCCAGCTCTGTGTATTGGAGCCAAGCTCCAGGGGTATTCAGAAAAGACATGAAAAGCAGAACAGAAGCAGCTTTGTGCTTGTATGTGGTGCGTTCATGTGCAGGGTCAGCTGGTCATTCAAAACTTCAAAGATAATTATGGTTTATTGCAGCTAGAATCTTGTTCTAGCTGCAATGAATCTTTAAATGTTTCATTAAAATGTCATTTTTTAAGTGAAAATGTCAAACATTAACTGGTTTCAGCATCTTAAATGTAGTGATCTGCTGCTTCTCCTTGTCATTTATGACATTAAAATGAAGAGTCTTTGGGTTTTGGACTGCTGGTTGGACCAAAGAAGCAATTTGAGGTTCGTACTTGAGGCTTTGAGAAATTCTGATTTGGGATCATTTTAAACTTTTTTTTTTTTTTTTCAAAACAAAAAAAACCAAAAACAATTAAACAGTTAATCAGCCCAGTGTGATCATGTCCAATGTAAGTACCCATGGATATTTTTGCTTTCCGAACAGCCCAGAAGGCCCCCCTTGTGTTTATTGTCAACTATGATAATGATGGCAAAGACTGTGGAGCGCCTTAACGTGTATAAATTATTTAGTTATATTAGTTATAGTCCAATCTCTAAGACTCACCAGGGCAAATTGTGCTTTAAAATCACTTATGCAAACATTAACACAAAAATAACAACACAAAGTAAGTGTGACCCTGGTGTTCTGAATCCAACTGCCACAGTAAGGCTACCGCTGCAGAGGTTTTCAGTAAAAGTTAGCAATGAACAGAAAGTGTTTCTTGTGGTACCTAATAAATGTGCTACCGCTGTCAGCGTGAAGCTGATTGTAAAAAACTCTAAGAGACAGCAGTATGGTGGAGATATGGTAGCAGAGACAGTGATCTAGGACACAGAAGGACTCCGGAAAGCAGACTCTGCTCTGGAAGTCCGCTGTAGTGAAATGTCTGCAGGCTTCGTCAGCTCATGTTAGGTGAAAGCACGGAGGTGTTGCAGCCCTGCAGACTGACAGATCAAATCAGACTGAACACTGCTGGAGAGAAAAGGCAGCAAGGATCAAAAGGAGAGAGGGAGGGAACGAAGGGCAGAGAGTGGTGGGAGGGTGTGGGGTGGAGGGTGAAAGGAGTGACGGAGGAAAGGACAAAGGAAAGGAAGGGAAGCAAAGGCAATGTAGGTTTCTCTCTTGTGAGGAAAATACACAGAAAAGGTGTTGTTAAAAGAAAACTTGAGAGGAGGAGGACAGGTAGAACAAAAGAAAAACTGAAAAGAAACAAGAGAGCAAGAAGTCAGCTATAAGAAGAGAAGCGGTGACGCGCAGTGAAAAGAGAAAGAATACTGACAAGCGGAGAGTGAAAAGGTGAAACACTGCTGGTCGACTCACGGAAGAAAAGTGAAGACATGAAGCTGAGTTTCCACTCACAGCCAGACAGAAACAACAGTATTTAGTAGAGCTTCCTCTCTGCCGGACACTTGGTTGAAGGAGAATATTTGATACAGAAATGATGCTGCTGATGTGATCTGATGTTTCAGGTGTTAAATAATAAATGAAAAAGACTTGGTGTGATGTGCTGAATGAATTGTTTAGTACAATAGTTGAAGAGTGGTTATGTGAATTATATATATCCGTCTGTGATATACCAGATATATCAGCATTTATCATGATATGGTGCATTTGTCCATGAAGAAACTTTTATTTTGTGGATAAAATGACCATAATTAAATTAAATTGTAAATATCCAACAGCAACACTGATGCCAAAGTTAAAAAAAAAAAATGAATCCAAGGTAGTAATTGTGGTATGTACTGGGGGGGCCACGTCCCCTCTAGTATTCAGATATCAGAATCAGAATTCCTTTATTTATCCGCAAAATTCTTCTTGCTCAAAATGTCCCCCTCTGATGTACTAATATTATAAATAAAGATAAAAGCTGTGCTGGCAGGCAACCACTGCCCAAAATAATCATTAGCAAATGCAGTCATAACCATAACAAAATCTCAGGAATTGGCCTTATTGTGACTACCAGCTCTAGTATTCCGGTGTACTACAGCTGGACCTGTGGTTTGTCCAAGTGATTTTTACAATACCACATGATAATCTTTTGCTTGACTGCTGTTGGACAAATACAGTCATGATAAATACTGTACGCTACAGTCTCTCTTCTACCTTCTGATACTGCGTATCGAAGCCCAGAATCACCAAACACCCTCAGCATGTTAGAATACATAAAAGTGAGTACTCTGTTGTCCGGCATGTTACTAGCGTTAGCTGGTACTAATCAGTCTAACCTACGTTGGCTAATCTAAGCTAGTTTTGACAAGTAGCTAACAGTGTGTCTGTGTGTCTTAATGTTACTTTACGACTGGTTTGTGGTTAAGGTTGTTGGGTCAGAGTGGGGTGGTTAATAGACCTGGCAACTTAAAACTGACATTAAACATTAAAGTATGTGCTTTAAAGATATTGAGTGTCTCACCGTGGCGTGCCCAACCGTGTGTACTTGACTTGAGTGAGATTGGCGACTAGTGATTACTGTCCTCGAAAATGATGCGATAAATTCTCATACGCTTTTCATGTGACACTCACCCTGCATTTGTGCTGCGCTATCACTGCATCTGTTCAGCAGTTCCTTTGGCTCACTGGCTCAGGGAAAAAAAAAATAATAATAACTTCTGAATTTTCAAAATAATCCCTCTCAAAGCTGGCGAGCTGCACCAGTAGAAGAAATAGGGACTGTGTGGAAATATAGTTGCTCAAAATGTTTTCATTGCACTTGACTGGCTTGTGAAGACCCCAGAGATTGTCTATATGTTAGACAGACCACACAGCATGTGTTTTTTTGTCGCTGTGTGGCCTCAGTGACACATCTCTTCATTTTCATTCACCAGAACCAGGCATATGAAGTGTGACCCATTCCTCCTCACTGCAGCTTCGCTATGTTGTCTTTTATGTGCATGTGTGGTTAAGTGTGGGGGGTTATCAGCAGCAAGCCAGGAAGACCCTGAGGAAAAAAAAAATAGCTTTTTGCTGTCTTTGAAAAGTGGTGTGGAAGTGTGGAAAAGTCTAATTATCCCTCCAGTCTCATCTGAGTTGTGCAAAACTTTGTGGTTTAGTTGTTCCCAGAATCATCCATCAGCCACTGCAGCAGCATGTTCAGCCTAACCAGAGACCAAAGTTTTATTAAAATCATTACTCTCCACTATAGGAATCATTTTAATTCAGTTTACGGCAGCATTCCAGTGTTTGTTTCAAACATGCAATTATCATATTCCGTTCACATTGTATTTTTATCCTTCCTTTGAAGGGGAGCTACCCAGATTGTACAGATCACAGTCAGTTATCTACTACAAATTTAGAAAAGAAAAGCGTACAAACTGTAGATGTTGGTTTGACAGACGTGGCAACAGTAGCACGCCAAGCCGACGTAACCTGAACCTCAGACAATATGCTGCTAACACCTGGCTATTGCATGCTAGCAGCTAAACCTTGGCTTATGGTCAAAAGCAGATGAGTCGACAACATTGGCAGACATCCAGCAAGTGCAACAGCACAACACAAGCAAGCCCTCTAATATTACTTAATAGTCCAATAGGAAGTCCAGATCGGCCTCTGTCTCGCAGCCTTTTATTTCACAAAGTGCTCACCAGTGACTAAAAGAAGATACAGCATTTACTCGTGTGCCGTCATTCCCTTTTTTTGGCACTAAATTCCTCCACACTTGCCTAAGTTACATAGTGCAGAGTCAGGTGGCTGGAGATGGAGACGTTAACCCTATTACAAGTCAGAGTACCATACAAATGATTTTGAAGCTTTTATTTTTAGCTGAAATAATTACCTAATGTTGATTTAAGTATAAGGAACCGGCTGTTCTCCTGAGCAGAGATGAATTTATTTCCAATAACTTGAAGCAGAACTTGGCTTTTTTTTTTTTCTTTTTTCATTCAGAGGAACATGACTTCTGTGGGAACAGAGATATTAAGTTGAAAGGAAAATCCTCTCATTGACATCCCAGCAAAACAGGCCAAGTCTGCAGATTTCGATTTTTTTTGTTGTTGTTGTTTTTCTTAAAGGAAGGAGTGAGTCGGCACTCTTGTTTCCTGTCTGGACAGGAATGTGACTTTTGAGGCTGACCCAGTCACTGAGTTACTGGTTATGACACCAGTCCATGTTTTTTTCCCACATAATTATCTTATTGGAAAAATGACTTTTTTGATTATCAGTAAAGCAATTTCTCAGTACAACAGTTACTGTGGTACTACAGCTACAGTATTTGCCGAGGGCTGTAGGACTGTAGTGTTATTACCTTCAACATGCTGCACAATGATTATTCTCAGTAATGTTATAGTAGTGACAAATGATAATTAGTCTTTCTTAGAAACTACAGTAAGTTATCAATAACTTAGAGAAACTTAGTGACAGTCCACATTCCCCCGCCTCTTCCTCTATCTCTCTCTCTCAAACACACAAAGCATCTGTTTGAGAGACACAGACAAAGGCTGATACAGAGAGTTCACATCTTTAACGAACTGTGACTTATTCTGGTATGATTTAACAAGAAAGAACACAGTCTGGAACAGTTTGTCCATTTATATTAATGACCGGGACACACAGGCTGTGTGAGCAGAGTGAAATCAGAAACTGCCTTTCACCTGATCACTTTACATGTCTCTGGAACACTTTGCAAATGTAGACATGGTAAGATGTCGATATGACTATCAACAGATCTTTTCTTGCTCTGTTCATCCTCACTAAAAGGCTGCTCTGGCCTGTTAACATGGGCTCTGGAGTGAAAATGAAGAGGTTTTGCGATGCACATGGGCGGCTCACACAGCCAGGGTGTTCCATCTGTAGCCTAGATGTTTCCAATTCTGTGGTGGGTGGGTGGGGTGGGGGAGAAAGAGAAAAAGACACATCCAGCAGGATCAGCACCTTGGACAGCGCCTGTCTCTGTCCCTTCCTCAGTCACCATAGCTGACAGTGTGCTGATATAATGCAGAAGGCTGATGGTTTGCAGAGCAGGTTTGGCTGGTTGACAAGTGCATATTTTTGTGGGCTGTGTGGTGCAGGTTGGTACTCACAACAAGTCAGGTAGGTGCAGTGATTAAAAAACCCCTGACCAGTTCATCACTACACTGTAGGGTTATGTTACGAAGGGCGGACTGAGGTGTTCAACAAAGAGCAACAAAATGACTCCTTGGTATCAATATTCTGTCACAGTCAAGACCAGGGATGTTAGTACAAGAAAAGAACCCGAAAACATGCAGTATGTATCATGGTGTGTTAAGGGCTTCCTGTGGGAAACCAGTGCAGTTTTTAGTTACAGGTAGAAAATGCTGTATGAATCAGGTTTGGATCAGGTGTTTTAAAAAAAAGAAAAAAGATTAGACCCTACAATAAATCTGTCTTTAAAGTCAGTGCTTGTAAGAAACTCTTTCTACAGGTAGTGGGGAAAAGTAGCAGCGATAATAGCTCTCTCTCTCTCTCTCTCCCTCTCTCTCTCTCACACACACACACACACACACACACACACAGATATATAATCAAAGGCTTCACCCTAACACCTGGCCTGAAGGAGTAAAGCAGGGCTGACGGGATGAAAGGTGAACAGCAAGCCACTTGAGGTCAAGAGATACAGACAAAGACAAGAGGCGAGAGAGAGAGTGAGTCGGGTTATTGCTGCAGGTATCAGAGTAAAAGCAGCAGATCTCACAGCAGATCCAATGGATGTTTACTCCTTCAGGCACAACACAAACTCTGGCTTTCTGCAGCTCTCTCCTCATTTTCAGCTGGGCTTTTTGCCTTCAGAAGATTCTTGTTTTGTTTCTTGAGTCTGGAGTTGACTCTTGGTCTTTCTTTTGTGTTTCTGTCTTTGCTCTGCTTTGCTTCTGTCTTATATAAAACTGTCATCATCATCTATTGACCCGTCCATCCTCTTTTCCCTACATCCATGTACCATCAGTAAGCTCTTTTCATACACTGGATAGAAGGAATCTATACTGGGGAGGATTTAAAATGCCATGTTTTTTGGCCCTTTTACTGTAATAGAGATGTAGAATCAAATGGGCTACACTGCTGCAAGAAATTGAAAATGTTCAGAGGTACATGCACTAGCATTGTTGCCTTGATTAAATTCTGTCCACTGAGGAAGAGAAGGATATCAAACTGCTCAGGGTGGCAGTGGTTGTATAAGGCGTATGATCAATTAGGACACAACAAACAGCGCAGGGCAAGGCTTAAGACACGCATGCTTAAACATTCGCTAAGTCTTTCAAACTAAAAAATTCAACTATTTAGAGTGTATCCACACCTGGCTCGTTTGGACCAGATGTTTTGATACTGGGAGCGTTTCCCCTAAAGGTCATTTCAGTTGGGCTTATGTGGACGCAGCAGTCACACTCAGATCTGGGACAAAACAAGCAGACTAAGAAGGCAAGGAAGGAAGGAAGGAGCGGGAGGGGGGTCTCAGCTTGCCTCCAGTCAAACCCTGGAGCAGTTTGTTGTGGTGTGAAAGCAAACAAACCAAGCACAGGCTTATAGCAGATATGCATAATTTAAGCATAATTTCAAAAGCTAAACTACTAATAAAACCATCTGCTGATTGGGACATCTGCTCAGGAAGTGATCTTGTCATTGATCTGTGTATTTATGCAAATCATTTGGTAACCATAGCAGCGCATACGCACATCCTGATGTATAGGTCAAATTGCTGTTAAAACTGCTGTGCTTGTACCCTACCCCATGGTCATGTCAGTTCATATTCATTAAAACAATGTATGATGGGGACCAGACAGTAATAAATCCTGAATCATTGCTGTAAAAGACGCATCCTTGCGTCTACTTGCTGTGTCTACTTATTATACTACTATTTTTCCTAAATGTGGTGATAGTAATGATGTATGAGGAATATGGGAAAATGAATACATTTGCAATAAATTAGTAAGTATGTATAATAATTTGATAGCAAATAAATAATCAATTGGCACAGTTAATTCCAAATGAATAAAGAACATTATAGTTTTCATTATTAACATTTGGCGATGCGGTAACAATTACATTTGAATATTTGGATCATGTTTAGCTGTGGAAATACAAGCAACACTAACATGTGGATCTGTGTCAATAGTAAAAGGCACTGCCATCACACTTAAGACCATTCAAGCAATTATTTGTAGTAGAAAAAGTGTGCTGTTTGTCTTTAAATTGACTTTACATTTTCTGTAAGACAAAAGCTACAACTAAAAAACAAAAAATGAGAAACAAAAAACAAATGTATGTTTTAATTTTGTAGGTATTTTGTGGTATGTTGAAACTGTGGGTGTAACTCTCATTCAGAGGATGATAATTTCATATGTGTGTGTCCATCTGCAGCTCCAGTCAGACCAGGACCGTGGCGATGGCTTGGTCAAGTATGTTCTGTCTGGTGAGGGGGCTGGCGCCATCTTTGTAATTGATGAGAATAACGGTGACCTGCATGCCACTCGCCGCCTGGACCGTGAGGAGAAAGCCTTTTATGTCCTCAAAGCCACAGTGGTCAACAAACAAACAGGTCAAAAGCTGGAGCCGGAGACAGAGTTCACTGTCAAACTCCACGACATCAACGACAACGAGCCTCAGTTCAGCAAAGAGGTTTACACAGGCAGCGTACCTGAGAGGTCTGATATCGGTAAGGACAGCTCTCACTGGACTTTGCCGTGGCAGGAAGACACCTTTGATCGTTCTTTCCGTGTAACTTTAATCTTACGATACTCGTCAGTGATAGTCATGTCAATGTGCATCTTTCAGGTACATCAGTCATCCAGGTGACAGCTACAGATGCTGATGACAGTATGTATGGGAATAGTGCCAAACTGGTCTACAGCATCAGCCAGGGACACCCATACTTCTCTGTGGACCCAAACACAGGTACGTTTGACGAAATCATCCTTTAATCCCATTCCCTGGTTGTGGAGGTAATGATTATCACCTCCAGTAAGAACATTTAGAAAATGAAAGGCATTCAGACACACCACCACAAGACGCAAGAAGCTACATTCAAATGATGTATTTCATTTACACTTAGATTCCACTTTGCTGTTAGCAGTGCTGCTTCTGGAACTCACTTTATATTCATTTTATCTGATTAAATTTATCAGATTGTCTGCTGAGGAAATTTTCACCTTTTCACAACACCAGAATTTAAACAGAGTGAATCAACAGTGTCTCGGGTAGTTTTGTTGTTGTAGCTCCAAATCTCATTTTAAACCAATGCATTTCTTTTTCTTCCACATAAAAATGCGGAGAACTAGTAATGGA
Source organism: Scatophagus argus (assembly GCF_020382885.2). Lineage (NCBI taxonomy): Eukaryota > Metazoa > Chordata > Actinopteri > Scatophagidae > Scatophagus > Scatophagus argus. The sequence continues at coordinate 21,775,352 of NC_058505.1, read as the reverse complement.
AAGTAAATATAAGCTACACTTTGTGTGTGTGGGGGGGGGGAAGAAAAGGACTTTGTTCCAAAAAGGGCTGTTGTGACATCAAAACACCGACTCTTTCCTGTTCTTTCTCTGTAATAAAAAGGTAATGAATTTAGATTTGCTCATCTTTGCACCATGCTCTCAGGATTCTAACAGGAAGTGGGACGTGAACAACAACAATATTGAAGCAAATAGATAGACAATCAATGTATTTGTTGAACAATTTGGGAAACATGTTTAGCTTCCACGAGTGAAATGAGAAGGCTGATAACAATCTCATATTGGTGCAGTGAAGTACTAAATGCTTTTAATGTGAAGCAGCAGCAGTAGGATGTTCTGTCTGCGTTTACATTAACCTGCTGGTAACGTTAAGAGTCACGCTGTCAGTCCACTGTTAAGGTGGTCTGAATCCAGTGTAGGGACGGCGGACTCTCCCAATACAAGTAAAAACTACTGTAATTAATGTAATGATTTCCTGTAAAGGTAATCAAATGTGGACTTAAACTTGATTAAATAATACCAGTTCTAATATTTTTACTGATAATCTAATTCCTCATTATAAGAATTTGTATGCTATTGCGTGCAATTTATTACATTTGTCAAGTTATCACATTTTTGGAGTTTTAGTACATTTTACATTAACTTAAATGGGAATTTTACCACATTTTTAGGAAATTACTATATCACAGTATATCACATAAAACATAATTACTGGAAGAAATACCAACCATAAATAATTATAATTATAATTCTAAAATCATTGAATTGAGGTTGGCCCAGTGTATTATGTTTTAAACCAGTTTGATATAACCAATTATATTATAACTAATTTTACTTATCGCACCTGCTTTGGCAGCTGTTCCTTTAGAGCAGATGATTGGGAGTGAAGCAGCACCTTGTGCACAGCTCTCGACTAGGCAAAACGGAAGCATCACCCTGTGCCACTGAACTAATTAGCTATGCCGGGACTCCTGCTAACATACCGCATGCTGCTAGCTCTCTCCACCTAAACCTGAAGGTTCAGTTGGTTTGAAGCAACTTATACCAATCTAGGCTACACCAGACTGACAAAACTGGAAACCTACCCAACCCTAATTTGTACAGTTAAAAAGGCCACTCATTTCCCTGAGAGTTTCAGTTGGCGAGGAGGCGCCAACAGCATAGGGTTTCATTAAGGAAACCACCTAAATGCTACAATAAGTAGCCCAAATTATCACTAAAAACAATCAAATAGAGCAATAAGCTTGCTATTATTTACGAAGAAATTGTTCCAGTTTCTCCTGATGAAACCACAGGTTTTCTGCTCATGTCTGTGTTAAACTCTTGAAATACAGAGTGTTGATCAGTGAGCTTTAGAGGTGTTTTCAAACTTTTGGATTGAACCAGTTCTTACACTAAGCTACACTGAACACATCCTGAATCCAGCTATGTATTTGGACATCTTCACAAGACCAATTTCAGTACAACAGATGGCAGGTTCTTATATCAAACATCCACTTAAAAAACAACAGCCAAAACGCACGTGTTTAGAAAATCTTAGTCTCGCTTCAAAAATACATTTTAATTGGAAGCATCCAGTCCTCTGATTTTTCTATTAGTCGACTTAAGTGCAGCACAATTGAGGATACTGGTAAAGGGAGGCAGACCATGAAGTCAAATCAGTGAGAAAAGAGAAAGTGAAGAGCAGAACTGAAACAAAATCGTGTGTTATTTTTGTCCAGGTGTTATTCGAACTGCGTTGGGCCCCGGCGACATGGACCGCGAGCAGCGAGAGCACTACCAGGTGGTGATTGAAGCTAAAGATATGGCTGGACAGAGAGGAGGGCTCACCGGAACCACCGTGGTCAACATTACCCTCACTGATGTCAATGACAACCCTCCTCGCTTCACTCAGAGTAAGATAATTGCACTGAAGCAGGACAGACTGCATACAAATGATGAAACCCTGTGTCATACATTCACATAAATTATAGAGTTCAGAAGCAGAAAAAAAAGCAGTGTAGCTGTTTCGTTCTATACCTTTTTGAATATGAACAATTTGCTTGTAATATAAGGTAAAGAATTTTTCTGTTATGATTGCTGTTAACTTTAACAGCAGTTTACTAAATTGAGTGCAAAGAAACAGACGGGATGTGGAAACAGAAGTCATACAATTACTAAAAATGTCACAGAGTTTATACCCACAAATCAAATGTCCCCTCAGGAATCAATAAGATGTTACATTTAAATGGCAGCACACAATGATTGCTCCATTATATTAAAAATGACCCCAAAAGGGAAAGCTACAAAATATCTTTAACACATAATAGACTACTTCTGAAAATGTTTGATGTCTCACCAAAAAAAATTGCTTTTTTTTTTTATTTTACAAGTGTGACATAATGTGCAGACACTAAAAGAAGTCTTGGTTTGTGAGTGAAGAGCAGCTGCTGGGTTTCATTACATATAGTTACTACTTATATAAATGAAGCAAATATTGCTAAGGTAAACAGAAAAATTTTCAGTCTTTGAGATTGTTGAGTGTCTGCCATGCCTCTATTGCTTTCAACGTCAAGATGACAGTCGGCGGTTGCAACAAGTAGCAAGAACACCTTCTTGCTTGCCGTTCTCTTGAACAAGCGCAGCTATTTGCCACTGCCTACAAAGTTGATGACTTTTTCACCCTGCCATTGTAGCTTGCTGTGTGACCATGGCAACAACAGAGACCACATTCATGAAAACTGTGCAGAAGCTGATTTCAGCTAGCAAACCTGACTTTGGTCTGCAGGAGCGTGACTCCATGCTGAACGTTGAATCTCACTCGGTGTGGCTTGAGTGGTTTAGAGGTCAGTTTAATCCCATGGACCGCAATTTGATTGGTTTGGATGGAGTTAAACAAAATAGTCAGTTCATGAAATGAAAAGAACCTACTAGTATAGATAGTAGGTCCTAGCTAACAACAATGTCATGAGGAGAACTTCTCCAACACTTTACATTAGATTTTCTTTATAGATCTTTGTTAGTCAAAACCTGTGAAACACTAACAGCCCAGCTAACTAATGCGTGACAAGTTTAAAATTGTACGTAATAGCCTATATTTACCCTTAGATTGGGGAAAATCTCAATATAAAAGTCACTACACCAAAATAGCATGTTACATTCAACACCAGCAGCTTATATCCAGTCACGGTCGACTGGTTACACAGCCCGAATTCGATGGTTCAAACAATCAAACCATGTTTGAAGTTGAACCCCGGTGGTATTTGAGTTCCCGGAGTTATACAACTTGTCAACAACAGTGAAGAATCACTTGACCGAAGACAATCAGTAATGGAGCAATATTTTCAAAGTTTCATCTTCCTGTCTGCACCAATAAACAACATTTTAGTTGCTTGCAAAACTTGCTGCAATAAACACGTGATATTGCTGACCAACCCGCTCTGTTTACCTACATCATGACATTTTAGCAGGTAGACAGCAGCAGTCTGTGGTGTGCGGTACAGACCATTAAAGGCAGCTAGAGATTCTCTGTGGCTTTTTTCCTCATTCATGGCCACTATATAGATAGTTTTGAATAGGGAGCCAAAGACAAGGTACATGTCCCTCGTGACTCCATGCACAGGTAAAGCAGCAAGTCAGTCTCGGTGTGGTTAGGCTTCCAAGCCAAGATGGCTGCGGTTACGATAGAGTGCCGATCGAGGAATCAAAAGCCAGTCTCAGAAAAAGACTCAGTGGATCAAAAGATGAAGAGATGTTTCTAAATTATAATGGTGTCAGGGCAAAATAATTCAGAGATTCTTAGCAGTGAGAACGTCAAAGTGGTCAGTGGTTAGGGACGGTTTCATCTGTGTTGGTTGGTCATTGTGAAGCAGAAGCAATGGATAGTACAGGTCACTCAAAAAGCAAACCTCTTGGGTAGAGGCTACCTCAGTGTCACCTGAAAGTTGACACCAACTGCTGACTTTTCTCTGCTCACAACTATTCCTCACATCACCGCACGGATCAGTGAATGCTTGTGCTTAGCTGACACATCGGAGGGCAGAATGTGCTGCATTACAGCCATAGCAGTAGATTTAATGAAGTTTCTAACAAACTTCATAACTCCTCCTGTCCATCACAGCAGGAGCACTGCTCCCTCCCAACATGCTGATCTATTCAAAGTCCAGTCAGTTCCGCTGGAGAAATGAAACACTGCAAAAATGATTTCAACAGCTGTGTGTGTCCAGGGGGAATTAGTCCAAGTAACATCAATTCTTCCCGGAAGCCTTCTTAATTAATTAAACTTAATTAATCCTTAATCACAAGAACACTCTAGCTGTAAACATTTGGGCTTTGTATCAAAAAAGTACAAACTCTGAAGACCCCTGCTGTAGTGTGTTAGTTAGGGAGAGACTGTGCTGTGGATTCAGCAGCAGCATTGTCTACTTATAATATGTTCTTCAAATCTGCCTTCAAATAAGAGTTTGGAGCAGCACTGGTTTAAGGCTGAAACTTATGTATGTTTTAATTATCTTTCTGGCTATTTTCTGATTAATCCCTTCATCATTTAGTCTATAAGATGTCTGGAATTAGAGGAAAGCAGTATTCTCAATGTTTTGTCTGACAAACAGTCCGAAATCCAAAGCTATTCAGTATACAGTGATTTAAAACAGAGAAGAGAAGCACATACTCAAATTTGAGAAGCTGGAGCCGGACAATATTTTGACATTTTTGATTTAGAAATGATTACTTTAGATTAATTGATTAATATTCTAGCGATTAACAGAACAATTGATGAGCTAACTGTTTCAGCACTGCGCTGAAAATAACTCAGAACATTCTGGTAGCTTCTTTATTCTTTATTAGAAGTTCCTTGACTCTTCTGGTGTGTCTTAACAAGTCTTTCACTTTTATGTTAATTAAAATGACTTCTGGCTTCTCTTCACCTTTGTGACAGTGGCTTTTCCTGTGGCGACTGAAAAGGTTTCGAGTCACTAATTGTGGCACTGATTCTGGTGGAAGCAGAACCACAGACATCAAAAATTGTGATGAGAGTGGAGAGTAGATCAGCCTGTCCAATTTTGTCATTTGACATTCATTACTATTATTAAATGAGCTACAGTTATTTCTGCAGATATGCTGCTGCACAGGGTCAACTGTTAACAATACAGTCTGTTATGTTGTACAATTTGACAGTGTTTTCTATAGGTAGTCTTGGAAGAAAATAAAACATGCAGATTGTTTTGGTTTTTAATAGTTTGGTTACTCTGAACTGTGACATTTCGTAAATACTTTTATCTGACAGCATACTCTTTGGGTTGTGCACTGTGAAAAGGACACTGTCTCTGGGCCAAAAAGTTGGTGCTGTATGTTTTAAATGTCACTGAGAGTGAAGACATCATCAGGGCAAAGCAGGCACGTATCCCAGGGGCCACAGACTCTCTGTGACTTACTGTGAGGCAGTCAGTTTATGGTATTTTGATTAAATGAAAATGTATTTGGAAATAAGCTCTACCAATGCACAATATAAAGGACTTTGACGTTTGCACTTCTGGCATTGATGAAACCCCTAAAATCTCATCTCTGTTCATCATAATTACAAATTAAAAGGTTTTTTCCATGTCCTGTGAAATGGCTCAGATGTACTCTTATACCTTTGTCTTCAGGTAGCATGTGTGTCCCCCAAATAGTCCCCATATCAGTCTCCACCCACCCCTTCGCCACTTTCCTGCAGCTCGAGTCAACCTTCATTGGGGGCAGTCGTGGATCAGCGGTTAGGGTGTCGGACCCGTAATCGGTGGATTGCTGGTTCGATTCCCCGTCCCGGTGTCCATGGCTGAGGTACCCTTGAGCAAGGTACCTAACCCCCACTGCTCCCCGGGCGCTGCACGCGGTCGCCCACTGCCCCGGGTTTGCTGTGTGTGTGTGTGTGTGTGCACGTCACTTGGGTGGGTTAAATGCAGAGCACGAATTTCGTTGGAGTGAGTTCCCTCCAATGACAAAATATGTCACTTTACTTTATTGCTCCCATCAAACACAAACCCCTGCATGTTTTCTGTTTTGCTAGCTGCTGTATGCTACTCAATGGGGAGTGGTAATAAAGAAGTAATTCAGTCAAACATTTCCAAAACTGAAGAGCAACAACCCCAAAGTCGTGTGAAGTCTTATGTCAGAGTCATCATAATAAAAAATACCATGGTAGGCTAACACTGGCTAACTCTGTTCGACTGCAGACTTTTTGGGGCACAGTCAGCAAATAAATTACAAGACAGCTGATCGACATGATGGCTCATGCTAGGGGTGGGTGATCTACCCAGAAAATAATATCACAAATTATTTGGTTGCACTCACCATCCATAATCTTGATTACATGTTATTGTTTTCATTCATCCTATGTATATCAATATTTTATTGATGATTTATTTATTTATTTATTTATTTATTTTTTGGCACAAGCTGTTCCCAAGATCAAGAATTAACTTTGAACTTGCAAAAAAAAAAAACATTAAGAACATTATAACAAACACAAAACAAAAAGAACATTAGTATGTTGCATGTCACTGTTCTTAGTTGTCAAGAAGTAAACGTCTCATTTCCATCACTGTGACTCAGCAGCACAGAACTAATCTGTGTGGTGCAGCCCGGTATAATTCGGTGCTAATCTCAGTTTAGCAGATGCATTGTAACAGTTGAAGTTCGAATGTGGCAACAGCTGGTGCAGATGTAGCAGCTGCTAATCAAGAGGCTGCATTAGCACATGGTAACATTTGTGTGTCCAGCCACAGTGTTTCAGTGCCTGTAGCAGCATAAAAGAAGGGAGTAAACTGCTGCTCTGTTGGAATCGATCACATCAGTCATTCTCTTAGCTAATCCTTGTGAATTGACATGAAGGCAGAACTTCGTCCCGGTCATTTCCCAGCTTTCTGGCTTGCTGCATGTAGCTAATTGTTTTTCGCTCTCCCTCTCCATCCCTGCCTCATTTAATCATATTCACCGTATGGGTGAGTGCCAGTTCTTTCCTTCTCCTCTCCACCGAGCATTAACACCCATTCACCCACAGTTTCCTCCTCCAGTGTAGGGTGCAAAACAGGATCACCTTAGGATCCGCAGAGCAGATTGCATGTGGCATCATCATTCAGTGTAAATCATCACACGTAACGCACACATGCTTGTATTTCTACCAATAGGAGGACCAGTCATCAAACCATGTCCTCACTCTGAAGGTCAGAATCTGGTTTTCGTAAAAGCACACACCCACACACACACACACACCTTAGTCCGCACATGTCAATTCATTTCATTTCACACCAGAACTCCAATCAGTGCTGTCAGTGTTAGAGCCAAGAGGCAACTGAATCTCCAACCAGCCAGAAAGAAAACTGAGTGAAGATGAAATGTGCTTCTCCTCTCTTTACCTCTGGGCTCCTCAGGGTTTCACTACTTGTTTGTTTTAGTATTTTTGCTAAGAGATAGGTACATGAATAGACTACCAAAATCATAGGAAGTAAGTAATGACATACTTGGCATTATATAATCATCTAGGAAAGCATTCCGATCACAAAGGCCAACTGATATGGACATTGTATACTTGCTTCACTTCTAGCACTTACTTATATATTAATTTATTAGCAATTTTTTTTATTTAGTTTTAATAAGTTATTGAGTTGTGATTAAGCGGAATTTAGTTTTAGCCTGTTTGATTTATATTGGTTTTATTTGGTTTGTTTTGGTAAAGCTTGGTTGGTCGGAGTTGGTTTTTGTTTTGTTAACTTCATTGGTGTGGTTTGGTCGGTTTACGAGCGTGTTAAGATCTGATTTGTTGGCTTGGTTTGGCTTTATTTGGCAAAATGCTATGTCAGTGGTTGTTCGTTGATTTAGTTTGGTTTCAGATCTGAATAACAGCTTTTAGGAGTTCATTATACGAGTTCTTTAGGGTCACACCTCTTTATTATTGAATTCAGGTTTAGTATGGGGCTGGTTTTCAGGGTTTGGGCTCAGCCCCTTACTTCCAGTGAAGGGAAATCATTTGCACAATGCTATGCTTCCAACTTTGCGGCAGCAGTTTGGGGAAGACCCTTTTTCTATTCCAGCGTGACTGTGTCCCAGTGCACAAAGCAAAGTCTATAAAGTGTCTGACCTCACAAATGCTCTACTGCATCCAAGGGCAGAAATTCCCACAGAAACACAGAAACAAAATCTTGTGGAAAGTATTTAGAATGAGATGTCATTTAAGTCCCTGTTGTTGAAATGGTCCACTGTCCCAGTAGTTTTGTCCATATAGTGTATGTAGGTAATGAAAATGACTCTTTGTTAAATAAGTTAGTGGATGATGGAAGCTGCAGCTGTTGCAGTGTGTTTTCCCTGTCCTGATAATATGTGAGCTGTGTATACACATGAGCACATGCTTTATCTCACACTCTCTCTCTCTCTCTCTCTCTGTGGCTACACACACAAACACGCATAAATATACCAAAACAGTGGCAGGTTGAGTACTGTCTAGCTGCCAGGGTCTATGATGCCCGCTGTGTCACAGCAGCACATAATTACTCACTCAAGTGCTTTATGCACACCACTTGAAATCAGAGATAGAGTCTATGTACACACACACACACACACGCACGCACACACACACACACAAACATACGCACTTCCTGAGTAAAGGTAAGTATCCTGATGTGAAACTGCCTCAGGTTCATATAGCAGAGTGACATCTCATTTGCATCCATTTGTGTTGGGGTTCCATTCAGTCACTCAAACCAGCTGCTTTTTGCATACACGCCGAGGCTATGATTGCTTCTCAATGAAGAGGAAAACTCTTAGCAACGTCCATCTCATCTCTGCAACAAACTGATGGCAAAGCACGGTGTTAAGCTCCAATTTCAGAGAACAAAAGGATACATCACATTCACAAGAAAAAAATGCCTTTTTTAATGATAGTCAGCAGTCTGACAGAGAGACATTGTTCCAGCGCCTAGCTTCCATCAGCATTTCACTTCGTTTTTTTGCACCTGGAATGTCTCCTTTGTTCTTGCCGTCTACCTGTCTCGGCTTCTTTATGAAGTTCTAAGACAATAGAAATATGTTGTCTCTTCATTTAGCATTTATGCTGTCATTTTTGTTTTGTTTTGTTTTTCTTAGAGCCAAACTTGCTCATTGTCTTTGTTCGAGTTGTTGTTGTGCATCCGTTTGTTCTGACTGGTATTATTCACATTAACAGAGTCAAACTGTACCTTCTCTATCACTGACTCACACCATGTCAAAGGTTGGACTGATGTTCTTGCTCAATGCCAGCCAGTAAGTCTCTGCTTACTGACTCAGGTGGTGATGTCCTGGGTTTATGTTAAGTCAGGTTTATTTGTTCAGCTCCCAATCCCAATAACAGTCTCAAACGGCCTCACTGGGCCACATTAGACACAAAACACAAACAGCTACCTAAGTCGACAGCACAATAAATCCGCTCCTTGAGGGGGATAAAAAGAAAGAAACCTTGAGAGGGATTACATGAGACAAAACCTCCTTCCAGGGTTAAAAGGGAACACTGAGCAAATGACAGCTGAAACCATTAGACATTGTAATGTAGCAAAATATAAAAAGGCAAGACTGTGAGTCTAAAATGGGGATTAAGTCAAACGAAAAAAGGATGGCAAAGCCAGTCAAAGTGCAAAAATGCCGAACAGTGCTCAAGTACATTTCTCAGTAAAGAAATGTACTTTTTGGATGTTTATATCTATACTTTTTTACCCATAGCTTTTAGCTTTTTTCCCCCTTTCAATGGATTTAATCATCAGAATACATCTTAATGTACATTTATCAGATGAGCTGTTTATAAATAAAGATTTCCATTACAGCAGTTACCAGGTGAACAATACAAAGTAATTTACTAGGAACGTGTATGAGCAACAAAGCCAGATGACGTCACATTGCAGCAAAAAGCTGAAACAGATTTAATTTTTTGTTTTGTCACAGTCCTCTACATATGATACCCCTACTACACAGACCAACTGGCATCAGGCAAACAAATGAGTTTTCACACTAGTCAGTCTGAATGTGGTCTTATACCTGAAGAGTTAACACAAGCCTTAAAAATACTGCAAACTAGGAGGTGGCCTGTTAAAGTTGAACTGGCACACAACTGAGTCAGGCGGTGTCTTTTGATACTACCACTGGGGACTGCTGGAGTCGGAAATTTACAGTTCTGCACAGTGACTAATAAAGGCAACCTCTTGAACTCAGCATTACTTGCATAAAAGATGCTTTGCATCATAATCAGACAGTCTTTTTTTCTTTTCTTTAGGTATTTACCAGTTCAGAGTTCCCGAATCATCCAAGTCTGGTACTCCAGTTGGGAGAATTAAAGCCACTGACAGAGACATTGGGACGAATGCCGAGATGTATTTCACAATTGTCAGTGGAGACGGCATGGACATGTTCGATATCTCCACCAACAAAGACACCCAGGAGGGAGTCATCACTGTCACCAAGGTAAGGAGGGAGAGCGAGAGCGGGCTCAGAGTACTAATCACATTCATCAACTGTCTGTATAGCACTTATGTGAAAGGCAGGTTTGCAAACAAGAATAATTAGAAGGAAACACAATAAAATCAAGCCCGAAAGATCCATTATACAGCCAAGTAAAATGAATAGCAGCAGTCAGTTCCAATAGTTGTGCACTGAATAGCACAGAAATGCAAAAGTCAAAATGCATCTATAGTAAATAATGTGAAATGTGTTGCTTTCATGATTTCGAGTTCGAATGAAGCCGGATTTTAATTATCTTGAGATTTTTCTCACGGCATTGGTTAAATTAATTCCAAAGCAGTGATTCAGCAGATCCCACACTTTCAACTCATGAGGACCCTGCCCACGTAGTCTGTTTTACACGTACTGTTAAATATGCAAAGCCTGGGCATGCTTGACAGATGAAAGAAACCAAATTAAAGTTATTCATCTTTACCTTCGCAACCCCCAGTCCTTGCCTTTGCAGCAGCCACTAATACACAGGGCTGGAGCTTTTTGTGCTGTTGGATTTTAGAAATGAATCACAGTGTCCTTGCGGAGTACGTGTTTACTGATGTACAATCACAATTGTTTTTTTGTAAAAATTCTTTTGTTCCTCTTGCTGACACAACTTAAGAAAGTCTGCAAGCTTCAACAAAGAAGTAATGATATTTTGTCAGCAGTATACTAGATAAGGACAATATCCAGGATCCCTTCAAGGAAGCAAAGGCAGCGCATGTCAAGCTATTCAAGCTTTGTTCTTGTTTGAAACAGCGACCACACAGCGTTGTCACAGCTGATGTCAAGAAACAGATTTCATCACCATTATTTGTACTTTTGAAAAACTATTATCATTTGTCATCAGATTGTATCTGTCAGCTGCTTTATATCACATTTTTAGTAGAACAGCATATTCTGTTCTTTTCATTTTTTATCATTCCCGCAGTCAGTAGCCCAGATACAATAAAAGAGATTTGTTCTTACTTTCCATAAATCCCCCCTCAAGTTGATGCTCAACTGCTCAGATATCAAATTAAATTATACATTAGATCAAATAATTCTCTTGTTGTACTGCATGAGAATTTGGTGTTCTGCATACGATTATCATGACTATGTATGCTGTAAAAATGACTTGCGTTTATGTTGGGGTTGTTAGACCAGTCTTTGCCCTACATATGAAAAGTAAAATAAGATATTATAGCAATTCAGTCTGGATTTTAGGGTAGTCTGACTGCCTATTTAACATGGTTTTGGTTTTTTTTGTTTTTTTCATAAAACTACTAAAATTCTTGTATCAGTATTTGAAACGCAAACCCAACCAGTCAAGGCAGATGGCCGCCCATCTTGAGCCAGGGTCTGCTCCCAGATTTCTGCCTTATAAAAGGCAGTTTTTCCTTGCTACTGTCGCCAAGTGCTTGCTCAAGGGGGAATGTTGGGCACCATATATAAATAAACTGAATTGAATTGTGTATCCCTTCAACCTGGTCCAAAATGAATGCTTGTCATAGCGTTGGTTGAACTCATCAGCTCTGACCCATTGTACACTAACTGCCAAGTACCAAAACCAGCCAAACAAAGTTAGTGATTTGCTGGTGGACATTTAGTTCTGAAATAACCAGAGTTTTCTCAGGAGTTGGTGCATAAGCAACAAGGACAGACAACACAGCTATATAGATTAACTCGTGGCCGACCCATTTATTGGTCTACTGATATATTATTATATTAGCTGATATGAAGACTTTATTGAAGACTTTATTATTATATCACAATGATGTTTGGGATCATTTAGAAATAATGTCAAGAATATCGGCTGATATATGAATATCGGTATAGAGAATATAGGCCAATTTATCTGAATTTTTAACTCCCCAGTAGTAGTATCAGTATCTGGCTAGGCAGTCTCAGTCAGGCTCTATTATTAATTTAAGTTGTGATTATGATTAGATTTGCTAATGATAATTTCAGACAGTGTGTGGTTGTCTTTCATAGCATTTAAGTTTGCTCTATTGAACACTTTCCAAATATTTAGAGGAACTGAATGGAAATGAACAGAGCTGAATTGAACTGAAAATAAAATGCTAAGATAGGAAGCCATGCACTGCTGTCCGAAATATGATTAGCAAATACAATCCTAATAATGACTAAACTTGATAATAGACCATGCTGCACTGGGTTTTTGGAGTCATTCCTAATCACAATATTAGGGAAAAATTCTAACTTAGATAAATTGGCCGTACTTGGTAATTTTGTAAATTTGTCTGAGTGCTGTTGCCTTACCTAGCTGTCAAAGATGACAAACACGTTTGCATATGCATTTCTCAGATTGAGCAGCTAATGAGATCAGGTAGGGACAAACATGTCAACATGATGTGCTCAGCCCATTCTGCTGCCCGTAAAAGTGGCCAATAGGTCAGTCACTGCAGCTTTAACTAACAGATGTTTCTGTCTCTGCTAGTCACCACACACTCTGGAACACACCATACCAGCCTCTGGAACTTTAGTCGGTCAATACACTCGACTGAGATATCATCACTGCACCAACAGGAACAGTAACCCTCTTAAATCTTGTGTGTGTTTCTTGTTTGTTTCTCTTTGCAGCCTTTGGATTATGAGAAGAAGCCCTCTTACACAGTAGAGATTCAGGTCCAGAACACCAAAATGGATCCCCGCTTCATGCCTGTAGCCTCAAAAGACATGGCCACCGTTCGGATTGCTGTGGAGGACGTGGATGAGCCGCCGCTGTTTGACAAAGCCAGCTATCTGATGGAGGTGAAGGAAGATGCTGCAGTGGGCGCGGCCGTGGGCTCGGTCAGTGCCATGGACCCTGATGGGACCCGCAACATAGTCAAGTAAGGCGGAAGTTTAGTCTCATTTCTTTCATTTTGAAATTAAATGAAAAGAAAATTAGGGCTCAGTTCATCACAGCTGTGGTATCAACCTCTAATTTGAGCCAAGATAAACCTTGAGAGTAGACATTGTCTGCCAGTGTCCGACTGACATCAAATAAATGTGACTCCGTAGGGTGTAACTGTGAATGGGTCTCTTCTGTTTTGGCCCCACTGCAAATCTGATCAGTCATTTATTTTGTGTATTTACTGCTTTTGAAATCCAAATGAAAATCCTACACTTAAGCTTGTTGAATGAGCTGCTAAACAGTCACCTGAAAAGTGCCCTTCTAACACCAGTGTGCAGGCTTGGCAGCTAAGCTAATCAGCTGTAGCACATCAGACAGTTTACAATCCGGAACGTGTCAGCATTGAGCAGAAATGCTAAAACATCGTCATTTTTCAGTAACGCTGCGAACAGAATGCAGTTTGCCAATGGCTTGCAAGCAGTTACAGTCAGCACACGTGTATGCTATACTAGGCTGCCAGTTCAGCCTGCTGGCTCTGCTGCAAATCAAACATAAACACTGACACACCTGCTCAGATTTACACTATATAGACAAAAGTACTGGGACATACCTCTTTGTTTTTGAATTCAGGTGCGGTATGGGGCCGTTTATCATTTGTTGGGCTCGGCCCCTTACTTCCAGTGAAGGGAAATCCTAATGCTTCAGCATACCAACACATTTTGGTCAATTCTGTGCTTCCAACTTTGTGGCGGCAGTTTGGGAAGGCTCTTTTCTATTCCAGAAATGTAGAGAAGTCTCAGCAAAACTACACAGAAGTTTGGTGCAGATTGACTTCAAATGGCTCATGATTTGTGAGGAGCCCTGATAAGAGTCTGAAAAGGGGAAACGGGAGAAATACAAAGTAGGTTAAAAGATAGGTGGTACAGTGGTCACTGTTAAGATTATAAACCAAGCATATACTGTGTATGAAAACTGCTGAGTACATACACCACAGAATCCTGCACCCACAGGCTATATTTAAACCCCATTGCCTCACTGCAGTACTGTTCATTATTAATGCTTGGCATTAGGATAGTTTGAGCTCTGCTGCTCTCCTGTTAGTTACTGTCCATTACTCAAATGGCATCAATACATCTTGGGAATTTTCTGATGTCTACATAATAAAATGCCTCAAGCCTTCTGTAATTTGCTCTGTTGTGGAGGGTATTGATGAGGATGTACAAGACCGTTAAGATAAAGTTGAAACTTCCCTGAACTTGGAGGGCAATTTGAGTCACTGCCAAAAAATAAATAAATAAAAAAATAAAAACAAATGGGATACTGTAAAGAACGCTATACAAATTATAGAAAAAAAGTGTAATGTAAGCACAGAGAAGCTAAAAAGCAATGGTGTGTGAGTATGAGGGTGTTGAAGACAGGAGGTGAACTGTGGCAGGCAGGACAGAGCACAGCTGGAGACTGGAACTGAGCCCTGATTTCTCTACATTTAAAACAGGCGAACTGATGAGGAACTTATTCCAATTAAAACAAGCATGGAACCATGGAGTGCTCTTAAAATGATGTGTCACAAGGGGGTACACACACACACAATTCCAATTTGTCCTGTGTTTGCGCCTTTGCGTATGTGACTGTATCATCTATTCACATTGTGTCAGTGACCTATTATTTTACTGTTGAGTGCTTTCTAATTATGATGGAGCCTGGATTTAACAAGGCAATGTTTTCTTTTATATTCATATATCTCTTTATGGAAAACTGTAATTAAGTTTGAATGGTACATAATTAACAGCTGATAGCAGTTCGATGTTACACATTTTGAAGTGGATTGCAAAAGCAGCCTTGATCCCGGCACTGAAGATGTTCATATGCACTGCAGTACAATATGCAGTTCCTGTTCACAAAGCAGTTTGCCTCCACTTTGACAGGCAGGCAAAAAAAAAGACAGAAGCAGAAGCATCTCAGTTCTATTATCTATGGAGTGCTGTGAAGCTGTGAATAGCTGCATTCAGCAACTAGTTCAAAAATAGAGAATGCTCTGTGAGCAGTCCGCGGACAGTGGGAAGAGATTTTCAAGTAGCTGTGATGTTTTGAACAGGCTTGAACAAGACTGAATAGGAGGAGAGGACAGAATGCCATTCCAGCACAATCACTCCAGTTGTTGGAATATCAAGGTTGGCTGTTGTACAGAGCTTATTACAGATCAAAGTTTATCTGTCATTTTGTAGTTTCAGAATTCATTTCAGGGTTATAAAAATGATCAGTGTATAATTTTCAGTGTGTTCAGGTTGAAGGAGGATGTATGCATCAACACATTGACTATTTGCAATGAATGAATACTGCAAGAGCACTCCAACTGTGAAATTCCAACAGACAATGGGAGGACTGCATCCTCCTTCAAAAACTCGCAATCAAGGGGGTATAAACAGCCCTTCTTTAAAAAAATAAAAAAATACAAGGTCCTGAGTGGAAGGAGGTACGTTTTTTCAAGCACCAGTTAAACCAGGAGGTCCAGTTTGAGTAACATATCCATCTGTAGGATTATCACACTGCAGCTTTGCTGAGCTGTTTTGGTACTCCAGTTCTTTCCTTCCAGTTTCTCTCCTTTTCATTCCCTGGAGAAGCCACTGCAGCTGATACACGCGTCTTTAACTCAGCTTGTACCACCAACAGCCATTCAATCGATCAGGCCGCACCTTAAAGGAATTATTCAACATTTTAGAAAACACACTCAGTCACGATCTTTCGTGGACTGAGATGAAGAGAACAATGGCAAGCACATATCATATATGCTGCTATAAAATCAAATCAAGTCGTTTTAAGTTACTGTTAATAGGTTGAAAAACTCACCACATTATATATTAAGTTCACAGGCCTCCAATGGATCATTTCTGTAACAAGTAGAGTTTTATTTGGATGATTAAAACCACATGCTTAAGTTTTATCTGGCTAATGGCACATTTTACACCCCATAATCCTGTGGGAAGCAACAAAACAGCTGCACGCAGCAGTTCAGGCACAGAGTACTGCAGAGTTTATGAGCTCACATTGTAGCCTCATCAGCTTTAAAGACTTAAAGGTGTGTAGAATATCTCCACAGTGCAGCACATCACTGTGGAGACTGACTTTCCTCCATCACAGTATATGAGAAATCAGTTATTTCCCCTGTTCTGGTGACTCCCCGGTGACTGATACTGTAATCTCACCCACTGGCTTAAGTTTAACTTAACTTTAACTTAGCCCGTTATGACATTCTTGCTTGTTACAGGTACTCTATCGACCGTCGTACTGACATGGACCGCCTGTTCAATGTCCATCCAGGGAACGGGTCTGTGTTCCTGCTCAAAAGCCTGGACAGAGAAGAGACTGCCTGGCATAATATTTCAGTCATCGCCACCGAGATCCGTAAGTCCAGCAGGGATTGAGACTGTTTGCAGAGATGATATGTAGTATTGATGTAGCCAAGAAATGTCAGTGACAAGTGGAGTTGATTATATGACAAAACTGTGATGAAACCTTACAAAATCAGCCCTCAGCCAAATATCACCAGCCATAATATTTTGACTTTTTTATCCTTAATTATTCACTGCTTCTCATTCCTAACAGCAGGCATCACTTATCCCTGATGAAGTTATAAAATCAAAACATACAGAGATCTACTAAAATGTTAAAACTGCCAATCTATGCTCAACCATCCATCCATTTTCCGTTTTCTATGCTGCATATCCGTCAGGGTCGCGGGGTGGGGGGGCTGGAGCCTGTCCCAGCTGACCAGGTTCACAATGGACTGGTCGCCAGTCAATCACAGGGCTGACACACAAAGACAGACAACTACACTCGGTCATGCTTTCCCCAGCATGAAGTCTTTTTCTGTATTTGCCTTCCAGATAATTCCCGCCAGCAGAGCAGCCATGTTCCGGTCTACATCCGCCTGCTGGACATCAATGACAACGCTCCCACCTTCGCCACTGTGTATGAAACCTTTGTCTGTGAGAGAACTAAGGCTGGTCAGGTACCACATGCTTTATTACTTCACAAATATTGTACTGTGTAGCTTTGATAGACAGGCAGGAGGTGTGAAAGGCATTGCTTGACAGCAAAGTAACCAGACTTAATCAGGCTTGTGCAGCATCAGGTCGACTGTCCCACCAATCAGAGACTGGGACTGGTGTTCAATAATATTTTTTTTCTCCTCTGAATCCATCAGATCCACATATTGAGTCCATGTATCAAATCCCTTTTAAAATTCATCCAGATTCATCTTTTAAAATGAGTGTAACTACAGTTAAAAAAAAGGAACGAAATGACATCTAGACATTGTTAACTGAAAAGGTGTTGATTAGATATGTCTCTGACACATTGAAATAACACCTGGAGCTAACTAACTTTAGCATATCTTACTTTTCATGAGATACTTGTTCCAAATCTGGTGGTCCTGGATCAAAACTATGCAGCTTATGAACTTAAATTAACATTGCATTAATATGCGTTCACAGAGGTTTAATTAGAAGATTCCAACTCCTGAGAGTGGGGTGACAAATATCATGTATCATATTTCACCAGAAATGTCTCACTGCTTTGTCAGTTTTTCTAGACTGAAGAATGAATGCGGTACACTCATCATCATAGAGAGCTGTTAGAGAGTGGTGCTTCTTCTCTTGCAAATAATCTTTGGCTGAGTGCTGTTGGGCGCAGTTTGTTTTATAAAGGTATTCATAGAATTAAATCAGTGAAAGCTCTTATAATCTGCTGTCTAGTACCGAGAATCCTGTCTCATGAAGGTGCTGTATATTTCTCTTTGCAAATATAAAAGGGCAAAGAGAGAGAAAAGATTCAGTAGAAATGTGTTACATTCATAGCTTAGCAAATTCAAGTATTCTACCTGGAACAAGATCCAAAACTCAAATCAGTACTACACAGCAGGCCCTGCGGCAAAAAAAAGAAAAAAAACAGAAATGACAAGAAAGCAGTAATTTCATTACATCCCGCGGCAATCGTCAGTAATTTTCCTGTTGCTGCTGTGGATGTGTGGAGAAGCTACTAATTATTACTTCACCTGAGCCAGCAGGGGCTCTCTGTGCAGAGAAATGACAGACCCACCACAGAGTGGGACAGGGCTGCACTGTCAGGCAAAACCTATATTAGATTTTAAATTAAGGTAATAATCACATTCACAAAACGCTAACATTGTCTTAAAGACACTAACAATAGGCTCTGTCTCCGTGAGCGCTTGGCTGCTGTAGCTGTGGACATATGGCTGCTGTTGGAGGTATTGATCGAACACACTGCTGTCTTTTCAGAGCGTTTCTGCTACAAAAAGTAGTCAATCATAGCAACCGGCACTATGTCAAATGCTGCATCATGCACATAGTGCCCTATTATGTGTACCTGCACGTGTTCAGTAACACTTTTGTGCTTGAGTAGAGATCATCAAATGGAGCTGCGCATATGTTTTGTCTTCTTACAGTTTATAGGCCAAAAGTGTGGAAGGTTAGGGGGGCAAAATTAAAGGGCCATCCTGATTTATTACAACTCCTTTTCAGGGTCGAGGCCATCACTTTTATCAGTCATAAGAACATTCCCTTAAGCGAGGTAACTCCTGAAGTCTGAGAACGCTGCACCAAACACAAGCATCAGACAGATAGACATGTTGTGAACTGTGGGTTAGCCAGTACATACACCATATAGACAGAAGTACTGGGACACACTTCTTTATTGTTGTACCTGTGTGATGTTGGCATGTTTGCAGTGAATGCAGTGTTATGTGATGTTCCTCAACATATCCACAGCCACCTTTGAAAAGAAATAGACTCACTCACATAGTTTGACAAATAAAACACACACGCGCATGATGGCAAACTTCTGCTAACTAATGATCCATAAAGAGGCTGCACTCTGACATTATTTCAGTGTGCAGCACTGAATCTGAATGAGCTCCAACAGAGAGTGAATGAACAGGCTCCAAAGGCCACCCGGAGCAGGTGGTGCTGTAGTTATTGTGCAGTGATGTGCTTTTGTGAATCTCTTATGGGATGAGGGCAAGAGGTTGCAGTGAGTTGCTAAGCCCCTTTTATGAACAGAAGCACAGCGTTTACGTGGAGTCAGCTGTTGTTGTCACACTGACCCTTGTACCTGGTTTGAGGAATGTAGGCCAATATGGCTCCTGTCTTTATTTTAAAGAATTTTTTTGGCCCATCAAAAACATAAAAGTGCATTGATACAAATCTGAAAAACAAATTTTACATGAGTGATATTTGGAGCCAATGAAACAATCAGAGTATTGATATACAGTAGCAATACTAACACAATTTTGACTTTGTTAAATCTCTGTAATACTGAATATTTTATCAGTCAAAACTCTGAATTTGAATGTTCTCAATAGTGCTTAGTGTAATTGTACTCTGCTGTAATACCACTTGATATGATTCATCATGCACTGTATGAGATGCGACTAATGTGATTAAAGCGCAGAAGCTTATACATGCGCATGCACTGTACACACACACACACACACACACAGTCCTGGAGCTGTGATTGACTGTGCTCTTGGAGACCACTTGGTTTCATTCTGTTGTGGTGACTGACGAGCTAATCTGTCATGGACAGCAGCTTTCACACATGAAGAATAGCAAATAGGGTTTTATACAAACACACACACACGTATTCACGCACACTTACACAAATATATCATGCATGTAATATTATGCAGTGAGTAATAGAATTAAAAACACTAATCTGTATCTGTAATCACACACAAACACACACACACGCGCGCCTAACACAACATGCTGATGCCAGTCACATGCACACACATCATCATCTTGACATTCTTCAGTATGGTGGCTCGCTGCCTTTCTCACGTCCCTGTCATCCTCCCATCCTTTCATCCTTTAATTCCTCTGCCCTTTCATCTGTCCATCAGTGTTAATCATCGGTGTTTGTTCTCTGGATATCCTCTACTGCCTCCCTCATGCCCTGGATTTGTTTGGGGTGGGGTGTGTGTGTGTGTGTGTGTGTGAGTGTGCGCATGCATGTACATGTATGTGTTATTGGCACAAATCTTTGATAAAGCCTTTAATCTCTCAGCTAGTGTCTCCCATTCAATTAAATAAGGCTGTGTTTATAAAGTAAAACATAAATACTTTGAGTCACCACCAGCTGAAAAATGACAGGAAGATACAACTTCCCGGGGTTCAACAGCAGTGCTGCAGAGCCCCTGCTGTGCAGTGAGATTTATTTTATTTGTACATTAAAGCTTCTTTAATTGATTTTTCTTGTTTTTGGCCAAACCCAACAAGAACATACAGTATCACCACCTATTTGCACATCGAGCAGACTTAAAGCCACATTGTCATCCTTTTTGGAGTTGTGTTTGTGTCCACCTGATGCATGTAAGTCCAATATGCGGTCTCATTTCATGTCTGTTTGGTCTCCATCAACCCCTGAGAAAAATCACTGCCTTTAGCAGCTGGCAGCTAAATGTTTCACTATGTTTTCCAGCTAGTTGCTAACTGTGTATGTTGGCTTTTTAGTGTTGGGAAGGGAGTGGACAGTGGGTTTATCAGAGCTTTCTAAGTGAAAAGGCTGGAGTTCGTGGGCCAGAAAACCAAAGAGATTAGCTAAAGACACTAAAGTGCTCCATATCACTGAGGGGAGTCAAGCTTGGCACCAGGAGCAAGCGCTTTCACATTACATGCAGTCATTTTTTCCATCGTATTTAAACAAATATTGATTAGTGTAATTTAAATTCAATTCAATTCAATTTATTTATATAGCACCTTATACAATCAAAATTGTCTCTAGATGCTTTACAGAGACCCAGAGCCTGAACCCCTGAGCAAGCAGACAGTGGCAAGGAAAAACTCCCTTTTAACAGGAAGAAACCTTGAGCAGGACCCTGCTCACAAGGGAGAACCATCCTGCTGATAGTTTAACTGCTCATAGCCAAACTATTTGCAGATAGATAGATAGACAGACTTGAGATAAAAGGGAATGCAACGAATACTAAAAAAAAGCATGGCAAATTCTATTGACTGAATATTGAATGAATGAAAAGGCTAAAACATGAACCTCAGCTCAGGTGTTGTATTTGCATTGATATCGTTTCCCGTCCCTAATGCAGCCTTTTCTGATCTCATGCTTCCACTCTAAACTCTAAATTTGAATCTGTCCAACAACCTGAAGCCCATTGAGATTCCTTTACAGGTTCAGTTTTTTTGTTGCCTTAAAGTGATTCCCCAGGCAATTTCTATCTTTGGAGGGTGAAGCTCTCACCCCCTGTAGATTTGAAAGCTAGAAAAGTTCAGTGCATGCTTCTTCACAGAGAACAGCAGCTGTGCTCAGCTTGAATTCAGTCAGCTACAATGGATCCCAATGGTGACAAGTTTACACTGTGGGGGGAATAAAATACTGTATCAAAACACCAAAACCCAACAAAACCTCTGGAATCTCTGTTGCAGCACAATCCATTTCATTGTCTATCCGTACAAGAGTGTAACTGTGGTATAGACATTGGAGGGTCTAAACGAGAGCTTTTAAGTGCATTTCCCACAGTTCTATGTTACTTATGTTTGACAGTCCACACATTTAGGGCATTGTTTTGAAGACTCAATTGACCATTTGAATTTGCATTTAAAATACTGATCCAGACATAAATTCGCTGTTTTAATGTCTTGCTGTCAAACTCCTCAAAGCTCCACTGGAAACAGCACAGAGTGTTTCAGCACATTTAGAATAAAAGAGAATTAATCAAGGATGGCAAAGAGAGAGAGAGAAAATAACAGCTATTACATGATTACATAGCCTTCTGCTGTTGATAATTGTGTGAAACCATGATATCTCAAATATAACAACAGGATGTGTTATATACATGGTTATGACATGAAAGCAGAAGCACACTGAGTTTGGATAAACAAAAAGGTAATAACGCATACATCTGATCCCTGTCACATATAAAGTCAGTAAAATGAACATGAACAGTACAGTAAACCCATCTGCAGTGTCTACTGTCCTACTTCAGTGTGTTATTTTATGAGTTGCGTTGTTGACAGAGATATTAATGGCTTATTTATCACAGACACCAGTGATCCTGATAATATCCAAGCTGTTCTGTTGGCAGCTTTACCGCACAGACAGTGGTGACAGCAGTGTGTGCCATCCATGTGAACAGAGCTTCCGTCCCTGCCAGTCCTTTTCCATTCAGTGACTCCTCTTAATTCACTTTAATCTATTGGGATGTTTATTTTAATGGATGTTGGTGTCTCTGACAGCGGATTCAGACGGTGAGTGCGGTCGATGCCGATGAGCCATCAGCGGGCCACAAGTTTTTCTTCAGCCTGGCTCCTGAGGGAACCCATCGCAGCAACTTCACTGTCCGAGACAATGGAGGTAGGCAACAGTTGACCAGGCACAACGCCTTAAATGAAGTATGTTCGTTATATAGAAAAGACATTAATTAAACAAATACATTTACCTAATATGTTCAGCTGTTTACTGATGGATGGAAACAAGAAAATAAAAAGTCATTTTAAAAACAAAAAAAGAAGAAGACGACTCTGTCAGTCATTCCAACAAGTGTATTAGCTGCAGCGCTGAGCAACAGACCTGGTCAGGGTACCCCACTTCTAGCTCAGCGTCAGGTGGGCTGACACTGACTGGCTCCAGCCTCCCACAACCCTTCAGTGGTTATAGATGATAGACTGACAGATGAAGGGATGCTATCGGTACCAGCATGATCACACACACTGTATGTTCAAAGCCTGGGAGCTAGACCCTGTTTACACAAAGTATTATCAGGACTGTGATTTGTACAGATTTAGTGACTGTGATCCAGAGCCTTTGACTTTGACATTTGTCATATTGGTTGCTATGGATGTGGTTAATCACAAGATAAATCAAGTCAATGTTTCAGTTGAGGTTGAATTAAAGGTATAGGCATTTTTGGAAATATGGCCAAGAATTAGTTAGTTAGTTTTTGGTTATCAGTTGAATGCAAAGCTACAGCCAGCAACCTTAACCACAAAACTAATGTGGGCCACATCTTTCTATCAAGCCATATAAAAACAGAGATCCATTACTGAGGATGTGCTGTCTCAAGTCTTCCTCATCACCACAGATGTTGGAAATCCAGGTACTGCATAACATCTGTGGCAGTATTCGTAGAACCATAGTTATATTCGTGATTGATTGGGGTTGTAATTTGAAAATAGAACTGAAATGATTTGATCTGAAATTTCAAAGTGACTATTTCATATATTATTGGATAAATATTGGTACAATTGCTTTTTTTGGCAACATGAATGTGTTCTTGAGCAATGCACACTTTATACTTTTTTACTACTTTTTTTTTACATTTTTGTTTCTGTGGCAACTGCTTAATTCAACAGTTCATTAGCCCCAAGTTGTAAAGTAGCTTCATCATCATCATCATTCTTTGTCCCCTCACTGAGATAGAAGGAATGACTGTCACCTTGTTGAACCTACATTTTTCTTTCCAACATAAAGAGATTAATAAAGTGATTTTAATTCCCATTTATGCTGTGTGAAAGATTAGGTGACAGAGCGTGCACTGCAGGTGAGCCGTTCTGGTATTCTAACTGAACTTTCTTATGCTCAGATAACACTGCTGGCATCCTGACACGCCGAGCCAGTTACAGCCGCCTTCACCAAAGCATCTACCTGGTTCCCGTAGTGATTACCGACGGCGACTACCCCATGCAAAGCAGCACTGGCACCCTCACCGTGAGGGTGTGCACGTGCGACCGTGAAGGCAACATGGAACTGTGTAATGCAGAGGCTCTGAGCAGCTCTCCTGGTCTCAGTACTGGAGCTCTCATCGCCATTCTCCTGTGTGCCATCATACTGCTGAGTGAGTATGGCGATATCTGTATCAGCATCCACCACGGCGTTCTGCTCAAACAGTACAGAGTTACATTCATTTGAAAAACAATTAGACTAAAATAGGACAACAAGGTGAGCTAAAACACATCATACAGATGTTTAGGTTTAGACAAAACGAGACATTTGAAGACGTGATCTCTGTCTTGGATATTTTCTCAATATTTCTTGGTCATGTGTGTTTTGAATCTACACTTGTAATACTGTGCAGATTTCTGTGTTGAACTGAAGTGCTATTTCTGATCTGCAGCCCAAATACAAGAGTAGTCAGGTCACATGTTGCATTAGAATTAAAGCTATGTTTTGGTGACTCTAGTACCAGCAGTATTTTTTTTTCTATTCAATCTCAGAAGTCAGGTAAACAAAAGTAACTTTTTTTTTTTTTTTTTTTTTTTTTAACTCAAGAATGTCCTGGGCTTCTCTTACCCAAAGCATGCTGGTTTGTACACAAGCCACAGAACAAGACAAGACAAGTCAACTTTATTTGTATAGCCCATTTTTACAAGCAGTTTGTTTAAAAGGGCTTAACATAACATCAGCAACATCCTCTGCCCTTCAACCCTCACATCGACTAAGGAAAAACTCCCAGAAAAACCTTTAACAGGAAAAAATGGAAGAAACCTCACGGTGAGCAACAGAGGAGGGATCCCTCACCCAGGACGGGCAGACGTGCAATGGATGTTGTACAGGCAGGAAAGCAGTTAACAACATGAGAACAACATTACTAAAAAGACAAGTAAAACAAAATCTCAACTCATAAGAATTTTAAATTTTTCATGCCATTCATCCGTTCAGTTTCACTTTCCATACCACCTCAATATGATTTTAACATTTCACAAGAATGAAATTCTAATAATGAAATTATAATGAAATGCTGTATGGTGAAATGCTGAGGAAACTCGGAGCGGGACCCGGCCCGCAAGGGAGAACCTCCCCGCCGATAGCCGGTGCACAGAAGAGAACATGCTTAATATATGCAATGTCATTCAGTTGACTTTTAGTTGCTTCTTTCAAAGTTTTTAACATGAATAATGAAGTTTAATAAAAACAATTAATTTCTAAAGAAACCTAACTGGTAAAAAGATATAGAAAAAAAATACATTTAGCTTTTAAAATTAAAATAACAGGAAAATAATTATAACCTAAATGACGTGTTTGCACGCAACACGAAGAATGTATGATAACACTTGAGTTTGCCCAGTGAGTTGCTTCCATTACACGGCATCGTAAACACAAGCAGCCACTGTGCTTTCTCGTTTGCTGTAATGGAAAACAGTGGTGGTTCAGAGCTCCCGTCTGATGCTGCTCATCAGAATCAAACTTGTATGGAAATGAATGCATCTCATCTGCCGCCACATCCCCACTTATCCTCTTATTCACACAGTGGTCACAGTCCAGTGGGCTGTTGGGAAAATGAATACATATTTATGCTTCTGAAAGTGCAGTCATTGCAGACTTAGTGGACACACACCAGGGACATTGGAAGTCGGTCAGAGTGGGGGGGGGGGCTGCTGAGAGAAAGTCAGTCTGTAATGTCATTGTGCAAAATGTTGCACAACATTCATAGTTTTTCCTTTAATTTGAGGGGGCAAGGTTCATAACAGCGTGAGAACATTTTACATAAAGCAAACTTGAACTCCGACATCTTCTAAGTCAGAGCAGCCACAGCAACTGCACAATAAAAAACATTGAAGTCAAGCCTGAAAGCTGCCAGCAGAGGACTGGCCTATGACCCCTAGTATTTTATTATAACTTATTATGATGCTCATTCGGTCAGCGTCGAATCTGCTACTATGAGACACCCATCATTCTGTTTGTCACTCCAGTCTGCAGATTAGTTCATCCACTTCACCGATGAATTTTTTTTGACATTTTATAGACTTAAGTATTAATTGAGTAATTGTGAAAATAGTCTGGAGATTAATCAGCGACGAAAATAATCACTAGTGGCAACCTGACATGGTACGATACCATACAATATCACATGAAGCAATGGATACCATGAATTGGTTTGTCAGGCTCACTGGGTAAAATATTCCACTTCCACTTCTAATTGTCAAACACAAAAGCATTTGTGCATTTTCACCAAAGATTTTTAGATAATTTTTTCATAAGGGTAGGTCACTCGTAACATGAGAGTAGCACTGACATCACTGTACTGACATGTGAGTATCAGTCATCACCCAGGAGGTGGGCTTTATTAGCATCAACATAATTCCCACCAACAGCCTTAAAGTTGAATTTGTAATGAAATAGACGTTGATATAACAGCCTGGGGACGAAGTACAGTGCAGACTGCAGCTACAGTAGTTCTTCTCAACTGGAATGAATGCCAGAGAAGAGACACTACAGTTAAGAGATCAGACAGATCCACCACACTCATCTAGCTGTGATCACTTAGACCTATTGGGACTGTAACCACGCAGGTTGGACTTGAACCATTTCCTATTCACACCAAAGAAAAAAAGTTTAGGTGTGATCACACCCTAAGAACGTAACCTTTCAGAAAATGTGGGATAACACATGTAGAACTTATACGAAGGCAGAGAATATATTCAGACGTCTATTTATACCAGAACCAAGAAGCCAGTTCTCAGTTTGTATCCTGATAGAACCCTCATTGTGTATGCTTAAAATGGTAATCATAACACAGCCTTGAGCCTGTAGTAGGGCTGATATGCATATGAATGTATTCATCATCACCCCAATCATCACATTACTATTTTCTTTTTTTCCTTCTCTCCCTCTGTTCATTTCTCTTTCAGCAGACATCACTGACTCTCTCTCTGCCCTGTACACACTATACAATAACCGCCTTTTTATCAATACAGATCTTTCTCATTCTGTATTTCTGTATCCACCTCCATGTTTAGCTTTACTTTTCCCTTTCAATATCTGGTGTTCTCGCATTCGCAGCACAGCTCACGCTTTCCTGCTCCTTTGCAGACCTTTCATGCCGTGATTTGCGGTGTTACTGTGTATGCATTATTGGTTATCTCAGCTCTCTGACCTTAACTCCGCCTCTGCTCTTTCTTGTTGCTGCTGTGCTCCTACTTGATTTAAATTCAAAACGGCCTGCATGAACTCAGCCAATCAAATGTTCTGCATGATTACTTATGGCTGAGCCCTCTCTGAAATCAAAGGCTGCCGTCCTTTCTGTCTGCCTGTGACCGGCCTGTGCAGCCTTTATGTTTTTACACTTATTTTATTACACCGTGTTTAAATATCCATGGCTTGGTTTGAATCAAGAAGTATGATACACATCTTCAAAAACAAGTCTGCTTTTCCTGTTCATATTTCCATTGTTGAATACTGTGATACTGTGCTTTTTATCACCAGCTGGAGGTTTGATTTAGTTTCATTTGTTTTCATTATGAAATGAAAATGAAGGTCCAGTCTGTTGCTATTCTCACATACAGTAGCTTACTGCAACATTTATCCCACACACCCTTTTGATGTACTTGAATGCTGTCAGTGCTCTGCTATCTCTTTTGCTGCCAGACCTCAATGTCATGTTGTCACATGCTGTAGTATTTCAAAAGCCCCACCTCCATCCCCACATGCACCTGTAGGCTTTAAATCTATAGTGCCCTTAGGGGGAAGTTATTATCGTCACTCCCCACTCCCCAACGAGTTAGGTTTGGCGCTACCATGTGGGGAGTGATGAGGTCAGAGCCTGGACATCAAATATCAACATTGTATATACTCTACAGTGGCAGACTCAGGCTGTTTGTTTTGGAACAGAGGTGAAGAAAAATAAAAATGGCACCAGATGTATGTCGTGAGGCGCTGGCGTGCAGAAAGTTGCTACAACTCAATAATAACACTTGTCAAGCACACACAGTTGTTTTTACACCACTCACTTCAAACAAAATGAAGGGAAAAGCTGACTTTTCGTATGTATGAACAAGGCCGTCCTTAGTACAGTTGTGAATGCACATCACTTTTTGGTGTCGTTTGGTTTTAAGTGGTTTAGATAATCTGGCTAAACCGTTAACTTCTTGCCCTCACTTCATTGTAGTGTTGTCACCATGGTCCCAAACCTAAGCAGTTAACTTAAATATAGAGTTGCATAACCAATATAAACAAAGCTACTCGAATGAGACCATTGAAATAAACAGAAATATTCCTTTGAATTACCATCTGTTCTCATTTGGTTGTATATTCAGTGCTGTTTACTTTAAAATTGTCTAATTCCATATCTTCTGGCTGTTGTTTGTTGCAGTGATCGTCGTTCTATTCACAGCGTTGAAACGCCAGAGAAAGCAGGAGCCTCTCATCATCTCCAAGGAAGATGTCCGGGACAACGTGGTGAGCTACAATGATGAGGGCGGAGGTGAGGAGGACACCCAGGCTTTTGACATTGGAGCACTGCGACACCCAGACGCTGCCGCCGCATTGGAGGAGTCCACCAAACAGAGGCGTGACATCATCCCCACTGACACCCTGCTGTACCCGCCGCACCGCCGTCCTGCCCCCGCTCCCTCTGGCCTCATCATGCCGCCAGTAGGCATGGCGTCACGGGATAATGGGGACGTTCGTGAGTTCATCAATCAGAGAGTGTTAGAGAACGACTGTAACCCAACAGCGCCCCCATACGATTCGCTGGCCACCTACGCCTACGAGGGTGCAGGATCAGTGGCCGAGTCACTTAGCTCGCTGGGCTCAGCGTCGTCTGAGGCTGAACAGGACTACCACTACCTGAGTGACTGGGGGCCAAGATTTAGGAAACTAGCTGACCTGTATGGTGCTGAGGACAGTGACTTCTCCTAACAAAAACACCAAATTACACACTCACTCCCACATGAGGACAAGGATAGGAAAGATTTTGACCACTGCAGGACCAGATACAGCAGCATCTATTTACCACAAACTCAGTATCAGAGATTGTGACCGTTGCTGATGAGCTTTAAGAAAACGTGAGTACATTTAAAAATAGAGACAACACACACTCCACATGATGAACCAACAGATGTGCTGGCAGATGTTAATTCCATTTAATGGGATATTTAAAAATGCTCCCTGATTCTTGAGCTGCCTTCACTGCACATGGATCCAAAAACGCTTAGCAAGTCATTTTCAGAAGGAGACAAGAAGTCCTAAATATCTGATCTTGGGAACGGAAACTAATGGATGTAGAAATGTAAATCAACCAGCACAATTGGAAAGCCCAACAATCTTCACCCATCAGTGTAAACCTCTTCAAAGAGTCATTTCAGGCCTGAATGGAGTTCTGAATCAAATTTGGACTGTATTTTGTATTGAGAATTGGACTTTAAACACTTTCAGGCTTTGCTTTAATCTCTCCTTGGTTACCAAATAACCATTTTGCAGAGTGTTTCTTGTGGCTTTTGACAGAATGGGGGAAAGTATTCTGAACCAGATGAGTCAACAAAACACCACTTACCTCTGCAGATATGAAGTGAAGAGTGTGGGGAAGAACACCTTTGTTTTTTGTTTGTTTTGACTAAGTGCCCTTCTGCTGCCCTTCGAGCTTAACTGTGAACGCCTGTAGGTTGGCTGACATCGGAGAGGGCGAATGACTCTTACATGATTGCTTGTTGTTTTTTTTTTTTTTTGCTGTCTTGTACAAACGGACCATTCCAGAGGACCTGTTGATAAGGATCCGTGCTTGAATCTCGCCTTCTTCGGGACACAGAGTAAAAAGAGGATAACTCACATGACTAAATGCACTGATTTCTTTATGTTTATGCAGGTTTTTAGATTATTTTAGCTGTTTTTTTTGTGCTGCTCACACAAAGAATATATATGTTCACAGCATCATTTCTAGATTTTTAGCGCTTGATTAAGTGTATATTGTGTCTGAAATGTGGTTGAACTGAGTTTTATTGGACATATGCTGAGTTCTATAAATCTCTCATTTTACTGTCTTTTTTTCTCTAATATACAACTTAAGATATCACAGACAGTTGTTGAACAGTGTTGAAGTATTTTCATTGAGAATATTCTTCATATTTACATAAGGGACAAGTGGAAGCCTTGTCATAACAGTTGAGCTGTCACTTTTTATTCATAAATTCAGACTGAACTTGCTGGAACACGCCCCTCCTTTTTTTTTTTTTTTTTTAAATAATAAGTAATTAAAACCAAACTTATCAACAAAATGAACACTTGAACATACATGAGTATGATAAAAACTGCCTAAAATGACAGAAACCATCTTTGGAGAAATTTATTTGACATGTAGTTTGACTTTTTAGTTTAGCTGATGTCCCTTTTTGAACGTGTTTTGGCTTTAATTTTGGGGAGGTATCATGTCGTCCATCTTTATTTACGCGGCACCAGAAGAGAGGCAACAGTTAGCGACTAGCTGTTGAAAGTATGAGCATTTAAGAGCTGAAAAGCAGTGTTGATTGAGCCAAACTAACTGAATACTACATGTGGAGATTGCTCATGTATACATAAACATCACTCCAAAGGGATGCTAATATTGCTCCCTCTCTGCTAACACATTAGCCATAACAGGTTAATAAAAAGTTAATGTTTTGTTAAATCAATAGTTCAATATTTTGGGAATTGGGCTTATTTCTGTTATTCTTTTACATAGTTTGATGTCAATATTGATACCACTCTCATGTCTGTACTGCAAATATGAAGCTATTGTAACCGCCTATTATCTTAGCTTAGCTTCACTTAGCTTAGAGAAGCAGCCAGCTGTGTCCAAAGGTAACAAAATACATTTACCTCCAAAGCTCACTGATTAACACCTTATATATAATTTTTGAATACATGATCCAAAGGATAAACTATCTCATGTTGATGCCAAAAAAAAAAACAATATATTCAGGAGCAACACATGCTAAGCAGATAATCATGACACTAAACCATCTGAGAAGTGAGGTATTTTGGATTCAGCACTAAATGGGAAAACAGTAACGTTACCTGACAACAAATGCAAGTCAGGACGCACCGTGGATGAATGGAACCACATCGGTTTTACAACATAGCACTGGCTCAGGATTTGGTTTTGTGGTTTTGCATTCAGAGTAATTTGAACAAATTACTTCTTAGGACACATTTGTTTCAACTTGACCTCTAAAAAGTGACAGCCCTACTTCATAGATTGAATGTCTTTTATTGACTGGAAACCTCATTTTCAGCTTAATATGTTTTCCTGTTCGTACCTGTTTACTCTGACGTGCTCACATCGTTTGAAGATATGATCCAAATGTTTTTGCCCAAAGCAATCCTGCCACACTTTGTCAGAGATGAGGAAAAAAAATAAGAGCTTTTTTTATTTAGTGGTTTATTGCTTAGTTTTCTTCATCCCATCATTGTGTTTTATTCAGACATGGGCTTTTCTGATTAAATGTTGTAATTAAATGACACTGGAAAGAAGTGTATTCACTTTTTGCTTTGACATCACAGTAATGAAGCAAAATATTGAAATCACGACAGTCCGCTTCAATGCTATGTAAAAAATAACATGAGGGATGAATGTTTGAAGTCAAAATCATTCACTGATTCAGATTCTTTGTTCTTCTCATTTGCTATCAGGAGTTTGTATTGTGTATTTTGGCAGTTTCAGTAAAAGCAGCAGTTTGTTCCAGTTGTGTTTTGTGACTGTGGTCTGCTCTGAAGGCTTAAAACAAAAATGTCTGCATATTTTTCTTTATATTGTTACTCATTCTTTTTGTATCAAATATTTATAGGACACATGATATTCTTGGAGAGAAAAAAAAAAATCAAAATACCGTCCAGCTTCACTGTTTTCTAATGTAATTTTGGAGGTGTGAATCTCGCTGTGGGCAGTCTACCGTTCATATACGATGTGCTATCAAGTTGTTTAATTTTATCAAAATAAACTTTTACAATGAAAGTGTTCTTGGTTTTTTGTTTGTTTGTTTTCGGGGTTATTTGGTTTGTTCTTTTTTTAATTCAGTGACTCATTAAAAGTTGCCTGTAGTATCTTAGAGATAAAATAACATAATAACACATTCTGCTTATTTCTGAAGCTCATTAATAACACTATTGCCCCTGCTTCTTCTATAGGTTCAAATGGATGTGTCTCAGGTGTAAATAATCAAATGAAAAATGGCTGAGTTACATTTAACTGCTTCAGCTTCAGGGTCCTGCTATTTTTATGTAGGTTCACTGTCACACTTGAATAGAAGAGTCATTGTCAACATTTGTAGTAAACTTAAAATGTCACCTTCAGATCTGATGAACAGAAGAGGAGCATTTTCAGAAAAACATGTTGCTTTCTATCTGTGAAGTTTAATTGGCTTGCCGTAGTCGCATGTATTGTATCATTTCCACTTCCTGTCCTATTTGAATTTCTCTATACTGACTGCACAAATAGTATTTTGTGGTTAGTCCATGCTGAATACTGTTACCTTAATGTGTTGTATGAAATTGGAACATAGGATCTATCCTGACATGCTTCACATATGCTGTTTATATTTTCTTATTATTAATTAAGTTATTTAACTTGAAATGTCTAATTTTTTGGAATAAATGGTAATGTAAATGGACTGTGCTCATATAGCACTCTTCTAGCCTGACTAGTCAAAGCTCTTTACAACGTGAGCCAGCATTCACCCATTCACACAAACATTCATACACTGGTGGCAGAGGATACTGTGCAAGGTGCCACCTGCTCATCAGGAGCAACAGTCATTCACACAAACACTCACACACCGATGGAACAACCAGCAGGAGTGACATGGGATTCAGTGTCTTGCCCCAAAAACACTGCAGTGGCCAGGAACTGAGCCACCTGCCTTCTGATCAGTGGACAACCACTCTACCTCATGAGCCACAGCCATTAAAATTCTAAAAATGTTAGAATTAAAAATTAAAATTCTGCAAATCTTACAGTAAACTCTGCTTCTTTACCTGCTGAGGACCTCTTTGTATGGGGGGCACTCAGCCAAAAATATTTTTTGAAGATCTTTTTTCTTCTGAATAAGTTTTCTCGCCACACAACCCTCGAGATTTTATGTCCATATAGTTGGAGTGCAGATTTCATCCTTGTACTGCGTGCCTCTGCTCAGCCTCCCTGTCTGTCTGTGGCTCACACAGACCTGCATCTGTCCATAACAGACAGAGAAACAGAAACAGTAAACCTGACCACACTGTTATTGGCTTGAGGCTACACAAAGGTGTACAAAGGCAATGTCCAGAAAGGTCCCCACACAACAAAGTCCTAAGAAAACAAGGAAATACAGGCAATGGAGATACAGACACCACCACACACCTGGAGACTCATAAGTGAGGACTGAGAAAAGTTGCTTTGTATGAGTCTATTTGTTGTTTTTTTCTTTTAGAAACGCTGCATGTTATACCTTTTAAGTTCATGGGGGCAGCTGTGGCCTAGAGATTGGAGAAGCGGCTTGCGATCGGAAGGTCGCTGGTTCGATTCCCGGGCGCTTGATGCAGCCCGCTGCTCCTGTGTGTTTCACTGCATGTTGCATATGTGTGTGTTTCAATCAGTGATGGGTTAAATGCAGAGAAGTAATTTCCCAGCTTGGGATTAATAAAGAGTGAGTCAGGCCTTTTAGTCCATTATCAGTGTCTGACCTCATTATTGTTCTACTGCATGAATGGGCAAACTTTCCCGCAGAAACACTCCAGAATCTTGTGGAAAGCCTCGCCAGAGGAGTGGAAGCTGTTACAGTTGTAAAGTCCTAATTGGTGTAATGATCAGATGGCCCAATACTTTTGGCTATTTAGCGCTACAAGTAATTAAAACCATAAACACAATAACCAATGCCACAATAAAACCATATCATTATTTAAAATTTTGCATTTTATAAACATGTTTAAACATGTCTGGTGGATCTTTAAATAGAATTGTATCTTTTATTTAAACTTACTAAAAATAAAATAAAAATAAATAAATAACTGATACACAGTAAACCAAGCGGTGCTGTTGTTGACTGTCTGTCAAGGCAAAATGTATCTTGCCCTGTGGCCATTTGTGGGTGTCAGGGTACATACGCAATGTAGAGACAGCAGGAGAAACAAAGTGTTAATGGGGACCCAAGAGATTATTTCTGCCCCTGGGCCCCATAGAGGTTTAGTCCAGCCCTGTCATTCATAGCTGGTTATCACAGTGCTCTGACAGTTGATCATTTTTAATCATCACAGCAGTACATACCTCCATTATACATATTGTTATTCTTTTTTCCTTTTGTTTTTTTCTTTCACCAATATTATTTTTCAAAAATGGGCCACTGTTGTGTTGATGTAAATTTCTAAGCCCTCATGAGCATGTTTCTGTCAGTAAATAAAACAGAGAAATAACCTACATAGATTAAAAAAGGAGTTACATAAAAGATGCACACTTTTTTGTTCTGGGCTGCATGTATCCCTAATGATGCTGACAGAGTGATTTTGGGCTGTTGTTTTGCTTTTTGTTGTTGTTTTTTTAGATGGAGGCAGATTTTTATTTTATTATTTTTTTTTTTTTTTAACAGGAATGATTTCAAACCTTTAACCCTGTTCTGCTCTGTGTACCATCACTGCTATTTTTTCACCATCTGTCAGCAGGAAACTGTGAGAGGTACAGCACATCAGTCACTTCAGTCCGACTTTCTGTGTGTGTGTGTGTGTGTGTGTGTGTGTGGTTACGCAGTAGCAGCATTAGTGATGACAGCTATGCTATGAGTACACCGCGTGCCTCCATTAGTGCTTCATACTTTTTTTCTCTGTTAATCTTTGATGAGGTTGTCGTGTAAGAAGATAAAATATGACTGTCAAACTCACTAACCCGACCCCTAGTCAGAGAGCACCACACACACACACACACACACACACACACACACACTATATATATATATATATTCAGAAAGTCACAGACAGATACACTCAAAAATGCATTACTATTCATTCCTCAAGACATGGATTGAAGGAGTTGCTGAGCAGCTTCACTGGGATGTTCTGCTGTGTGTGGCCTGCAGGGCTGGGCTTTTCCCTTCACCACAGGCACAACACACACTGGGGGAGAAGATGACGGACAGAGAAGGAATCAGTTCTTTTAGTAACCATTCAACATTAGAAACTGTCTTTACTGTCAACTGGCATTAAAATAAAATAAAATAAAAACAGGGAAACTGACAGGGATTCAGTCTCCAAACACCGTCATGAATTCTTTTTCACTACGACAGCAAGCCAGTGAAAATGCAGGCCTGCATGCATGTTGAGATTACTTCTTTTAATTCATGAAAGTATGATATATACATTTTTTTAAGTTATTTTTTAATTGTTTCTGATGGCAAATGTCATTTTCTATTATATTATATTGGGCTAACAGTGTAAAATCAGAATAATACTGATTTGGCAAACAGTGTTTTGTTGTGTGTTGCGCTGTGAGACTGGAGATGTAATTGAGGTCATCTACACAGAATAAAAAGCAGTCTGCTTCATTAGTGTTTGAATGAAAATGTTGTTTTTTTGCCCACAAAAAGAATGCATTAGCGCACCGTGTCAGTTAGACTTCAGCACGTCTGTACAAATGATGAGGTAATATTTGAAAGTTTAAAATAAGGTAAAGTTTGATTGAATGTTTGAAAGAAATTAATTTAGATTTAGATAGATAAATCCGTTTGGTGGAACGCCCTTTCCTTTAGAGTTTTAGTGTGTTTTGCTTTAATTTGCGGACGTCAGAGTTGTACCATGGCGCTAATCTCTTTTGCTTTATTATTTTCTCTGATTTTTTTAAGGGAGCAATAGATTTGAGTGTTTTTCTCAATGAGTTTTCAGCACTGTCCACAAAAAGATCAATTTTGGAGGGGCTATAGTTAGCAATCTACGTTGTGGATTGTCAGTCCGATCCAAAAGGTGCATTTACACATGACTTAGGTGTTTTTCACTATCAAGATCAGGGGCCTGTTCAACAGTGACCCATAACATAATGAAGCATTGTGTTCTTTCGTCAGAGCTGAAGCTGTGATGAAGACAAATAATCCCATTTAAAGTCAAAATTAAGTCCAGTAAACTCAGTAAAGACAAGTAGGTGGTCTTTATTTTTGAACAGGTCTACGAGTCTCTAATTATCCTCTGGGGACCATCAATGTCTATATAAAATTTCATGGCAAAGTTCATTGTGTTTCCAGTTTCCATGCATCATTCTCCCTGTTCTCTTCACATCTGCATGGGTTTCCCCACACAGGCATGCTGGTTTAACAATATGGTATCCAGATGTGCATTTAAATATTTTTACTTGCTGTAATAATTCTTCTTGTTCATGCTGTCTGTGCGATGATCCTTTCTCAGTGTGGCAGAACATTAGCCGTGCTTGTTTTGTGTAAAAATGCATTGCAAAGGGCGACCAAAGTTAATATGCGGTTTCAGCATCAGTGTTAATATGTTGCCATCTGCACGTTGAACTTTTAAAGGAGCAAACTGTGAAATATGGCCAGAATTCCAAGGTTGCTCTAAAAATATATGGGAGAGTGAAACACGAGAGTAATCACCAACTGCTGCTCTGCTTGGCTAAGCTGATGCTAATTAATCAGTTAATCAGTGCAACCTGTTTGTTTCTTTTATGCTTTTTTTTAATTGTGTTTCTCCATTGTGAGACATCGTTTAGAATATCACTGGGTAGAGCTAAATTCCTATCAGTGAAAAGGGCGGACATTAGATTTTGTTGGACCACTTTGAAGAGATGAGAATTATTATCAGATTCGGTCCAACAAAGATGAAAAAAGCAGAATTTTTTCTCTTTCTTTCTTAAAACTACAAAGGCAGTACAGTCAAAGCAGACAAATAAAATGAGAGACAGATGGCAGAGGGAGAGAGAGAGCAAATCACATCCTTAATCTTAATGTTTAATACTCAATATTTAATCAGATATGTTCTAATTAATTACAAATTGTTTAATAATATTTCCAAATGATTAAAAGATTATCCTCTGCTTTGATTATTATAAACTCCAAACATATACACGATTAGATTTTCTAATTAAACTCATCCTTCCTCCTTTATGCTTGAAGGCACACTTGGAATTATTAAAGGCAATTTTAGCTTTTCTAAACATGGCACATATCCACTGTTTAAGTTCCAAGTTCAAACAAAGAGCTATATGTCTTCCATTTTCAGATCAAATACATTTAACAGCGCGCTGAACTCAAACATTTTAACAAGCCCTCCAGTGAAAGTCAAGATTTTAACCTTGTTAACATGTCCACATGGTGTTTTCTATATACTACAGTGCCACAGATGAGCATCTCCAACTTGGAACTAATGAATTAGTGAGAAACAGATTGTGACGACCAGGGTTTCATACATCACATTCCTAAGGAGCCAATCCCATCAATTTTCAGGGAGGGGCAACAGTGAAACGTGGTGTAGCTACATATCACTACTTTCAAAACAATGGCTCGGTTCGTGTTCAGGTTGTAGAGCTTCAAAAGGGGAAATGATGAGCCTTCATGAATTAGCAAGATCTGAAAGCTTCCAGACGAAACTCAGGCTTGCAGTTGCCGTTTCCCAGAGCACAGTTCTGAAAATCAGAAAAATGCTCGCGCTGCAGGTAAGTGGAGGAGGGGTGGGTAGAGACAGAGATGGGGACTATTTAGGGGACACGCACTACCTGAAGACAAAGGTGTAGGAGTACATTTAAGCCATTTTACAGCATGAGAGGATTTTATTGATTTATTTATTTTTATCAAGGCAAAATATTCTAAGTGTGTAATTTTGATTGATTCAGAGGAGTTTTTAGGGGTTTCACAGAACCAGTGGATAAACTTTAATTAGAGCGGTTAAATGATGGTCTATTTTGGACAGTCTCCACAATTTGTATTCAGCATATGTTTGCACCTGTTTGTTCTATTGTAGTTTATATTGATAACAATACAACATATATATTGGGAGAACCTTTCGTGGTTTTCCAGGCCTTTTGTGTTGCTGAGCTTGCTAATTAGTTCCTTCTTTTAAAGAATGTTCCAAACTGTTCTGGCCACTCCCAATGTTTTTGCTACCTCTCTGTTGGGTTTATTTTATTTTTTTCAGCCTCTTGATGGCTTCTTTCAGTTATGTAGACACCTCTTTGGACCTCATGTTAAGTGTTCCAAAAAATCGCTGTTAATTTTTAAATGGTTATTATTATAACTATTAATTGGTGCTGCAGGCAGTAGACAATCATGCTGATGAGATTTGAGTTTGAGAGCAACTGCAGAGTTGGAGGTAATTTTCTCTATATATATCTTTTATAAAAATGTGATCTACATGGACTAGCTCTGAGGTCATGGCGAGTAACACAGGTGCTCCCCAAGGCACAGTCCTGGAGGTGGCAGGAGTCAGAGTTGTAACAGAAGTCCAAGGTGTAAAACGTGAGGGGGAATTGTGCCAGACGTCTTAGAAGGATAGATAGATAGATAGATAGATAGATATTTTATTCATCCCTAAGGAAAATTCACAAAATTCCAGAAGTATCAGATAAAAAGGCATGCAATAAATACTAATAAAAGAACACGACTCAAAAATTACAAAGTACAAAGTCTGGTACAAGCAGAATGTGTAATAATTTAAGGTGTATTGGTGAACAGTGTGTAGTGCAGATTCCAGTTCAGAACAGTGAACAATGTTACAGTTGTTAATGTTTCCGTCACCGAGTGGAGTTGGAAAGCTGCATGGCGTCGGGGAGGAATGATCTCCTCAGCCTGTCAGTGGAGCAGGACAGTGGCAGCAGCCTGTCACTGACGCTGCTCCTCTGCCTGGAGACGATGCCGTGCCGTGGATGCTGTGTATTGTCCATGATTGACAGGAGCTTGCTCAGTGCCTGTTGCTCTGCCACAGATGTCAGGCTGTCCGGCTCAGTGCCCACAACAGAGCAGGCCTTCCTCACCGGTTTGTCCAGACGTGAGGCATCCCTCATTTTGACACTACCTCCCTAGCACACCGAGAAGAGGGAAAAAGGGTGCTTGCCACAACAGTCTGATAGAACATCTGCGGCAGCTTTGTGCAGATGTTGCAGGACGCCAGCCTTCTCAGGAAGTACAGTTGACTCTGTCCTCTCCTGCATTGAGCTTCTGTGATGGCAGTCCACTTCATCATCCAGCTGCATTCATAGGTATAAGTCTCTACAATCTCCACACAATCCCTGTTGATGGTCACAGGCTCCGGGTGAGGCCTGGACCTCCTGAAGTCCACCACCATCTCCCTGGTCTTGGTGGTGTTGAGGTGCAGGTGGTTGGGGTTGCACAATGCGACGAAGTCCTGTATCAGTTTCCTGTATTGCTCCTCCTGTCCACTCCTGATACAGCTCACGATAGCAGTGTCGTCTGCAAACATTTGCAGGACTCAGAGTCCAGAAGTCTGGAGAGAACACGGTCCTCTGTGGCGCTATCATGCTGCTGTCCACAGCGTCAGACCTGCAGTCCCCCAGTCACACATACTGAGGTCTGCCTGTCAGGTAGTCCGTAATCCATGCCATCAGGTGTGAGCCTACTCCCATCTCTATCAGTTTATCTCCAAGGAGCAGAGGCTGGATGGTGCTGAAGGTGCTGGAGAGGTCCAAGAATGTAATCCTCACAGCACCGCTGCCCCTGTCCAAGTGAGGGAGGGACTGGGATAGCATGCAGAGTATGGCGTCCTCCACTCACACCTTCTCCAGGTAGGGTTGAGGGCATGGCAGACCTATGGCCTCAGGTGGTGTAGTAGCCACTCCATGGTCTTCATCACGTGTGACGTCAGGGCGAACGGCCTGAAGTCACTCAGCTCTTCAGGTCATGGTCTCTTCTGGACTGGGATGATGCAAGATGTTTTCCACAGCTGAGGGACCCTCCCCAGTTCCAGGCTCAGGTTGAACATGTGCAGTAGAGGGTTTCCCAGCTCCAATGCACAGGCCTTCAGCATCGTGGGGATACTCCATCTGGACCCACTGCCTTGGGATGAAGTTTGTCAGCTCTCCGCACACCTGGGCTGCCGTGATTTTGAGTGGGGGGACATTCACCTCTGTGCTCGTGTCGAGTGGGAGAGCAGAAGGGGGGTGAGGGGTGTGGTGTTCTGAAACGAGAGTGAGTTGGATTGGTCAAACCTGTTAAAGAAGTTATTTAGCTGGTTCACTCTCCCCACATGTCCTTCAATGCTGGCACTCCGCTTTGAACTGCAGCCGGTGATGATCTTCATCCCATCCCACAGAAAAAGGTTGCGATCTGCTTTCCCCAGTGCAGGCAGCGGGGTGGTGCGGGGACGGGACTTTGTTTTCAAAGCGAATCGTTGATTCCTCGAATAAGTGAGTTTAGGTGTGTTAAGGATAGAAAATAATCAGATGTAATCAGGTGTTCCAGAAAGCAAAAAAGAAGCACAAAACACACAGGGCTGCCAAATGAAGAGAAAGTCTTTTGACAACTTTGCCATTGTCAGATGTAACAGCACAGACTGAGTAGACAAGAAGTGGTAGCAATGATAAAGGTGATATGCTAATT
The DNA here is from genome assembly GCF_020382885.2 of Scatophagus argus. NCBI lineage: Eukaryota > Metazoa > Chordata > Actinopteri > Scatophagidae > Scatophagus > Scatophagus argus. The sequence goes on along the minus strand of NC_058505.1, from coordinate 21,734,738 downwards.
TATTCATTAAAGTTGCTCATTTAAATTTGGTATTTTCATGGACTTTCATTTATATTTTTATATCAATATATTGGGGGGGACATTTTGAGCACATTTGAATATTGTTGGCTGTCCCTCCAATATATTTTATAATTACTGACTCTGTTGCTCAGGCATCAACCTTACGTCATATTTACCCTTGTTTGGTTGCCTAGTAAATAGATTAAATGGACAGCAGAGAGAACATTACCACTGAAGTGATGACATAAATAGTGATGTGATGAATGGTAACACTAAAGTTATGCTTTGAGAAAAATGACTGAACTGCACAGTGACTACAGATCTCGAAACAGAACTCAACAAACGATTAAAATGAGCAGAGTGAGAAATAATTTCTAGCTGGAGCTGGAACTTGGATCTCTCGTCTGCCAGACTCAACAGAGAGAGTTTAATGAAGGTGCTGTTGCTTTTTTGAAGTCGCTAATTACATCTCATCATGTGGGTCTCACATCACACAGCTAAAACACACCTTTTTGCTCTGTTCCCCACATCCCATCGATTGAGACTGACTGAATGCATCTGGCCATCAATGGCTGAGTGTTGCACCACTCTAACTTAATCAATATGCCACTTTAAGCAAAAGTCCACTTACGAAATTTTCCTTTCAACCATGCAACATCAAAGACAAGACCTCCGTGCTGTAAAAACAGTCTACTACATGTGATTATTTCTGTGCCTTCTTCATTCAAATGACGGATAAATACATACATACAACCTCATGTAAATCTAACAATAATGCAAAGCAGATCAGCTGACTTTGTCTTCTGTATTCTTGCATCAGCCCACAATCTGATTCTGATACAAGGAAGAAAGATCTGAGGTTTGTAATGGGATAAGATTATCTATTTATACCTAAAAGCCAGAACAACACATGTGACTCTTTTTTTAGCACCACTCTCTGAATATTGACACACTGCTGCAAAATTGGATTTGACGTGTACTGTAAATTTCCTGCATTTGTCATTTCACATCTGACTAAAAAAGGAGCAATTCACAAGAATGGACCCTGGCAATTCTTTTTCAGTACAAACCAAAAGCACAGCTATCAGTAGTACATAATGACATACGTATATAATGGCAACTAAAAAGCCTGACATTTTTTCTCAGGAATTGGCGAAGACCAAATGAGAGCTAAAAGGAGTGAATATTTGATTAGCATTCATTTAGCAGACACCGACACTACCACAAATGAATGCTAACAATGCTCTGTCTGCTGGATGTATAAAAAGGTAATTATTTTTACTAAAACATTAGCCAAGCTACTTCACAAAGTGATGAGCAGAAACTTAATTAGTTTAGTTATGGTGATGGCTCTGGACTCTTCTACTCTCAGGATGGCCATTTGTTAAAATAAGGATTAAACATTCCATCTTCCCAGAGAAAAAAACATGAAATGTGCCTATCTTTACAGAAACTCTGACCCATGCATATGGGCATTTTGCAGACGCAAATGCTGGAGTTGTGAACAGAAGCCAGATTTGACAGCAATGTCTCAAGCATTTAATATCATTCAAACTTCTGTTTCCAAATGACATCCCACTGTGGGGGATACCACTGATTGCTGCAGTCATTTGGTAAAGTGTGAAGCAGTCAGACTGCTGTGAACATGAATAGTGTGCTAACTCTGGTGTGTAATACTGCAGGATGGATGCAGAGACCCACACTGTCCTCACACTGCTAGAGGACTACATCAGTGGAAGAATTAACAGCATGTGTTTTCTAACCTCCACCTCCATCAGAAAAAAAATCATTTTCCTCATCTTCTTCTCAGTTGTTGCCATGATTCACCATAAACATCAGAAGTCTCATTTCTATAGGTGCTTTGACTATTTATGGATGAATGTTGGCATGCGGGCAAAGTTAAGAGGCTGATCGACATGTGCACAATTCTGAGTTGATTGACGTATTTATAAAAGTAAACTGCACACAGACAGGCAAACTCAAGGTCTTATGATTCAGAATATTTTCTGGTGTATGTTCATTTCCTCATTTGGACTTGCACAGGCATTGTGGGTTCTCTACAGAGTTATACAAATGAGTCCACTGAACTAACTCATTTTCAGTTGAAAAGGTGACCCAAAAAAAAAAGAGATGGGTGGAATTCTGGCTTTTGAAAGCACAATTTTCAAACATAACAGAAATAAATGAATTTCTGTAAAGGTATATTATTTTCAACAAACATTTTGTGAATTTATTTTACATACAAGTGTTAAAAGAAATCCCCAAACATGATGTTGAAACAGAAAAACAAATCTCTGATTCAAGTCTACTGAGTCTGGACTTAAGAGACAACTAATGGTATCTGCTTTGAGATTCCCCAACAGAAGACATACTGTTCTTAGCTGTACACGTGTGTGTGTGTGTGTGTGTGTGTGTGTAAGGGGGGCGGGGCAGGGGGACCTCTGAGTCTTGTGGCTTACCCTCTTCCCACACTTCTCTGAATTCTTCATACCTTCTTACTCTCCCTGTGCTGTTAAATTATAGATACGAGCTGCTGCACTGACTGTACCAACTCTCTCTGCAGCTGTGCATCAACACAGCCATTATCCACTCACTCCTATGGAGCCTTGGTGTCCTGACGGCAGAGGAAGTGTCTTGACATAAAGCGATATGTTTTGTGTAACGCACAACTTTGAGAGCATAAACTGAGACATGTTGTTGGAGAGCTTGTTGTCTGATTATGCACAGTCAGTAATATGCCTCTGATGTTGGTGTACTCATGCACTCTGTATCTTTGTTAATAGTTTCTTATTAGCGCCAGCCTGTGCAGTAGGATTAGCTGGTCTACCTTAGGTCAGTCCACCTCAAGACTCATTATGGTCCAATAGACATAGCTCCTTTATGCTCCCCCTACACAGTATAACAGGCAAATTATCAGGGTGGTCCTCATTCCGTGGGGCTGTGGTGAGAGTCATATTGGGTTTACTCATACAGCCCAGTAATCACGATTTGCCCCAAGGGACTTTACCAGCTGGACAGCATCATGAAGAAGGAAATAATAATAATAATAATAAAGAAAAAGAATAGCAGCAAGAGGAGGGGGCTGTCTCCAAGGACGGACGGACGGACAATAGGTGTTACATGTACAGATTAAGGACACTGAGCAGAGAGAGAGAGAGAGATACAACAACATGCAAACTAGGAAGACGAGAGGAGAGACTGAGTCTCCTGGGGGACAGTGATCCAGATCCAAACATCTGGATGAGACACTGACAGCCAGGGAAGGAGGGGGAGGGGGTGTCCGAGGTTCTAGCATCTTCTGCGTTTTACGTCATGGGTGAAGAGATTGTTTTTAAAGTTAATTAATGTATGCGTATACTTGCCCTCCTGCATCCGTAAAGCTGTGTGTGTATTCTCTCTGTGTCCCCAGGCCTGAGCTTAATCCAGAGTGTGTGTGCTCATCTGGTGCAGCATTTACACCACTCCTTTCACTGCACAATCGAGTGCTGATGTCTTTGCACCTTGCACATTTATTTTTAGTAGTGTGTTAGTGTGAGTGTAATATTACTTGTTTTTTTGTTTGTTTGTTTTTTTATTTTATTTTATTTATTTATTTATTTATTTTGCACCGGCCTTGAGTGGCTCTACTAATGGTTCTTGTAAAATAGAACAACTGCTCTCTTGAGAAAATGCACAGCTCTGAAGAAAGAAGAAAAACACAGAGGACAGAAGATAATCTTTGGATTAATTGCAAAGAGCGTATAAATAATTTCAAATCAGAATGTAATTGCAAAGAGAATTAACCTGTGGTTACCATGATGACCATCTTAGTTTGGAGTTTCAGTGTGTTAATATTTCCTTGTATTGCTAGTATTTGGTCATACACTAAAGTATTGGTCCCATTTTATTCTGATAGCAGCATGAATGCCCGAACTAAAGTTTGTGGCAATCCATCCAGTAGTTTTTGAGATACCTGCTTACCAAGTTGTTAGAAATTCTTGCGTCTTATGCAACTTCTCCTGAGACTAAAACTGTGGACAATACTTCCTCATCCTCCTCTTACAATACTGGTGGTGCTGTTTGCTAAGGAGAGGAGTAGTGCAGCACTGTGCTACCTTGTTTCCAAGCAGTGCGGGAGGAAACTGTGACCTTGAAATTCTTATATGTTATTACGATACAGATGGAAATAACCAAATCTGAGAAGTAGCATAAAACAGAACCGTTTACTGCAATGCATTCTATTTGAGTTCTCCTTTCCAGTAATCGATTATTTAATTTAAAGCCATGGAAGGATGCTCCATCCGGCAGATCATTGCACAAACAACAAATGAATTTAATCTCCATCTAATGTATTTCATTTCCTGAGCTTTTCTCTTTTAATGAACAACTAACACCTGATCTTATTTTTTCTCCAGGGTCTCATTTGTGGAAAGCTTCACTCGGTGATGTTCACTACAAGAAGGAAAACTCAGCAAAAACACTGCTTTGTACGTGTTTTGATAAATAGAAAGGAGTTTGAATATTTTTATATTCGCCACTGTATCATCAAATATGATAATACATTTTCACTGTACATGTAAATGATGATGAAATTATGAGAGCGCAGCCACTTCCTCAGTCAAATAAGAATAAATGCTCCCCTGTTTTAGCACTGTACAATTCAAAAGATACCAGAAAAAGAAGACCATATGGTTGTTAGTTCATCTAAGGACAGCAATGGGTAAGGGACATGGAGGGTTGAGAATTTGTGCCTGTTTGTGATAGTTAATGAGACACATTTTCTAGAGAGTATGTCAGCATTTAACTCATTTTTGGATAGGCAAGTAATAAATATCTTTGTCCCAAGAGCTTATTTTGTGTTTGCATGCACCAAATAGGTTTTCCTCCAGTCCTCGGTCCCCTAAGATCTGTGACAGCCTGTTGTCTGGCTAGGACTGCTGCTCTCTGATCCACTGGCTAAACACGTTCACACATCCAATGTGCTGTGTTCACAGCTGCTCTGGTGTAGCCACATAGAAAATTGGCTCTGATCAGCCAGGCCTGAAAAGGTTCAAAAGTTGAGATGTGTCCAAAAACACAGGTCTCCTTGAGGCTGTCTGCCACCATCTAAGCCAAGCCTTTATTGATTTGTGGCATTATCTTTCGTGCTTCACTTGACATTTGTGGGGCATGGTCAAGTGTAAAAAACAAAAACTAAAAGTGACAGATATGGTACGCCCTTATCCTCTTTTTCATGCTTCTAAAAGAAGTCAAAACACTAGATAAGGACACTGCCCTCTCTCTCTCTCTCTCTCACTCATACACACACACACACACTCACAGTTGTGTTGCCATCACTTTTTAGGACATTACATAGACTTACATTTATTTCCTGGAGGCTTAACCACCACCTAACCATAACAATAATCATTACTTGCCTAATCCTAAGCCTTACCTTAACCTAATCCTAACCTCAGCCTAACCTTAAAGCAAGTCTTCATCCTGGTATTTAATGATTTACACTGTGGGGACTTGTGTTTTGTCCCCATAAGTAGAATGGGTCCTATCAATGTGACTGTGTAAACAGATTTTTGTCCCCCACATCAACATGAATACACATCCACGCACACACTAATACAAAGTCTTGACTTTCTTAAGGCATAGCAGAAGAAGACACAGATTTGTCTACACATACTCAAATACTCAAATACAGACACCATAACTGCATATGTGCGCACCCAAAAATACCCACCCACTCACACTTTTCAGAATCCATTGTGCCAGCCTTGTGTGGGCTGTGGAGCTTTAAGCTGTTTCTGCATCCTTGGGCACTTAAGTTCAAACATCTCTCTTTGACTGCTGCATCCATGCAGACACTGATTACCCCAACCACCAGCTTCAAGAAAAGGGAGATTTTATTTTTTGCAATAATGTCACTTGATTTTTTTTAATGGCATTTGTGCATGAGCACAACTTCTTTTTTTTGTTCAATACAAATGAGTTGACGAAGCATTCTGCTTCATATTCATTAAGCCTCTACTGTAGCCCCCTGAACAGGAACAGCCGGAGGTTTGGTGTGTATCTGAGGTGGCCAGTTATTGTGTTGTGTTTTTTAAGAAAAAGGGACAGGAAATATCATCGGTGTGTTAGCAAGAGAAACAGGAGCAGGACCCAAATGGACATAAAAAGCAAAGTTTTCTCAGGTCTGGGTCCAGACTGATGAGTAAAGCAGGTCTCAGGGCGATCCAGAGGCAGGACCAAAGACAGGAGCTGTTCCGATGGAAGGCCTGGATGCTGGCAGTGCCGGTGGAGCTGCTTCTGGAAACACAGCTCTTCAGGATAGACAGCAGGATGACCAGATAGCAGAACTGCTCAGCAACTCTGAAGAATGACTTGGAGGTCTGTGATACAGGTGAGCCTACTTTGGAGGCCTTTGACAGTTGCGAACCACTCTGGAGGCCAGAAGGCAGAGGCAGTGAGGATGGGGATTAGGAATGGCATCCGGCATCAGAAGATTTGACTGTCAGCTGGCTACTGAATAAGCATCTGGTTTCTGGCTGTGTGCAGGACTGGCGGACTGCTGGAGTGCAGAGGAGGAGATAATAGTAGGAGTGGTAGTGGTAGTAATAATGATAATAGCAATGTGGAAATCTGATGAAATGGTAACCATAGCCGTCAGTGTCAAGCAGGACCACAGCAGGAGGTCCAAACTTGATCCACTGGAACCTGAGAGATGAGGAAGGACAAAGACTCAGGGGAAGACGTCAAGTTAGTGACATGCATTAATGGACATGCATTAATCAATGTCATTTGATGAAGGTAGGGCTGTCACAATCTCACGTTATTTTCACCACATGATGATGGTGACCAAAAGAATTCCCACTAACAGTATTATTGGGATATGTCTAGAAATTTTGAAAAGAAATGCTATCCATGAAATTCATCATCTTTTTATTGTGTTATGTCATATTTTTGGCAAATAAGTTACACTCAAAATACACATGATAGGAGGTAGAACGTCAGTTTTGATCATTGTAAATATGGGTATACCTTTATTTTTTTTAAAAAAAAAATTTAATTTTCACAAGTAACAAATCTTGACATCTGGCAAATTAAAATCATAATTAAATGCAACACCTCCACCTACTCAGCTAAAGTAGATCATAATAATACTCATTGAAAACAATTCAGCTTTGTCTTGACAGCCCAAATTCAACTGACCCTATCACATTGGACTCATTACCTTATAATTGGATTGTAAAACAGTACTGTGGCAGGTTGCATCAGTGACAGTACAAATAAAAGCCAGTACCACTCTGTCTACCACTCTGTCTACCTGTCTCTTCCACTGTGCTTTTGTCAAGACAGAGAAAGGGAACCTGGCCTTTGTCATGGGCAGTAGCATAATAAGACTAAATAAATCAAATCTTTTATTTGCCTGTATTCTACGATAGTGATATACATTTTCAATGAAGACAAATAAAATCTTTTCTGTTAAAATTTTGACCTCTGTGCAGCTTAATTGTTTGCTTTTATTTGAATGATTTGAATGAACATTTAACTGAACAAACTATCACATTTGAGATGTGTGACTCCCTCTGGACCAGCTCCTATTTTTTTCTTTTCTTTTCCTCTTTTTATTTTTGAAAGACAATATAACCTGGTATGTCTCTCTAACCAGAGGTGACAGCAAAAACATTGCACTGGTGAATCATCCAAGGACTGCATTGAAATCAGTCTCTTTGAACTCTGATGCCTGATGTTATTTTGTGAGGGAAAAATGATTCAGGAATTTCCAAATCTATGTCGCTCTATTCACTTCCCATCTAATGCAATCAGCAAAGCCAAGCATATCCCAGCTTTCATCCTTTTGATCAGAAGGAAAAACAATTTACACCTTTTCATTTCAGAGGCAGTGTGAAATGAAAGCAGAATAAAGGAGAGTCAGTAGAAAGGGCACAAGACAGAGAGAGATGGGAAATGGTGGGGTGTTAGCAAATGGGTGAAAAGCACTGAGCACATTTCATCAAAGCAATTCGTCATAAACGTGCCCAGTACACAAACCACACACTCACTCATTCACACACACACACACAACACAGAATTACATGTTTCAAAGAGCCACTCCACAGGAGCTGAGAACTTAGTACAATTGAATTTAGGCCACAGATTAAACGTTCTTCAAGCCAAGAAAAAGTCATGTATGTATCACCATATCTATACATATATATATACACATATATATATATATATATATATATATATCCATCCATCCATCCATCTTCTTCCGCTTTATCCGGGACCGGGTCGCGGGGGCAGCAGCTTGAGCAGGGATACCCAGACTTCCCTCTCCCCAGATACTTCCTCCAGCTCTTCCGGGTGGACCCCAAGGCGTTCCCAGGCCAGCTGAGTGACATAGTCCCTCCAGCGTGTCCTGGGTCTTCCTCGCGGCCTCCTCCCGGTGGGGCATGCCCGGAACACCTCCCCGGGAAGGCGTCCAGGGGGCATTCGGAACAAATGCCCGAGCCACCTCAACTGGCTCCTTTCGATGTGGAGGAGCAGCGGCTCTACTCCGAGCTCCTCCCGGGTGACAGAGCTCCTCACCCTATCTCTAAGGGAGCGCCCCGCCACCTGGCTCCAGGGTGAGGCCCCGGTAACGCCAATCCGGGCGACGTACACATCCTTGCTGTTTTTTCTTTCATCTGGGGCTTCTGAACCGCTCTTTGTCTGACCTGTCACCTAGAACCTGTTTGCCTTGGGAGACCCTACCAGGGGCTTAAGCCCCCGACAACATAGCCCCTAGGATCACTCAGGTACTCAAACCCCTCCACCACGTTAAGGTGGCGGTTCAAGGAGGAGGTGAGGTGACATTCCATGTCCCCATAGCTAGAGTTTTTGTCCGGGGTTTGGGTCGCCGGGATCCCCGTCCACAGCTGCCGCCCAAACCACATTGCACCGGCCCCTTCTGAACCCTCTCGCCTTCTGACTGAAATATTTTCACACGTTTTAGATTTTACAGTATGTGTATTGCCTTTTTGGATGTGAATTTGCAGTGTGAGAATGTGTAAAATATTTATGTATGTGGCATATCATTACATTACTGCATCACCTACAGTGTAGGGAGGGGTGCATTGGCAAAGGTGTCACAGCTGCCCCAGAGGATTTATATGTTTCCCCTTCCCTGTATCCCAGTACTTACTCCTCTGTCTGTCTCTCTCTCTCTCTGTTTGTGTCGTCATAGTGTGTGTGTGTGTTGGTGTTCTCAATTCCTAACTTCTGACTCTGCTCATCGCTGTAAATTACCTCTTTCTCTCTGAAACACAGCATCAGTCAGGATTTGGCCTTTAATGCTGGCATGTAGTGGACAGGGCTGGCTGAAAGGAAAGCACACATTGGAGATGATGGGACCCAGCACAAAGTATCCAAGCATCCCTGTCCTTTGTAACATTTTTTCGGCTGCTCCTGGGAGATAACACGGAATTCCGACACATACAGGATATGTAATCCCTCCAGAAAGTTCTAGGTGCACCCTGGGGCCTCCTCCCAGTTGGACCTGCCCAGAAAATCTCCAAAGGGAGGTACCCTTGAAGCATCCTCATCAGATGCCTGAACTACCTCAGCTAGCACCTTTCAACACGAAGGACCAGCAGCTTTACTCTGAGCTGCTGTTTGGTACGTAAGCACACACAACAACCTTCCCCTCAGCAACATAGCTTAGAGGTGCCCCTCTCATTCTCTAGGGAGAAATCCAACTCAGCATGGTTCATTCAACCTGGGCATCTCAAGAAAAGGAGTCAGTCCAGTCCCTCTCCAGAAGTTTAGTTCCAGAACCCATGCTATGTGTACAGGACCAGAATGCAAGGCCAGGGATCAGCACATCCGGATCTCCTTTTGCCTCCCACCTGGCATATAGTGCACCCAACCTCAGACACTCTACCTACAACGGATTTGTCCACAGGTCTGCAACTCCTTTCATGCTGTGCCTGACCTATTAGCCACGAGGCATCCAGCCAGCACTCTTCTCTCAGGTGTGACTCCAGGAGTGGCCACTGGTTTCCCTGTTCTGGGCAAGGTTCGACAGCTCTTGTCTGGTCGCTTCACTGGAGTCTTCGAATGTCAGAAAACCAATTTGCCTTGGTAGACCCTAGCAGGGTGTGCTGCCCCTAACAACATAGACCCCAGCTTCACAGGGACCCACAGACTCCCGCTTTGTTTTAAGGTGGAAATTCTTTGGGGGGGTGAACAGATTGTTGTTGATATCTTTTGTATATAAGGCCAGGGCTATGACTACCAACAAAAATCTTTTCCAACATTATCAAAGACATTTACGTGCTTATTAATATTAAAGGTATTCTTTTAACCATTTATTAAACTACCGTTTATTTGGATACGGACAAATGAAGAAATGAACATACCGGTAAATCAAAAAATATTCTGATCTGTAAAATCTTATGCATGCATGCCAATGTGAAATTTCCTTTCATAAAATCCAAACAGAATTGTCCATGTATGGATCTCCCCAGTGCTGTGTCAGAGCTGGAGAAAGGTCTGGCTGCACCAGGCAGGAACCAGACAGTTAATATAAGGGGAAGAAATGCTATGGCTTGTTTGTCTGTCCTTGTTCAGCACTGAGTCCAGAATGCAGATGGTGCTCCTCAAAAATAGTGTCAGGAAAAATTGGGGAGTCAAGCCCTGGCATTAACGTGACTAAAATGACTCATCCCACTGATCTCCTGTACTCTCCTGAGCTACAGCTTCAAAGCATGAAACGACCTGATCTGCCTTGCAACATACTCAGTTCAATTCAATTCAGTTTTATTTATATAGCACCTTATACAATCAAAATTATCTCTTGGTGCTTTACAGAGACCCAGAGCCTGAACCCCTGAGCAAGCAGACAGTGGCAAGGAAAAACTCCCTTTTAACAGGAAGAAACCTTGAGCAGGACCCAACTCACAAGGGAGAACTATCTTGCTGATAGTCAACTGGGTGAAGAAGGAGAAGAAGAAGTAGACAGGACAGAGAGGATGAAAGACAGAGAGAGAAAAACATACATGCAATAAACATCATAAATTACAAAGGACAAACATGACAGGTTGTTATAATTGGAATTCTGAAAGACTATGTATTGTATGTATTTGTTTTTTAGCTGATATGTTGTTTAAGTTAGTTATAATAGTACTCCATAGAAGAATGACATAAAATAATGAATTGTATGTTGACCTGGTGAGAGGAGGGGAGAGGAAGAAGAGGAGAGGAGGTGGGGGAGTAGAGATGGTGGTGGTGTTGAGGGGGTGGGGGAACTGATCATGTTTGTGTCCCCCGCCAGCTTCCAAGTTGGCATTAATATTCAAGAGAAAACAGTTTATGGAAAAGCCTCAGAATCAAACATCAGATCAATGATTTTGATAAACTTCAGTTAGCAACCCAATAAGGAATTTCCCTCATCACGCACATAGATTTTACTCAGGTCATACTCACTCAACCCATCCTTCAAGAATGCAGTTTGACCAGAGCATGTTACTCAGCCAAATGGATAGTTTTCAAGCACTGGTGTGTAGAGAGGAGTTTAAACCCAACTGTACACTACATAGACAAAAGTATTGGAGCACCTGACCATTACACCAAGATGGACTTGAATGACTTTGCATTTTAAATACACAGACAGCATTGCAGCTTTAACAGCCTCCACTTTCCCGGGGAGGCTTTCCACAAGATTTTTGAGTGTTTCAGTGGGAATTTTTGCCCATTCATGCAGCACAAGAATAGTGGTGTCAGGCCCTGATGTTGGACGAAAAGGCCTGGCTCACAATCTCCATTGCAATTCATCCCAAAGGTGTTGGATGGGGTTGAGGTCAGGGCTCTGTGTGGGCCAGTCAAGTTCTTCCACACCAAACGCATCCAGCCATGTCTTTATGGAGCTTTGCACTGGGGTACAGTCATGCTGGAATAGGCCTTTTCTAAGCTGTTGCCACAAAGTTAGAAGCATCACATTGTTCAAAATGTCTTGATATGCTGAAACATTAAGATTTCCTTTCACTGGAAGTAAGGGACCTGGCCCAACCCCTAAACAACAGCTTCATAAAGAAGTGTGCCTGAATACTTTTGTCTAAATAGTGTATGTCTCACATCTCATGCTTTCATTTCATCAACTGTAAGTGGACAGGAATTTGACCTATTAAAACTTGCTGCTTCTATTTCATCGTGATATGAGAGTTTTTCCAGGTGCAACCACTTTCCTGCTAGTGGGCTTGGGGCTTCCTCTTTCTGAAAAGTGCCTGTCACACTAGCTGTTTCGCAGATGTTCCTCTCCTCTGGGAAGGATGCTCCAGAGAGCATCAAAGCGCACCTCACCAGAGGGATTTCGTCTTTCATGGTTTTGCACAGAGGAATGTCAATGGAAGTTACTTGTGTCGCAGGTTCTTGGTCTTCCCCATTCTTTTATTTGTTTAAATCTGCTCATCTCATTTTTTTATGACTCACTCTGAGCAATTTGCCAGAATTTTGGCTGTGAGCTCTACTTTCTGCCTGCTGAAAAGGAGTACCTTCCTACTTTGTTCCTTACTACACTGTTACATCCTCAGCTGTTTCCCATTAAAAATATTACTACCGTAAGTTAAATTTTGTCACAGAGCTCTAAGTAGCTTCTGGAAGATTATTGGCTTGTGCAAAAAATGGCTTCTGGGAATAGTCATTAGTGCCTTTAATTTATGTACAGGACTGCTATCTACTCAGATCTTCTAGAGTTTTTGTTTGTACCTTACTCTTGTTAACCTATAACACATTTTCTGTCGCTGTAATCTATCAAGTAAACTGTATGCCAACCTGTTCAGCCTATCTGCATTTGGGTTCTTTCCTGTGTCCTGTAATGCAAAATCTCCACGATTACTAAAACAACAAATGTCCATCCATTATTTTCTATACCGCTTATCCGTCAGGTTCGGGCGGAGCTTGAGCCTAAACATGCCAGCTGACAGTGGTTGAAAGGCGGGGTACACCGTGGACTGATCACCAGTCAATCGCAGTGTGACACAAAAATACACAAACATAGACAAAGCCACACACTAACACATTCACACCTAGAGGTAATGTAGAGTAGCCAATTAATCTAATGTGCATGTTTATGGGAATGCAGGAGGAAGCCGGAGTACCCGGAGAAAACCCACGCAGGCACAGGGAGAACATGCAAACTCCACAAAGAAGGGCCCACACAAGGACCCAAACCCGGAACCCTCTTGCTGTGAGGCGACAGTGCTAACCACGGCATCACTGCACTGCTCAAACAACAAATGTTATATAAAAAAGTAGTTTAGTACCATGATATTTGTCCTTCTGTGCATCCCTAAATATTTCTTTTAAAACTTCATAAATAATTGTTTTCTTTGCTGAGTATTTCAAGTTTCTCTCGACTGGCATAACATGTTATGTAGGATATTGCACCAATCAGCTGCAACATTAAAACCACCAGCTTAATATTTTGTAGGTCCCCTCTGTATTATCAAAGCAGCCCTGGCCTGTCAGGGAGAACAGATACAGGAACTCTTCTGGGGGTATTGTGTGGTCACCAGGATTAGAATGTTGGATCCTGTGGGTGCTGTGCATTGAGAGGGTGGCTTATTCCAGTGTATACAACAGATTCAGGTTGGCATCAGGGGAGTCTGCAGCCACTGCTGTGGTTCTTGAGACATTCTTGAGCTGTTTTTGAAATGTGACAGGGTATATTGTCCAGCTGAGGGGAAGGGCTGTTGCCATGGAGGGTGTATTTGGTCTGCAACGTTTAGGTGGGTGGTGTGAGTCAAAGAACATCCACATGATTGCCAGAATCCAAGGTTTCCCTCCAGAACATTGCATTGTAAACAGAAGATTAATGTTATTCACTTCACCTGTCAGTGGTCTTAATGTTGTGGTCCTGTCTCCCTGTTATTAAAGGGCATGTACATTTATATATTTAGGTGTTATTATTAATTTTAATTTGTCATTTAAATCAGATCACCAGCTGCACACGCACACCTTATAACAGAGTATCCAGGCTGCTGCAGAAAGGGTTGCAGTGCAGTCCCATACCCAACCTGACTGCTGTAGAAAGGCTGAAGCCAAGAGGTCATAGACTGGGTCCAATCAATTTCCATCTGGCCTCAATGCGAGATAAAGAAGGAAGCAGAAATTACAGGATGTTGAGTGATTTTAGAGAGTGTATATATTCTCTTGAAAATCACACATGGAAGGACTACTAAATTTAAATTTCCATATGACCCTGAGGGAGAACCTGTCAGAGGGAAGACTTGGTTGTGACAGGAAATGGGCACAGTGTGAAACGGAATGAGAATCATTTGAACCATCTTGGAAGCACAGTGGATGAACTGTAGTGCACTGGAATGTTGATGCATGGACAGCAGAAACATAGATCTATAATACTGAAACCCATGAAACCAGACTGCATACATTAGGGAAGGTTATATTTGGTTTGCTTATAATGAAGTAAAACTACTATTACCAAAATAGTCCCCAAAGGTTTGTTTGTTTTTGCAATAAGGTTGTGTTGAAACTTTCTAGAACTGATGTTCTAGATAAATAAGTGGATGGAATTCTAGGTTTGTTTTCTTTCGCTACTTGTCACCAGTGACATCTGTATGGGGAAAGGGTGATTTTTTTTAACCATCTTCTAAGTCTAATTCATTTATGTTCAGGAGCTGAGGCAATTTCTTTGTGGCGATTTCAATAGCAAGATAGTTGCTTTTTATGATCATTAAAAGAAGTGGATGAGGCTCCTTCCTGAGCTTCTTTGGATGATTTTATAAACAAGCACAGGGAGTCCATGATTACATTTTCAAAAGAATCTAATTTGTGTATTGTTAATATTAGGATATGCCCTCTGAATGGTAATAATACATCGATGTCGGGCAGGGCTGTAGACTTGTACCATATGACTACCGGTACTTACAAGCCTGTTACATCTTTGAAGTATTAGCTCCAAATCAGTTTATTAAGTTTGCAAATCGTATTGTTCCGTTTTCTGTTAAAATGTCTAATAAAGACTGAGTATCACTTTTGTGGGACCTCTCAGGACAGTAACTCAATTGCTTAGTTAAAAAAAGACTTTCAAAAAAATAGGACTTTAGAACCTTTTATCTTCTAGCTTACAACAATCACCTTTATTGCAACTGAAGAACAATTTACAATTCTTCCTCAGAGAACAGGAAAATCTTTTTGTAAATTTGATTAAAGAGGAAATAGAGAGACTACCACAAGTTATTTAGAGCAAGATATGGGTTATTTGATAGCAAAGCTTAGTGGAAGGAGTGGAAAAGAATTATGGCAGTCATGCAGAACGCTGAAAATATGCTGTTCAAGTACTCACATAGAAGACCCTCTTAGAAGTTTTTCAGAACAGCCATGATAGAAAATACAAATTCACACAAAATTAAAAAGTGATACTACAGATATTGATGAAAAGAGTGAAATAAAAAAAAAAAAACACAGAAAAGCAACAATATTAATAGAGCTCCTTATATCAATAGGGGAGTTCTGTGTAAATAAGGATCTCAAAAATGGCCATCAGTAAAGCAAAATTATGGAGAGCAGCTTGAATTGAAAAGATACCAAATGAGATATTAAAATCACTTACAATAATCCGCATGTACTGCAATCTGCATTCTGTTATTCTTAATATACATTTGTGTATCATCCATATTTACAAAATCAGTATCTATCTTTATAGAACTAAGAAAATAATTGTACAGTTCCCAGTAAAAGCAGCCAAAATGTAACTTAAAATGCGTGGTACCATCCTAAATGTGCGGTTTTGGTTTAGTCCATATATCATCATCCCACAGCCATGTAAATACAAGAAAAGCACAGAGTCTCTAAATATACACCCATGACTACATAAAGGTTGGGCCTATATTCAAGTGAATACAATATAGAGACAAGATATTTAATGTTCAAACTGATCAACTTTTATGTTTGTTGTAAATAAACACTCATTCTTAATTTAATGCCAGCAACACTTTCCAAAACTGGGACAGGGGCTTGTTTACCACTGCGTTACATCACCTTTTCTTTCAACAACACTGAGTAAGTGTGTTGGAACTGAGGATTTTAATTATTGGACTTTTCAAAGTGCAATTCTTTCTTATTCTTGCTTGATATACGACTTCTTTTACTCAATCTTTCAGGGTCTCTGTTGTCATATTCTGGTCTTCATTATGTGCCACACATTTTCAGTGACAAGTGAGAAAAAGACACAAAATAATCATCTCCATGGCAGACCGTTTGCTCCGACATCTGAATGTTAAGCATTTCGCATTAAGCACCATTAAGCATTAATGGTGCCTTCACAAATGTGCACCACTAACGCACTGTCTTAACAGATGCTGGAAACAATCTGGATGGTCCTTTTCCTCTTAAGCCCAGAGGACACAACATCCATGTTGTCCAAAAACAACCGGAAATGTGGACTTCATTACACCACAGCACACTTTTCCAGTCTGCTTCAGTCCATCTCAGGTGAGCTCAGCCTCAGAGAAGTCAGCAGTAGTTCTGCTGGCTTTTGTCTTACGTGGTAGAGGCCTAACTTGCGTTTGTACACGCAGCAATAAACTGTGTTTACTGACAACAGTTTTCTGAAGTGTTTCTGAGGTCATGTAGTAAAATCCTTAATACTATCATACCTGTTTTAATGTAGTGCTGCCTGAGAGATCAGAGGTCACACATAAAGGTTCCTTATATGCAGAGATTTCTTTGGATTCACTCAATCTGTTGATGATATTATGGAGAGTAGATGGTGAAATTATTAATTTCTGTCAATTGTGCAATGAGAAACTTCTTGAAATGTGTGAGTATTTGGAGCCTATCCCAGCTAACTACGGGTGAGAGGCCGGGTACACCCTGGACTGGTCACCAGTCAGTCGCGACGCTGACACACACTTCCATATTGAGTAACTGATTCCATGACTGGGTTATGTTCATCTTTGTGCAAGCTTCACATGGTTTCCAGGATATGCACTAAAGCTAGCTACATTATCATTATCTACAGTTCCAATATTTCTAGTATTATTACTGCTGCTATGCATCTCTGCTTGTGTGCTCCTTCTCTCACCCCGTCTCTCTTTGCCTGTCTATCCTTCTCTCTCTCTCCTGCTCTCTCTCTCTCTCTCTCTCTCTCTCTCTCTCTCTCTCTCTCTCTCTCTCTCTCTCTTCACATAAGAGGAACGAAAGCATCTTTGTCAGAAGTACTGATGTATGACTGTATTTATTCTCAGCATTACTGTTAAGGATTCTTTGATTCATTTATTTTACATATTTGAGTCATTTTGTTTTTGTTTTTCTGGAGCTTTTTATAATGTTAAATATGCATGTGTTAAGCGCAGTTTTTCATTTTGATGCATAATAACTTAGACACAAATTAGTAGGCCTCAGTCTGATGCAACAACAGATCTTCTCACTCACACAAATACAACAGAATTGTTCCCACAGGAGAATAAGTATGCATAGAGTCTGAACTTCTCATACTGTTATGTCATCATGTTATGATGACATTTTTGAGGCTGTGTTGGTCAATAATTTACAGATTTACCCTTAATTTTAATCCTATTTTTCACAGAAATTATGCTGACATGCTGTATTGTGAAACAGAATTTTTTTACTTTTTTCTGACAGAGATTTTCTATGAAAACTGTTGACAGTGTGTTTAGTGTATTTTTACAGAGGAAAGAGGATACTTTCTGGAAAGAAAAGGTATATGCATATTCAAAGTGTTCTTTTTATGCACAAACACAATTACTTCCACCTTGATTGTGCAAACATGAATGTACAAAAAAAAAATCTCAGGTCAAAATCAGAGCAAATAAATCCATCAGCAAAAAGTGACTGAACCAAAGTGATCATTAAACCTTGAAGTCATGTCTCTAATTCACACAGCACACTGCCTGAGTAGATGTATTCAGTCTGCATTATCTGGGTCTTGAACTCACAACCTTTGCCAAACCCTGACAAAGCATGTTGAGCTAAGAGAGAAATGAAAAAACTCACAGGTGGCTTCACACGTGGTTATGACACATTAGGGTTTATCAGCAAGCCATAATCATTTAAAACTTTTTAAATTTAATTGAATTTCTTTGAAATCATTTCTCAGACCTCAATCTTTTATATAATAATAAAAATGGCAGTTCTTAGACTAAATGTAGATGTACATACACTTAGCATCACAAACACAGAGGTCTTTTTTTCTTACATTTTCTCTCTTTTCTATTTGCTCCCATTACTCTCATTCTTTCATTGAAAGAAAATCTCCAGCTGTGTTCTGGTCATCTTCCTCTGCCTTGTCACCCTCTTCACCCCCCCCTACCTACACCAGGTATGCGGCTATACTTTTAATCTTGCTCTTTTCACTTTCTTTCTTTCTTGCTTCACTCATTCCTCTTCTGTCTGTGTTGTTACCTCCACTCATCGTCCTGCTGTCATCTCCTATGGGCTGCAGCCCAAACCAAAAGGAAGGGAGATCAAAGACTACCATTCCTCTCAAAGGCCACCAAGATCAAAGGGTGGATATATAAGTAGACTCTCTCTCACACACACATACTGGAGAAATCCCATCCCACATCTATACAGGAATATTGGTTCTGCTGATAGAGTTGGTCTAAGACGGTAAAGAAGAAAAATGTTTTCAGCAGTTGAATTTCCATTTGTGTGTATGTGTGTGTTTGATGTGTTATTGATTACACAAGCTGGTGGGATCTTTTTTTTTCTTTTAATAATCTATTTTTCTTCATGTTTCCTCTTTTTCTCCTGGTTAGGACTGATCAGTTCCCCTTACACTTCATTTGTTATCACTACCAGCTCATGCTTCTGGCCCAGATTGTGCACACTGCAATGTGTCTCCTCCGATATGCTGTCAAATTACCTTACTTACAGAAATTCTTAAATTAATTTAATTTAATTTTGTGTACATGAGAAATGGCAAATTTTGACGTTCATTGTAACCTAGATTAGGTATATTAGCGCCATGAGGATGACAAATTTTGATTTTTTTAGTAGGCGTGAACTGGATTAATTTTTTCTGAATTTGTATCAGTTTTATACCTTCTTTACAGATTTATATCCCCACTCATCATTCCCCTCCCCCGCCTCCAACAAATGTAAGTGCAGAGTGAGCGAACCTTTACCCTAACTCTTGTTTCCACCCGGACATAAAAACAAAACTGGTGTCATTTCCGGTGGCTCTGCATGCCAGCACAGTCCTCCTCTGGTACCAGGCGGTTGAATGGCTGTTAGCTGGTGTTGATATGTATAATTTCCAATCACTTTCTGATGAAACGTGATCAGAATATGTGCTGGAGAGGGGGCTGTGAGCGCCTGACATTAATCAGCTAAGTTCGAGGATAACGTTACCTTCGCGGGTCGAATGAGTAAAACGTTAGGTTACAATGACTTCTGTGACGCTGAAGAGGGTTTACAAGGAGCTGCCAGTGTGGATAGTCGAGGACCACCATGATGTAAGCCTGGTTTCTCTCTGAGCATAGCTGTAACATGTCATACACAACGCAGTAAGCCACTAGTGAAACAGCAAACAGCGATGAATGTTACAGAGAATGTGTTCCCATGCTGGCTAACGTGACTTGTTTTTACAGAGCCTGTTAAATGGGAGTTTATGTGATCATTTATTAGCATTTTTTCGTTTCATTGTTGATACTTTTCATTGTTTGTCCGTCGCTCGCTCTTTTAGCCAATTACCAGCCTCCTCAGAAGCTCTCCAGCTCCTGCACCAAACGTGGTCTGTGAGAACATGGGGAAGGGACGCAGAAATCTTTCTAGAATATATCTCGTTTCGATGAGCCACAAACATACTACGGCCACACACAAGATGATCACATCTCCCCTCCATCCATTAGTTTAGTTAGCTTGTCTGTTTTTAGCTTTGTCATTTTAGAATGCCCCACACCCCTCTCATGCTCTTATTGAATTTGTC
Source organism: Scatophagus argus (assembly GCF_020382885.2). Lineage (NCBI taxonomy): Eukaryota > Metazoa > Chordata > Actinopteri > Scatophagidae > Scatophagus > Scatophagus argus. Next base: position 21,714,814 of record NC_058505.1, on the reverse strand, counting down.
TGATTTCACAAAACATTCAGAAATCAGAGATGTTACCAACCAGATTTTTGCAGATATCCGAAATCATCAGACTAGTCTGACTGGTCAGACTGTAATTTCAGTTTTGTCCTCCAGTTGCTGGGATTGTTAAACTGGTTAAATGATCCTTAAGCTCCTGTAATATGAGCCCAGATTTATTTTGCCAGCCACTGCAACCAAACTGTCAATTTATGCTTTGACAAATTTCAGCACCCCAGATCTTAATCTGCGTTCCGTTCTCTAGCTTCTGTGTTAATGCTGCAGCAGTAGTTGCTGCTTTAGGACAGCATAACTTTGGGTGTAATGTTCATATAATTCCTCTGTAATCTGCACAGGTCTTATTTTATGGTTGATTGAAGTGTTAGTTAGCAGTATAATGTAATTTGTGCTCTTTTTAATGAAAGTATTAGATGATTTTGTGTTTCCAATGAATGATGACAAAATAGGTTAAATATCAGTTTTTATTCAAAAAAACGACACATATTAATGAGTCAGAATTTTACTGTATCTTCTCTAGGTGGTGTGTCATATTTATCGTGCCATTGCATCAAGACACCTCCCACTGAAGAACATAAAGATGGTTCATTTAGACTCCCATCCTGATCTGCTCATCCCTGTCAACATGCCTGCTGACACTGTCTTTGATAAGGAGAAACTCTTCAGGTATGCTTTGTTTCAGACATACAGTATGATGTTTATTGCATGTATGTTTTTTCTCTCTCTCTCTCTCTCTCTCTCTCTTTCATCCTCTCTGTCCTGTCTACCTCTTCTTTCCCCCCCCTTCACCCAGCCGACTATCAGCAGGATGGTTCTCCCTTGCAATCTGGGTCCTGCTCAAGGTTTCTTCCTGTTAAAAGGGAGGTTTTCCTTGCCACTGTCTGCTTGCTCGGGGGTTCAGGCTCTGGGTCTCTGTAAAGCATCTAGAGACAATTTTGATTGTATAAGGTGCTATATAAATAAAACTGAATTGAATTGAATTGAGTATGTTGCAAGGCAGATTAGCTTGTTTCAAGCTTTGAAGCTGTGGCTTGTATTTGTCACATCTGACTCCAAACATCTACTGAAACGAACATTTTGAATCCTCAAGTTTATGTTAATTTAAGAATCCCCATTAGAAGCACGTGTATTTGCCTCTGTGCTATAACTAAATGAAGTCTTACCAGTAGCTTCAGTAAATGAATCCCTTCAGGCTGTCATTTACCAGAAATTATCCAACCCTTAGTACAAATAATTTCAGTTCAGTCTGCATTGTTTCTCACAGCACAACAGTGTCAACTGATGTCTTTGACCTTCAGTGTCTAATCTAACTCTTACAGAGTAATAGAAATAAGCAAGTGTGCAGACAATGATGTCAACATGGAAGTGCCAAATGGATACTTGAGATTGGCTCCATAAGCTAATCAAGAGTCAATTCCTATAGATCAAATTGGTGCCCTATGGAGAATTTTGTCTTGCAAATATAAGACATATAAATTGGCCTAATTAACAGAAGTCTTTGCTCCACCGCTTTGCCCATTTTTAGATTAGCCAGGAGTTAGGCAGGGTCAAGCACTTTCATCCATGTTTTATGCAGTCTGTGAAAATAACAGAAACCATACCATGTGTTATTCATGTCTGTCTGTAATATTGCTTATTTTTTGAGTTATGTAGTTATGGAAGAGATCAAACAGAGGTTCGTAACCACTGAATACGTGAAATAAATGTCATAATCTTTTGACTTTTAATTTAGCGTTCAATAAAAGAGATTAATATGAGGTCCCCTGAGAGAACGTCAATCATTGCATTCTATTTTTATTTGTATTTTACACAGCATCCCAACCTTTTTTGGAGCTGGGATGTATTTGACTTCATAAAAGTATGTGTACGTAAATGTAATGAATAAGGGTGTTTTGGGTCCAGTTGTCCAAACCTTATTCCAGATATATAGCACATGGACAAAAAACAAAACAATCTGCATGCCTGGATGCCATTATGGCTAACTGAGGAATTGTCCATTACCTTGGTTGGGGCAAACCAGCCCTTTAGTTGTGAATCAGTAACAGCTTTTCACCCAGTGTGTACTGGGATAAGCACTGTGTTGGACCAATCACTGCATGGATTTTTGTTTTCAGTGAATTGAGTATAGAAAACTGGATTATGCCCATGGTGTATGCTGGCCACGTGTCCAGTGTGGCATGGCTGCATCCTTATTGGGCCCAGCAGATCAGAGAAGGAGAGCACAGAATGGCTGTCGGAAGAGACCTATCCACCACCACCATCAGGTAAGATATACAGTATTCACCAAAATAGTCACACTGCTTTGTGAAATCATCCGTTACTTTATTAAATATTTATCTTTTTCAGCCCCAACACATCCATATTCCACCCACACAGGTGTTTTCTTTTCTTTCTTCTTTTTCTCTCTGTCTCTCTCTGGTTGTCTGCAGGGTGACCAGTACTGATAACTACTTTCTCAGTGATGGTCTGTATGTTGCTGAGGAGCAGCTGGAGAATTCTAAACCTCTCAGGCTAAATGTGGTCAAAGTCAATCCTGTCAAAGCAAGTCACAGGTCACCTCCAGGTATGTACTTTAGCCATTAAGTGCTGGTGGAAAGCAGTCAGGGAGTCTCCAGTAGAGCTTGTCACATCAGTACTTGCATTACCGTGATAGCCAACCAGAAATGTCTTTGCCTCAGTTGATTGAACTCTGTTGGAGGCAGTGGTGTCGTTAGGCCTCTACGTTTATCAGTCATTAATTCGGTTCATTGTGTTTCAGTGTATCTTGAAGGGTCAAGCAGAAGGATATGTTGAGAGAGAAAAAATGAACCAGCAAGGTCAAGTCAGAGAGAGCAAGGGGATCCAGAGATGGATTCAGAGGCCGAGGAAGATCAAGTTATTACAGAGAGAGAAGGAGAGCAAACAGAACAAGAGAGGGAAAATGATAAAGCAGCTGCAGCAACTCGCTCCTCTACAGGGTCTGATTTAGGTGACAAAGACACAGGGCCCAGACAGGCAAAGCTGAAGAGCTCCCCACAAGATAGTTTTGGTACGCAGAAGCAAGCATTTCACCACAGCTGGTTTGAAAAGCACAACTGGTTAGAATATTCAGTCAACCAGAGTACAGCTTTCTGCTTCCTGTGTAGAGTGCTTGGCAAAAACATCAAACATGACAGTTTGGTCAGTAGTGGTTACAAGAACTGGAAGAAAGCTTTAGTCATGTTTGGCAAGCAGGAGATGGCACAAACACATAAGGACAGTGTTGTTGCATGGAAAAGCTACCAGGTGAATTGTTGCAGTCACTACTATGTTAGGGAGACAGGGACTCCCTTTTCGTGGCCATGATGAAGGTAGAGACAGGAAGGAGGGAAGAGAGGGAATTTTTTTTGCATGCATGGAGCTTATGAAAGAATTTGATCCTTCAAAAACATAATCCCCCATCAAATGCTCAGAATATCTCACCAACATCCCAAAATGAGATGATTGACTGTTGTGCCCAGGAAGTTACTAGTGTCATTGTGTCTGAAATGACAAAGTCCAAAATCTATGCCATCATGGCAGATGAGGCAAGGGATGAAAAATCAGAGCAGTTAGTTTCCTAGCACTTGCAGAGATAAAATCATTTGATCCCCAGTCCATTGCAAATGAGCTGCAGCAGCAGATCCAAAACAGTGTTCTTGGAGAGCTTAAGTGTGTAGCACAAACATATGATGATACAGCCATCACGAGTGGGTCCACTGGAGGTGTACAAGCACATTTTAGAAGGCTCCATCCTGAAGCGATCTATGTGCATTGTTGTGCACATTTACTTACCTGGCAGGAGAGATACCATGATCCCGAAGGTTCACCCTGGGCGAGACTCGGCAATTACACTCCGGTCGTGCTGACCCCTGCGAATTCCCCAAATGTGGGAATCTCAGCTGCATAACTTGTGGTAGTGGGGGGGCGCGTTCTTGCTCTCCCCTGATTTTTTTTTTGGTCTCCTTGCTAGTATAGTGGACAGTCATCTTAACCTGGTGTTTCACCAGACTTGCAAGGCTTGGATTGACAACAATTGAGCTTGTGCAACTTTCAAACACTCACTGGGCATGTCAGTTGCGATCGATCAGTGCAGTTCTTGAGACATTTTGGAGTGTTTTTCTGCCATTGGATCCCCCATAGCTGTTGGTCTCAGAGCAAAGCTCCATAAGTTCTCAGCAGTCTGTGCACTATTGATGTTTCAGTCACTTCTGTAACCGAAGGACTACACAAGCTCCTTCAGAAAGAGACTTCAGACCTGGCAGAAGCTTTGATCTGCAAACAAGCAGTGTGTGACACACTTAAAGGCAAACGCACAGATGCTTTTGCCATGGAGCTGTAAGAGAGAACCAAAGCCATGTGCCACACCCGCAGTATCTCCTGAACCAGGTGCCAAGACAAGGAATAAACAGAGGAAAATGGAGGATTTTGTGCTGGATGCAACTGCAGGTTCACGCACTGAATTGAACAACTCAGACACATTGAAAGGAGAGTTACTTTTCCCTTGTGTGGATAGGATGGTTGGCAAGCTTGAGCAAAGATTGTGCAGTGTATATGCAGAGCTACTAAAAGGCATCCAGGCATGCAGTCCCAAATGTGAGAATTTCTTGAGTGAATTACACTTGAATGAACTTGCAAAACACTACAGCATTGATCTGAAAACAGAAGAGGTTCTGGTGGCCAGAAACTTTCTTGCCCGGAAAAGAGAGGCTGGATATTGTCTGTGCACAACCTCCTTGATTCAGACATTCAATTCAATTCAATTCAGTTTATTTATATAGTGCCAATTCACAACAAAAGTTATCTCATGACACTTTCCAATTTGAGCAGGTCTAGACCAAACTCTTTTTTAATTAATAATTAAACTGTAATACAGAGCCCAACATTCCCCCTTGAGCAAGCACTTGGCGACAGTGGTGAGGATAAACTGCCTTTTAGAAGGCAGAAACCTCGGAGCAGACCCCGGCTCAAGATGGGCGGCCATCTGCCTTGACCAGTTGGGTTGAGAGAGAGAGAGAGAGAGAGAGAGAGAGAGAGAAAACAAGAGCAAGGGAGAGAGGCAGAGGGGGTGGGGTGTGAGAGAAGGAGCACACAAGCAGAGATGCATAGCAGCAGTAATAATACCAGAAGTATCGGAAATGTAGATAATGATAATGACAATGAAGTATACAGAAGGTATTATGGTGATTTTGATAACAATAGTAGTAACAATAATGGTAGTAGCTGTACAGAGTCGTAACAGAATTAAATCAGATTATGACTAAACAGTAGTAATCGCAGTCTCTGAACAGTGCTACCTGTGCTACAGTGCCTGTAAGCAGCTGTTTTTAAGCTGAGAATCTGCACAAAATTTCATTATGCTTGCATAATGACAATAAAGACTCTTGAATCCTTGAATCCTTGAATCCTCATGTGAAAGATCCTTTAGTGCGCTGCGTCGGCTGCACTCCTGGCTGCGTCGAACAATGGGTCAGCAAAGACTTCACATGACTTCACAGTCTTGCGCTCATGTCAATTGAGAAAAAAGAGCTTCAGCATCTGAGTCACAACAGAATGATAGACAGATTTGCCACTCTTAAAACAGACGGCATTCTTTGATGCTTCCACCCACTAAGTAGCTCTCAATTGTAGCCATTTATTTCTTGTTAATGCTGTAAACATACTGTTACTGTGCCATCCTATGTTTGTTGCTCTACTGTGTTACATAAACAGACTGAAATAATAATAATAAATCATTTCTCAGTCTTTGTTAGCTGTTTGTGAAATTTCACATGCTACATTCATTCACATCCTGTGCATCTCCTGGGGGCTAAGCCTCCCCCCGTCCTTAAAATCTAGTGATGCCCCTGGTTGGAGGCATGTTTTTATGATGGAGCCTGATTGAGCCTCGTCCCTAAAATGATGGAAATTGCCTGTTATAATTTCAGAGAGCCCAAGTCACGTCCTCAAACGTCTGACAGTCCAGCCATTTAAACATACTTCAGTTTCCAATTTAGTCTGAAAGCAGACTAAACCGCAAATCCTCCCACAGAGAATGTGTGACTTGTGTGCTTGACAAAGGACTGTGGTGATTAAGTGATTATTAAACTTATTGGCAGTTAAATTTCTAACAATCAGTGAATTGACTAAGTGACATTTCAGCTCTAATTTCAAAGGCCATTTTGTGAATGACCCAAGCCCTTATTTGTCTGAGTGATATGTTGAATAAAATCCTTTCCATGATGTCACCTACAAATATCCATTATTCTCTGCAGATTATGCTATTATTAGGAGCAAAAAATGTTTACATCAGGTTTGAAGAGTTTTGTTATGCACTCTGGGTTCCATCAGCTATGTTTTGCCTGCATGGGGCTGCTGTTAACTGCTATCTCTAGTGCTACCACTCAAGTGATTGGTTCCTCTCTTAGTGCCACAACAACGTGGCAGTGCCGATGGGAACAGAGCTGCAAAATTGCGATGTGCTGGCTTTTTAGGCACTCACCCTGATCACCAGGGAAATAAGTTGGTGAATGCAGGTAATCACAGTATTCGCACCTCCGTTTAGAATTTAAAACACAGAAACAGTACATTTCCAATCTAATTAAACATTTGCTAAGTCTTTTTGCAATATTTTGAAACCTTTATTGTTTACAACAGTGTGCAGTCTTCTTTTTTCTCCTCTTTAAAGGATAGCTCCAAAGTCTATTTTCACACAATGCTTGTATACCTGTATGAACACTGAATTATTTGTCATTGGAAAAACTCTCTAAGCCCAAGCTGTTCTTGAAGTGATCCTTTCATGACATGACTCCTTATTCTTTGGAGTAAACAAAAGAGGGGGGGTTAAAGTTCAGTGGAAGCTAATATGAGGCATAGAAATAATGTTTGATGTGGTTAAAGCGGGAGCAGCAGCAGCAGCCATAATCAGTCTGGACTGGTTATGAATATGAGTGATTCTTATGATCTACAGTTGCTTTGTACTGTATGAAAAGCTTCACCTTCAGTTCATTAAAACCCAGCAGTCATCTTGGGTCTCATTTTTAAAAATGTTCTTAAATTCATATCCTGGCTGCAGATATTGATTATTTTAGTATTGGAGTGTTCTACCCATTATTCCAACAATTAATCAAGTAATCTGATTAATCTGCTTTATTAAAACGCAATTGGAAATATACAAAAGAAAAATTTAGACAGGCATCTTAAAGGAACTAATTGTTCATTGACTGCAGTGAGTAGGGTCAGCAGGTATAGGACAGCCCTTCAGCATAGTAAGTACGCTGATCAGCCATAACATTATGAAGACCTGATTAATAATGAACAAGTCCTTCTTCTGTTACCAAAACAGCCCTGACCCATTAAGGCATGGACTGCACTAGACCTCTGAAGGTATCGTGTGGTGTCTGGCACCAAGCCGTCAGATCCTTTAAGTCCTGTAAGTTGTAAGGTGTAGCTTCCACGCATCGGACTTGTTTTTCAAGCACACCCCACAGGTGCTCGATTGGATTGAGATCTGAGGAATTTGGAAGCCAGGTTCCCCAGATTCCTCAAACCATTCTTGAGCAATTTTTGGCAGTGTGGCAGCGTGCATTATCCTGCTGAAAGAGGCCATTGCCATCAGCGAATACCATTTCCATGAAGGGGTGTACTTGGAGGCAGGAACAGAGCTGCAGTTTTGTAGTTAAAAGAGTAAAGGCCCTGAAAACCTGTGTCCTCGATCAAGTGATGGCTTCTTGTGTGAGCACACAATTTGTTGCCAAAGTTCAAGCTCACAGTTTGTGTTGTTTTTTTTTTTTTTTTACATGAAAGTTATATGTAGTTCTGTTTTTTTCTGTGCTCTCTGATTTGTCAGTCAGATCTGATCAAAGGACGCCCACAGTCCTGATGAAGCAGAGAGGAGACGTTTTTAAGTGTCAGAAACTCTTAATAAATAATATCTAAGGATGTTATTTTCAAACCTTTCATGTTGACTGATGCTTGTTTAGTCATGAATACCTAATGTATTCGCAAGAGAAACTTGATTGATTTGAAGTCAGAATTCTCTGATTCCAGGTTCTTAAATGTGATTTGCCAGTTTCTTTACTCCTTTGTGACAGCGAACTGAATATTTTTTGGGTTGTGGACAAATTAAGACATTTTAGGACATCATATTGGACAGAAATGACATTTTTCACCGTTTTCTGATATTTCATAGACCAAACAACTAATTTGTTAATCAAGACAATAGATTAGTCAACAATGTAAATAATTTTTGGTTTTGGCCCTAACAATGTATGTGTGTTCAACAAAGGATGGCTTAAACGCAGAGGTAAAATTCTGTAAAAATATACTGCCAATAAAGCTGATTCCTCTTCTTCATTCATTCCATTTTGATTATATTCCATATACTTGGTTTTCTAAATCAGTTCTTTTATGCTATGTGACATTTCAGAGAAGAAAACAGGAGAGGACACAGATAGATGGTTTGCTAAGAGACCTCGTACAGAAGAGGATAACAGCGAGGAAGCCGGATGCTCTGAGCCCCTCTTAACATGTACTGACGCATTGCAACCAGCAGAGGGCATCAATGGGACAAGCTTGGTGGATGACGACGATGATGATGATGAGGAAGGCTCAACCAGTTATGTTGTTAAGATAATGTCAGCTTTTCTAAGTGAGACAGAGCCATACATCTTGGACATTGACTTGGACTTCTTCTCATGTAAGAATCCCTTCAAGGAGTTGTACACAGAGGTATATCCCACTCATACACCACCTCATTTTTACCTGGTAGTTTTACATTTTAAATAATAGTCATGTTTTTAATCAAACATCTATTTTACATCGATTCAGTATTACAATTACTCTCTACACGTATTATTCTTCCTTAGAGCCACTGTCTAACAAAGAGAGATTTCCTGAAAAACAAGAATTAGCCTCAGTATTGAGTTTGGAATGATTCACTGTCTGGTTAAACAGGAAGTACATCATATCCAGGAAGCAAAGAGTCCATGGGGTTTTAAAAGGAAAAAATCTTTTATTGTAATAGAAACAAAAGGGTTGCTACTACAAACATTAGAAACACAAACTGGAGAGCGCACCTGATACTGTATCACCCTCATAGGGTGGTTTGTTTGCTGGTGCTTGGTTAATTTACATCTGTGGGTACATCTCAAATCCCTTCAATTGCATCCACTTTTCCCTCCCTTGCATCTTAGTCTCCTCCACAGAGGGTGCATGAACTAACAAGGAAAGACTTTTATGGCAAAGTGAGATGTTCTTTCCTCTGTCATGCTGGATCAGCTGCCAGTCGGCTTTAGCAGCTGTAGAGACCCATACACCTTGGTATTGCTAAGACTGCAGAACAGCAGAGTCTGCTCTCTGTTTAACAGACGTTTGCACCTGAATAGCAGGCTGCGCTCTGTATTTATACTGTGTCATGCTCAGAGGCACAGGAAGGCATGTCATATGCTCATCATATGCTTCTGTATTCACTGATATTCTGTTTGTGAATTTCTTATTTAATAACCCAAAATATGATTAGCACTTCTTTTGAAGAATGGGAATTATTTATTAGATGAAAATTTTCAGGAAAAATTTCAATTATTTGACATAAAAAAAAACCTTACATTTGAACATTTGACTGAATGGAAATGACCATAAATGATGTGAACAAGTCAGGTCAATTTTCTCTGACTTTAATTGTATTCATAATAAAAATCAATGTGGGAGATAACAGATCACCACAAGAAAAATCTAAATCTGGGGTCTGTGGGGTTTGGACTGTTGGTTGCACTGTTTTTGACATTTTACAGTCTCAGTGATTAATCGATCGAGCATAAAAATAACTGGCAAATGAATTGATATTAAAAGTAATCATTAAAGGCCGCCTACCAGCAAAGAAATCCAATACCCCGTGGCCCCCTTGTGATGTTCATCATCTTACCTACCATGACAATGAAACTCATAAAGGCTAAAATTGCTGTTAGTTTTGGTTTGTGATATAGGAATATGAATCAACATCCCTCTGTACTTAGAATGCAGCACATTTAAACATGTTTCCTTGAACTGACCTCAGCTCTGTTGTGTCTGTGTTAAGGAAGAGTACGCCATCCTTAAGGAGCTCTACAGCTTCAGAGGACCCAACCCTGATGCTGATGAGGTCAGACCTTTTGTTTACGGCCACAGATTGCAACCCTGTAACACATGCAAACACAGAGTAGGACTACAAACACACAAGTCCCCAGGAGTGATGCAAACATGTATGCAAACAATGACTTTATGCTTATGTACACATATACACAGTGTAGTCGGTGTGAACGTGTAATTATTGCCTTACAGGAGCGGTCATTTGGGTTAGTGAGGAACAATGTAATTTTCAAGAGTAAATGTAAACACTACATTAAGCCCACGGACACAACCAGCCTAGATGCAGCCTGAGTGGTTCAGTATCCATCCATCCATCCATCCATTGACCTTCATCTGCATCCATCCACCTTCATCTTCTTATCTGGGGTCCAGTCATGATGGCATGCTAAGCAGAGAATTCCAGCTCCTCCTGGGGTATTCCCAGACAAGATGGGGAATGTGTATATGCCTGGGAAACCTCCAAAGGGGGCGCATCTTAATCAGATGCCCGAACCATGTCAGCTTGCTCTTTTTAACGCAAAGGAGCTGTGACTCCTCTCTAAGCTTACACTGGATATCTGAGCAGCCTTACAGCTTCCCAGCCACCTTACAGAGGAAACTAATTTTGGCTGCTTGTATCTGCGATCTCATTCTTTCAGTCTCTGCCCAAAGTTCATGACCAGAGGTGAGAGTTGGAACGTAAATCAGCTGGTAAATCGAGAGCTTGGCCTTCTAGGTGAGCTCCCTCTTCACCACAATAGTCTGGTACAATGCCTGCATTACTGCCGATGCTGCACCGAACCATCTGTCCATCTCATGCTCCATTTTCCCATCACTTGTAAGATACTTAAACTCCTTTCCTGCTGGAATGAGGACAATCCACCGTTTTCCAGCAGAGAACTTGCTTGAACTTTGAGGTTCTGACTCTTATCCAAGCCGCTTCCCCCTGGACTGTTATCTGCTCCAGTGCAGAGACAAGGGACAGCCTTGGCACAGTTCAACACTCACTGAAAAAATGTTTGACTTTGTGTCAAGAATACGGACACTACTCTCATTTTATTTATAGAGAGACCAGATGACTTGTAGCGACATACACCCGCAGTCACCCCCCCTCTACAGGACCCCACGGGGGACATGGTCACAGGCCTTGTCCAAGTCCACAATTCACATGTAGAATGGATGAGCCCAGTATACATAAATGTGATGTATAACAAAATATGTAAGATGCAAATATATATTGTTGATGTCCATGTATGTCTCACACGCATGTTTTTAGACGTGACAAAGAATTGTTTAAAATTTGTTACCATTACCAATTTGTTACCATTACTAAAAGTAAGTAAATTTTTAATAAATAATTGGTGAAAATGGCCTATTTACATTTACTGTTTTTGAAATCTACCATTAAGTTAAGTATATGTGTGTGTTTGTCTCCAGGAGGAGCTTGGAGAGTGCGTAGATCGTCGTGTACGTCAGTTAGAAGACCTGGAAGCGGCATTCGCTGATTTGCTAGAGGATGACGGGGAAGAGACAGTCACACGCTGGGCCAGCCACCCTGGGTAATGTTCCTCTGGGTTCATTTCTCTGTAACAGCACAGAAAACTAAACAAGGTGCTGTCTTTGCACTGAAGTGGACCTTCACTGGTTTCTTATTCAGTTTACTCCTCAGTGGGAATAGTACTTAACCGGTGATGTGAGGTGTTGTATTCTGTGCCTTGCATATATCCTAGTCTTTATTGGTCCAAAATGTTATGCCCGAGTAAAGACCTGGAAATGTACTACCCTGACCCATTATTAACTGAAAGCTGGTAAAATACATCAAGGTCTTCTGTTATTTCTCTCTTGCTCATTGAGACAACATGACTAGTTTGTTGTTTCAGCTTAACAGTCAACTTAAAAGTCAGGATAAGAGACAACAAATGCCATTTGTTTTTTTTGTTTTTTTTGCATCGACGCATAATAAAGATAACTTTGGCTGTTTACCCATTTGGACTATTGTAATGATTGTTCATTTGTTGCCATGGCCGCTAACGTTAGCATTGCCAATTTGTTATGATCTGCACTCTCTAAGAGGAGTCTGATATGTGCTCTCTGACCTTTAACCTCCTGAGTAGGAGCACGCGTCATTTGATACCATCATGAGGTCACAGATGCACTTTGCAGTTGCATTTGCGCTAACATGATCAGCACTGTCTCATCACAGCCAGGTCTACTCGGATCCAGTCGATTTATTACAAATAGTGTTTAACAGACGCGGGACCTGCCGTAATAGATCAGGTTCAAGGGTTGGGGTGGATTGGTGAAGAACACTAATGTACACCCTTTCAATGAAGACTTGTGTGGATGCAATGGCTAACACTCCCATAAAGCAATGGTAATTAATTATGATGATTATGATTAGTGATTGTCTGCATTTAACGATCTTGACAGAGGGCTAATACAGAGTAAACCACTTAGTGTTTATTATATGAGGAGTAATGATTGATTGACAAAGTCCAGAGCTTTGAAACTGGCAAAACTGCTACAGTGTTAGGAATCACACCTGTGCTTTTCCCGTATCAGTCCAGATGTCTTCTGTGAAAAAGTCTCAAGTCAAGGTGTTATAGCTCCAATAAAACTACCTGTCAAACTGTGAAAACACCTGTTTTGGTGTTGTGAAATGTAGTGACTGCTTTTGTAATAGACACTTAGTAGTTAACTCTATTGTGAGCAGTAAAGATTCATATTTCTGACAGCTATTAATCATGATAATTTTGCATCATCTCTGACAGATGAAGACAAAGGCACAGAAGTAATGCAGAGCCTTTAATTGTGACTGTTAGCATGGAGTCCATGCCACTCCTTTTTCTGTCCATTGTCTTCAGCTAAAGCGTATTATCTTCCTTTTTTTTTTTCTTACATGTGTTTTTAGCATGGCTTCATTAGCCCAGCTGGTTTCCAGTTTGAAGCTGAAAAATCTGTCCCCTGACTATGAAATGGTAAGAATGATTAAGGTGTCATTTATCAGATATGGTCATAACAGCAGCAGCAGTGATTATGTGTAGAGTGGTGCTCATAACTTTACATTTTGGGCTTTTTGTTTAGCAGATTTCCAAGGCTTCTTTTCGCTTTCGTGTTCTCTCCTTGCAGTCTTCATCCTGACTTTCCTTTCTTCCTGCTCTCTCCTACTCTTCCTCCTCATTCTTCTCTACATCTGTTCTCTCTCAGGTGCATCAGGCAGGGTTAACCTGCGACACCGTTGAGCTCCCTCACCACATCAGCACTGATGAGGAGATCGACAGACTCATCTCAGCTGTACAGCTGTTTCTGAAGGGTCTGCCCAAACCTACACTGGTGACTGTGTCCAGGTAAACAACAAAGCCACACAGAGTCAAACATTTACGAGAGTCTGCACTAAAACTTGAATTTCCAAAGGATGGGTTAAATGGGTTTGTTAATTTTTGTGTTTTCAGGTCCAGTTTAGACGAATACTGCCCAGTAAAGCAGGTGGATTCAGTTCAGAGCAGAGTACTAGCTCTACTGGAGAGCATGTATGGACCACTGGATTTACACAAAGACTATGAAAACAGCAGCTTGGAGATTCAGGATGGCCAACCTCAGGCCTCTTAACAAAAGTTAACACACATGTCACTTTTGGATAAAGTGGATATACTATTTAAAGACAACCACATGAACAATGACACATCAGATGCTGTTATAATGAGTCTTAAAGTAAATTTATGTTCTGCATACAACAGCTGAAACATATTTTATGGCGATTGGTCATGATTGCTTTATGTGATGTGTTAAAAAAAAAAATGCTGATGGAAGGTCATTTAAAGTTTCTGTTCACAAAACATTTCTGGAACTTAACTAGTGAACTGCATTGCAGCATTCCCCTTAAGAACTGAGGAAGCTGGAGACTTGTTTTAAAATGTCCACTCTTGTGGAAAGCCTTCCCAGAAGAGTGGAAGCTATTTTAACTGCAAAGCTGTCCATGTATTTACAATACAATGTCAGTAAAGTCCTCGTTGGGGTAATGTGCACCAGTACTTTTGTCTATATAGTGTACGTCAGTGTTTACCTTCTTACATCAAATCTGGTTGAGCAGTGCGAATGTGTGTGTTTGATCTCATGCTCTCACTTGAGACAGGGTTCAGATTTAGCTGAGTGGCTACAGATAAGTTTTCAGCTTTTAGAAGGTGTAAATAACGTTTTGGACTACTGGAGACTTAGATTACTGTACTGAAGCAATTTTAGTTTGCTTTTTATTTTCCTTTTAAAACAACTGCCCTGGTTCTTCATTTTTTTGGGAGAATGCTGCAACACTGTTTTGCAGTGAGGCTCCAGAACACTTCTGTTAAAATAGTTCCTCAGTCCTCAGCTGTCTGTAATATCTTAGACAACAGAACAGACTATCTCAGCACAACAGTAGACTGTGGTTTTAGCCTTTCCCCGAAAATACAGAATAATTTTGATACTGTTTGAGGAACCTCCACAAAGACTGATTCGCTTTTTTAGTGCACTTGTTTTCAAAATTTGATGGGCTGTTTGCAAAGAATGAAACAGTACACCCCAAAGAAAGGAAAATTCCCCCACAATAAGTAAATAAAAATAAAAAAATAAATATTTGGTTAATTGAGCAACTGGATAAGATTCTTCCATAAAATCTGACCAGGAACCCCAAACTTCATAAAGCTAGAATTTTCCTTAAAATACACTTTTTTTCATACATGATAATATATGGTGTCTCCTAAAAGAAACAGAAGATATATTCTCTCTGGTTCTTCAAGTCAAGGTTTCCTCAACATTTCTCCTAAATGAAAACCAATGAGTACAATTCCAAAATTTATGAATGAAATTGAATACTAGCTGAGTGCCTGGGTACGGATATGGGTGTACATGACACCGTAACACTACTTACAGTACAGAGACGTGCACAAATTATGAGTTTGATAAGATAATGATGAGTTTGAAGACAAAAACTGTAATTCCATGACATAGTCAGACAATTGGACAGTTATTAACTAATTTTTTGAAACTCCCAAATATCAATATTGGTCAAAATCCAGTACGCATTAGGCATTAGTAGTTACCAGTCAAAGCAAATTAGTCAAATAGGATTTGAACCAAGTAAGGACTGTGCCAGTTTTCCAATTTGCACAGCAATATTCTCTGATAGCCTGTGTTAAAGAACTGGCCTTGCCTTGACAAGTGCAGTCTGCAGTTCTGCATTGTGGTTGGTTTGCCGGAGAATATCAGATCAATTATTTGAATAATGAAAGTGTTGAAATGTTTCAAAACATTAAATTTGAAATGTGTCCGCAATTGAGCCTTAACAAGGCACAGACTGTACAGAAGATTATTCAAGGGTTTTGAAAATAGCCCGATAGGACTTGTAACTCTGAGCAATGTTTCATGGCATGCCGTGTGGTGGTTAAAGTGGTTCTTAAGTTGTAGACAGAGTATCAAGGGTGTAGATGGAAGATGTTAAATACAGAAAGTTTTGTAGTTAATTGGTTTAAAGAGTGCCATGTTAATTAAATTAGTTTTTATGTGTGATTGCTAGAATGTATGCTGTAATGGTGTGTCTGCATGAAGGAGAAAAATTCATAACTTGATTGAGCAAAAAGGAATTCAGGGAATGGTGACACTGGAGAGTTTGTCAGTTTGGACTGCTGGTTCTAACAAAGCCATAGAGAATTCTCACTAACTCTGTAATTTCTCCCATGCTCTGTGAAGTGTTTTAGCTCATTTTAGTTTGCAGTTGGTCATTTTGGCCTTGCAGCAGTCCTGTTTCTGCCAGCAGCAGGCAGCTGTTTTCAGAAAAAGCTCTAATGAACTCACTGCATGTGACCTCTGAACATCAAACAGACCAACACTGTGAGAAACAAGCCTGTGAACATTGTGGAGCAGGAAGCAATTTAATAGATGAATAGCAGAGCAGAAAGGAGAGTATTAGGTAGTATTATAAGTTGATAATAAGCTGTCTTGCTTTGCTTGTTCTGCTGCCTCTAGTGGCCAAAAATCAATTAATGCAGCTTTAAATTTTACCATATCTTAATTGGCTCTCTAAACTTATTATCACAAATCAACAGAAATATACCAACTAGCTATTACAAGAAGATTATGTAAGAATTATGTAACAACTGGTATTTTGGGGATTTTGTACCCCTACAGTTTCAGATTGTATTTCACTTACTGTATACTGTACACCAGTGTCGTAAGTATGGATAATTCTAAACATGAAATTGTAATGTTTACTGCTTATGATTATAAACTAGCAAGCTGACAACTAAGCAAACACAGCCAACACCATGAGACATAGAAAGCCGGCTAACATCATTTACTAGTCCAATAACAGGAAGTCCAGCTCAGTAACTGTCTTGCAGTATTTTATTTACTTTGCAAAGTTCTCACCATCAAGTAAAAGCCAGTCCGAGATTTACTCTTGTTTGTCCTCTTACTCAGCCACTGTCCCTATTTCCTCTTACTACCTTCCTCCTCACGCAGCGAGTACTTCACGTATAAATGTGCAGATGGAAGCGTGTATTTTCTCATGGATGAGAGGCTAGCTAACTAAGCTAGCCAAAACTGCAGCTCAGCCGAGGACGACGCCATTGTTGTTTACATTCATGAGTAGATGCACATTTCCCTCTGCGCTGTGGTACAGTATAGTTTAGTAAAAAAGAAAAGAGTTCCCACATGAAACAGCTCACAACAAGGTCTGTGGATTATTAATGATAATGCAATGCAATGACATTGCTGTTGAGTTTTTCAAATTAGTTTTTTTTCCCCCACTTTGAGCACCACATCTCTACAGCTGTTACCTACAAAACTCACACCAGAACAATCTAGACGGGTAATCAGTACTACTCCTTTAAAGTTAAGTAGTTAGATGATGTTGCTTTAACTGTTGGATATTAATAGAGTTACCAGTGGCTCAGCTGGTAATTAGGACTGAGACTGAGAACAATTTCCTGTAGTGTGTGCTAGTGTCCATCTTAGCTATGTCATTACTTCACATCTTCATGGTTTGATTGCATCCATCCATTTACATTCCATCACTGGAAGGGATGTATTACTAATGAAACCATATGTGTTGTCTTTTTACCCCTTCTGTATTAAGGGTATGCCATTGTTTCACAAACATAAATGTAATACATGTATATCTGTAACTTTGATGTTTTACTGGCACATTGGTATGAGCTAAGAGGTGTTTTTGGGGCATGGTCTGTGCTGGTGCAGTACAATCAAACAGATGTGTTTTTATATTAATATTAGAAATAGATAAATAAATACCAATTTTAAAATATTAAAGAGTATTCCAGTACTGCCCGTCCAAAAAGTTGCATATTACAAGAAAAGGAAAAAAAGAATGATCCAAACCAAACCCCCCACCCCCTCCCGGATTATTTATTTCCAAATCAACATCTCCGGTTTGCTGGGGAAAGCTCCTCCAAACACACAGAAAGGATTATACAGCTGTTTTCACTGAAATTAATAAGCTTCCTGAACTTTATTTATTGTTCAAATATAGGCTACAAAATAATGTGCTTGAAATAGAAAAATGAAGTAATAAAAAATATGTTGAAATAGAGAAGATGTATGTTTTTTCTTGGCGAGGACACCATTATATGCGTCACATGTCTGCCTAGAACCTCAGAACAATGACGAAAGCCATCATTAGTCCCAATTAGTATTGTTAACCGTATCAAAAACAGGTCTAGTCATATAAATAGATGAAAAGGTTGACTAATGGTGACGACTAAGCACTGTCTTTTACAACTGTTCCAGGGCAGTGAGCGTTTACATACAGCACGTGAATGCCTCATTCAGTCAACGTGCGTGTGTGTCTTTTATGCCCGCCCTGACGGTTGCTGACAGCAAACTAGGAGCAGACGCCACAGAGAATACAGACAGAGCAGCAAACTCGACAAAATGAGGGACAACAGTTTGCCACGAATTTTTGTTATTATCTTATGTGCGGCGGTTTTTATTGCCGTTTTAGTTGTTAACGCGTTGGCTGGAGCAGGCAGAGGTGAGTTAAAAATAACGTTATTCAGACGCACGGTCGAATGTTTTTCAGTGCGCTGAACAGTTGAAGTTAAAGAGTTTTAATTTCAGGATTCATCTACGCTTATTGCTCTTATGGGCTGACATAATGTTAGTGTGTTTAGCCACATGCTATTTCTTTTCTCCGTAACAGTTACACAACTGTGTTTTCACTCGTTACGAAACTATTTTTACTGGGAGGAGACTCCCAGTTAATTAATGGTATGTAGCAGGCAGTTCATTACGTCTCTGCCGTTGTTAAGCGAAACAATGAGGAATTATTTCCATAGCATGCGTGTTAACGTCAAATTAGCTTGTTTAGCTACTGGCTAAACAAAACGCGACCGAAAAGCTACTTTTCATTAAGGGACTGACGTTTTCGTTTCAAACAGACGCGATAACTTTGAGCAGTGGGAAAGATGCTCTGCGCAGCAGTGGAATGGAGCAGAATGTGATTGTTTTAGTTTATGGTGCTCTTGTCGCCAAAAATTAGACTGAAAAATCTAAAGGGACATCACTGAATGGTGTTAGAGGAGAGTTGGTACTCCAGCAGCAAATAGAACAAAGTAAAAGAGTGCTAACAGGATTGCTTGTGATGTCCTCCACACCCACCGGTGCTCTGAGATGTGGCTGAGATGTGGAAAAAGTCTTCTTTAAAAGGAAAAAAAGCCCACACCCATAGATAGGGTGTGGCGAAGAAATCTACTGCAAGACTCTCAAATGGATGGGGAACTTGAAATTGTGGAGTGTGTTGATACATATTAATGTCTTTTGTCCTCGCCCATATGGTGTTCTGTTTTTAACCAGTCAGTACAGTTCTCAAAATAGGATTTTATTTATGTCATAAAACTATGTATAGTTTTCAAATTTTTTTGTTTTTAAGTTTTATTATTTTCAAAATCAGTCCCTCTGAACAGTTGACTGTGAGGTAACAGGCAGTGTGTTTGTATCCTTTAAAGCAGTGTTTAAAAGTACAAATTCAACACTATACTCCAGCTGACTGTGGCTGACAGATAAAAGTACTTGAGTGAAAAGTACAAAACTTCCAACTAAAATGTAGTGGAGTAGTAGTAAAGTAGTAGTAAAGTACATGAGTAAATGAACTTAATTACTTTCACTTACTGTTTCCACCGCTGTACTTCAGTGGGGAACATTGTCTTGGTTAAATGGTTAAAGTTTCTGTTCATGTAATTTGTCTACTCAAATTACACAACTACACAAAATATTACTTCATGAAATAGTTTTACCCCTGATGTCCCATTGGGACAACCTGGAGGGCTGACTGAGGGCTAGAGCTCATGCATGCGTGTCTCTTTTGTTTTCCAGGTCCATTCCATTTCTCTACAGGCAACGTGTCGGCCCGCTATGAGACAGACATCACTCCAGCTGGCTGGACCTTCTCCATCTGGGGTGTTATCTATACCTGGCTCACCCTGATGGTCATATACATCACTTCATATGTATTCAGAGGGTAAGCTAACATCTACTTACTCATACATACTGTATCATTAATCTGTCTGATGGAACTTTTTGGTCGGAGCAACATAGAAAGTGAAAGTGCTGTTTGTCTTCCTGTGAATAGATCCTGGGCTCAGTGTCTGCTTCCCTACGCCTTCTATTTTTGCTGGCTGTCCAACATGGTGATGAACATGATATGGCTGCTGCTGTGGGACAGAGAGTACGTCTTCTACTTCTACTTATTATGTTTAATGGCACAGAAAAACTTTAAAACAACAACAACAGCAATGGAAAAACAAAAGAGACTTAGTAAGTTGGATTTGGGCTGGTGACGCTATGGAGAGCAGAGAGTGAGGAGGACTAAGCGCACCCTGAAATGAACCTGTGTTTACATGTAGTCAGCGATGTCCTGCCATTGAGAGGTGACGGGATATCAGGCGAGTTCTCTAGAAGTGAAAGGAATTTCATACCATTCCAAAACATTTCAAAACACATTTAATTAAAGAAAACGAGCGTGTATTATTTCAACAAAAATTTCAACAAAACTGCTTTTCAGAATCAGTAGATCTACTTTATACTGAAGAAATAGTTCCTATGAAAACACAAGACTACGTGACACAGTATATACACAGTAGGCTACTAAACTTTCACTTTTGGGTGTAGCATTCCCCATCATAAGCAGACGAGGAGACTAGAGCGTACTTGAACGCATCGCAATAAACACACACATCTGCTGGTAACCCTTTCTGTCGCTGAGGAAGCTGTTCTACTAAGCTGGAAAAACAGAACATGGCTCCAAATCTCAAACAAGAAACAACCGGAACATCTGGGTGTAAAGTATCGTAAACCTCTTAAAGTTCTTAAGTTGCTGCTAAGCTAATGTCACAACAAACTCAGACATGTTTGTTTCTTTAATCTTCTAATGACCTTCTTTTTTTGCTTGTTTCTGTTATTAATGCTGCCACAGACATCAGATGGACTCCACACACAGCTGCTCTCCATACAGCAATTCACCACGCATGTCTACAGTGTAGCTACATGTTACTCTTCTAATTGACTTGAGATATTCCTGTTATTAGTGCTACTAGTACAACCCAAGAAACTGCCTGTGGATTATTAACTGCCACACGCTCATGTATTTAGCAGTATTTTGGTCTGGTGAGCTAGTCTTGATTCATCACGCCTACCTTCACACTTTTGGTCTTTTTATATTAACTACTTCTTTACCGTCTGCATTCAATACTCAGTCCACCCTGTTGCTGTTGTTGTTGTGTCACGTGGTGCAACTGAATTAATTTCATGAATTATCTTTGAAATGTCCACTTAGAATGAAACAATAGACAGTCGTGCTGCTGATATGTTGCATTTATGATCTCTCTCTCTCTCTCTCTCTCTCTCTTGCAGGCTGATGCTAGCAGCTCTGGTCGTATTAATCATGATAGTGATTTCCAACTACAGTGCTTTGTTCTTCTGTTGCTTTGCCACGGATTACTATGGACTCTGGTTACAGACATACCATCGCAAAGACCTGGCCTGCCTTAGAATACTGGTACGAGCTGATTTGTGTGTAAGAGATGTTACCTGAGGCTGAGAGTTGGCAGCCTCAGTGCACTGTGCTGATGAAAACAGCCTCCCACTGTGTTTCCTGTGAGTGATGATCTTTTCTTCTTCTATGTGTTTATATGTTCAGGTCCAAAACGGTTTGGCTCTGTACACCACATGGACATCCATCGCCTCTCTGATAAACTTCTCATTGGTTCTCCACCTGTGGGGGGTGGACAGGAGCACAGCAGCAACAGCCTCTCTGTGCATCCTCTTTGGAGAGGTGATGGCATGGTAAGCTCTGATTGGACAAGGTTAAATGAAGGGCATTTGAAAAGGAGAAAAAGTTGTGTCAGACTAGCCAATAAGAAACATCATATGGGATAACATTTCTGTCATCACTGTCTTTGTGCACAGGTTCATCCTTGAGAACTGGGTGCTGGACCGTTGGGTGCGTAACATCCTGACAGTCTACCCCGTGGTGATTGTGGCTCTGGTCGGAAACGTCATGAAACATTTTAACCCAGCTGATCCCACGGCAAATTCAGTGTTCATGGGTGAGTTTAACAAGACGACCCGCCGCAGCACCTATCTTTATAGCAAAGCTCAACAAGATAACTAATGCTTATCATATATGACTCCGGGGTGAAGAGAACGGAGAGGGCAAAAACAAATCCATGCACGCTGTGTTCGTGGAAGTTATCCGTGGAATTTGCTCTCAGCTGTATCAAAAGAGCCTTAATATGAAAAGACATGACAGTAGCTTCCAAAAATCCTTATTGTATTTCGAATACAACTCTTCCATTTCTCTACTCCTTAAAATAATTTCCAGTTTTAAAGAGTTTATTGAAGTTCTGGTGTCTGACCTATCATTTATGGCTGTTTTTCTTTGTTTTGTGCTCTATCAGTTGTGCTGCTGGTGTTGGCGTGTGTCCTGCTGTTTTTCCGTGTCTGCACCGTCATCTGGAGGAACTACTGGCGGCCTCTTCACTCGCCAGGCTCGGCACGGCTGATGATATCACCTCTTGACGGCAGAAAATTCAAGCTGTTTTCGTGAACAATAGAAACTATTCCAGCACCTTCTGCCTCACTGCAGCCTTATATCTCTCAGCCCAGACCCTCTCTTAGCCTACATGCACACTAATGCATTTTTGTTTTCAAACACATAACCTTTAACTGTTGCTACATTTATGCCCAGTGTCCTCACAGCACTCAGAACCCCTAAAATGGAGCAAAAGCTGCTGATAGCGTTTTAATTCGAAATGTGGGGTTGCTTTTTAAGTCTGGATGAGCAGAAAGTGGGGGACTTTTGAGAACGATGACACAGGAGCACACATTTTGCTTCGTGATTCGTTTTTTTTCGGCCGCAACCTGATTTGTCACACTGCTCTCATGGGATTCTTGAAATCAAGCAGGAGAAGCTTAATCAGGTTGATTCGACATAAATTCACAGGCATTGATGACCTTATCAATTCACCTGACTGTTGTGCATTTTATAATGTTGCATTTTATAATGTGCATTTTATAATGTTTCCAGGTCTGCTGCCTACATGTGCAGGAGACAGGTTAATGTTAGAGCACTTTAGGACAATGTCCATGTCTGCTGGAGTTATCAGATCTACATGAAGCCCTGGTTTGGGGGGGGGGGGGGGGACCAACCATGAAGAACCAGTGCCTGTTGATTGCGATTTTATCAAAATGACATTGTGGTGGCTGAGTAATGTGAATGTCCAGACTGGCTCTAATCAACTTCAACCAAAGACAAGGTCCAGTACAAGGCTGTTGGTTCTGAGAATTGACAGAATTGACATATTTTAATAAATATAGCATTATCCAGGAGGACTCTGAAGAGCAGTCACGTTCCCCTGCCTCATCATAATTCAAACGACATCAGACGTGACAGTACTGATGGAGATTATTCCTGATAATGGTTTCTGTTGTAAAAACGAAAACGCATTAGAGTGGACGTTGCCTTCTGTACATTTCCACAAAATCCACTGCAAAGCTCAAGGATAAATCCATCACCTTTCACATGAGGTTTGTACTCTTGTCAAAGTGTTCAACTAGTCATTGCATAAACAACAGGGATAACAACTGTTCTTTTTTTTTTTTTTTTTTCAACGCAACCTTTGAAATTGTCTTGAGAGACAGAAAGGGGAGGTGTTGCAAGTCTGTTACGGGAAAACCTCTCCTCCTCTCGTCTGCTCTGTGCTCTGCTCAAACCGCAGTAAGACAATACTCCATCCATCCATTTTCTGTACCGCTTATCCGTCAGGGTCGCGGGGTAAGACACTCTCACATCTGAAACTTTCTTTGAAATACTAACAAGCTACCACTGTCCTCACTACTCGCCGTCACTAGTGTTTACACGAATGCATGCATGTGATTTGATCCTGTTTTATATTGATGTTTTATGACAGTTTTATGATTCCGTTTGTGGCCTTTTTATGTTCCATCCATATGGCGACAACACATATACTGCCAACATTTGTTTGCTTTTAACAGCTCAGTCGAGTACATGAAGGCGTCCTTACTAAAAGTGCTGAAGAAGTTAATTACATTAAGTCTGAATGTCCAATTAAAGTTTTCTTTTTCACATCTGATTGCGGTCTGTTTTCATGAAACATTCCTTCATTCCTCTGCTCTTCTGACCTTTTTCCCAGTTCTGACGGATCGTCTGCCTTTACCCGTGTTTGCTCTGTTAAAGCACAACTGGCTTCAGCTTGAAGCTCGCAGCCAAGCGTTCACCCACGTCGACGTTTGCCGTGTTGCTCAAAGTGAATCCGCCGCTAACAGTTCAACACTTTGACTTTGTTGTCACATCTGGCCTTCTTCTGTTACACATCTGGAGATGGTGCTTTGCAGAAAAAGCACCATCGCACCAAGACCTGTGCAAAAATCCTTTCCACTCAGCGTAGTTATGCATAAAGAATTCTGATGTTTTGCTTTCCGCTAGAGATTTAGACATCCACTTAAGTGTCCATTGGTAAGATTTTAAGCAATTCCTCAGTAAGAATTTCCTGTAGTTTATATTTGGCCATGCATACAGGCACTGTCTCATCCTCACTGACACACCCGGTACCAATCTACTGAGGACACAGATGTCTACTGAGTCACTGAGACAGGACAACAGGAGGTACCGGTGATCAAAATGGAGGCCATTTGCTGTGTGCGAAAGCTCTTCCAGCTTAGTGACTGTCCTCTTCAGCTCAGCGGTTAAAGTCTCTCGATGGCTGCTGTGATACCAGGATTCGTCAGTGCAGCTCCAAATCAAAGCACAACTCTTCCTGCTCTTCATGTTCATTCGTTAAAAGTGCATGTCAGCAGATCGTTTTATGATGATCCTGCAGTCCAGTGAAAGAGGAAGCAGGAAATATGTTGATAAAACAGATAGAAGGTTTTCAAGTTCTGCTTCATTCCAGCAGTGGTAGAGTTTGAAATTAACCTGCCATCTTTGTTTCGAAAATGAAGAGTGTGGGTGAGAGTGGAGAAACACATTGGCAGCTCACTGAAGAACAAAGATAAAATATATCATTTGCACCACTGGCTGATGGTATCTGACTGTGTGATGAAGTCATGTATGTTTAACTGTCAAACTAAAATGAATAAATTAACTCTAATGTTTGGGGTGGCACGGTGGTGCAGTGGTTAGCACTGTCGCCTCATAGCAAGAGGGTTCCAGGTTCGAATCCCGGTCTGTGTCTTTGTGTGTTGGCCCTGCGATTGACTGGCGATCAGTCCAGGGTGTATAGAAAATGGATGGATGGAACTCTAATGTTTGTTTTTAAAATGCTCCATGACTCTGACATAAATCACGACTCCAGTCACTCAGCTGCTTTCTGCTCCTTTACATTTCAGAAAGAATGATATAATTTATAGTTATAATTTCTTTTATTTCAAAAATTAAGAACTTGACACACAAGTAGAGCGGAAAATTAATTGGCAAATATTTTGCTAATCGCTCCAGTCATTTTTAATGCAAAAACACTTCTCCATTTCAGCTTCTCACATGCGATGAATTTGAATTAATTCATTTTATTTGTTATTTGTATTTATTTATTTATTTTTTGCTTTATTGGCTAGAACAAAGGGATCTATTAATGGAGGAAATAGTCAGTAGACGAATCCATAATGAAAATAATTATTAGTTGAAGTCTTGTATGAAATCGTTCAAAATTAACCCCATGCCAACCAACTACAAGAGTAGAGTCCTGCTTTCACATTAATGCATGAGTCATAATAACACAAGAGATCACATAGAGCTGCACACCAGCCACATTTTACTGAAGTGACGACTTTGATTTTTGATGCTTATGCAATTCTACTTTTGCTTAAGTGACATTTTCAGTGCAGCTCTCATTTAAATTCAGTATGACTGCTCTTGTTGTCATTTAAAGCTGCAGTCACGTGTTTGACATGAACACTGAGTCGCACGTGGAGGCTGTAGCTTTGTTTTGCTTGCCTTTTTCTGCCCTCTACCGGTCATACTTGTGTAATGCAGTTTTAATAACCCAGTGTCTACTATCAACATCTGCCCATGTTGTTCTTCTATGTAGTGCTAATATAACTAACTTAAACAACATATCAGCTACAAAACAAATACATACAACACATAGTCTTCAGAATTCCAATTATAACAACCTGTCATGTTTGTCCTTAGTAATTTATGATGTTTATTGCATGTATGTTTCTCTCTCTTTCTCTCTCTCTTTCATCCTCTCTGTCCTGTCTACCTCTTCTTCCCCCCTTCACCCAGCCGACCATCAGCAGGATGGTTCTGCCTTGTGAGCTGGGTCCTGCTCAAGGTTTCTTCCTGTTAAAAGGGAGTTTTTCCTTGCCACTGTCTGCTTGCTTGAGGGTTCAGGCTCTCGGTTTCTGTAAAGCATCTAGAGACAATTTTGATTGTATAAGGTGCTACATAAATAAATTGAAATTGAAATTGAATTAATAATATTTATATCATCACATTTTTTGCAAATAACCCCTCATGTTTTGAACTGTTTGTTAAAGGTTCACCAAAGCTTTTAGGTTTCAATATCCCGCATATCCAGTAATAACTGCTGTGGTCCATGCAATTAATATTAACTAATCTAACAACATAGAAATGCACAGCACATTCAGAGAAATATATGTCAACAGGAACACTGGAATATTCATTTACAGGAAGAACAACTGTGTTTCATTAAAAAAGTACACTCAGTGTAAAACAGCAACCCTTATTCATATGTTTTGGTACAGTGCAAAACTGGAGCGCTACATGTGAGACAAGGGTTTCTGATCACAGGGGTTGATATACACCTATAGGGTGTGCCTGGTGGATATAAGCAAGAGGATTTAATAAAATGGTGTCAGTTGCTGGAATTCGATGTATCACCATGACATGGAAGAGAGCAGTGGGGGACTCAGATTATCTGCAGCGCACCAACATACAGAAAGTCAAGATGCATTTATGTATCATCTGTGACTGTATAGCACTGCATCACATTTTCTTTCATTAACATATATGTCAAGGAAATAGTTTCTTACTTGTTCAATGAATTTAAGGTATATATTAAAGCCAAGTAACAAGTTTCCATCATGCATATTTTCCGCAACCTATGAAAAAGGGTCTCAGGAGAGTTTTAACTCTCACGCAGTGCTTGCTGGGAAGTCTGCAAACGTGCTGATTGAGCAGTACATTCATACAAGGCATTACTCAAAATACTTTAAGTTAGAAGAACCTTTATTTCATGAGTTGTGAAGTGGTTTGGAAATAAAAACGAAAATTTTGAAACAAATAAAACTATATGTATGTTGAGTTCATGAAAACAAAAGATTCGTTGATTCCATTAAATTCTTGTTTAATCTAAGCTTCCTGCTAGTTCACATTCCCGTTCGTTAGGTGGCGCTAATGAAGATGCGCGCTGGTTTACCAACCACCAACAACTCCAAGGAAGAAGAAGTAGAGGAAGTGGTGAGGAAGTGAGGAAGTAAGGAAGTGTTATCACTGGAAATTGGACAGTTTAGCTGCTTGTGCTTGCTGTCCATAACGCTCAGTTTTGTGTTAAACAGCATTGACTTGTCGTGTCCAAAATGTCTAAAAATACAGACTCCAACAAGTTCAGAAAAGTAGACGTCGATGAATACGACGAGAACAAGTTTGTGGACGAGGAAGATGGAGGAGAGAACCAAGATGGACCGGACGAAGCAGAAGTAGACGGCTTGCTCCGACAATATCCTTTAACTTAACGTTAATTAGCTAATCCAGCACTAACAAGAACTTTTGAGAGATGCTGCGAGCCAGCACTTAACAACAATAATGTGAGCTAAAGTCAGGACTCGCAACACATTTCATGTGTAGCTGAGGGATGGAAGAAGGGCAAAAATATGGATTAATGATACAGCTTCGCGCCATGTTTTGTATAATTTCAGAAGATATTTAAACTGTTATAATATCTTAAACGAGATAGGGGTGATATTTGTCTGGTATAATGTTTGCAGTCGGCAGAATAGCTGTCAAAGTAGCGTTTCCGGGTGTCAGTTCCCAGGAGGGTGTGGTCCCTTACTTTTGAAGCTATCGGTGAAATTAGTTAGTGTTTTAACCACGCTTTAATGTCCATATGTCCGTGAAGCGCTCTTTAATTACCCGGTGCTAATAGCTGCTAATAATTAGCGGTGTCGAATAATTTTGCCACTTTTGAAAAACAAAAAGCTCACTGAGCTGCGAGCCTGCTTAGCGTTAAACGAGTTTGAGTTGTGCACATCAAATGGCTGAACGCAAACTCGAACTTCTGCGTATTTTGAATTTTGCTGATGTGTTCGTAAAGTGAGCATCCGTTTTCAAACCTTTAATTCTGCTCACTGGATTCAAATACATTGTATAAACAAAAGTATTGGGACACCGTTACACCAACAGGGAGAGCATGTTACTCAGCTAAATGGATAGTTTTCCAGCACTGGTGTGTAGAGAGGAGTTTAAACCCAACTGTACACTACATAGACAAAAGTATTGGAGCACCTGACCAGTACACCAAGATGGACTTGAATGACTTTGCATTTTAAATACACAGACAGCTTTGCAGCTATAACAGCTTCCACTCTTCTGGGAAATCTTTACAAAAGATTTTGTGGAAAGTGTGGGAAATTTTGCCCATTCATGCAGCAGAGCGTTTGTGAGGTCACACACTGATGTTGGACCAAGAGGCCTGACTCACAGTCTCTGTTCCAGTTCATCCCAAAGGTGTTGGATGGGGTTGAGGTCAGGGCTCTGTGCAGGAAAGTCGGGTTATTCCACACAAAAGTCCACATAAAACTTTGTGGACTTTGCTTTGTGCACTGCAGTCATGCTGGAAAAGAAAAGGTCCTTCCCCAAACTGCTGCCACAAAGTTGGAAGCACAGCATGACTTTTATTGTGCACTGACTAAATAAAGATGGATGACATGAGAGCTCCCAAAAAGTAAAGTCAAAACATCTTGATCAAACTCTCAGGTATTTCATGTACTGCTTGAAGTGATCCTATTATACTTTTGGTTAGAAATGTCAACATTAACAGCAGCACTGATGTGTTTCATCCCAGTACGGCCATACAGTTCATTTTCCAGCTCAGAAAATACGTTTCAGTGTGTGGTACCGCTTTAACAAGAACTCCCTCCGATACAGTAGGTGGCAGTATGGACCTTCAAAGTTGGTTTGTGCCACACCAATAAATGAAGAGAAGAAGCAGCACAGGATGCTGTTGGTGGGCTGTTGCTCGCTGCTGTACCTGGGTAGAGCCACGTAGTGTAGACAAGAGTGGACAGTTACAGTTCGAGGGGAAGACAACTCGATTGTGATTTGTAAAACATGTCACGTCTTAGAACTATTGAATCATCATTCTTTGCTCACTACATCTTAGCCTCTCCTGCCCTCTTGTGGACTTAAACTACAGGACACAACAAGCAGCTAATTATTATTGGTGCCATGGGGAAAAAAAATCCCTTTGGTGCATCCCTGATAGGAAACACTTCCTCGCATTACTACTTGTTTATGTAGTTGAAAATGCAAATGTCTGTGTGTCCATTGGAAATGGTGTAGTCCTTGACTGTTATTCCGCACAGGCAACATGAATGGAGCTCTCCTTGCTGTGCTAAAGAACCCTCCAATCAACACCAAGAACCAGAATACCAAGGTATCAGGGGTGTTTCTTTGCCATGTGCTCTTACATAAGTGCAATAATACTCTGAGAAGGTGATGATGGAAGAAACGCCTCTCCGCTTTGAGTCAGTATGTTCTTCATCTTCTTTGCTTCTCTTATTGTCAGTTCTTACATCCTGAACCTGTCTCTGCAAAGTTTAGAGACCTTCTTCTTCTTCTTCCTCTCCAGCTCTCTGCATCTTTCAGTAACTTGTAGGCTTACTGGTGTCGACTCCTGTACATGTGCACATAGCATACAATCCGTACTTATTCCCGTCTCTCATTTGGATTGGATCACATGCTGGCATAAATGATACGACTGGTGTTTCTCGATGGAAAACACGCACAAAAGCTCTCTCGGGTGTTTCTGGAATGTCCGTGGATTGATCCTGCGGTCCGAAGCACTTTATTTGGATCCAAAACCTCACAAAGGCTTATGTGTGTGTGTGTGTGTGTGTGTGTGTTTGTACAGGATCGAGCAGAGCTGCTGGTGGTCAAAGTGCTGAGCAGTTTTAAGAGCAGCGACATAGAGAAGGCTGTGGCCTCGCTGGACAGAGCTGGAGTGGACCTGCTCATGAAGTACATCTACAGAGGCTTCGAGAAGCCCTCTGACAACAGCAGCGCCGTGCTGCTGCAGTGGCATGAGAAGGTATGGAACGAGTTAAAAGAAAGCTAATTCCACCTCCAGCATTTTGGATGAGCAGACTAGCTTGTTGCAGGGTCATTGTCCTGGAAGAGTAAGACATACAGAAAAACAAATGTTTCTTATGTGCCATTAATGGTATTTCACAGTGCAAAAATAGGCTGCTGATATGCTGAGCTTTCTTATTTTAAGAGACCCCACAGAAAGACCAAATCCATCAGTGTGTCAGTCTGTCTCTTGGTTGACATGTGGTTGACAAATACATAGCTTAAGCACAGCTGTGCTAGTGACAACAGGAGGAAGTAGTGGATTTGGATTTGGACCTGCTCTTATCTTTGCATGCTCTTCACCCTCTGTGTCCTTTTGGCTGCTTTAACACTGCAGTTCCCCAGTTCTGGGACTATTAAAGGATTGTCTTGTCTACCTTTTAATATGTGTGTGTGTCCACAGGCCTTGGCAGTGGGAGGAGTGGGCTCCATAGTTCGAGTCCTGACTGCCAGGAAGACTGTCTGATGGTCCCACAACTCGCAGAGTGCAGCTGTTAACAGACATTAGTCATTAATCTGACCGGAGCTGAGTACAGTGACGAGCTTCTTCTTTTTCTCTTTTTGGACGTGATTCCCGTTTATTTTTATACTGAAGCTGAGCGTCTTCGCGATGCACTTCTTTTCTCTTCTTTTTTTTTTCTTGTTTTCCTGCATTTACTGTTTTGAATCACCCCACTGGGATTTAGAAGTGCTGGCGTTCAGGCGGGGAGGTGCTGGCACTTTCAGCTGTCTGTATTTGCCAGCCACAGAGAGAGAGCAGACATATTTCAGATGCTTCGCTCGGACACGTTGTCTCCAAAGCAGCACGCTTGCTTCACAGCTGCTCTGATTGCCTCTGCTGGCTCACTTTAACATTGCTACCCCTCAACTCCTACCTTCCTCCTCCTCCTCCTCCTCCTCCTCCTCTGCAGATTCTGAGTCACCCAGGTTGTGGAAGATTATCACAGACGGGTGACCCTGTCCAGGATGTTTCCCTGCCCTTTTGCCTCGTGCATGCTGGGACTGGAGTTTGTTTCTTCCCTTATCATTCTATCTTTGTGAACATCTGAACCTGTTGTTAATTTTCTATTTTTTTTTCTACTTAAGCCACATTATTATGTGTGTAGCCTGGCTCTCAGGCTGCACTGCTTCTTTTGGGTTTTTTTAATATATATGAAATGAACAACAAAAATAAAGTGCTGAACCTGAACATGGATTCATTACTTTTCTGTCTTATTACTTTAAAACTCCAGGCTTCAAATCAGCTTTTTCTGTGCTCTTAAGGCATGAAATGTGACTGATTTCTCATTCAGTTAAAGCTTATGCTGATGATTTATTTAAGATCATTAGAGAATACCAAAGCACTGGGACCATATTTTACATTTGGTCAGATGGTGATTTGGTGACACTGATCTCAGGTGTCCGTGTTGAAACTGTGCTGAGTGTATAGATGTTCTGTGCTGCTGGGTTGAAGACGTGCATGAAGCAGTTTTAGCTTTTCGCAGCAACATCCGTAATTGTTGATTGTCGCTGCACCGTGTGACAAAGCTGCTGGAAATGCCCATTGTTAAACTGAGGTATGAACAGATTCATTTCTAACATTTCCTGAGAGGATCATCAAAGACCAGACAGTGAGAACACAAGCAACATGTTGAACACAGATTCAGGTTTATTTTCCAAACAGAAAGATGCAGTATACACATTTCTCACACTCGCACACACACACACACAGATTATCAGACAGACAGGGACCCAGTGAGACAGTAGTCACGGTAGTCTGTCAAACTTGTTGCTTTTCCTTTTTCCTTAAGCTAGGAGTCCTTCAGTTCGCGGTAAATGAGTCACCTGCACTGACTTTAAATGTATCAACAGACGTAACTAAGTTGGCACATTAACAGGTAGAGCAGAAACTGAATTTAAATGTAAAAGTCTGTTCTTGACTAAACAACTTTTCTTTTTTTGTTTTTAATAGAGACGACCGAGCAAACTTCATCTGCTGATGAGGATTTTGTCAAACTAACAGAAATCATTAGGCTCATGAGGAGCAGTAGTACTCCTGTAGTGCCAGTTTGTGGACTAAAGAAGCTGTAGTATATTCTCACAAACACTGACTGAAGTGAAAAAAAACCAGTCAATCAGAAAAAAGGCTGCATTCTCTTTAAAATGTAGTGAAATATTTATAAGATAACACTGTTTTCTGATTGTCAGGTCACCTGACTGGATATTGCTGATGTGAAACACTTGTATCTTCTTATTCATCACTGTAACCAACTGCCCCTGAAACGCTACAGGTATCGTGGCTCTCGGATCAAATAAATGAGCTACGCTGGAACTGCACTGCTAAATATGTGACATGTGAACAAGGAGAAATATTTCCAGCTTCTTATGAAACAATAAATTCTGCGCCTGACTTTAAAACATACTTTTTTTGACCAGGCCTTGATGTCATCATGAACCCTGACAGACTGTACTGAGGGATTCGTCACACCTGCTAAGACCTCCCTTCAGATGCAGATGTATCAACACACTCATTTACAGAAGAGGATTCAGGCCACATGTGAATTTAATTTTTATTTAATGCCTGAATTCTGACTTTAAACTGTGCAAAAACACTTTTTTTTTCACATGTTGCCCAAATCCTCCTCAGTACTCAGTATTAATTCATCCACTCACCCATGATTAGTGTATCTGCCCCCTAGTGGTCACTAGCAGCACCCACGGCAGTGCCTACAAGCCATGTTTGACACCCTTGTTGCAACACGGCTCATCACCAGAAGGAGCTTCTCACATGCAGACTTTACCACGCAAATTGGTGCATGTTCTTACCCACAAACATCATGGATGTTTGGGTTTAACGTGATTGTGTTAAGTTTGTGTCCAGTTAGGGGTTCACGTGGGTGTTCTGAACCCTCACGCACCAAAGCAGATGTGGAATACAACAAGGCAGTAAAATAAAGGACATTTATGGTATGTCACACATTCACTCACTCATTCACCCACACGCTGACGCTGTTCTGGAGTTTTGTGGAACTTAGAAAGAAACACGACAAAAATAAACGTAGCCTAATGTTTTCTGTCAGAGCACGTCTGAGCTGCAGATGAAGACAGCTCGGGTGTCATGTTGACATCTGTTCTCTACATGTAAGACAAAAAAAAATATTCCAAAATATTCCAGTGACAGACAACCACTTTCCACTGGGGAGTCAGTAGTGGCTTGACAGCAAAGGGTTGAAGGCTTGTGGAAATAGTGAATACTTGAATGGTCTGGCTGTTTATGGATGCTGCAAAAAGCCCCTCTCATCCCCACCCACCTCCAATCACACACACACTCCTTCCTCTCCATGTTACAAAAGACATTTATAAAAGGACAAGCCACAGATATTAAAGAACAGTTGGTTCCTACAGGCAACAGATCAAGACAACAGCTACAAGATTCTCATTAATTCAGGGTTCCCCAATGAGTGTGAGACGAGCTCTCCCGCTGTATACTAAACCATATTATACAAGCTACAGCAAGACGAGCTCCGCTGATGGCGTGGCACCATCGTTAGCATGCGTTCACACTGGCAGTCCAAGAGCCATCAGAGCTCCAGTCATTTGGTGCCCTCCCTTGTTGCCAGTTACAGTGATTCAGTTTTCACAGACTGCACTCATTCAAACCTTCACAATTCTACTGTTTATTTGAAAGGCTACAGACACATGTAAAAATAAAATAAAGAGTTTAGAGAAAATTTAGCAGCCCGCTTCAATCTCTGTAACTTTACCATACAGATGCAAGTGGAGACACCCGCACTGTCCGCTGCTCGTCAAAACTATCAGGTTCCTCAGTGTGAACGCACATTTTACTTGGTTTTATTCAACACGTGGTTTAAAAGGTGCTTTCTCAAGGGCCCCTACACACTGTGTGATAACAGCATGTCACATGCTGCCACATGGGTCGACGAAAATCTTTGTTTCAGTTTGTGTCTGACTGAAATTGAATCACTACTGAATATTTTTCTCTTCTGTCTGGGGTTTGAATTTCCCTCTATGTCCAGTAGCTCACCTCATGTAATTGCAATTCCAAAAGTAAATACACCCGAAGCTTCTCAGGTTGCGCTGATAATTTTCAGATCCAAAAATTAAAAGGCACCACTAAGACTGAATTGGGTAAAATTCAGAATGAGAAATTTTTTAACAATTCAGAGCATCAAGGCTAATCAATCTGAATCTGTGGGATTTCATTGTGTCAGTCAACTGATCTGAGAAACACAAGTTCAGATGAGCAACTAGAAAACCCAGACTCTTTAATTTGTGAAAAAAAATGATAGTTTTAGAAATTGTAAATCTTAAAATGACTTGAAATTTCAAGAGTGTGTTTCAAAGTTCAAAGTATTCAAAGTTCAAAGTATTCATTAGTGATTAAATTTCACTACTTTCGCTAAGCTTTCAGCTATCTCGGGCGTGTGTAGCTGAAAAGCGCACACCCACGTGGTAGCTACGTGGACATGTCAATGGGCATTTCCAGCGTCACCGCGAGCCAGCGTGTTCTGAATAATTTTCTGAGCAGCAGTCCCATTTTGACAGTCAGGTCCTAAATTCACCAACACAGGTAGTGATCTTGATCTCCAAAGCTCCAAATCAAAGGCTGATGGACTTGTCTCTCATTGACATCTGTGATCATGGTTGAGGATGGAAGGTCAAAGATTTAATCACATTTCTCTTGACCAAAAAAAAAGGGGCCTTTGCTGAAGACCAATATAGTACAATACAATTTGTTTACCTGAAAAAAAAAACAAAACAAAACAAAAAACAACATATTGCTAGTTCAGCATGGACCCTGGTTTTCAGAGAATGATGTCTCTGATATACCTGCTGTTCTGATCTGCTACCTTCTACAGAGAGGAAGATAGAAAGAGACACAGAGAAAGATACAGAGAATATAAAACAAGTGTTTTCTTTTTACAAGAGTCCTTTAGAGGGTGTCACTAACCCCTCTCATCTCCTTCAGACACACATTCTCCTCCTCTTGTTTCTGTGTGCACAGGTGTAGCCATGTCCATGCGTTTACTTCCCACTGGTGAGTGCGTGTGTATGCATGTGTTTTTATGTGTGACTACTTGTGCTCTTTAGTCGGCGCAAAGTAGAGCTCCATGGGTTTGTTGACCTTCCAGTACTTTTCGCTGACCAGCTCCAAGGAGAAGGAACCATTCAGAACCTGTGAAGGGAGTTTTAACAGTTGAAACATCCGCGAGGAGTTTCCACTCTGACCACGACGGCCTATAATCAGCCTCTTCACTCCCATCGTTACCAGCATAAATGTTACCGTGTTACCGCCAAGACTATTTCCCCACCCAGCCCTAATTCACTTCACCTGCCAGTGGTGTTAATGTTGTGACCGATTAGTGCAATTTACCAGCTCACATAAAATGGATTTAGTGTTAAGGTAAGTTAGAAATACATTTTTAAAAAAATAAATAAATATTGTATTACTGTATTTGTTTATTTTTCAACCTTTAAAGGTTTGTCAAAAACAAAAGCACAGGTGTTACTAAAAACATTAAGTCTGTTCAAGTGTCCCAGTAAGCCATAACAGGGACAGTAACCCCTGCGAACAATAACAATAACAACCTTGAAACTAAAGCAGCTAAATGGAACCCATCCTTACATTTTGTTATTACACCTGCGCGTTTCCTACTGCGACATGTCAAAATGTCTTCTGTGAAGAAGGCCTATTGGACAATAGGCAGGAAAAATGATGCCATTTTACACATAAGTTAAGTATAGTTGTGATCACTGTGTGTGCGTGTACTCACAGTGAACTGGTTTCCAGCAGTAGGTATGTAGATGGTGTACTGTTTCTCTGAAGCTGCCTCCACGTTAACAGGACTGGCCTCTGCGTTTCTTCTCAGCTCCTCCAGAGCCAGTCTGACAGCCAGGTATTTAGACAGGTGATCCACTGTGGCATTACCGGACGTCTTGATGTAGCGAGGCACAAACTCCACGCTGCACATACACACATGCATTCATTCAGGTCTCGTCAAGACAAACAGTCTCACATTAAGTATTTTACCTTCTATTAATTTTACTATCTATATCAGGCATGTCAAACTGGTCCACAGGAGGGCCGGTGTGGCTGCAGGTTTTCTTTCCAACCAAGTAGCAGCACACCAGACTTGACTCATTTAATCAACTGATCTCCGTCTTCAGACAGTTGATTGGTCAAACGGTGTGCTCTTGGTTGGTTGGCACAAAAACCTGCAGCCACACCGGCCCTCCTGTGGACCAGTTTGACATGCCTGATCTATATGTACACCACAGTGAACAGCCTCTCTTTCTATACAGCAACCAGTGAGATCAGCACAAGGCTTAATTCAAGCTGGATGTGTGTGACACTACCTGTTGTGGCCGTCATCCTTCTCCATCAGGGTGGGATGTGGCCTGAACACCAGTTCTATTTCACTGGCGCCGCCATCAATCACAGAGTCCCCGCCCCCGTTCTCAGCAGCGTTATCCATGTCCAAACCGCTGTCATCGCTTGTCTTGGTGCGCTTAATGCTTGGACCTGCCTCCTTGGGTGAAAATGTTCAAATACACAGGATTTGTACGATGACAAAACACACCCGGAAGAGAAGCTTTTGAAGATCTCTCATTCATGTATTGTATTCATGTTTTTCCAAATTGTGCCAGTGATTACCACACCAGTTTCATTTAAAAGCAGTAGGCCTCTCAGCAGTTCCTCAATGTCTCACCATTATCCTGCTCGAAAACTTTATGGCTCCACAACTGAAGTATTTTCACTGGTCACATCACAACAACTGATTCCAAGTGTTTCTAAGGTTTAACAATTCCTTTGCATGTAGCATGTATTTTAGCCTAAGAATAGTGTACTTTGAAGTCAAAACGAGTGACAGGAACACAAGATGCAAACATGTTCGACAATGTGTTAAACATTATGACATACCTGGTTGCTGTGGACAGAAGCGTTGCTACAATGGGAGGAGTCTCCATTGTCCTCTGCTCCGCTGCCGTTCTCCACTGTGTGCCTCTTACCACGCTGCAGTCTGATCAAAGCAAATTCAACTTATTGGAGAAGACAGACATTGAAGTGTATAAATGTTATGTGTGTGTGTTGAGGGTTGCCAGCTTTACCTGGTCATAGCCTGTATCTTCAACCCCTCTTCTATGCTGTGGGAAAGGGCTTGCTGGTTGTTGTGTTTGCTAATGCGGGCCAACACTCTTTCCTGGTGGGCTTCGTACTCGTCACGACTGGGATAAATCTTGCCTGAGATCGGATAAATTAATATAAATCAAATTTCAAGTGTAGCATCCTGACTCACAAAATCATGACAATTTTTCAGTTAATCCACTTCTTCTATTAGTGATTAGACCTCCCTGAGCCATTGTTACTTACTAATCAGAGCATCGAAATTAGGGTCTGGACGCAGCGACCTCTTGGACACCAGCTTCTTACGACAGGTGGGACACTCTTTATTACTGCAAAGACCGCAAGGACAGACATTTTCACCATCATGTATCAAAATAATAGTGTCAGTGCAACAGCGTGAAATGCAACACATTTAAAGGTTTAAATCAAACCATCACTTAAAGTAAATCAGTGTGAGAAGAGTCAAAACTGAATATGCACAGGTGCTTCAGGATTCAGGTGGGTAACTCAGCGCACATTGCAAGATAACACATACACAAACTTTCTTTGACATTTACTCAGCGACCTTTTAGAGTTTACGGTCAAAAGAACATCGGAGCAAATGTCACTGCTTACAGGAATAAAAGAACTGCAGGCTAACGAGTATGTACTCATCTAGGCTTGTGTATTTTTGTATTTTTTGCCATGATTTATTGGTTGATGGCAGTAGCTTGTCCACACTAGGGAGGTTATTAACAACCACTTTCTCTGACATTGAAATAGGAAGTGAAAACTAGCCTAAAAGGAAGAGTCTACTCAGAAAACAGCCAAAATTAGGCTAAATTTAATCTATAAGGTTAAACACTGTCCAAAAAAAACATAACAAAAAACCTCAGTTAATTCCCGCAGCTGCTGATGTGCTCTCCATAACAACCACACATTTCACTAATACAACAACTGAGCATTCACCTAGCGTAGCGCTCAAAAAAACCATTTGAAACACCCGTCCCCGAGTGAAACCTGCATTGTGTGCGGCCCAAAGCACGACTGGGCCTACTGAACCAACCAATGTGACATCATACATGCTCCTACATGTATGTTAATAAAATAATAATAATTGGTTTCATCACCGACTGCTGCCGACTAGCGAGTGTAGGAACATTTAAATGACTAGTGATCTAATAGCATACACACCTAATCCGGAGCCAATATGTGTACAACCGAGCACACCTGACACTTCAAACAGTGAACGTTTTAAAGTTCACGTTTTGTCATTACTCACATGTACATTGCCCCTGTGAACATTACTGGTGGTTGCTTTAACTGTTCCTGCTGTCAATACTGGCCATGAAGAGATTCCTTTCTAAAATAATTAGAATGTAAGGGATGTGGGACAAAATCGACAGTCCTCGTTCTGGGCAGAAACGCCTTCTAAAGTTCAGCTAAGGCTAACAGAAACACAGCTATGAGTTTTACCATTTACAGTGACGTTGCTTTAACAAGGATCTCTTTGAGCCTGAATGGACAGGGAGACCAATTAAAGGCTTCAATGGTGCTTTCAATGTACATTTGGCCATGTGAGTACTGTTTTAGTACAAATATGAAAAAATGTGAGCCTATCGTAAACAATACTACCGTATTAACACTACTCATTTTGCACAGTCCCAACATTTCCAAACTTGAACGGCCCTACAGGAGCACAGAGGGCTCTCTTGGTTTAAACTACATGATAAAACTCACCCAGATCTCAAAGCCGTGATGATACAATCAGCACAGAAGCGGTGCAGACATTCTTTGGTTGTCATTGTGTTCTTCAACATGTCCAGACAGATAGGACACATGAGTTCACTATGCAAGGACCTGGGTGACACTGCTATCTCCAGTCCATCTGTTATAGCCTCCTGTGCCAGAACAAAACAGGTCAGGGTGAAGGTTAGCACGCACTAAGATACATCTACGTACAGAACAATTCATCACTGATACAAATACAGCTCATGGGTCAGATTGATTGACTGAACATGTCCGTGTTCTATTTTCAGGAGCACAGAGGAGCTAACTGTCTAACTCATAACTATATACCAATCTGAACTGATAATGTGCTTTACATATATATAAGACAAAAACAAATCTCAACATGTTAAATGACCGATAAAAACAAACTGAAGCAAAATGATTTCGATAAGGCACTTATGTGAAAGAACTGACGAGATCAACTGTTACCTGTGGTGTTCTCTGTAGCTCATACAGACTCAGCTCCCAAGTCTTACTGAGGGGTTGAACCCCGTTGGTCTGAACTGTCTGAGTCATCACTGCAACACTGAAACACAAAAAAAGCTTAATTAGATTCTCTTGAAATCTGAGATGTAATGATGACCAGGTGATGATTACCAGTGAGGTTTCTGCCTCCAAATAAATGGGCTGCTGTTAGCACTTCTCTACCTTAGCAGACTACTTAACGGCAGGAACTGGGGTTTAGTGTCATGCTCAAGGACACCTGAACTTATGACAGGAGGGATGGAATCACCGGCCCTGCAAATAATGGATGTCCCTTCAACGGACATCCTTGCATACAGCTGCCCCGTTTTAATAAATCACTGTCAACTTTTTCTGATGTTTACTTCAGTCATTGCATATTTAGATAATATTCATCTTATGTGTGTTGTCTTTTGCATTTCCTACACAAAGAAAAAAAAAAACATTTGAACAATACAGCATCTGTCATTTCATAACAATGTACAAGACATCTTTGCTGAATATAACCAAGAATAGTTCAGCCCAGAGAAACACTTAAGGCCATTTCTACAGTTGACGACAGTAGGGCAGAAGGCTATAGTTCATAAAAAAAAAATATAAATAAATAAATAAAAAAAAAATCTGGAGCCACGTCTTTATGTGAGGTTGTTATCCAAAGGCCTACAACTCTGTCATAAAAGATGTTCAGAAGTGACATGGAACCATAAGGCTTTATTCAGACCAACTCAGGCATTGTGACTAAAACTCCAGTATTCCCATTGATTTTGAGTGTGGATAGTGTGGGCTGTGTGTTTAGGCTGCGGCACTGGAGGCCACAGGGGTTTACGGAAAAAAGGGGAAAGAGCTGAAACTGACTCAACTTTGGAGCAAGCGCAGGGAGGAGGAATACTCTGCAAGCTTGCTGTGGATGGAGAAAGCCT
Organism: Scatophagus argus; assembly: GCF_020382885.2. Lineage (NCBI taxonomy): Eukaryota > Metazoa > Chordata > Actinopteri > Scatophagidae > Scatophagus > Scatophagus argus. The sequence continues at coordinate 21,674,565 of NC_058505.1, read as the reverse complement.
CTATGGATGAGATGTTGCTCCCAAGCTGAGAGCTGGCTGCCACCCAGGTAGTGTTTAAAGACCAAGAAGTGATACTTGCCCACTTATGTCGTCCCACAACCCTGTGCTAATCTTTGGCCTCATTCATACAGAATCAGGCATTGCAAAGGCTGGCATTCTCACACATTTTCCAAAACAGAGACTATTTTAAAAGTTCTGTGTTAAACTAATTTAATAACAGCATTAGGGCAATGAATGGACACATTCATAATTTTGTTGTGAGATAAACAGAATTTGACAGACAAACTTTCCAAATTAACATACGTTCAAAACATCTATTCATGCGCATACAGCGCATTGAAAGATTACTTATTTCAAGATTATCCCTCCTGTGAGAAACTGCATCTCAAAAACACATCTAAGGACTGATAAATCTATATGATACAGTGGTAGTTTACATTTAATAAAACAGAGGTTGCTTCATTCTTATTTATGGTAGAAACACGAATGAATGGGGTAAAGAAGTTTACACAAAGCTGCTTCAAGGACTTCTGACTTCAGAAATGGATATTACACACAGTAGTCCCTTTTACTCAGCCTGTTAAAGGGAGGAACGTTGTGCCATTATTCCACCTCACCAGCCTGCATAAAAGAGGTATGGACATGGAACGGGGACATTATTGTTCCACCTTTAAACTAGTAGCAGATGCAGTAACAGAGCCAAATCAATGTTTGTATAAAACGGGTGAGAAGGCAGGACAGGACAGGACACACTCTGTGACACATCACTCCTCTTTTAGTTTTGAAATGGCGCCTTGCAATTTAACATTACACACTTGGGTACATTATATGTTGTATGGTTCAGTGTAAAAAAGCAAAACAGATGCAATGACAGGTCATCTTTGTGGCATTACTGTGGGATCCATCCATGTTTTTTTATACCGCTTATCCATGCAGGGTCACAGGTTAGCGAGGTCTATCCCAGGTGACAACGGGTGAGAGGCGGTGTACACCCTGGACTGGTCGCCAGTTAATCACAGGGCTGACACACAAAAACGCAATCACACACACTCACAGCTAAGGGCAATTAATTTAGGTAATTAACCTAGTTAGCCTAATGTGTATGTATTTGGGACTGTGGGAGGAAGACGAAGTGTCCGGAGAAACCCAAGCAGGACCAGAGAGAACATTCAAACTCCACGCAGAAGGGGTCAGACCTTGGCTTGACCCTCCAGCTTTACAACATTACAGAAGTATGCACCTTGATGAGAAATCCTGGTCAAATTTATTCCTTATTCCGCAGGAGTAAATATGGATCTTCTTGGGTACCAACTAAGTAAATAAAAGATCCCACACACACAAAGACACACACAACGGTTACTGGGCCAGACAAGCTACTTGTACATTTCTGTCAAAGAAAATTTAGAAAAGGCAAATAGATAAGGTAAGAAACTTGAATGGGAGAAATTCTATTCTACTCTCAGATTCCCGCAGTTGTGTGGCCATGTTGCCATACATGTGACAGACGATGAGGAGGGGGTGGTCCATATTTAACACATTGGGCTGCTGAAGGCAGACAGATTTTTCCACACGAGCTTAAAAAATGTGAAGAAAAACAATAACGTACACCCTACATTCCCCACTGCAATCATCAATTCATGTTTAAAAAAAACAAAACAAAGCTCTGTTCGTGATAAGTGAATTAACGTTACTGACTCAATTAAATGATCTTTCATGTTGTCTGCGCTTGTTGCATTTTAGAGAAGGTTAGTTTTGATAACATGCATAAGACAAGGAGTAGTTATACAATGAAATTTGCTCCGGTCCATATTATGGGTACGTAACATTAGCATCTGCAGTTAACGGTATTAGACAGACCCCGCACACAGATTTCACGTAAAATCTTTTGGGCTCGGCTAATGCTAATTAGCTACCACCAAGCTAGCTATTCTTCATAAGCCAAACATTAAAAGGAAAAATAACCTCAAGATATAGCGTGTATAGTCGACCGAAGACAAAGAATGACGGGCAGTTCCTTTATGTCAATTTAAATATTACCGGTAACGACGCAAAAAGCCAGTATCTAAAATATTGCGAGGGAGTCGTGTATGTAATTTATCGCTGTGACAGAGGGAAAAACAACAACAGAGAAAGAGCCGACGCACCAATCTCCTGAGGCAAGCTACATGCTTTTGGAACCTTATTTCCAAAATTTAAACAACTGCAGACACGTAAGTCAACGGTCATAACACACAAACACACACCAAAAACCATATTATCCCTACCTTGCATAAAATATTATTGTTTCTGTACTTACATTTTCAGTTGTGGGTACGAACCGATCCAGCCAGCGCGTTTAGGCGAAGGCAATATGGCGGATGGAAAAGAAGCGATGTAATCTGGGAAATTGAGGCACTAAACCAGAGGGGCCGGGGTCTGTATAAGAATAGAATGGAGGCGCACGGTACTTTGAAAACGTCAGGCAGCCCTCTTTGAAACAACTTTAGATCTAAAATTACATTATTTAATTTAAAAAACATCGTCCATGGCCCCAGTATTGAATCCATGATAAATCACGCTTTGAAAGCAGGTGCTTAGGAAACCATGCAAGCCCATGCATTGCCTGACAAAACAATCGTAAAACATAGCAGATATATGTTCCCTAAAAAGTATACATTGGAAACTGAGGCTGAGATGGTTCTGGTCATACCACTAGAAAACGTTAGAGCTTTAGTGTTAGAAAACTGTGTTAGAAATGGATTAGTGATGTAGACTGTATCTTAAATTAACTTGATGACTTGCACGTCAAAAGACATCTAAACTGGTAGCATGGAATTACTTTTTGGAGGTCTAGATTTATAAAACCGCTGTTTAACTTCACCCTTTAAATGACCAGATATCCCAGCTCAAAGCAGTCCTAATTAATGTACAAACAGACAGTTGCAAATTCCGTACAGCTTCTGCAACACTGAATTTCAACAGATTAGTGTGGTTACATCACAGCTGTAGCCTGTGATTTTACAGTGATTGTTTGCACACCAAGAAGGACAAAGGGCTCTGCAAAACTGGTTAATTAATAGAATTACTTGGCTTGTAAAAAATGATGAGACTGAATGGGCAATAGCACTCTCTAAATTATTTGACTGAACAACAAGTTGAAAAACATTTTAGGAACTATGACCAGAAAGCTTCTGTTTACCGCAAAGTGACCCCAACAACTTTTCCCATAAATGCTACACATATTGTGTTGATTTCAGAAGAGTCTATCAACAGTCAGTACAGCTGTGGTTTATTTTTTAAAAATGACAGGTGGGGAAATGTATTTAATTTAAAATCAATCATCAAAAATCATCACTACACCACTTGAAACAATAAAAATATTTTTAAGAATCTCAAATACATTAAGATAAAAAAAAAATGTGAAAAGACTTTTGTTTTTGCTTTAGCCTCTAAGCTCTTCTTATGCGAAGGGCTAGAATGGTGACATAATAATTAAATTAAAATGTTGCCCACATTTCGTCCTATCATAAAAAATATACAAAATAAATTCGGAAATTTCGTATGAAAATAAAAACACCAACACAAAACAAGTGTACAAAAAAAATTCTAAAAAAAAAACCAAAACTTCTCGTGGATGTGAAGAATGAAACAAAAAGTGGGGATGCCTTGTGTGGTGTGCGTGCGTATGCGCGTGCACACGTGTGTCAGAGAGAGAGAGAGAGAGAGAGAGCGAGACCAGAAGGCGTAGCTACATCAAAAGGGGGGTCGAAATGGGAGGAGGAAGGAGGGCAAAAGGAGAAGAGTAAGGAGGGGAGCGGAGGTAATGGGAGGGGAAGTGTTATCGGTCCGTGACATGAATGAACCATGTTCGGTAACGGAGGCTTAGCGCTCCCGGTTTGGTCCTTTCTCCTGCTACACCTCCCGGTTCTCCCGCTAACGAACAACTGGCCGGTTAAGGTAAATAGCTCGCAGAGTGGCTGTTCGTCCCCCTCTCAAAACTGAGCGCATTTTCAAAATGGTTAGAAGTTAGGCAGGGGGACAATGTCTGGGTAGTTGGCTCCTAAGTCTGTCACTTTGATTCTGCCTTTCTTTCGCCAAGGGCACTGTCTAGTTTCCTCCTTAAATTAATTCTTTGAACCGCTTTTCCATTCGGTTAGATACAGCTAATTAAGACAGTTAACGTTAATGACTTAGCTGAACTTCTGAAATCACTAGTAGCTCGAGTTTCGAAAACCATTTATCCAGAGTGTAACTAATTGTGTGTGTGAAGGTACGCTAACTGTTACCAAATGCGGGAATGTCACTGTTCCCTTCGGCGAACCTCCGAGAAAAGTTTATACTTTCTTGAATTAACCCCAGTCGGATGCTTGGATGCATGCTGCGTCAAGGAATGAACGGTAACGACTTGTTAAACGGCTGTCTTAAGATGTGTTTACATTAGACGATAAACAGGGCAGCAGGGAAATGTCATAAATAATGTAAATTGTAAATGGTGTTTGGTGGATCCTTTCACCGAACCAATTAGAACAACGCTGAAGAATGAGGTTCCTACTACTCCTCTAATTCTGGTCAAAACAAATCTCCTCAAATGAAGGTGGACTCTTATAAAATGTAGTTTATAACCAGCCTAAAATGCTTTCTGTTGTGGGGGGGTCGATGTTTGGACTACAGTACTTCTTACCTCCTTTCAACTAGCCTGTTTGTGTATGATGGTGTAGCTATAAACAACAGCCTTCCTGAGCTTGACCATCTTACCATTGGATGTAACAGAAGCAGGACTTTTTATATTCATATATTTTTTTTACTGAAACATATGTTCACAAACTCATCTGCACAGTTAGCCCAGTATCCTGGCAGTTTGTGAAATAGGGAACAAATTCAATATACATATGCATGGGTTTTTCCATTTTTTTTCCCCCACATTACGAATTAAAGATGGAAAAACTGTGTAAATGTTGTCAGTATTTCATTAACCGATTTTTTTATTGACACATAACCAAAATCACAACCTTTCCCTAAACATAATTAAAGTGAACCCAATAGTTTAAATGTTGTGACTTTCACAAACCGAAAAAAAATTCCTAGCCTTAACCGAAGCGCTCTTGTTGCCTAAAGCTAACCACAGAACCCTGGATTCTGGTGTGACAGTCCCGCCCGCAACCAACTTCTAATGACTCGAAAACAGTTTGTAAATGCAGTGTTTCATTCAGGCAAAGAAACATGGTTTGGGCACCATCACAAAAATCAAATCAATAAAAAAATCAATATGCCTTTTGTCGTGCAGCCAATTATATAAGTGATTCAGTACTTCAGTCTGTTAAATGAACAACAGCTATAAGGAAGAAACCGTGCCTCAGATTTCAGGATTGACAACATCTTTGCCTTTTGACTACATTGTTTACTGTGGGCTAAATGACCAGCTAGCTGACTGACAAACCAACAGATTGATCTGCTGCCCGACCAAAAGGCTCACGCTGTCTGAACGTTCGCCTGACTTAAGCAACATGGTACGAGCCAGCCTATCAGAGAGTCTTTGGACTTCACGGTTGAAATTCTAAACAGATGCATTAACGAAACGCTAGCCAATAATTGTTTGCACACATTTTTTCCTCACCTGTGGCAACCACCAGCACCCCTCTGCTATACCATAAACACTGCATGGTTTATATACATGAATGGACTGAACATTAATGGCCCAGAGATATCTGAAATGCCCATATTTATCGAGTTAGCATTGCATTTATCGTTCAGTCCGTTCACTCTTGCCAATTATAGAAAAAACTCATTCATTCACTCACTGTGAACTTAAAATTCGTCTGGGTTTCTGGATGTTAAGCTGAGTTTTGTGGATGAAGTTGAGTACGCATAAAACTGATGGCAGCGTTAAAAAAGGAAAGTAGCATAGATTATTATTGTTATACTATTAGTGTTAGAGTGCTAAGAACCTTTTTTTGCAAAGACTATTAAATGACATTGTCTTCTTACAGTTCTACAGCACTCATTGCACATTATTACACACAAACATAATATATCGCAGCAACAGTGAGGTAATGTTTTCTTTAAATGGTTGAATTAATGGTGGTAACATTGCTCAGTCAGAAACAGCAGTAGACATAGAGTTGAATTGGTTAATTCGCCTACATTCACTGCGTAGACCTTTTGAGGTACATTTGGCAGACCAGACAACAAGTATCTTTGCATGCATGTAGTGTTTTTGAGAATCAGTACAGTTACACATATTTCCTTAAGTTTGGTAATTAATGAATTGTGACAAAGATAAATACTGAACAGGACATTCCACACTTGAAAAATCAATTTATCCGGTGGACAAACTGTAATATAGAAACAGTTTCTTTGACATATCATCTCACCTTGCAACATATGATAGTTAATTAATAAACAGTGTTATTAATGGTCTCTACATTACCTTCTAACATTACTGTAGACATATAGGACGGGTTGTCCAGCAGCTGCAGTGAAATTCCATTACAATCCTTTTGGTTTGTTTTTTTACATCATCCTAGAAACACTTTGAGTGCCATAGCTTTGAGAGGAAGAACCTACTACTGTCCATTTGAGTTCATCAATATCACACATACCCACACACACACACACACACACACATACCCACACACACACTGTAATGGTGTATGTGTTTATGTGTTGAATTAGCCAGGGGGTAATCTGACAGAGTAAGGAGCCTGTGTGGTCTTGTTTAGGACCGTGTTGAGGCAACACATTAGTGAGTCTTTGAGTTTGTCATTTGAGGCATTAAAAAATACCTCTTAACTGAGAGTTGACTTGAAGCAAATCAAATTCTTAAAACTAATTTCATGTCCAAATAGTGTCCGCACACAGTTGCATGCTTTTGAATGACACCTGGATATATAAATTTGGGTTGGGAACCTGCTATTAACCATCTTGATTCCAAAATTGCTAATGCTTGCTGGCTTCAGTGCTGATTGATAACCTTCTCTACATGGTCAGACTGAGTAAGACACAGATGTTTGACTGCTGAACTGATTTTTTTTTTGTGACAAAATTTTTTATACTTGTGGCTTTTAGTATAGTAGCCAAAGCTGCAACAATTTGTCTGTTACTCAACTAGTGGATCAAAAGACAATGACTCGCCAACTCTTTTGATAATGGAGTGATTGCTTCAATCAATTTTAACATAAAAATGTCAAACATTTGCTTGTTCCAACCTCTTAAATATAAGGATTTGCTGATTTTGTTTGTCATTTAGGGTTAGGTTACATGAAGAAACTTTGGGTTTTGGGCTGTTGCTCGCTTTGGGCTTTTGGGCTCTCTGTTGCAGTTTGGCCTGGGGGTGTTGATGGGGTTGAAGTCGGGACTTGTGCAGGCCAGTTGGGTTCTTCTGCTTTGGACTCATCTGGCCATGTCTTTGTGGACTGTGATTTGTGCACTGGTGGTGCAGTTGTACTGGGGGGGTTCATTTCCCAGACTGTTGCCACAAAGTTGGAAGCGTAGCATCATCCAAAATGTCTTTGTTTGCTGACGCATGAAGATTTCCTTTCACTGGAAGTAAGGGGCCCAGCCCAACAACTGAAAAACAGCCCTATACCACACCTAAAGTCAATAATAATACTACGAATACTTTTGTCTATATAGTGATATAGCGTCCTTGGAGTTTCATCCACATCCTTTAACACAGCGGTACTCAAGCGTTTTCACCCTCATTGATATGAATTTTTTACTTTTTACTTTTCCACAAAGTTTTACTTAACTGAGACAGACATGGTTCTATTTGACCTCATTCAGGTTCAGGATGTGTTACAACTGCACTCACATGTGCTAACTAATCACCACACCTGTGACTTGATCTAATCAAAAAGACCTTCCAGTATAGTAGTTGACACATAGGACATTTGCCAGTGAATTCATGGTTCGTCTCGAATAAACTGAGATTTCTAATCTTGGCATCAGTGCATTTGTCCCAACACATGCAGGCTCACACGGCAGATGTGTTCCATGTTCACATGTTTGTGTCTGCGTATGTGGCGTGTGTCTGCCAGGACAGAAGTGAAGGGAGGGTGGAGCAGCGTAACATCCATCTACAGTCACACAGCTTTGGGAGTCAAGATGCTAAGCAGATAAGCAACAAGGTACTGTAATTTCACTTTTTAACGGGTTGCTTTTCAAGTGTGTAAATGATAAAGACAAAGCAAAACAACACAGGGTTGGACAGAAAAATGCGAGCTGTGGTTCTTTTCACAAAACAACAAACTAGTATTCACAGTGAAGGGCACTGAAGAATCTTTTAGCCTGATTGCAGAAGCTGACTAATTTGTGTCTGACTGTAATTAATAAGTCACACTCGCATAGGGTTGTTTAAAAACTTATGCCAAGGTATGAACAGGCAAATACAGTTTGTGTCTGTGAAGTTTCTTGCCAGTTGGCAATTTCCAAGAACTAGCAATCACATGCTTCAGTCTGTTTAATTAATGTAAAAGGCGACAGCCACATACCTATATCGCTGTCAGTGGTGAGCCCACACAGCAATGGCTGCAAGTTTCCATCACTACAGGTTTTTATCACCTCAAAGTGTTCTCTACTCTGATTTATGAGGGCTGGTTAATCTTTAGCACGATTTTGATAAATCTCTAACTTCAAACCCCAAACTGCAATTGGTGTTACACCTTGTGGAAATTACATGCTCGATCGGCGAGTTTATTTCTCACTTTTGTGCTGTGTATATTTTCTCCCAGGAAGAGGTGTTTCAGTGGTGGGGGGAGTGGTCCAGCTGGTCCTCCTGTTCCAGGAGCTGTGGAGGAGGAGTGAGGAGTCAGGAAAGACACTGTCTCATACAGAGGTAGTGTGTTTAAAAACCAAACTGGGGTGCAGTATTTCATCTTTTTTGTTTTTATGGTCGATCACAGGCACTTCATTCATAACAGCATCATGCCAGAGTTAGATAGTACATCAACCCAAATATCCTGTCAGTTGTAGACAGTGTTTTTTTTTATTTATTTATTTATTTTTAATTGATGTTTCACATAAGTTGAGTTTATGAATGTAATGGTAGATCTGCCTGTATTATGAAGCAACATTTAGAGAGAGTATGTTAAATATACGGTTGGAGTTCCATGACTTATGTCACTTCGGGAAACTATGTGACAGCTCTCCTAAACTGAAGCCAAAGCATCTTGATTGCCCCCTGGTGGCTGGCTGCAGTGTAGGTCATAAACCCCTCCCCTTCTGTTATCAGGGACGTAGACCAAACTAAAAACTCATGTCAAACAATTTTTTAGGTAGTTCTCATTGCACTGATGTCTGTTTGAGTGTTTGAGGGTAGGAATTCAGTACTGTGACTCTACACTGACCCTTGACCATGTGTAGACTCCAGTGAAGTCAGAATGTGCAAGATGGCGGCACTCGTATCTAGGATATTTTGGTTTCACTTTTGTACACTTTCAAGTGGAGATGCATCAATTTTGTCTTTTTTTTAATCATATGACTCTGCAAATTAAAGCTACTGAAACCAGCTTAGTTTGTGATAAGAGGTGGTCTAAACTTTATGCCAAAATGAGCACAAGGACATTTCCAAACAAGGGCAAATGGGCTACCAGCCCATAGCATTGCAACTGAGCTAGGGCAACTGATGGCTTTGGGCTGGCGGGAAAATAGAGAGGGATTCAACCTGGTGCCAAAAGCAGCTTGGGTATTTGATTCATTCATGTCATGTGCACATGGTGTATGTATAGACACAAAGGAAACACATGTAAAGTTATGGGCACAGCAATAGCACACTGTGGAAGAGTGAGTAGAGACATGGCCCTGTACAGAGGAAGGTTAGAGCATTGACAGAATGTGTGTGTTTGTAGCCATCTTGTTACCTTTGACCTCCCCCTGTCACACTTGCGGAAGTTTCTGTCAACCAAGATTAACACTACTCTGCCCTCACTGTTGGCCTTCTGTTTCTGAACCCCCACCACCACCTCTTTTTTTCTCCTGTCTTTGTTCCTCTCTTTCCCGTTTTCTCTTCTTATGTCTGCCTCGTTTACCACTCTTTGCATTTTTTTTTTTACCCTTTTTCTCTCCTCTCCACTTCTTTTTCCTGCACTCGTCTCTTCTTCCACCCTACCCCCTCTCCTCCCTTTTTTGTCTCTCCCCAGGCTTTTTTTTTTCCTCTCTCCTTTTCCTCTCCTGTCCTACCCTCATCACCTTCTAGCAATTAGATGTGACACTCTCACAAAGTGACCTCCCGCTCACCTCTTCCTGCTGTCTCTCCTACTTTAGCGTCTAAATAGTGTAGAAGGATGGGCTGAAGAAAAAGACACACACAGATAGATACACAGAGGAGGTGTGTGTGTGTGTGTGTGTGTGGGGGGGGGGGGGGGGGGCAGTTAACATGGTAATGAAAGACAGATGTATTTACTCCATGTTGTAGTTCTGTAGGTCCTTCCCAACACACACACATGCAGAATTGGAATTGTGTTAACCATAAACTACAGCACTCAGATTTTTCTTGGTACAACTTTTGCAGACACATGCTGTGTGTTTTTGCCAACTTTTGTAAATATGTGAAGTTCTAAGACCCTGGAGATGCGTTTCTATCAGCTGGTGTAAAGTGACGAAAGAGGTCTTTATTCACTTGCTGTTGGAAAAACACGTTCAAATTGGTACTTGCTTCAGACGTGCAAGACAATATACACTTGTTGCATCACGTGTTTGACAAAGCGGTGAACCTCGGCCCTTCCCCGCTTGTGAACGTCTGAGCCTTTTGAGGACACCCCTTTCCTACCCAGTGACAATACCGCTACCTGTTACCAATGAACCTGTTTACCTGTGCGGTGTTCCAAACTTATCACTGAAAGTGTCACTTCTCATACCGCATATTGCCATTTTGACGCATTATTAATGAAACAAATGTTGCTCAGGGGAAGCTTAAGTGTGTGTAAAGTTGTATGTGTATCTGTGTACCTCCTTAAGCAACATCTTTTGTTACAATATACTGTCTCAAAGAGCTGCTGAAAAGTGGAGGTGCAGTTTAGGACTGGAAATTCAATTCAATTTCAATTCAGTTTATTTATATAGCGCCGATTCACAACAAAAGTTATCTCATGACACTTTCCAATTAGAGCAGGTCTAGACCAAACTCTTTAATTAAACTGTAAATACAGAGAGCCCAACATTCCCCCTTGAGCAAGCACTTGGCGACAGTGGCGAGGAAAAACTGCAATGAATGAAGTAATGAAGTAATAAGTTTGTTAGTAAGTAGTCAGTGTATAAAATGTGAGACAGTAATGGGCATAACATTAGCATTAGTCAGTCAAAGCACTGTATGCGTTGGGTGAATCTGCGCCAAGTGTCTGAGAAGTGTTTGTAAGTGCCGTTTGCTCACAGTGACAGCTGCTCTAGCCACTCATTACAGAAACATACTGACTTATTATTATCAGCACTAAACGTCAGTGAGTCACTGTTTATTCCAAAAGCAACACAAATGTGTGAGATGTCTTGTAAGCTGTGTGTGGGCATAATGGAATATATACCAGAAGAACGATTTCGGAAAAAGATGCTTGTGAATGGTACCATATCTCTGTGTTCTTTTCTTCACCTCGGTTTCTGACATTTCCAAACACCCACCCAGCTTTGGCTCATCAGCTCACAGTCCGCAGGCTCAGCTCTTAAGTTTTGGTTTTCACTGGCAGTTCAGTTCCTTGCTATCGTTAAGTGATATTTCACTCATGATATTTCATCCATTATATACTTAGCAGGTGAAACATGATGCAAGACATTCTTGTACATGTACATACAATGTATCTATTTTAATTTGTGTGGTCCATGTAACACACTATACTAACCATACTGTATTCTCGATCTTAATGTGTCCTGTCTCTGTCCCAGACTGTCCACCACACACAATGTGAACAGCTCATATTGCATTGGCTCTCCTAAACAATACCAACTCTGTCCAAACCAGGTATGACACAACAGCGATGTTGATGCTATTGTGATTAATTCTCTGTGTTCTAAACCTTAGAATGAGGTGATGATTTAAAAAAAAAAACAAACTATAAGCCTCTAAGCTCAAGTATCCTATTCAATGTGTGTGTGTGTGTGTGTCGTCTTGTGTTTTTCAGCCATGTCCCAGCAACAGTGTTAGCTTCAAACAGCACCAGTGTTCCCAATTCAATTCTAAAGCCTTTGGAAGAAGATACTACCGGTGGATACCTCTTTACCCAGGTATAATATCTATCAGTCAGTCCGTCTGTCTGACTGTTCACCCATTCAGGTATTAACACAGTCAGAGGAAATCATGGTGCCTTGGTATGGCATCTGTCTGTACTGTGCTTGCAGTCTCTACTGGGCATTAATATTCACAACTTGCATGTTGTCTTTTCTAGAATAATTGGAAAATAAATTGTTGTAAATTGTCGATAATTTTGTTTTCTAATAATGGCTGAGTTTGACTGCTTCTATGGGGTATTTAAGTCTCTGTCCAGCAAATGTGAATGATTGAGTTTACTCATCTGCTACCATCAATTAAAACTGCACCAAACAGCTTTGCAGCATGTAACAAATTGAATTTTGTAAACTTCATTACACAGCAATTCAATACTGTAATGCCAATTAAATACATTTCTTTTTAAATGTGTAATCTTCTGTGTAGCTGATTACATCAGCATCTCCAATAAGCCATGTGACCTGCAGTGTACAACCATCAGTGGTGAACGACAGTTGCTTGTTCCCGCCCACGATGGTACCTTCTGCCGCGACACTAAATACCATGGAGTGTGTATTGAGGGAGTATGTCAGGTAACCCAACATTTCATTGTTTGCTCTGTAAGAATTACTAATATGTGTTAAAAGCATTAAATAATACGCAAAATATATTTTGGTTTTCCACAAATCAAAACGAATGTTTCTTGTTGATGAAAACAATTCTCTCAGTTCTGTAGCTGAAGTGTTTTAATTTGTCTCTTTCAGCCTGTGGGCTGTGATGGGCAGCTGTACAGCAGTACGACGGTAGACAGATGTGGAGTATGTGGAGGCAACGGGACGTCATGCCAGCGCATCTCTGGATCATACAGGAAGGCACTCACACAGTTAGGTAACACACACACAGACACACATGTAGACAGATGTGCATATGAGGTTAAATTATGTACCATTTGGATGATTTAAGTCAAGTTGTCTTTGGTGGGATTTGGTTACACTTGCACAACTGTACTACATACACTGAAGGAATCAGTTTTCTAGGCCTTGAGCAGCCCTCTCACCAAATTTCACTGTTATTAACGTTCATTGCATGACTGTGCCCCAGTGCACAAAGCAAAGGTCCATAAAGACATGGTTGGATGAGTTTGATGTGGAAGAACTTGACTGGCCCTGACCTCAACACCATCCAACACCTTTGGGATGAACTGAAGCAGAGATTGTGAGCCAGGCCTTTTCATCAGTGTCTGACCTTACAAATGCTCCACTGCATGAATGGGCAGAAATTCCCACAGAAACACTTGAAACTCTTGTGGAAAGCTTTCCCAGAAGAGTGGAAGCTGTTCAATCTGCAAAGCTGTCTGTGCATTTAAATGCAGTGATGTCAGTTACTGTTGGTGTAATGGTCAGGTGTCCCAATATATTTGTCTATAGAGGGTACATGGTCTGTGGGGCTGCTGGCGTGCAAAGTCACCATTAAGGTTATTTGGGTGTGCAAGAGAAATGTACAGCCACCCAGTGAAAAGAAGGGTGATTTGGATTGTTTGAAAAAATAGTCTGTCTAATTTTGTCCCCTGTTTTTCATTAATGAAAATAAATGTAATCATCTTGTATGTATATTATTATTAAGATCCAGATCCCTGATATGTCACTTAAAAACTTAATCCCTTACTGACTTTAATGTCATCTCATATACATCTTCATTATGGAAGAAAATGGTTGCTGACCAACATATTTCATAGGTTTTTGCTAAAGCAATTGTGTGTTTGTGCATGTGTTGATATCTACTCATGTTGGGCATTTTTGTCCATTTAGTCCAGGTTTCAACTTCCCCATCAGTACAGCTGTGGTGAATAAAGTTTATTAAAACAATTTAAAAAAAATGGTTAACTGCCCCAGCATAATTTATCTTTAGCTTCATTTAGTACACACAGTTTTGTTACAATGCCCACTGATGACCCTTCACAACAGACAATCGTGCTAGTGCTAAAATGGGTGTTTTTGTCATCAGGCTACGTGTTCATCACCAACGTTCCAGCTGGAGCTTCAGACATTCAGATCGTAGAGAGACATAAGACTGAGAACATCCTGGGTGAGAACCTACAACTTCTTTAAGGTCAATAAACTGAGTTTGAAATCAGCAGATTTAAATAATCATTTAGAGCATGAAAGTAGGATGTTTTCATTATAGCATCATGTGTTTTTTTTAACGTGGGCATTTGAAATAAGCTACTCTAAACATTATCTGGACTGCTGACTTATAGAAAGATGGACGATGTGTCTCTACAATGTACGAAAATGAAGCCAAAGCGTCCCCCAGGCGGAGCCTATTCAGTCCATTGAGAATTACTTGCACGTATACCAAAAAAGCTTTACAGCTTCTAGAAAGAAGCCATAACCAACACAGTCATTAAGTATTCCTAATACCATCTTGCGTCTAGCAGCCGATGTCATTTGGAGCCAGAATCTGAGCAGTAATGATTTGGATGTGAAGCCCCAGTACAGCGTTCCCTCCAATACAACCACCTCACTCAGTTAGGAGCAGTGCTCCGCTGTCAGTGTTGACATGTCACCTCCTTCTTATTAAAACCAAACTTATCAGAAAAATGAACACTTGAACATACGACAAACATATGATAAGAATTGCCTAAAATGACAGAAACCATCTTTAGGAAACAATGATTTGCTGCCCCATAGTTTGGTCTATGTCTTGGAGGGGGAGGAGTTTATCACCTGTCCTGGAGCCAGCCACCAGGGGGCGATAAAATGTTTTGACACCTTTTTTGGGGAGCTATCATGTCGTCATGTCGTCTGTCTTTGTGTTTTAAAAGTTCTGTGTTGTTCTGTTTCGGTTCTGACCCAGTTTTTGAATATCGCTGTCTACCCCCCCCTCCAATGTTTCCCTCCTTTCTAGCCCTGTCAGATGAAGCTGGCCATTTCTTCTTCAACGGAAACACTGTGTTTGACAATCCTCAGAACTTCCATGTGGCAGGAACAGTGTTTAAATACAGACGTCCAAGCAATGTGTTCTCTGATGGGTTGGAATATATCATTGCCCAGGGACCAACAATTGAGGGCCTGAATGTTATGGTAATACACACACCCAGACAGTACAAGTGTATTAGTGTCATTTTACCAAAATAAAGGAACGGTTTAATCTCCAGTGTGAAGTAGTTCACATGTTTTGTTTTTGTTTTTGTCGTTGAATGTGTAGTACTACAACCTGAATGGGAAGCTCCCCCACATCACTTATGAGTACACCATCCCCCACACATCTCATGACATCACAGCTGCAGAAGGCATTACCACAGGCCCCTCCCACTCCCATCTTAACCTCACCTATAATGAGGTAAAAGAGGATGTCAGAGGTGAACACCTTAGAGTGACAAATCACAGTAGAGGGAGTGTGACATCTGTCCATCACTACAACACTCAGCTCGGAGCTGATGACCAGTCAGATGTCCAGCTGCAGGAAGAAAAGGAAAAGGAAGTGGAGTGGGAGATCCGAACACCCAGCCCACCACCGCCTGCTGCCATTGTGGTCTACAGACCTTCTGATGTCACCAGTCATGTATTCAGTCATAATGACATTGAGGAGCAGGGACCCCCAGTGCCATCTGGCTACCGTGAGTCATAGATTGATCTCTAATAACCTCCTTTAATAACTTACCTTACCTACCTTACCTGATAACAACTTTGTGCATAGAAACCTCCAGTAGACAGCCTTTTTAACTCGACCTTAAACTTTTCAGAATTGAAGTTTAGATTGTTTCTCTTTTTCATATAATTAGTAGTAACATATAGTTTGATATCATTATATGTTACAGTTTTTTTTAGCAGCAGCAGTTCCAGTATTTTTAAATCCGTGCCCCTATGTTTACATAGTTTGGTATGTAAATGATTAATATTTAACAAAAGTTGTGGAATTGGCCCACTAGATCACCTCAGCTGGCAGCTGCGACACAGCTGCAATGGCTGCAACATAATCCTTTGAGTTAGTCAAAGTTAGATGGGTTTTGTACGATGGGTTTTGTAAGTGTCTGACAACATCTCAGAAAGGTTCCCTACAGAGACAGACCTTTTCATTAAGCCAGAAACACCTCTCAGATCTCATGAGAGGTGAATTGTTTCTTCATCTAGACTGCTGAATATTTAGCCATGACTTTGAAAATAAATTCTTGCTGCCAGTTCCTCTCTGTAAACTCCAAACTCCTCTTTCTGTGTGTTTTTCTGTTTATTAAGGGAGTACCTCGAACTCAATCGACGAGCCCTCCACTGCTGATGACAAGACTCTCCTGCTCTCTTTCCCAGGTAGGACAGACAAAATGAAGCTTGACTGTTTAAATGCTTAATACCAACTTAATACTGAAAATGACACATTGACCTAAAATGCCTCTTGTTGTTATGCTTATTGTCACGAGAATGGAGATTTTAATCATTTTACCATAACACTTTAAAAATGTTTGTTTGAAAAAATATTATCATTTTAATATTGTTCAATTACCCTACCAACTATGGCATTTTCAGTGAAAACAAAGTGGCTGTTTACTATAAAAGCTAATATCAAAAAGGCAAAAGACTAAGTAAACTACAAGAGACACACTAATGTCAATGTGTAATGTGTGATGTCAAACCATTATGTCACAGTAATCTTTATTTGGTATGCAGTGTCAAAGATATCATCGCTATTCATTTGTTTATATCCATTCACAGGTAGTCAGAGTGTTCATTCTGCAGCCCTGCCAGAAGACACCGCTTATCTGCTACTGGAGAATTTACATTACAATCAGACGCCGTCACACACACACACCCTCGCACAGTCAAACACTCACTCTTCCAAACATGCACTCTCGGATTCACATTCACGAGCAGAAACAAATGTGGAAACATCAGCCAAAGACATAAAACTAGACCCAGACCCACAGCTGGAAATACACTCAGATACTGACACACACTCTGCTGGACATACAGAAAGTGGCACACACACTGCCATCCTAGTGCAACTGCAACAGGTGTCTGCAGTCGAGGCAGCTAATGCAGAGAGGTATGAAGGAACAGCTGTAGATAATTTAAATTTGCTTTAAGGTCACTGTTTTTAGTCCATATTAAATTACACTCTGATACACTCTCATAATCCTAATCATCATAGATTTACTATGTGCTTACAGTTTATAATGAGCAATACTCACCGTAAATTATATATTACGTATTTCATGTTAAAAATTGTTGATCAATCCTGCTATCTTGTATCTTAACTGTTTCAATGTATGTGCTGAGGCTTGCCTTCATGGTTGTTTTATTATAACTTAATTAACATCATACTTCTTTTCTCCTGTCAGCATAGCAACTGATACATTTATGGGTTTCTATAAAATGAACAGGAAAATAAATGTGTTTCTGTCTCTCTCTCTAGCAATGACTTTGATGTGGGTCTGGACCCAGACATCAGCCTGGCAGACATGTATCGCTGGAAGGTTTCTGCTTATGCTCCATGCAGCTCAACCTGTACGACAGGTAAGCACCTGTAAGCACCTGTACTGCGTGCAATTACAGCGGAAATGTTAAAAGTGCGTTATCATTGCCGCTCTCTTCACATTGCGTTAGCAGGTAACTCAGCGGTGAAACTAAGTATAGGTTAAATTGATTCTAATTAATACTGATGTTAAAAAATTATTTCTGTTCAGCTTCATCCTCTTCTAATACACATGAAGAGCTGTATGTTTCTGATCTTCGCCTACACTTCCCATTATCACCGTGTTTCCAGGTATCACCACTAGCTATGCCCTGTGTATACGGTACGATGGTACTGAAGTCGATGACGGTTACTGTGACTCTCTGACCAGACCTGAGCCCACACATGAGTTCTGCACTGGAAAGGAGTGTCCCCCAAGGTACTGACCCTCACTGACTGATTGTTAAAGTAACCCCCTCCCCCAACATGTCTTTTTTAAACTTAAAATATTAAACTTGTCTACTAAATTAAAGAACAGCATATGCACATACCCGCATCTCTGAATCGAAAATCTTATTGAGAGAAATTAGCCTCAAAACGTTCAGAAATTTGTCTCCATGTTCCAATCCGCACACCAATGCCAAGCAATTTGAACCCAAGTAAAACAGCTTTCTGTTTCAATTCAATTTCAGTTCAATTTAGTCATATAGCGCCAAATCACATGACACTTTCCAAGTAGAGCAGTTCTAGACCAAACGTTTACACATTTCACAGATGCACACGTCACAACCTGAATAAATAAGTACGTTTCACATACAGATTTCTAACTTGACAGATCTGATTATCTTCTCTTTCAAAGATTTTCCTGTGTGTGCAGATATCATTAAAACAATTGCGAGCTGCTTTTGCCAGCTCTAGACTTTATAGCTGTAAATGCATGTGGTTAAATACTATACTATAATACTATACTACTTTTCGATGGTGACCATGTTATTCTGCTGAGGATAACGTTACATCCGATCCAGCTAAGAAAACATGTGCCTGTTATAGGCACATCCTCACTTATGTTGAAAAACTTGTTGCAAACAAAACACATACGCTTTGCGATATGAATATCCTTATAAGCTCATTATTTCAACATTTCATTTCAGTCTTTATGGTATATCTAAGTCTATTAGCTTTGTGCGCTGCTTATTTTACTTGTTTATCTCCTTGTCATAACAGCAAACTAGTGTTAAGACTCTTGTGTGGATTGGAACATGCATTTGTGGGTAACCAGAAATTGTACGCAAATCATTGTAAACATTTGTATATATTATTTTTATCTCTTTTGTAAATTATATAATAGTTTGAGACTAAAGATTTCCCTAAGAAATTCAAAGTACAGGCAGAAGAATGAATAACATCTCTTAGTGTGACTGAACGGCTTTATTCAGCAGATATCCCTAAAACCTGATTACATTTGGCTAAAGACCTTACCAAAGTGTAACATATCACCACTTACTCCTCAGATGGGAGACCAGCGGTTGGAGTGAGTGCTCTCGAACCTGCGGCGAGGGCGTTCAGTACCGTACTGTACGCTGCTGGAAGATGCTGTCGCCTGGCCTTGACTCCTCCGTCTACGACTCACTGTGTCTGTCACACGACCTTCACAAACCAGCCAGCAGAAAGGTCTGCCTTGGTCAGAGCTGCGGGCCTCAGTGGGAGGTGTCTGAGTGGTCAGAGGTAATACAGCAAGACACTGTTCAGTGTTCCTGATGAAGGGATTTGCTGTTTTGTTCTCCACATTGATGGCTCAAATTCAGAATTTGATAACATCTTCAAGTTTCAACATTGAGAAACTTGAGAGAAACTGAGAAACCTAGAAACATTGGATCATTAGCTATAATAAAAAACATATTAGAGTAAAATTAAACTGGAGTGTAAAGACCTAACACTGAAGAAATAAAAGAAAAGTCCCATGCCATCCATTCATTGGTTTGTTCAAATGCCAAGCCTCCTGGGACATCTGGTCCCACCACCCTATGCTGGGTCTTCCCTGGGGTGTCTTCTCAGTTGGTGCCCCCAGGAGGCAGCTGGGAGGCATCCACGCTACGTATCTACACCACCTCAGCTGGTTTCTCTCAAATTTAAGTTGTGGTAATGTGACACTGAGGCTGTGTAGAACTGCAAAATACCACACCTGACTGTGGCTTGTGACAGTAGGAGAGGTTGGAACAAAGAGCTCACGGGCAGCCAGAGCTGTAACAATTAGTCGATTAACCAGTTAGTGGCTCAAAAGCAAAGGAGCTGCCATGTATTTCACTAACTGATAAATCATTTTGGTCATTTTTCAAGCAAAAATGTCAAACATTTGCTGGTTCCAGCTTCTTAAATGTAAGGATTTGTTTGCTTGTCTTTGTCAGTTATGATAGTACACGAAGAGTCTTTGGGTTTTGGAATGTAGGTTGGAGAAAAAGAAGAAACCTGAAGTTGTCACTTTGGCCTCTGGGAAATTGTGACAACAGTTTTTACAGTTTTTGGACATTTTATAGATTGGATGATTAATCGATAATGAAAGTAATTGTTAGCTGCATCACTGTGGCCAAACGTGTGCCTGAGATAGATGAAGCTGTCAAATAGAGCAGAGTAAACTGACAGCAATACTAAAAGGGAATTAAAAAGGAAACACATTAGCAATAGTTTTCTTCGTATTCTTCGTGTGTTGTTCATCTGCAACTTGATGGACCCCTGCTAGCACAGTGAACGTACCTATAAATGATGCCAGTGACAGTGAGAGTCGGTTCCCATAATGTTAATATCAGGTTGCTGTTAAATCAGCTGAGATTATAAAAAAATAAAAACATCATTGACTTGTGTGTGTGTGTGTGTGTGTGTGTGTTAGTGTTCGGCACGCTGCGGCTCTCGAGGTGTGCTTACTCGGGAGGTTCGTTGCTCCATGGAAATGAGACTATGTAACAAGTCCTCTCAGCCAATAGAAAGTCAGGAATGTGAAGGACCGCCCTGTGACAGAAGATGGACAGTTTCTGACTGGGGACCTGTGAGTTTAACAACAACACACACATTCAGCACAGCGGCAGACGCCAGAGCAGGCATATTAACACTTCGCATTCTATATTTATTGAATTTATGAAAATCGTAGTTTCAGTTTTACATTTCAGTTCAAACTATCCATGAATGTACCAGTGCTCAGGTGTGTGTGGAGAAGGACGGATGGTGCGTGCGGTGACGTGTCGATCCTCAGGCGGGGTAGTGATGTCAGAGGAGCAGTGTGACCAATCACTGCGACCGCTGGCCATCTATCCCTGTGGCGACAAAGACTGTGCACCCCACTGGGTCGAACAGGAGTGGCAACCGGTAAACATTTAAAGAAGCAGTCCTGAAGTGTGGTGCCCTTAAACTGTCCACAGTAGAGCGTATTTGTTAAAACTGTTTTTTGTCCACGTGCTCGGGCCATATGTGTGTGTTTCAGTGTAATGCTACATGTGGCCGGGGTGTGCGTCAGCGTCAGGTGGTGTGTGCTGGTCTGGATGGTGGTGTGTTCAAAGAGTTTCCAGACACCAGTTGTGACCAAACCAACAAACCAGAGACCAGCTCCTCCTGCTTCCAGAGACCCTGCTCCAAATGGTTCACCACATCCTGGTCTCAGGTAACTGACTGTCTGTATGTACAGCTGTCAGACACAACGTTAAAGCCACTGACAGGTGAAGTGAATTAATATATTAACAGTGCAAAGTTCTGGCGGGAAACCTTTTGGCAATCATGTGGATGTTCTTTGACACACACCACCCAACCACACATTGCCCACATTGTACAGGACCTGAAGGATCCAACATTCTGATGCCAGTGACTATAAAATATCCACTGTGTTCTCCTGACAGGTCAGAGCTGTTTAGCCAGCACGAAGGGCAACCACAAAATGTTAAGCAAGTGGTATTAATGTTGCAGCTGATTGGTGAATACCTACCTACTTACTGATGTGTCAACCAACCAGTACACAACCATCGCATTTTATGGACTTCTGCACCTTCATAAATATTCTCAGTGTGCGTTGTGTCCATCCTTTCTAACTGATCTTGTTTAGTAGATCCAACTGTATTTGAGTGCAGGTGTGACATCAGTAATACGTAGAGGGGAAAAAAAACAAACGTCACGTTCCCTCGTGTCCCCTCAGTGCAGCAAGAGCTGTGGTAGTGGCGTCCAGGTTCGAGAAGTAAAGTGTTACCAGGGGGAGGAGCTGGTAACCAGAGGCCACAGCTGTGACTCTGCCCTCAAGCCAGAAGCCAGACGGAGCTGCGAAATCCAGAGCTGTCCGACCGAGGCACCAGGTATAAAAACAAGCACAGTGTCCGCGTTTGCTCTAGGTGATGCAACATGTCAACGTGCTTTCAGGTACATCAGCGGAGGACAAAGTGAGAAAGTGTTTTTTCTGCGGTGCCCTAATGAATCAAAATGAGCATTTAGACTGTTTCCTTTGTCGTCTTATTTCAGGCTTTTTGTGCTTTTTGTGTGTTTATTCAGCAACAGCCCCAGCAGCTTCAGTAGCAGCAGATGACACCTGTCGAGACAAACCGACGGCTAACTGTGCCCTGGTCCTAAAGGTCAAACTGTGCTCCCATTGGTACTACAGAAAGGCCTGCTGCCAGTCCTGTAAGGCACCAAGACCCTGACGTTTTAACTGTAACCTCTAACCTCGACCCCTGAAAACAAACCACTGGTACCAAGGTCACATTACATTCATATTGGTGCTACACAAAAGCCTGCTGCTAGCGATGTAAGGCCTTACAGCATTCATTTTAACCCTGTAACTTTTCCTCCTCTCACTGACAAAAAAAGCCAAACCTGTGGTCTTTACCCTGTGCCTGTCAATGCTGCCACTTTGATCTTGTTTCCTCGCACATAGAATTGTTTCTACAGGTAAAGATACGCAATCAAAATTACTCTTCATGCCTCCTCAAAGAGTCAAACAAAGTGCAGTTTATGCACTGTAGCAATATTTTACAGCCAGAAGTCTTTTTTTAAGTGCTATAAGGATATAACGGCTCTGGACCCCTTCATGGCACAAACCCCTGACCTTCAGCCAGCATACCATACCATACCATATCCAGTCACTGACCTCTCCTCCCCAGCAACATGAGGTTAAGACTGACTTTAGGACTGTCCATCTGATTCTTTAACTCCAAAACAGAAGTAGCAATCCATTGCTTTGATCAACATCCCTCCTATTTTCTTTATTTCTTCTTTGCTCCTGTCCACCTCACTGTGGCATTCAGCATTTTAAGGGCAAAAACCCTCAAGGGTCTCCATCCATTCATCCATCACCGCAAGTACTTCCCCTCACATTTTAAAAGCGATGCTCCCTATAGTAAATATCTCCAGTCTCTCTGTTCCATCAGTTCTTTTGGTGCTATGTTCCACCAATATCCAGGAAGCTTGTTACTGTGGCGGCAGACGAGGCCACAATGAGCCCCTTCAGCCTTGGTCTAGTTCCTGTATACATATTTGGCCCTGTACTTGGTCACGTCGTACTACTGGTGCTAGATTCTTTTTCTTTCTGCCACTCACAAACTTCATTTGCACGATATGCAACAGACATAACTTACTACTACTGCGCTGGACTGACAAATATAACAGAGTTACTACCAACTATATTACTATCACATGCTTTTTTTTCAATACAGTACCATAAAATTCATTGCTGTTTCATTTTGACCGTGGCGTGGCTCCACTTTGCCTCCAAATTAGCAAATTGCCAGTCTTCTCTCAAAAAGGAAGCCCGTTAATACATCCAGCTGGCATTCAAAATGAAATTGGATCTAGCAACTATAAAAAAACTAGCTTATTGCCACTTGCATCCAGACTACTGCAACATCAAGACAGGCAACAGTTGATGGTAATAAATGCAGTAATAGTAGCAGACTAAAGAAGTCAAAATACTTTTGTTTTTAAATATATTCAAAACATAACACTGAAACAATAATAATGATGATAACTATAATAATAGGTTTATTAACACCCACACTATATAGACAAAAGTATTGGGACAAAATGTATTGTTGAATTCAAGTGTGGTATGGGACTCCCCTGACTTCTAGCTAAGGGAAATCTTAATGCTTCAGCACACCAAGCAAAGCAAAGTCCATAAAGACATGGTTGGATGAGTTTGGTGTGGAAGAACCTCAATCCCATCCAACACCTTTGGGATGAACTGGAACAGAGATTGCAAGCCAGGCCTTTTGGTCCAACATCAGTGTCTGACCTCACCAATGCTCTGCTGCATGAATGGGCACACATTCCCACAGAAACATTCTAAAATCTTGTGGAGTGCTCTAAGTAATTGGTTTAAGAGTATTTAGCATGGCACTCGCATAACACTGTCAAACTCGACAAAAAAGATCAAAATAGATGCAGCAGAACTAGAGGTAGATCTTCACACACATTCATCTTTCTCCAAAATCTAATGCCTACATTTCCCACAATGCACCTCAACTGACGACAGTTATAATACCAGTAGCAGCTGATGTAGCCTGAAGCTTCTAGCCTGCAACAGAGATTAGCAGCAGGCTACAGAGGTCTGAGAAGCTTACTTTAATCTGACAGCACACCAAGAGATTTGCATCTTTTCAAACTTGTAGACTTCAGCCCCAATCAACACTGACTGAAGTGACATTACTTAAAGACGTTTATCAGACCTGGCACAGCTCCCTGTGGAGACACTAAAGCCTTCTTCCATCTTTATCACATATGTAGTAGTAATAGTACTCCCCAACACCTGGAAACAGTTGTGTAATTGCGAATCAGTGATGTTCTGTACAATGTGGGTGTGTTGAGTTAGCAAGAGTGAGATGAGAAGGTCAATATACAGTGGCTATAAAATGTGCCCCCCCCCCTTGGAGGTTGTCTTACAATATTAAGTTTTAGTGAATTTAAGTAGTTTTTCCTTTCACCAAAAGAAAAACATCTTTTTACGTCAAACTCAACGTTTTCAATTTGAAATAAAATAATATTTATGTTTATTTTAAAAAAGCCAAAATTAAATCCAGTGTGATTTGATGTTATAAGACAAAAAACAAGACTAATTCTAAGGGTTTGAACACATATTATAGTCACCGTAAGTATCATTTCTGTGTGTCCAGTAAAGAGATATGACCAGTATGTTTAGCCTAGCTTAGCATAAAGACAGGAAAACTGCTTATGTGGAGAAAAAACTGTTATTATCGCGTTAATGCGATAATTGATTAACGCCAACAATTGTTATTTTTTAATTTAGCGCTCATTAACGCAGTTTTTTTAGTGAGCAAGTGAGCAGCGATTAGATAGCTAGTGAGCAACGGACATAAATCATTATTATAATAAAAATAACTGCGCAATAAAATAATTGTCGGAATTAATTAATTATCGTGTTAACGCGTTAACGTTTGACAGCCCTAAAAAAAAAAAAACCCTCTCCTCAGCTGTTACTTACACATTTGTTTGATACATGTTGAAGTAATAATACACTGGAGATATTTCTTGATTGAGAGCTGCTGATGAAGTGCTGTTCTCACTGTGTGATGTGTACGACTGAACAACAACAACATATGAACAACATAACATAAACCTTTGATTAGCTGACTTAGTAGCAGACAGTAACAATGTGAACTTACAAAGAGGAGTTGAAAAGCGAGTTGTTTGCCCCTGCTTCAACAGGGTCTTTGGTGTAAGCCACACGATCTATGTCTTAAGTGGACACGCAAAGATAAAACTTGATATTGGTCTTCTCATATGCCTCTGGGAAAGATGGCACAAGGACATTTCTAAAGATGTTGGAATGTTCTTTTAAAATGATCTGATTTTCCTAACAAGAATTCCAAGGTACTTCCAAATAATCTTCCTCTCAGGAATTGTAAGACGAGGAAACTTGTCAACACTTCAGATGAGACGGTTCAACCAGTAGCTGAATGAAAAATCCCAGGAGTTGCTGGTTTGAAAATAGAATAGTGCAAATGCAGCTCATCCCAGAGATTAGAAGCACAGGTGTGGTGCTTTACCAACATGGCTGCCAGTGAAAGCTGTTAGGGCCAGACTCCCATCTATCCAATGCGCTGTGTACACAACTGTCAGTGTTGGTCTCTCTGTTGTTTACCTGTTGTTGACCACAGAGCTGCTGTTGTTTTTGCTTACTGTATCACACATAAAGAATAAAAGATGAGCTGTTTTTGACAAGCATCTGTTTCTGACTTCTGTTTGCTCTTCGACCTGGTGACAAACTCCACAGGACTCTGAACTGGACTACATGCAGTGAATGAAGCTTTCTGCAGGAGGTAGTGTTAGGAATATGGAGGGAGGCTATTGAACAGCATAAAGTCCTAAAAACCAAGCAGCTTACCAAAGTAGAAGTGAAAACTTTTAATTTCAGGGGCTGCCAGCGTCACCACAGTAATTCAAGCAGGGCTCGTATGGGAAGAAAATAGTTTTTCTATAGTAGGGTTTTCATGTCTTTTCAGTGGAGGACCACTTAACACAGGAGAACTGTGGGTACTAATTACACTATCAGCCGAAACATGACCCGCTTCCTCTGGCGTGTCTGTGATAGTGTGTCATAATTGACCATTGTGTTGTTAAGAGTACTCGCCCCCTCTTACCACGAACAATTAGCATTGTCATGGTTACAAGAGATGGGATCCCAGTGGATGATTCCTCGGTGAAACCAACTCACACACATGAACGAACACCAATTACTCATCTGAGCTGCTCTCGACAAGGCACTCTGGGGCACAAGCAGCTTCTGAAATAATTTAGCTGTCATTTTAGTAGAAGTGGAAACCTGTGTGTGTGCGTCTGAAGAAATAAAACGGCTCCAGAGACAAGGTAAGCACTTGCATCTAAACAGGTAACCTGATGTTCAAGCTTTGGTCCATGTTGTGTGTAAGAGACTGGATCCAGGGATTCAGTCTATGTTGTGATACACTATACTAAATATATGAAATGTAAATCAAGTTATGACTCAGGTTAGTCTAAATACACTTGCAAAGCTGAATGGCAGCCTGTTAATACCGTAAGCGCGCTAATATTTTGATGATGATGACAGTTGGCAGCTGAACTAAGTCTCAAGAGAATGATTCAGGTAAATGACACGTTCCAAATAAACAGGAAGGAAGTTATCTCTTGCAAACGCAGAGGAATAAAAGCCAAACATGTTGTGACCTTGTCATAGTTGGATCTGCAGTGACACTTCAGCTTCAGCTCACTTCGGTGTGCTGTGAAAAATCCATTTGTCGACATTCAGAACGTTATCAGAAGAGGCTGAGCGCGGATCAAACTCTGGAAGGTGCATTTAGTGGGTGTGGGATTTTCTGACAACCAAGCTCCTGAATGAAACTTTCCATTCAGAATTTATCAAAATATATAAACAAAATATAGTGGCTGTATGTAAAGGACAGTGCTGTTATTTTCTGCTGACATGACTATCAAAGCCTGAGTTATCTCATTCCTTGTTGTTCATGTTCGAGGTCACAGCGCAGAAGGCTGGGAACCGCTGCTTTAATCTTCAACAATTTGTTGTATTTTTTTAAGCCTACCATACAGTTTTTAAATGACATTTTGAATCTGTACAGCAACAAATACGTTTCCCTCTGTTATGCAGTAAAGGAGAGGTATAAAATAACAGAATATGTACTCAAAGTACAAGTGAAAATTGTACTACATACATGATATGTACATAAGTATATAACCTGTAGGGCTTTTTTCTGATTTATTTTTATTTTGACTCCCACATACACCATCCTGCTGCCACAAACACTCACTAGAGCACTAAATGTACATTAAATCTGTGGCTCCAAAAAAAGGTTTTGTATAAAATCAACGTTTACACAGAGAATTCATTTTAAAATTTGCGTCCTCAGTGGGAAACACTGGGACTGAAGCCAAGAGCCACCGACAGGTGCAAGAAGGCAGAAGGTGTTCAGAGACGGATTAACACGTTGTTGGCTTTGTTCTTTTCGTGGGATTTGCTGACAATAGGATAAATATGGAACAATCCTAGATTTCCCCTTAACCATTTCCAGTGTGCAGTAAATCTGACTTTACTGCACTTTCAGAGCCAGACTGGAAACTCGCAAGCATTTGATATTATTGGCCCTGTGGGAAGACAGCCATCACCTGCTCAATGAAAGCCAGATGGGGCTGCATGTCCCTGAGCCTCTGGACGTGCACTTCTCACACTTATTACATTCTTGTGAAATTCCCATCTTATTGTTTTCTACAACAGCCATGACTGAGGGGTCTCCAAGACTCTCATTTCGCCTTTTCTCTTCATGTCCTGGTGTCATGTTGATAGTGTGCTTACGCTGTTCAGGAGGAAGGTAGTTCATTAAAGATCCGATGTCACATTCTTATCAAAACTGGGAATTGTTTGGACATTCATCCCAGCCACAAAGCAAACCCATTTTCTCACTGCTGTCTGTTTCAGATGCCCCTTAAAGCCGTCGTGTTGCTTCTAGCAGTGGTGTGTGTGTGGTGTGTAGAGGAGTGTGCGTGTTTTCCCAACGGCTCGGTGGCGTTCTCCTGTGGCAACATGATGCCTGTACATCCACCTTTCAGCCCCTCCACCAGCAGCCCACCGTTCACACTGACTACATCCAGCAGCACCTACACACCTGGCGGAGTCATTTCAGGTAGCATCTGAGCACTTCCTGCAAAGCATTACAACATAACAGTAAAATGACATGACAGCTCAGGTCAAGTGGAGACTCTAGATTGTCCTTGTCACCTCTCAAAGCGTGTTGGCAAAGACTACAGCTCTCATAACCTTGAACTGAACAGGCCAATGAAGAGATATAATGTTCTGCTGGTTGTGTATTATAATAATATTCTATAACAAATTATACAATAATTCTAATAATGTGTCAGATCACAGGTCATAGATGAACTTTCATGGTCAACAAGTAATGGTGATGAAATAAAATGAAACTACCAGCAGAATTTTGCCCTTAAAATGGAAACAAACTGGAAAGTCCACCAGCTGCAGCTGAAATAGTGATGCATTATTCAGAATGTCTTTTCTTCGTGCCACATTTTCCCCCTTTGAAGCCACTCTTTACGCATTTTAACCGTGTTAAAAGCTGAGAGTATCTGACTGGTGCTTATTGCACTTGTTCCTGAACAACAGCACACAGTCTGATGTGTGTGTGCACAGTTTGACTCTGGGCAGGAAGCCCTGTTACACGTCATCATGGCCCCTCTTCCCTCCTTGTGTCTGTGAAGTCAAAACATCAAAGTACAGTGTAAAGAAAAGAGACCATGCAAACTTCCTGCTGAAGGTTTGGCCTCTCAGCTGTCAAACTGTAGATGTATTTGTATTTGTATTTGGAAATTAAGGAACCATGTTGTCAGGCTCATTCAACTCTCTTTCCCTCCCAACTCTGCTCTTTCTCTCTTCTTCTTCTTTGTATTATCCCACTTCACATCTCCTCACCCTCTGGCTTCGCCTCATCTTCCCTTCTACTTCCCTTTCATTCTCTCCCCCGACCCTGCCTTCCATCCCAGGGGAGGGGTTGTGCAACAATTCAGAGGTCAGAGGTCATGTTTAGAGGAACTTACTTTGGCTCCAGCCTCACACCCAGACTCCCCAGTCCCTCTCTTCTCTGCTCCGGCCTCACATTTCTGTAGCTACGCTGTCTGGACTAGCTGCTCTCTGGACTAGTTGCTCTCTGGACTAGTTGCTCTCTGGACTAGTTGCTCTCTGGACTAGTTGCTCTCTGGACTAGTTGCACGTACATTTGAAACTAATAATTCTAACTTTGCTGTTTCTCCTCTCCCGTTTGCCAATGCCGCTCCTCACTATCTCCTCTCCTGCTCGAGTCGGTCTGCCTCACATTAACGCCGTCTCCCTGATGCTGTCCTTGCAGTGACGGTGGAAGCGGTTCAGAACAGCTCCACAGAGTTCCAGGGTTTCCTGTTACAGGCCAGGAGCAGGGAGGGAAACGGTAACACAAAATCTGTCGTGTCTGTGTGTTACAGTGTTGTTTTGCACTGTGAAAAAAAATGTAAATAAATAAAGGCTGGAAAAAAATGAAAATGATGACATAATGCCACAGTTCAGTTTATGTAGAATAAGTATATAATTTTGTCATAACTATAACATCAAAAAGAAGATTGGCTTTCTGTGAGGGCAGTAAATGACACTGATTTTAAATTACTATTGCTAACACTTCTTTGAACACAAGTGCATATCAGAGATAGCAATCAGAACCACTTGCAAGGGCCTGTTCTCCACCCCACACTTTACTGTAGGGCCTGCTTTCCGTGGGCCCCGGCACGCCCACACCGCCTGCACTGTCTACAAGTGTGTCCCTGTAGACAGCGCAGGCATAGCAATTCATATGTCTTTATCAAAATATTTCACCAAACTGGTTACACACCGTGCCTGCGTGGGTTTTCTCCGGGTTCTCCGGCTTCCTCCCACAATACCAAAAACATGCACATTAGGTTAATTGGCTACTCTAAAATTGCCCCTAGGTGTGAGTGTGAGCGTGTGTGGTTGTTTGTCTTTGTGTGTTGGCCCTGCGATTGACTGGCGACCAGTCCAGGGTAAACCCCGCCTCTCGCCCGTAGTCAGCTGGGATAGGCTCCAGCTCCCCCGCGACCCTCACGGATAAGCGGTATAGAAAATGGATGGATGGATGGTTACACACCTGGCAGGCCAACCTCCTCACTTAATTGACCTGTTTTGTTTTAATTAAAGTAGCATCCCAACACTTCAGTGTTCACTATAGTGTTCTGCCAACACTTAAATCAGTTCTAATATTACATTAAAACATGACAATATATGTTTTTCTTTGTCATTAAATAAAGTTGAAGACACGTGATGAGAAAAGTGTTATTTACTGACTTATTAGAGGTATTGTTTTGTGCTTCCAGCTCTGCTATGGCCTGTGGGAAAGTTCACCAACATCGACACCACCCTGTTTACTGCACTGCACTGTAAAAACATGAAGGTGTGAACGTCGCATTTCAGTTGTTTCTTTGCTGACTAAATGTGACGGCATGACAACAGTGATGCCATACGATGTGTGTGTGTGTGTGTGTGTGTGTGTGTGTGTGTGTGTGTGCATCCTTGTGCAGAACTCTACCGTCAGTCAGGCTTCAGGAGCTAAGAGGAAGAAAGTCCAGCTGACCTGGGAGGCACCTAGCAACAGTAACTATGGAGATATCTACTTCAGGTAGATGATAGACGTGCACGTGCGCACGGAACACACACGCCAACACACACACAAGGGTTTTGCTTACTACACTATTTCCTCAAACTCAAATCTGCTTCTAACTTCACTGGTTAACCAAAGTTCAAACTTGTGAAAGCATCATGGAGCTGATGATAAACACACAACATCAAACACAAATATCAACATCACAAACAGAAATGGACCCAAATAACTAAAGCAGAGCTGACTTGATAATACTCGCTGACTCATGTGTCACGTCCGTGTCGTTGTTGTGAACATGACAGTGTCAGTGTGGTCCAGGACTACACGACATTCTGGGTCCAGCTGAACAGCAGCGCTCTGAGACTGGACAGCAGTGGGAACTCTGCAGCCGGAGTGAGTACTGACTGACAGACAGACTGACTGACTGACTCTGTGATGGAGCTGCTCTGTGATTCTGACATGTTTCTCCTCTCCCGTTCAGGTCTTTTCCCCCTCAGCTCTGCTCCTCATCACTCTGCTGAGTCTTTCTGCCAACTCTTGACGCACACACACACATGAAATAGTTACGTGGGATCCCTTTTCGACAACGTTTTTCCAGTCAGAACAAGCCACGCTAACTTATCCAGTTATGTCTTTTTGCACTGGCTGCTGTCCAGTGTTATTTTCTTGTAGAGTTTAAACAGAAAACCTCAGTGTCGTGTTAGAGAAAATCCTGTGTCTGTAAAACTGAAGCTCACCTCAAAATGGAAGTGGATGTGTGTGTGTTTTAAATAAATCATATTTAAAAAGCACAAACAAGTCGTAGAAGTTACTGAGACTCAAAACTTCTTTTGCAGGATGTGGACTGACTTCTGTGTTTTCAAATGGATCTCTGTGGCTTTGCAGGTTTGTTGTCCATCTGGTGGTATGTAGTGGTACTGCATCGTGGTGGTGCTGTTGCATCAGCGTGTGCTGCTGACTCATTGGTTAACTTCACTGGGACATTGACTCGCAGTGGAGGAACAGAAACAAATGACGGTCCGAACCTGATGACTGCACACATGATATCACATCATACAGACAGTAGAAACAGTCCACACTAACAAAGCACTGCAGAGTGTACGCTCAACAATCTAACTTTTAATTCTGTTCCTACTCTGTACAGCTACTACCATTATTACTGTTACTAATACTGCTATCATAATCACCATAGTACCTCCTGTATACTTCATTATCATTATCTACAGTTCCAATATTTCTAGTTAGCACTGTCGTACCCTCATAGCAAGAGGGTCCCAGGTTCGAATCCCGGTCTGGGCCCTTCTATGTGGAGTTTGCATGTTCTCCCTGTGCCTGCGTGGGTTTTCTCCGGGTACTCCAGCTTCCTCCCACAATACCAAAAACATGCACATTAGGTTAATTGGCTACTCTAACTTGCCCCTAGGTGTGAGTGTGAGAGTGTGTGGTTGTTTGTCTTTGTGTGTGGCCCTGTGATTGACTGGCGACCAGTCCAGGGTGAACCCCGCCTCTCGCCCGTAGTCAGCTGGGATAGGCTCCAGCTCCCCCGCGACCCTGACGGATGAGCAGTATGGAAAATGGATGGATGGATTACTGCTGCTATGCATCATCTGCTTGTATGCTCCTTACGCCCCCCCTCCTCTCTCTCTCTCTCTCTCTCTCTCTCTCTCTCTCTCTCTCTCCCTCTCTCTCTCTCTCAACCCAACTGGTCAAGGCAGATGGCCGCCCATCTTGAGCCGGGGTCTGCTCCGAGGATTCTGCCTTCTAAAAGGCAGTTTTTCCTCTCCACTGTCACCAAGTGCTTGCTCAAGGGGGAATGTTGGGTTCTCAATTACAATTTATTTAAAAAGTTTGGTCTGGACCTGCTCTAATTGGAATAACTGGAGTGTCATGAGATAACTTTTGTTGTGAATTGGCGCTATATAAATAAACTGAATTGAACTCAATTGAATTAATGTTAGCATCACTGTTTTTTAAATAAATCTCCCTCACTGAACAAGGGCTGTTGGCTCTAAAGTTTTCAGTATTTGACAGAGTTCTTGCTGCATGGACGTCACATTAACCCTCAGTGTACAAAACACACATGCAAGTATGTTTTACTAATACCTGACTGTAAGTGTTCATCAGCTCAGGAAGTATCATGAACTCCTGTCGCTCAGCATTAAAAATGTATCAAGTCACTGTGACTGTGATTAGTTCATATTTTTAATCAGTTAATGAAAGTTTAAGTTTCTCAATAGATTAATTTGATATGCAACACATTTATGAGCCTCCTCTTGCCATAGGATGCAGGAGTCATGCATGAGTTTAAGTGTATGTTTGCATCCTTACTTTCTTACTATCCGTAGCTTCCTTGGCAGTGTTCACAGTCTGTTTCAGGACGGAGCTCCACACTGCGGCAAATCAATCCAGCTTTCATGAAAACACGGGAATCAAATGCGTGTGATGGTTCTGCTTTAATTGGCTTGTCAGCATAAAGTATTCGAATCTGTATTTTGGAGCAGCACACAGCAGTTTAGTTCAGATACCAAAGTGACAGACTGATGCAGTACTTGGTCTTCTTCTCCAGGTAGTGGTTTTGCAGCTGGATCTCTGACTGCTCCCAAATGCTCTTTCTGGTTTTTCCACCATCATTAAATAAAGGAATCATTCTCTTCTGCTCTTGGCCTCAGTTCATTAGCTAACGAGGCTAAAGAGGTTCAGAGATGATGTCTTTTGGTGGACATTTATTTGTCCTCACTAAAGAGTTGACTTCACAGCTCAGAAGTGTAATATTTTAGAAAGCCATTTGCAGCAGTTTTCAGATACATGAACTATTTGAAACTCAAATCATCCCCTTAAACATCAGCGTGATTACACACTCTCTCTCTCACACACACACACAGAAGCACAGCCAAGTCATGTAACAGTTTATTCTCTGTCTATGACAACCGTAACACAATGCAGTAACATTACACAGACACACTGATGAAACAACACGGTTTGAGTTCACAGAGCTTAGTATGATTCTGCATGACTGGGCTGTGTGATATCCCTTTGTTAAAACAGTTCTCTAACAGTGCCAGATCACAGGTTCACACTCTTTGAAGCGCACGGCCGAGTATTGGTGCCAAAGGAAAATATTAAAAGTGCTACTTTATTGTGAGTAGTTTTATTTCTGAAAGTTCTAAAATCCCTTGGTTCCCAACCATGTTCTCCAGTCTTGACAAAGTGTGTCCACCTCCTACAAATGGATGTAAGACGCTGCTGTGCAGAGCTGCAAGTCACATTTACTATCATAGGGATTAATCTGTCAATTATTTTCTCAGTTCAGTGTTCAGCGCTGCTTCCGAGAGTCTGGAGTCTTCAAACTGCTTTTTTTTGTTCAACCAACAGTCCAAAACCCAAAGAATCTTTATTGACTAAAAAAAAAAAAATACATGATTTAAAAAAAACCCGAAAAGATTAATTGATCATCAAAATAGCTGGTAATTAATTTTCTTGGCTGGATTAGGGGACTAATTGTTGCAGCTGTACTGTGCTCTGTACAGATACCCATTGGCATTGTTCCAAACGCTGGCAGCTGCCACACTGAATCCTGATGTTCTGAGTCCATGTAATCTTTCTGCTTAGCGAACAAGGATCCAAAGAGACTAGATGATGAGCTGTGATCGAGTCAGGAGGATTGTGAAACACAGAACGCTTTCCATGTGTAACATCTACAGCTAAAAGACAGCGCAAGGCTATGAGCACGCATCTACAGCACGGTTACACGCTAGAGGAAATCGCTTCAGAAACCTCTGGAAACACCAAAACAGCATTCATGCACACATCAATAATACACACTTGAAGTATAGAAACACTGAGCTACATCATAAGTGTTGCGGGGAAGATGTGGCGAAACAGCTGGAAGACCATGTGTGAGTATAAAGGCATCAGGTAGAAGGTGTAGTACTGTATGCTTTATGGAACAGACATCACTAGTGCAACAGCATGTAATGAGCCACCTTAGGGTGACATAAGGTGTTCAGGTCACTTGTTTGGATGGGTTACATGAGAGCAGGCTGGGAGGTAGGATTCTAGGCGTCAATGCACACAGTGGCAAGTTTTCTAATTTCAGTATAAAATTCACTTGTGAAAATAAAAGCACTTACTTGGGTAGGAAAAAAAATTATGCCCTGTTTTTTGTTTTTTGTTCAACTGCTGGCTGTGGGGTCAAAGTGCTTCAGTGTATAAGGGTATGATACTACATACATATCAACACCAAAGATTCATTTCAGTCCCAATATAAGAGAACATTTTTTTTTTTTGAATTGTTCATATACTTGATGGACCAAAAGATTTTTGGGTGATTTTAATTAATTAATTATGGTAATTAATTTTACAATTTTTACTTCTTGAAGTCGCACTCCTATATATTAATACAGATTTTGCATCAGTTGCGTTGACTGTGACAGAATACAGAGAAGGAAATGTTCAAGAGTTGTTGATATTAATACTTGTGTGGCCAGACAGACATTCTGTATGTCTGAGAATGAACACTGAAGAACACTGACAACACATCAGCTCAGGACTACGTTTAATTAAGGGCTCAACCAGGAACTATGTTGCATTTATGTCTTATGGGAACTCTGAGCTTTCTACATGAACTAACATTTATCAGTTAAGGGTGTTTAAGGTTATCAAAAGCAACTAACTTAAAATTTTTTTCCCAAGTCGTTGCTGTGAGCTGTGAAGCTCTTCAGTCATTCTCAAAGGATATGACTGTAGCAGTGGACTGACCTCTGATCACAGGAAATGATGTCAGAGGACCACAGACTGAGGGCAGAAACACACAGAGAGAGGTGAGCTCCCGTTTACTGTCTATGAAAGTCTTTCATGAGGAGGCTGATGGGACAGCTGGAGACGGGCAGGTCGTGCACGGGACAACATTCAAATAGACAGGCTGTGACCTTAAAGAGGAGGGACATTGTCACAGCTGAGACTCTCTCAAATATTTATTGTAAAGAAATGTAACCTGAAGCATCCAATCAGATGTAGCTCCCGCACACACAGTCTGTATCACTACAGCAAGAGCGTTGGGAGGCCTCGTCGCTTTCTGTGTGTTTCTTCCTCTCAAACAACGCTACTTCAGGAAGTAAGACAGCCTCACAGCAGAGGGGACAGGGTGATGGCCATTCAGAGGTCATAGAGGACCTCCAGCACAGCGGCCAGAGACCAGGCCTGTGTCTCACAGCTGAACGGGCAGTACTGGCCATTCTCATTGGTCAGCTCCGGCAGACCCTTCCATGGAGACCTGAAAAGAAGGTAGAGGGGCAGTGAGAAATAAAAGCAGCTCCTTATTGCGTAGCTCTGAAAGTGAAACCTTTAGATGTGTTGAATCCTGCTCTTGATATGTCACCTGCCACGACTTTAAGACGTGAAACAAAGCGCAGTGTGTGGATGAACAGATCAAAGTCCTACCTCTCCAGGTGGGTGTAATGTCGGGACAGAACATTTTTCACCAGAGTGACTGTTTTGTCGTAAGTTTCAACTCCCAGCTTTTTGGCAAAGTAGAGTTTAGCACGCAGGAAGTAGCCTACTGGCCACAGCCACTCCTACTCACACAGACACACAACCACACACACACACACACACACACACACACACACACACATACTCAGAGTTAGTTTTGTGCAGAGAAAAAAGTTGCACACCACAATTAAAAAGAAGCATCTGACCAATTTACACAAAAGCAAAACATTCATTTAAAAGTGCAGTCACTTCTAAATTAGCCCTGATAAAAAATAATTTATATGTCATGCAGTGTTTTGTCAACACCTTTTCAGCGCCAAACCTTTGAATAACTAGCTAAAAGACTAGAGTTTATCTGAAGATACTGCATATGGCTGACTTCAGCCAGCGGATCCTGTTTGTCTAACATCATCAATAAAGCGGCGGCTTGGCTTTAGCTTTAAGTACAGGCTGGGTCACACTCACAGGTCCCTGGTGGTAGTTGAAGCCTTTTGCCAGGTTGTAATTGTCGTTGTCCAGAGCGTTGTCATACACACCGCAGTACACCATGTCACTGTAGGCCAACACAATTTGTCAGGAAGCATCTATTTTACAACATGGTTGCATTTACAAGGCAGATTCCTTGTGTGTATTGAGAGTGTATGAATATACAGTACTCAGGGTCAAGAGTTTTCATTCCCAGTGGTCCCAGCAGTTTCTTCTCAGCCACCTCCAGAGCGTTCCAGGCTCTCTCCACTGTGAACAGCTCCGGAGCCTGCGAACACAGGCGTCACGTCAAACAGCCGGTTAGAAATTAGCTCAAGACCATTCAGAGGACTGGCTGCAGCTTTCACTCTACTTACCACCACCATGGCAATGGTGAAGTTGGGTCTCAGCTGGTAGTCACACCAGGGGCTGGAGGCTCCAAAGCTGTCCTTGTAGATGTCCTTTTTATGCACCAGATCAGGGCGTTTCTCATTGGGATCATTTGGGGCCCCAGACACCCAGAAATTTGCTTCAAAGGAATGCTGGAGCTGC
Source organism: Scatophagus argus (assembly GCF_020382885.2). Taxonomy (NCBI): domain Eukaryota; kingdom Metazoa; phylum Chordata; class Actinopteri; family Scatophagidae; genus Scatophagus; species Scatophagus argus. The sequence goes on along the minus strand of NC_058505.1, from coordinate 21,637,263 downwards.
TGGTTCCACTGGGAGTACGAAACAAACACTTCTTTACCTGGAACACAGTGACAAGTGTTTATGAGAGATGGCTGCTGGAATTCACACAGGAGTGCAGGAGAACATATAGGTAAAGCCTCAGTGTTTCTGTTAGTGTGTGTGTGTGTGTTTAATACCATCTCTGTGTACTTTGGCTCCATCATAAGGGAAGAGTCCTTTGGCATGGAGCTCCACAACCCAGCGAACAGTCGACTTGCTGAGACCAACTATCTCTACCGCCGCTCCGTCTCTGCACAGAAACGGTGACGCAGGAAACAAATTAGGTGACTTGTAACTACTACTCATAGATCTCTGAAACAGTTCACCCAAACAAAACAGAACAAGGTGTTCAACCAGCAGCCAAAATGTCCAACAGAAACAACTATAATGAAGTAAAAGTGAGAAAAGCCTCACATCTGGAAGTGCTGATGGACTGTTCCAAAGAAAATTCAAAGACAGCATCAAGGTGCGCTTTGTGTCCGTTTGTGTGTTACCTCGGAGTAGCAGGCATGCCTTTGTTCCTTGCTCTCTCACTCTCTCCCATTTTGTCCATCCACGTGCCACAGTTGAAGCGGTTTCCTCCACTCACAAAACCTGTGGCGGGATCCACCTTAACAGCCACGTTGAACCCTGTGAAGGAGCAGGAGAGCTCAGAAATGTTGCGGTTGGTAATGAAGAACCAGTTGGAACGCTGCTGTTGTAAAGTCATCTAAAGCCCCCCCCCAAGTGGCTCCACGCAAGAACAGGAAATGATCAGTTCACTTTGTGAGTTCGGTGGTGCTGTAAAGCAGGGCTATTTAACACAGACACACACACACAGCCTGTCCTACCTTCATCTCTCATGTTCATGTCTATCTTGGGTCCAGCGTTTCTCTCTCTGAAGGAAATTCCTTCCAGGTGGCGCTGCAGAGCCTCCTGGATCACATCATACAGAGGCTGCTCCTACACACACACACACACACACACACAAACACACATGTTGAACATTAGCATCACGGTGGTTGTAGGCGCAGTGTAGTAGAGAGACGCCGAGCAGCGGTACATACCACCTCTCCAGGTTTGCAGGGTTCACAGTCATCAGCAGGGTACAGGCGGGTAACAGAGCAGCGGAGGATCTCAGGCCCTTGAGGAACATGTGTGGCATAGTCCTGAACAGAAGTACATGATAAGTATACGTGTAAGTGTAATAATGTCATAACTTTAGATCGTACAACCATTTGTTGGAATAATAAGCTAAATAAATATTAAGACACAAACTTCTAAACTAAATATAGAGTGAGATGTATATGCTATAAATATAGTTAGGAATAACTTTACAGCAACAGAGCAACGGAGGCATAATGAATGTGTATAAATATATTAAACTGGGATAATCCCTTAAATTAAACAGCTTGAACCAAATTATTCTGAATATATGTAATGTGACACAAGGCATTTAGAAGTTCTAAATGAAATTTTGCAAAATTACGACGTGACAGAAGGCCTTCTTTCCTACCGAGTCTGAGAGTTTCTGAGCTTGGTCTGCCTGTGAGCAATCCTATATTCTCCTTGTTTCTCATTTCAATTCAAGTCAAACTACTACATCTGACATATGAAATCATGATTAGTAGCAGTTTCCCTCAGCTGCTTTCAGTGAAAAATCGCTGTACACTGCTTGTCCAGCACCATATGGCTGATGTAGCATCTGCTCTGGTGGAGACCAAACCAGAGCTAAAAGAGCGGGAATAGTGGATTGATTGGGCAGACACAAAGTCCAAATGAAAGCTAAAGTTTATCTGTGTCTTTTCAGAGTTACAGTTTTTAACAAATTCAATATAACATCCTTACTGTATTATGTATTACCGTAATATGTGAGTGTTGTGTTTACAGCTTGTTGTGCTGCCCCCACTTACACTCCTTTATCTGCCTGTCTACATCTATTTCCCCATTATTACAGAGCCTCCCTACCTGGATGCACTGCAGCCACCACCACACAGCGTCACGACAATTGTATCTAGCACAGCGACCCTCGCCCAGCAGGTTGGGGATCAAACCGTGACGCAGTGTCCCCGCAAAGGCCAGGATGATGTTACTGTGGAGAGGCGGGATGGTTCATTTAGAGTTAAGTTACTGTGTGCTTTCGCAGGCTGATGCTGTTATAAGACTGAGGGAAAGTCAATTTTAATGCTAAACGGCAGCTAAAGCAGCTATACACACAACATACCGAGCCTCGGAGTGTCTCCCTGTGAGCAGCATCAGTCCTCTGAGAGCAATGAAAGTGTCTCTGCCCCAGCAACGGAAAATCCCAGCGGAGAAATGAGGAAGACCTAAACAACATAATAGAATCAGGATCATATTTATCTTCATCTCACACTCCTGTCAATTTAAAACCATGAAATTCTCAACAAATTTCTAAAGGTAATGAAACAGTTTTTAACTTCACATTAGACAATTATTTTTTCAGTTTAATTTGTCCACAAAGCACTACTAAGTGTCTGTTGCTAGGCTACCTGCAGCCAGTGAGACGCAGCACTGCTCCTTCTGGCCTGTGATTGGACTGATGCGGTAGGGAACATCCTCGATGCTCGCAGAGAGCGGAGGGAGGGCAGGGAAGCGACCGACACCACACATCTGAACTGAACCCAGCGCTAGGTGACGAACAAAGCTGGAGCCATTCTGGATGAAACTGTGGACGAGGAGATGGAAAATCAGTTGTTCATTCAGTTCATCAGTTGAAATTTGGCTGGGGAAAATTACCCTCGACTGTAACACATCAGTCATTTGAAAATTAAAGTCTGAAAAACACAGTCTCCAGAGTCTGTCTCACCTTGACATGAGTTTGTAAGTTGCATCCAGAGCTGTGGTGTAGGTTGACACCAGGATGGCATCAAAGTAACAGGGGATGAGGTAGCGTGGGATGTGTTTCAAGTAGTTGAACATGGCTCCCAACCACTGACCCACCTGCAGACGCACAATATTACAATGAATAAACTGTTCCAAATAAGCTTAAAGGGGCAACTGGTGAAACGTATGGGGCAGCATATCACCAGAGCAACTTCTAGCTGCTGCTTACTACACTCCTGCTGTGGTTACGTTTGGCTGTAGCTACAGTTAGCTCAGTTAGCCACAGAGCTAGTGGCCTATAGCTAACTGAACTGTGCCTGGACCAAGTCCTCGGATCACAACTGGCCACTTGCTCCTAGTTGTTTGAGCTCTTTTGAGGAATTATTACCTTCCAATGAGCAAAGGTGCAGCAGGCAGGGAAGTGGCTCTGTTGTTTCATGGCCCAAATTACATTGCATACATGTTTTCTCACACAACCTCAAACCTAGTTGTGTCTGGCAATGCAAAATATCTCAGTTGTTTTGAGGAAATAACACTCAAACCAATGACAAGTGACACCAGAAGTACAAGAAAAGATGTATCCATAGTATAGATGAGTGGCTTTAAAAAAACAAACCAACAAACAACTTTGTTTAGTTTTCTAAGCAAAATAAAGCATAGAAAATTAAACATGCCACCAAATTTATAATGTAATATATATATTAACAATAATAGTAATAATATTGTGTCTGCAGATAGAAGTGTTGGAGGCACCCTTGGCTCTTTGTTTCACTGGGGTGGAGTGGCCCTTTAAGGCTGTAAAAGCCTCACCTGTGCCAGTGGTCCCTCTCGGTGTATCAGCCTGTTGGACACATAGTCTATGAGCCAGTCCCCCTGTCTGAGGTTAGCGCACAAAGGATGGCCCAGGTCATTGTTGGGCCGGATATCAGCCAACACTGACATCAGACCTGCAGACACACAACAACTTCATGTACAATCTCATGTCATATGTGGCCATAATGTGAGAAATACCAAGGTTAGCTATCAGTGTGATAACATGACAACACCATCAGAGAGGTTTGCTCTCACTTCAACTGGCCCCCTCACTTCAAGTGTTTTACATAAAGTATGAGACGCAACTGATTCCTTATCTCATCTGCATGTTCAGCAGAATCACAGAGCAAATGTCTGTGTGAGTGCTGTGAGTGTGCACCAGGACAAATCCACTAAGATGCTGCCTACAAGAAGGAACAATCCCTCTGAGTGCAGAGCACAACAACAAGTTTTCTGTCCAAAGCTCATCTTTGGAGAATATTAAAATATGTTTCAGTACTCTATGTAAAGAAATTACATAATTACATCAATTCAGTTCATTTATATGGCACCCAATCACAAGTAAGGTTATCTCATGACACTTTCCCAATAGAACAAGTGTTGGCCAGTTCTCTTTAGTTTAACTACCTTGTAGTCCAGCATATTTGAGGGTCTCCCATCCCGGGATACTGTAACAGCCTCCACCATCTTCTTGTTCTTCTGAGTTGCAGCGAAACAGCAAGACATTCAGGTCTGCTAATGTCAGCTTGGACATCAGCCTGTCAAAAGAACATAAGATAAAAACATTTTACAAATACGTAGCTCATCTAATCTTCACGATATTGACAGGACCAGAGGAGGAGTGGTGTGTGTCCAGGTGTGCTCACTGTGCCAGGGGTTTCTGCAGTGCTTCTGGTGGGTTTTCCTCTGTTATGCTGCCTTTCCTGTATTTTGGGCTGAACTGGGACAGATAATACCTCAGCATCCCCACCAGCTTCTGGGCCTTGGGGTCCAAACTAACTCTGTGAGGAAGAGAGAGAGAGAGCTTCAGAAAACTTTGTGATCAATATGGAAATGTTTCTTCAGTAATCATGCAAACTCTACTGATTTGACTTGTGCTGACGGTCTGTGTAAATGTGAGTGTGGATTACCTGAAGGCAATGACGCTGCCAGGTGTCAGCTTCTGAAAGATGATTTCCTGCACAAATTCTGATCGACCTTTGGACATCACTTCTGCTTGCTTCACCAACGTACTCTCCTGTAACTATATATACATACTAATATGTTAGAATTATTTTACTGATAAGTTCATATATTTCAATCACACAAATGAAACAAAGATCCTAAAAGCGATCATAATTTACAGGAATATGCTCTTTTATTTCCACAGTGTATTCTGGCATGCCGTTGATGTAGTTGTCATCCTTCTTATAACTCCCAGCATGCCTTTCCACTGTCCTTGCCTCCAGTACCACTTCCTCTATCTTCCCTTGGGAGACAGAGAGGGGGAGGAGAGAAATATTCTCAGCAATGGGAAGCCTGGCTAACAGATTCTTTGATAAAATTTTGATGAAGCATGAGAAAGAAACACACGCCAACTACAAAGCCAATGCAAGCAACATTTTCAGAAACACACATTTGATTTCTAACATAAAGTGACAGTGTTATCGCTGCCATACCAGGTATGAACATGGGTGGGACGTTGGTGTCGTACTGGTGGGTTTTGGGGTCCCAGAAGGCTGTCCTGCACACTGCCACCACTGACTGGTGTGTGCTGGGACAGTGACGAGTAACTGCAACAATATCTGCATCGACCTGGTCCACATACACCTGGACAGGAAGACGCAAAAACCAAAGATGCAGATTTTTCTGCTACGCTTTCCTTTTTATATTAAAATTGCTCAATGAGCTGAAACCGCTTTTGGCGTGAGCTGATGTTTTGCTTTATTCATGCACACAAACTGTGTATTATGGTACCTGCATGAATCCTTGGGCAGCCAGTTCCTGGTGGAGCTTGTTGAGTGCCAGTTTTCCAGCTATGATGCCACTGTGGAATCCGACCTCACCAGTGGAGGTGGGGGGAGCTGAGGGGTTCCACTTGGGGTAAAAACGCTCCTCCTTCACCACAGAGATCTACACACACATAATGCAGGTAACAGATAGTATCACTCTGTGATACAGTAGCTCAGTGTGTATGTGTGTGTGTGTGTGTCTATATACTGCATATACTGTAGTCTATGCCCTATTTTGTGCTGATATTTCCATGTGAAAAGTGTGCATAAGCAAGTGTTTATTACTCATTTACTAGGATATTTACTACCCAGGGAATCTGTGTATCCTGAATACATTTCAAATTAATTAATTTTAGAAAAGAACTGTTTTTAAATGTTCAATGTTTAGAAAACCACAGAATAAGATTAAACTCATCCAAACCTGTGCACAGACACTAAGCAAAGACAGACATTCAAAGTTAAATGTGAGCGGCGCAATGCGAATCATGTAGCCTCTGACTCTCAAGCAGTCACACGACTTGGATTCAAGCCAGACTCAAGTCCCAAATTTAATGACTTTAGTGTTCCCACTTGAAACTTCAGTATTTTATTTAAAACCTGTGTCATGAATCAATTAGTTTCTTCATTTCCCGGAACAACTAACGTTAACTCCATGGGTCCAAAATTAGCATCCGCCAAGTGGCAAATGCAGGTAGATCCAATAGACTCCCTACTGTATTTTGGTGTCATTTATTTATAGGCGTGCTGCTTCTGTCCTCTGCTGTCTGTGTAGGAGCTTGCTTGTGAGCGTATGTATGCAAATAACCTGATGTGGCACTAATTCATCGTATCCTCTGGTGGAACCAGTAGCACAGCAGGCCATAGAGACCACAGCAGAGCTGGGAAGGGAGTCCAGTGCTGAACGCAGCTGTTAAACAAAGACAGGCAAACACGCAGCAGTTACTGTATGCACTTCACATCTGGAATTTGGAATAAAGGTGTACACAGCATGCTCAGCAAAAAAAAATAAAGGTAAAAAGTATATACATTGAGCACAAAGCATAAATCAATCTAAATCAAAGGTACTATAAAACATTTATTGATGAAAAGGTTTAAACGTAATGTTAAAACCATAGTGTTCTCTTACTGGGACACTGGCTGCAGTGTTTTTGCTCTATTTATTCTCACATGTATTAGTCCATTATCAGACTCTTTGTGATGCTGACTGTGACGCTGCGACACGTGACACTTGTGGGTAATTTGTATAGTGATTGGGATAAATATCACAGCAATAAAATAAAACAGACCAAGCCTGCTCTACAATATGGAGTTTTATGTTATGAATGTAGCGGTGCAACCAATGAAAATGCTTAGTCGACACATTTTCCCATCATACAGAAAGTTTCCAAATGTCTTTTAACCTGCCTTAATTTTCTGTTAACAATCATGATTGACTACAAATGTGTACCAAAATAAAAGGTTTTTTTGCAGAGCACTCATTGACATACACAAAGCACAAGGGGGAAGTCCAAGGAGCTCAGCGCAGATCTGAGACAAAAGATTGTAGATTTGCAGAAGTCAGGGATGTCTATTGAAGATATTTCTAAACAACTACAGGTTCCAAGATCAACATTTCAAACAACTGTACTGAAGTACAAGGCACTGGGAAGTATTGCCACTTTGTCGAGGTCTGGAACAAAACCCAAGCTCTCACCCTCAGCTGAGAGGACATTATTTTGAACTGTCATGAAGAACCCAAGAACCACTAAGTCACCTTCATTGGCTAAATTCATTCATATTTTCATCTAAACCAACAACCTGCCTCTTAGATCCCATCCCAACTAAGCTGCTCAAAGAAGCTCTACCCTTACTTAGCACCTCTCTATTAGACATGATCAATCTGTCCCTGATAACAGGCTATGTACCCCAGTCCTTTAAAGCAGCTGTAGTCAAACCTCTCCTGAAAAAGCACACACTTGACCCAGAGATTTTAAGCATCTATAGACCAATATCTAACCTTCCATTTCTTTCCAAGATCCTTGAGAGAACAGTCGGCAATCAGCTTCATGACTTTCTACACAGTAAAAGTTTATTTGAGGATTTTCAATGTGGCTTTAGAGCTCATCATAGTACAGAGACAGCATCGGTCAAAGTCACAACTGACCTCCTACTGGCACAAAATTAGTCCATGCATTTATTACTTCCAGGCTGGATTATTGTAACTCTCTTTTATCAGGTTACCCCAATAAGTTCCTAAAGACCCTCCAGCTAATCCAGAACACTGCTGCACAATTACTCCCAAGAACCAGCATGAGAGATCATATTTCTCCTGTTCTGGCTTCTCTACATTGGCTACCTGTAAAATTCAGGATAGATTTTAAAATTCTCCTCCTCACATATAAAGCCCTGAACGGTCAGGCACCATCCTATCTTAAAGAGTTGATAGTACCCTATTATCCCACCAGAGCTTTGCATTCCCAAAATGTAGGGTGACTTGTGGTCCCTAGAGTTCTCAAAAGTAGATTGGGAACCAGAGCCTGTAGTTATCATCTCCTCTACTATGGAACCATCTTCCAGTTTTGGTCCAGGAGGGGGACACCCTCTCTACATTTAAGAGTAGAGTAGAGTAGAGTTTTGATAAAGCTTATACTTGTGCTGGCATTTGCTGACCCCTAGTTATGCTGCTATAGGTTTAAGATAAGATAAGATAAGATGAACAGGGAAATTCAGTTGTCATAGACTACCAGGGGATTTCCCACAACGCACTGAGCTCTCTCTTCCTCTCTAGACCTGCTCTAATTGGAAAGTGTCATGAGATAACTTTTGTTGTGAATTGGTGCTATATAAATAAACTGAATTGAATTGAATTGCTCCCCAGCTCTGGAACTCACTTCCACCTGACCTCCATAACACTGACTCACTCCCACATTTCAAATCCAAACTCAAAACCCATCTGTTAAGACAAGCCTACCCCCTCTGACCACAACTGCATTGTCCATTTTAAATTGTATTTTACTGTCTCTTATTGTTGCTAATATTGTGTCTGTTTTTATGATTAATGATGTAACGTGACCTCGAATGTCTAGAAAGGCGCCTATAAATAAAATGCATTTGTTATTATTATCCTTGAACGACCCTGTAAGAGACCCACCTGTATGGGACACTCGTTGTCATGGGTTACATCAAGGAACATGGCATGAGCAATTGAGGGCATGAGTGGGCGGAGACTGGGCTGAACAAAAGCTCCAACTGGCTCGCCTCCATAACGATAAACCAATCTTCCTTCTTCATGGCTGTCACCAGCTGACATGGCCTCTGTGTACAGGGTAGAAGGGGGTAGGGGTGAGGAAAAATTCACGAAGACAGTCATCACAACTCAATCCGTACTGCTGCAGCACTGTGGGTGACTTCACACACTCAAGCTGGGCCACATTCCAGTCAGGCAATGCAAGTATTTTGTCTTTGAGAGCTGATGAACAACGCAAGCTTATCTTCAATAAACACGTTTAGCTAAAATATTCTGAAATATTCTCCATTTTGACATTTGTTTTTGACACATTCAACTACATATCTGGCATTATGTCTGTCATTATGCATTATATTATAATACTGGAGAACTATGGAGAACAACATATAAACCTACCTTGGTGCCCCAAACTGTCTGCTTTGTTAGTGTTAACAGATATAATGCATATGCAAGTGTATGCAGTGTGTGTGCATTTTAATATATAAATGACTGACTGACCTCGTATGAGCGATGAGATCCCTAGCTTGGTTACGAAGATATTATCCAGCTCTTCACTGCCGGTGAACAGTTCAGCCACCACATACAGATTAGGACAAACTGTTCTGGCCACGTCCAGCATGAACTGGTCAACCACAGCAAGGCAACACAGCAAAACCAGTGCAGAGAGAGCAAGAGGTCATGATTAGGAGAGAAGAAGGACAAGGAGGAGGAGGAGGAGGAGGTTGAGGAAGAGATAAGAAAGAAGTGGAGGAAGAGGAGAGTTAATGTGAAGGGGATGCAGCCAGGTGAGTGATAAGGGGCCTCAAGGAACCACAACATGCAGTCACACAGTCCATGAAGACAGAGAGAGAATGAAAGTGGAAGAAAGACAGAAATACAAAGTTAGTTCATGCATGAGAGATGTACCTCGTATAAGGCTGCTAATTCCCAGCCGGTTAACAAACACATTGTCAATGAGCTCGCTGCCTGTAAACAGTTCAGCTATCACATACAGATTGGGTCTGACCGCCCTGGCTGCATCTAACATGGCCTGGACAAGACAGTACACCAGCATTACAGACAGAGAGAGAAGAAGGGTCTGTTGTTAACACTGATGTGCAGTGCACTTCAACACACAAGAACACTTGGCTTTAGTGACATTCGGTGACATTAAACCGCTCTGCAATGAGATTAGATTTTCTTTTCAAATTATCTACATGGTTATTCTGACTATTTCTTGCTGAGTATTCTTCTTGAACTAACCTGATTTAAGATGACAAACTTTTACAACGCTAAAAACCCCCCCCATAAATACACAGGATATATACTCCATACCTGCTATCTGTCTATAGAACCTGATGTGATACCCTGATGTGAACATGTCTGTCAGTCAGTGTAGTTGGGTAAGTTTGCTGTCACGATAAGCTGTCAGGATAATGTGACCATAGCGAGCAACAGTGTTGTTTTATTTTAAGGCTAGTTAGCTAATCATCAGGCAAGACAGCATAAGCTTTTAAAATCAAATAAAGCTGCAACTGCAACTAACTATTATTTTCATGATTAACTGATGAATTATTTATTGTATAATATACTGGTTAATATTGGAGTACTCCAGCTACATATTTCAGAATCGGAATATGTGCTGGATATGATGTGACATCATCCAACATAAACAACATTGTAACAAACCCCCACAACCTTTCTGACGTGGTGTCAGCAATTGCTATTATTTTTAAGTCTAACAAAACTGGCAAGTATTACAGTGAGAGCTGTACTGGAAAGCAATGTGCAGGAATTCAGAGTATTTAACGGCATCTATGATAATATATGACCATACCTCAGCTACATGTAGTGGTGTAGAGTGGCAGTTGTCCAGTCTGACCCCGTGAAAATATTTGGCTGTGATTTCAGTGTACTTCTGCATGTGTGCCCAGAGGTACGGGCAGTCTTCAGGCCCATTGCCATAGCGAAGTTTGACACTGTCACCCCAGCATATCAGCTCCCGACGCACATACACGTTGGAGCCTACAGACACAGACCGAGATTGATACAGTGAGTCCAATGTCACTAGTGCAGGGTATCTAACCGCATTAATATGTTCACCTGGCTCGGCAAAGTTGCGCAGTGGATCGTCACCCATCACCCAACCGTTGTGAGCCAGGAAGTGACACATCTTGTCTGGCTGGTCCAGCAGCTTCATCTCCTGCTCCAGAGTCATGTCCTGATACGGGAAGGTGAAGTATCTGAGACAGACAGATGAAAACAATTAGGTCCACCAACAGTGAGCCTCCTTTCACAGCTGGCATTAACACAGACCCCTTATGCCTGTTAGGGATGGAGGATGGAGGGGTAACACTTATATTTGTGTCTGCATCATCTACCTCAACTGTTACAGTTCACAAAAGAGGAAGATGCTGTCTTGAGTAAGAACATGTTGCATACAACATCAGAGAGAAAGCTGATTTGTGCAACTGCTTTAAGTAGGAATGTCCTGCACTCCAGTGACGCAGACAGCATGCTACTCTCAGGTGTAAATGGACCCAAAGATTTGAATTACAGCAGGTATTCACTCATCTGGTGTCATCCCATCTCTTCTATTAATTCCTCTCTCACTTATTTTGAAGTCTCAGCAGGGTATAGTATTTCATATAGCAGTTCCATCAGGAAAAAAAAACAGACCTTAAAAATTATTTGATTTTATTTTGATATTTTTGGTGTGTTGATGTGTTTTTCAACCACAATCTTCAGATTTTTTTTCTTTTTTTTTTACTAAGGCTGTCTTTTTTTATACACTGCTTTTCTGTTTCAACTTTATGCCACCATTTTAGTGCTGGTCTTGACGAGAGGAGCAAAGAGAGTGTGATTCCACCTCTCTGGACCACAAGTCTGTTCCTGACCTTCTGGCATGACCACACGCCCAGGTTAGCAGACAGCAATGGCTACCGCACGTTCACCTAAAACTCATACCATAACCAAAGTATGGTGACACCATCTCTCTACTAGTGTTTTCACATAGTACCGAGCTGCAGTGACTTTAACTGATGCTATGCTGGGGTCTGGCAGAGGTCTTTTCCTCTCTCCATAAAGCCATTTGTTACCTGGTAACCAGAGGGTTTTTCCTGGTAACAGGGCCAAGTTTGGGGCCGTGGTCTGCCAGACGTTCATACACTACATTTCCCACAACACAGTTGGCAGCCTTGAGGAAAGAAAAAGAAAACATAATGAACATTGACTGATGCACAGAATGCATTTTGGGAACCCTTAGCGCATCTCCAGTTCCACACTTTATGCTAACAATATGCAGAATACATTATGCGTTGATGTGGACAGTGCACTATTTTGGCAGATAAAAGATATGAGGCATTTTGACATCAGCACTGAGAACCACAAACAAAAAGTGTCAAGTTTAGCTCCAGCGCACTCCCATATACACTCACAAACAGCTGCTCAAACCTGTGAATCATTCTTAGTGCTCGCTCACATTATGCTGTTGTACTGTATTATACTTATTTATACAGGACAGGCCTGTGAAAGTCATTTTTAATATCTGAAACTTCTACTGAGGATTTTAAATCAATTTGAATACAGTACAGATGTGTTAGAGGAGTAGCGGTAGCTCCTTTAAAGAATAGAGCAGTGAGTAATGTGTGTGCCTAAGCAGCATGTGGTTGTGCAGAAGCCAGTGAGCAGATGGACGCTGCCAGTGATTTGTTCCCAACAGATGAAGGTGGACTTCACTGCAGCTTCCCAAGTCAAGACTAAAATTAAGTTCTTGCATGTTGTTTCCCCAACTGCTGGACAGGTGAAGGGGGTTAGTCCTGAAGCAAGAATCGACTTAGCTCTATAGGAAAATAAACTCCTTCTGCTCCCCAGCTACAGTGTGGGGACTGAGCAGGAAAGGCTAACAGCTGAAACAGTTCGAACCCTGGCCGACGCGACATCGCGCTTAACCTCACCTGTTCCTGATGCTGGTGCACGATGTGCAGCTGTTCGTCATTCAGCTGATTCAGCTTCTGTCTCAGCCAACCACAGCACTCCTCAATGTGCTGTGGGGAAAAGCTGTAGAGAGAGTGAAGTAACAGGAAATGAAAAATACCACTACTATACACTCTATGCATACATATTGTGTACACAAATACTAGCCTGTCTGGTCAAGATAACTCACTGGAGCTATTTGTGCTTTTCAAACCTGTTCAAACTTACCTCAGTGGTAAGAAATTGCCAAGTTAGACTGTACTTGTATGCTGCATTTATTCTAGCTTTTCTTGTTACGATTTATGGCTGACAATGAAATGTGAAGCACAAACATATAATCCTGCAGTCTACTTTAGAGTAAACATTTATGTTCCTTTTTTTTTTTTGCAATGCATGACACAAGTGTCACACTTCCTGTGGTTTGGAGGTGGACACTTACGAAAGAGAACAGACTGACGTTCACAGAGCTGAAAGCAGTACCTAACTGAAGGGATTCATCATACAGACCTGACAGCTTTCAAATCAACAGACATACATTCATGAAAGAACCCAAAGAACCACTAAAACTGTCACTTCATACTAGGGTAACAAATCATGGTGCATTTGATTGAAAACATAGTGGGATCATTTGCTAATCCTTTTTAACATGTAATCAATCGAAAACAGTACAAAGACAATTTATTAAATGCTTTACATCACCAACTTTATTCATTTTTGGCTCAGTTGTTGACAAGCAAGTAGCATCCCAACTTCCAAGTACACCAGCAGCTTGAAGTAATGGGTCTGACCTGTGAGGTACAAATGTCTCCAGAGCTGAGTCCATGTCTACTGTGTTGCCATAACGACGATAATTTGGGTCTTGAATGATTTTCAGGCCCTTCTTCCCTCCTGTCTTATTATGGTCTGGCCTTGTGCCTAAAAACACACAGAGCACACACAATAGTATCTGAAGTGTGTTAAGCAGTCTCTACAGCTAAAGTCTAGCTGCACACTAGCAGCTAGCATTTAGCACTAACTTTGTTGCTGTCCATTTTGTCTATGATTTGAATTCTTTTGACACAACAGTAAGTTCTGTACAATATACTGGAGACTCCTCATCTATAAATAACAGATTACTAGAATACTCTTTGCATACAGTAAAGAGCTGCACTAAAACAAAAGTTCTTAACTGTAAAGTCTTGCCTACACAAAGCTGTGTTTTTCAGTTATCAGTCTCATGTGGGTCAAGCAGAACCAACAGCCTTCTATTTTCAGCTCAGGTATTTATGGAGGCATGCACTTCTACACTTTAGGGCTACTTTTTTCATTTTCAAATGGGTAACATCAGTGACTCTGAGCCCTGCTGAACACAGGTGACCTACACAGCAGTTCTGTGCGCTCGCTGAACCTGACATGAAGTGTTGCAACGACTGCAGTGTTTACTTTGTTTTTGCAGAAATACTTTGAATATTAACTGCTGTACAGTACTAACCATTTTGTATCAGGCCTCTGAACTGCTCTACGGCAGTGTCCACTTTGACCTGGTAGAACTCCCACAGTTTGATCTGAGGATACACATCCTCCCACAGCACACTACGGATGGCCTGAAACACACACGTCAGCATACAGGGACAGAGAGAGAACATTAACAATACCTCAAGGGTTTGGCAAAAGCAGTTTCACAGAGTGCTCCAGTCCTAAACAGTCAGCTGTATCTCACACATCAGTATGAGGTAGTCCGTAATCCTACTGAACGTGTGCATGACTAACAGTCAATAACAGAAAGAGTTGAACTGAACTAATATTTTGTCATCTCTTTCATGATGTGGTGTGGACATTTGGGTTAGGTAGGCTTCTAATCTAGCTTCTACAAGTTAAACAGGCGAACCGACTGGACTGACATTTGTCAGGTATAGGTGCAGAGAGCTAGCCTGGGTAGTTTCTCAGTATATTCCACTCAAGGCAAATGCGATGGAATGGAATGGAAAAATTTGGACCGTTGAAGTATTTGGCTTGAAATCAAAGATCTGAAATTTTTTTACCTTGGCCCAGCTCTACAATGGGTATCACGCCACACTGTCAAAGGGTGTAGTCCTAAATTTAGTATTATGACCTTGGTTACATCCCAATGGCAATGTCATTGTTAGGACTAATTAATGCATTCATATGATACACAAATTCCATTCCACAGCAGTGGAACTCCAGTCATGTCCACTCAAGTCCACTCTGTCCATAGTGAGTCCCCAGCTGAACTTTACTCTTTACTCACATTCAGGTGGCTCTCATTGGTAATGTCAGCAGGAAGTCCTTTAGCTTTGTAGCGTCCCTCTGCTACTCTGGTGGTTAAATGCCAGATAGCTCTGTCTAAGACCCAGGCTGGTCTCAGGTGGGGCGAGTTCACCAGGTTGTAGCCACACTCCGGATGTTCTCTGATCCACATGCTGTTAGCAGCTGTTAAGAGAAACACAGATTTCAACAGAACCACCATTTAGCATTATTAATAAGTGATTCATCTGTCCTAATTATGAATCTTGGAAAAAAACACAACTGTTTGGCATGGTGAGGATGAGTGAAAAAGTAGCCATGCAATGACTCTATTAACAGTTGGAAAATCCTTTAACATTGTTCCCTGCATTGAACAAGTATATATACAAATATATACACACATATATACAACACAATACTATCACGTACTTTCAGCTGCATATCATCAGTGAACCTTATTTAAATCATTTAGAAAGGATTAGCATATGCAAAGCAACTTTCTAGAGAGCTATAGATAGACTGAGACTTAGCCAGACAGTAACTCAACCACTCAGTCAGTCTTTAACCTTTTAATCAGGTTCATTTTACTGCCCTTTACTGACCTTTTCTGTGAAAGGTACGATGGGGGATAAGGATACACAAGTAGATGATGTTAACACAGGACAGCACATACAGTGCAGAGCTGCACTGTCAGGTTTTATTCATAAGCTACACATCATTACATGCATTTTAATCAGCATAAATGACCTCCAGAAAAGTCTGTGATTGATTTCTGTTTACTCTTATTAGTGATTAACAAATCTGACATCACGATGGTTTGATGCTATATTTTCAGGGAGACTTTTCTTTTTAAAATAAGTCACTAATAAATCACTAAATCTGTCATCATTAGATTACAAATGAATGTGTTCTTGGTCTTGTGTCAAAACGTTGTATGACTATGAAGTCCACAAATGCTATACAGTACTTTGTGTAGCACTTTGTTTACTGAGGTCACATTCCTCTCCTCAATGTTTCCCCTAAACCGGGGTGTAGTTCTGCTCTTTCAGTTTCTTGTTTCTGTTTGGTTCTGAAATTGGGGGAAAAAATAGTTCCCATCATGCTTTGTTAAAAAAATATGTTGCGCTGATTCCAGCGGCGTGCCAGTATACAGTATCTGACACACATTTGATCAAGTAAGTAAGTGTGAAACTATACGAAAAACTATGATGATATAATCTCAATAACTTATCGGTATGTAGGAAATATCAATCAATCAATCAATATCAAGGAAATATAAAAATCCAAAAATTGAATTAAACTTTTTGACAATTCTACCACCCTGTGTCAGCAACAACCTGCCCTCCCCAGAAAGCTTAAAAGTGAAAACACTGAAACAGTTTGGCACCTTTTGTTATCTGTTGCTGCATCCTTACTGAGACCTGGTCTCAAGACTCCAGGATCAAATCATTTGACCCGATCTGATCTTGCCTATGTCCTTTACACTCATGTAAACACACAGTCAACATAGAATAAGGTTACTGAACTCTGGAAGAGGCCCATGGACTACTGACCCTGCACCTGATGTGACCTCAAAACTTTTAACAGTAAAAGTATCCTGATCTACAAGCACTGGAATATATTCAATTTGCAAGATGCTCTTTAAAAATGGAAATGGAAACTTACAGGTGATGCAACTGCTCTTTAAGTAGACCACCTACACTCCACACACTCAAGAAGTATGTACAAGTATTAAAGCCATGGTTTCAAGAACCTTCCATAGTTAAGCACTCATATAATATGCACTGAATGTTGTTAGTTTGTTGTATCTCAGTCTGCACTTCATTCTGGTTTGACATTAAACACACACATAAAGACACACACACAGTCACTCACCAGTATGATTATACACCACATCTGTAATACACAGCATGTTCCATTCTTTCTTTAATTTCTCCACTAGCGCCCCCACCTCTCCCCAGCCATAGCTCTGTCCTTTGGGACTGAAATCGGGGTTAACGCTTAGCTGGTCTGCCAGAGAGTAACAGGATCTGGACTCTCCAAGGGTCTGAAGTGGCGTGAAGTGGATCATGTTGTATCCTTTGAGAGAAACACACAAACAACATCTCATACTGTTCGATAATAATGATAATGTGCACACCACAAAGGCAATGATTCATCCGTATTCAGCCATTTAAGCTCAAGGGGACGCCCATCAGTATTACCCAGTGACCTCAGGGGACCTCTCAGGTTAGAGTGGAGGATCACATTCTTACAACTATGTTTTTCTTCCTTCTTTCAGACAGTGAACCTGGTTGAAATAATAAGATTACTTGTATTATCTGGTGAACCTTTCCCCATCCATGCTTGTGAATGACTGAGTCTTTCAAGGATGCTTCATTCATATCCAATCATAATACCTGTTACTAAGCAGCTGGTAGTAGCTGGTAGCAAGGGTTGGTATCACTAGGTTTGTTATGCTTATAAAAATGTCTTAACATTCTGACAGCAATCAATATATTCACTCTGACAAAAAAAAAGAAAAAGAAAGCTGAGTGAAGTCAGGCAGCGCATGCTCGTGTGTTTTTGAGGAGCAGCTTTGAAGAGAGGCCTGATGGGAGAGGGTGGGATGTTTTCAGCTGGATATATTTAAAGTTTAGTTTGCTCTTGCTGGTTGCTTCAGTCTCACCAACTCTAACTTTAACCTGTTCACATGGGGAATGTTCCAAGCAGATCTTTTGTTGTCACTGTCCCAAACTGTTTGAAATGTGTTGAAGGGTTTGTATTTTCCTGAAGTCGCTAACAACTCTGAGGCTCTGCTGCATCCATGGCACTGACCCATTTCTGCCAAAAAAAAAAAAAGTGATAAAATAGACACACACCTGACTCCTTGGCTACTCTCAGTCTATCTGCCCAGTCATCCAAGTGTCCCAGACATTTGGACAGGTATGTCTGGATAGTGATGCAGTCCAGTGGAAGGACGTGATCATCTGCTCCAACCCGAAGGACCGGGTCCACAACTATGTATCCTTTTCCTGAACGCTCTGTGTCTCTGTGGGGAAAGAAAATCATAGGAAAAGTTCAGTTGAAGAAACGCTTAGCATTACCAGCTAAATTGTGTACTACTGGTGCCACAGAGTGATTGAGCAGCAAAGAGTATGATAATAATATAGAACACTGAGTAATATTGTAATGGACAGGTTATTTTTTTCTTAATGCAGAGTTACATGGCTGTCAAACACAGTCTAATAGCTTTACTTTATTATTTCAATCATTATTAATCAAATTTTCCAAAAACTACATTTTGAAAAGTATAGACCTGGACTTGGATAGGACTTGGAACGAAAAAAACGAAGCAAAACAGGACTTGTCCTACAAGATAAATATACATTAAAGTGACTGAAATGGGAGTTCTTAGCAAAACGTCACCCATCCTAACTCAAGGTGTACTTTATAACTTTTTCCAGGACTTTCTAAAAGAAGAATCAGCTTTATTGACAGTATATATATTTTTACATACACACACTGAATTCGTCTTCTGCATTTGACCCATCCTTAGTTGAACACACACATGCAACACCCGGCAAATTACATGCAGTGAAACACACACAGGAGCAGTGGGCAGCATCAAGCGCCCGGGGAGCATATTGGGGGGTTAAGTGCCTTGCTCAAGGGCACATCAGCCGGCTAATGGAGGAGGGGGAGCATTTTTCACATAAATCACTCCACCACACACAAATTCTTCCTGCCCGTCCAGTGGGGGAATCAAACCAGCGACCTTCCAATCACAAGCCGCTTCTCCAACCTCTAGGCCACGGCTGCCCCCAACCAACCAATTCATCCTTAGCATACTGTCTTCATCACTAAATGGAGGTTTTGTAGTTAGCCCATTACCTGCAGGGACTTACCCACATCCAAAGAAGTATTCATAGGACCCAGCTATCTTGAGGTCCAGAGAGCAGAATTTATCAGAGTCATCCTCCCTTCCAGTTGGGTTGTTCCACGCCAAAACACGGAATTTGTTTCGCTCAAATTTCTGTCCTTCAAGCGGATAGTTGGTGTGCACGAGGACCCTCTTCCCCTGAAGGCTGGGCCCCAGGCGGAACTGGAGCTCAAAACCTGAGGAGACAGACATGTTTTAACTAACTGCTTTATTTCAACATATGAAACCATGAAAGACAAACTGGTATCTCGAAATCCAACTACTTTGTTTCCATTCTGCACTGAATTTTAATTTCATTTTTGTGAGATTTTTGTGGGTGAAAGTATCAGTTTCATTTGATAAACTCTTGTTTTCTGCTCACTTTCCCATCCACACTGGTCCTTTTATGGTTTCTCCACTCTTTCACCAGAGAACAAACACAAACACAAACACACACACACACACACACACACACACACTCCACACACATAGCGACTGCTCTGCAGCTCTGAAATATACAAAAAGGAAAGTCACTCATGTGAGATTAGCCACAAAAAGACAGACTTTCTGAACTTCCAGAGTCTGGACCATGACATGGTGCTCTATAAATAGTTCAGTTTAACAGCCAACCCTCAAAATCCATATCAGGTTCAGAGTGCTGCAAATGTCAAAAGGTACACTTCTCCCTCCCACACAACTATCAGTCAACACACACACACACACACACACACACACCACACACACAATTTGTCTTTATTTTAATCATTAAATGTACTACTTTAAGCAGGACTTCTTAAACAGTTTTGTGTCATGACACCCGAATAGGACAACATAAGGGCAGTGACGCCATTTTTAATAAATGTCACCTCAGCAACACATACAGTAACACATACAGAATTAACAGACATTGTACTTATGAGTACAAAGCATGGTTTAAATATTCCAGCTGTGTGTCACACCTTTTTCATATGGTACCAAAAAGGCTTCTGTAAAGGATACAACTGTGCATCCTTACTCATGTCACCTCCTTAAGCCTTCTCCCTCCTCTCTCCCCAAGATGCATTTTAGGAATTGAGACAAACTTAAATACGGTATGCTGACACTGATTTCTGGGTCACACACAGGAAAGCAGAGGAGAAAGGACACGAGGAGGCACAAACAGAGAAATGAGAAGGATAGGATTTCCCTCCTTGTAGCACTCTGATTTGTAAATGTGGTCCCTTGTATGGGATTGTCATCTCCTCTTAACCAGCCAAGGATTCCGAAACCATCCAAAGCAGTCCAAAACCAAAGAAAGCAACTGTGAACGGCTATAAAAGCCAGGACAGTCGGGGCTGCTGAGGGTTTCAGCCTACCTGCACTCTGACACCTGCGGACTGGGCCAGGCATAGCAGTGAATCACATATTCCACCCAGCCGGAGACTGTCTTACTCACTGAGCCATTACGTAAAGCTGAACACCTGAGAGTGCCACTGTTTAAAAGAGACATTACCTTGTTCAAGTCTGAACAGGGTCCTCTGCAAATTCTCTTTGTCATTGAGCATCAGGACTCTGATTTGCTTCAGGTGTTGAGGCAACATATTAAGAACGTCTGTTTAAGGTTAGTTGATCCCCGGCCTCCTGTAAAAAGAAAAACACTGGTTACTAAATAGCCTTTTTTCCAGCCTCATCATCGAAACACCAAATGAGGGAATATGTTCTGGAAGACTGCTGTTCATCTCTCCAACAGAGTTCCAGAGAAACCTGCAGAAACTATGACAAGGACCTGGTTTTGGGCGTTTCATGGCTGACACCTTATTAAGATACTTTGTGTTGTTTTGTTTTTATTTAATTGCAGAATTTCTTGTTAAAACTAATATTAATTAACACCACATCATCAAGCACGTACTATAGTGCTGATTATTCAACTTAATAGTAATGTCTGGCTGTAGTCTGGGGTCCTACTGTAGTTTACTTCTCCAAAAACAACAAAGCTATACTTATAAACCATACTGATCCTCTTTAAATAGCCCTGTCTTTATTTATTTTGCACCCAATTAACCAACCATCTGTTTTAATACTTAGATGACCAGTTAACAGTCTGACTGTAGCTGAAGGTATGCAGAGGTAGAGCTTTTTTGATTATGTGGAGCAAAGACAATCCCTTTAATCCAAGATCTGAACCAACCGACAATTAAGCCACTACCTATAAAGAGACAAATTTGTCTCAAAGAAAAGCATTTCAACTCTGAAGTTAACAAGTTACAAGTTAGAAAACCTGCTGCTGAAGTGTCTCATACTGCTGTAGGTTGAGTGCTACCTGTCTGCATTTCTTTGCTGTTAGGGATCTGATGGATATGTACATTTTTCAACAGCTCTTACAGGCCAGAAGCATCTGTGATCAAACTACGGATGCATCACTCAAAAAACTGCAAATTTAACAAGTCAAAGGGAAAGACGTGGGAAATAATGACAACACATCACAAACACAAGATGGACTGAATAAAATGAGATGTATTCACAGCTGAAACTGATCACCAGGTGACAGACATAAGCAGCACATATAAGTTTGGCAAAGTGGCACGAAGATAAGAAGGGTTAAATGTTAAACAAGATTTCTTAGGCAATCAGTTGATTGAGACACGCATTGTGCAAACTGTTGGAACGCAGGACAAGGAAGCACATGAAGTTTGCGCTTTAGTTCAAACAGACAATAGCTGCCTGTACTGATTCTGGACACCAGTTTTCCTCATTCTGCCAGCTGGCGGTTTAGACTCATCAGTCAGACGCTGGAGCAGTTAAAACTTTATAAATTACCTTTTAAGAAGAACTGTATTTTAACTGGCTCCAAATAATAATCTGTTACAAATCAGATGTAACTGCTGTGAGAGCTTGGTGATTCAGATTTTTTCAGATATATGTTGTGTGATGTGATCTAATTTGGTGTGACTGACCCTCTGAAACTGTAATGAGTGGAAAGAATAAAAACAACAATCAATTGTTGGAAAGTAACTACATATATTTACTCAAGTACTTTATTTATTAAGTACAGTGCTGAGGTACTTGTTCTTTTCTTTAGTATTTCAAGTAAAAACAAGTACCTGAAACGGTGCTTTGCCACAGAATCAGTATTTATGAAGTAATTAAAATGATCTCTGCCTTGACCAACTACAACATTAAAACATGCACATAATTCATTAGCAACAACAAATGATATACTACATATAATTATATTATGTGATGGGGTTACATTATACATCCATAAATATTTTCTTGTGCTAATGTCCCACAGACATAGGATTTTATTCCAGTGAAATCACATGGAAATATTTTGATTAAACTGCACGACCAATAGAATTTTTATTTTTACTTTGCCAATGACTTCCTGGAACTCCCTGAATGACTACAGTAGTAGCCATACACTAGTCCATACTCGCACACAGCACCACATGTTGAGGGTTTTGAGTTTGGGTTCAGTTCTGTAATAACTGGAGCAGGTTAATGCATCCGGAGTCACTGAACCCGACTGAATCCTCGCTCTGAGTCTGCGCAGTGCTTCGCTCCGACCAGAACAAGGTCAGGAATCCGGCCGTTAATGTCACACAATCTATTTATAAAGCTCGTCCTTCTCGCTTGGAACATCGAGTCAGCACCGAAACAGTGTGACAAACTGTGATACAGACGTGCAATTACATCGAGATGGGGGCAGATAATAATTCGCCGCGATGATGCAGGAATCTGTGAGGCTAACGTCCCGTTCGCTGCCGGACTCCAAATTCCATACAAAACAGTGGTACTGCAGAGTTGCCTCGCTTATTGGGATATTTTCATTCACCATAAAACATATTGCAAACACCCGATTTAATTTGTAGTAGCCATTTAACAATTCGGCATACGTATAATATCCCAAAGGCACCTTATTTCAATATAGTAACATAGTTAAATCGTGGTTCATTTGGCACTTCATACAGTCGCCTTCACCAGAATGCCCTGCAGTGGGCGGTGCCGTCAAGTTGGAAATATACTGAAGAAAGTAAATGAGCGGCGGTCGGATCGCCTTGGAACTTCAGAACGTGCTTTACATTTTAATTGATTGTATTGCAACATTAGATAACTTCGTCATTACGCAAGGTCACTTTACAGACGTTAACTAACAGATAATTGTGAGTTCTTCAACACTCGTTGTCCAAAAGCAACCGTATGTATTTTCCAGAATTAGCCTGTAAAGCTGCATTGCCAAGCGCAAAATCAAAATTCTCATGTTAAGGTAACAGTTATTTTAACTTATCAGTTAGCTAACGTAGCTATCGATTTATCTTCCGACCTGCCAGCCACTGGCGGTGAACACAACTCGTAGAAGCTTAGTAAAATTTGACAATAATACGATAGTGCAAAAACATGCATATCCACTCCTGCTCACCTGCCAATTGTGTTTTCGGTCAGTCACAGCAACAGGAGGACAGCTTACAGTGTGACAGATTCGTTCATGCAGACAGCTCTATTTTTCCTGGATGGACAGTGGCTGAACTGGAGGGTGGAGTCCAAAACAGCGTCCTTTACCGTAATAACTCCAGTAAAATGGAACAACAATGCAATAAGTAAATTTGCTGTGTTAAAGGTGTCTTAGCTCAATTAAGGTGGACGTTTCCTAAGAAGTGAACGAAGTTATCTACCTTTATCGCGTGCATTTGTTGACGAACCATCGTGTCGTAGCCTCTGTATTGACAAAAAAACCCATATTTCCGATATGGACATTTAGGGTTGGTTGTAAATGGACACAATCATATTTTCTTGCTTGAATTTTTACAGAAGTTTAAAGAGGCGAAGTCGTGATCTAGCCTATTAGTCAATCGTTTTAATAAAGTCTTGCGTAGATAATGGACTGTGCTTAATTGTAACGGTATGCGTATAATGCAGTTTCGTATATTTACAGCAATAACTATTTTAATAGAGCCACCACCACCAAAATGCTCACACCCCTCAATTACACCTTTTCTTTTGCGCAATTTCGAAGTTTTACCAGAACCAAACACACATCACGTACAAGCACAAACAGACAGGGGAGTTGCATAACCCGACACTGCAGTGCAGCTGTTGGGCTGAAAGCAGCACACCGGGCCTGCACTGTAAGAGCACTGGCTCGTAACTGGCTAGGGTTATGTCATCTGTTGACACAGATAAGGTCAATTAAACAATAATTTGAAATAATATAATTACCTCATAGCCTCTGTGATCAGATTACTGTCACTGATTTGTTATAAATAAAATTTTTGAGCATCTCTACTTTTGTTTTATCATAGACGTCTCTTGTCTCATTCACAATATCTTTCAGCATCACACACAACCATCCAAAGCAAGCCTCGTTCTTTGAAAAACACTGACATTTTTAGACATTAGTCACAGATCTGTCAGGGGAAACTAAAGCTTTAATTTGTAACCCCCGCTGATCAAACTTCACATGACCAGTGAAGGTGACTTATCAAGCCTTCAAATGCTGGGATACATTATTACTGCCTTTAGATACACAAATCATTCATTCAGAGCATCACTGAGCAGCATATTTAATGGTAAAATAATTCACAGACTGTGAATTATTACAGATTGTGTGTCATCAGACCCCTGACTCACAAGTGGTGAGACTTGTCAGTGACTATGTCATTCACAAGGGGTCTGTGAACATGATTTGAACAAAGACACACAAATGACCGTCAGGTACTATGTACTTTATGTTATTATGAGGTGAATGATATCTCCACAAAACAAACAAATTCAAATTTAGAGTAAAATCCCAAGCTGCAGCTGAGTGCTGAACCCAGAGAAGCCGAGGCAGTGGGAAAATGTTTTTTAACATTGACATTTTTGTCCTTTTCTGAACAATGTATGTATAGCTGTTCCTACTCGCATGCTACTAATTCTGCCTTTGCAGTTTGTCATTCATCCACGATGAAAAGAAAATGAAAATTAAATGAAATGACAACTTGAGGAAAGCTAAGAAACTCTTGCAAACAGAATGTTAAGTTGAGTGCTGTTGTCATCGTTGTCACACCATGGAAGTACAATAAAGATTAAATTATTCAAAGTTAGCTTTTATATGGCTTGCTACTTCTCAGTTAACAAATATTACAGTATAAATGCAAATTTCAAGTTTTCAAACAATTCTGTCTCAACACATTCCTGAATCTCTTACAGGATTCCCTTACCGCCAAATTGGACATTATTCAGTAAACAAAAGACAACAGTGATACACAAACCACAAACTACAGCATCACTCTTTGACAGTAGACCCACATCACATATGACATCTTTGTTTAAGGCGTAATGCGGGAAAGCTGACAGCTAATGTGACTGTACATTTCCAGGAGTCAGCATAGTCGGAGGTCATTCTTCAGCTAACTTCAGCTTAACCAATGGGTCACACTCAAGTCCAGTTACCTTCCTTTACAGTGTGTTAAGTGTGAACATCAGAACAAGCCACAGGTTTTTCAGCTGCCAGCTCCCAGTTTCATTTATTGCCCCCTGCTACCATCATGTGGTAAGATGTGGGAGAGGCATAAACAAGACGTGAAAACATATTTAGGTCAACAAGCTGATCCTGTATAGTAATGACTTTTCATTAGGTGTTTTCTGAGGACAATTCTAGAAAGTATCCAGTAGGTCAGGATGAGCATGTAAATAAATAGAATATAGCAGAGATTTTGAGAGAAATCAAACTTGGTGACATAAGGTTTTTCTTAAATTATTATTCATGAACAAGTAAGTGAGAGACGGGGCGCTCCCTTAGGGATAGGCTGAGGAGCTCTGTCACCCGGGAGGAGCTCGGAGTAGAGCCGCTGCTCCTCCACATCGAGAGGAACCAGTTGAGGTGACTTGGGCATCTGTTTCGGATGCCTCCTGGACACCTTCCTGGGGAGGTGACCCAGGACGCGCTGGAGGGACTAGGTCACTCGGCTGGCCTGGGAACGCCTTGGGGTCCACCCGGAAGAGCTGGAGGAAGTGTCTGGGGAGAGGGAAGTGTGGGCATCCCTGCTCAAGCTGCTGCCCCCGTGACCCGGCCCTGGATAAAGCAGAAGAAATGGAAATTTTGATCATCTTTCAAGTCAGTCTTCATGGTTTCACCTTCTGGAATATTAGAATTTGCTGCTTTCCCTTTGAATTATTATTATTAATAAATATTATTTTTACTTAAGTAAACAATATGAGTACTTCCTGCACTACTTACGGTCATCAATTCATCACAAAGGTCATTAACACTGAATTTATGGCAGGAAGCAGAGAAGTGTTAACAGGAAATTAACAGTTAGAAACATCTGTGCAATAAAACCATTAAAGCTGGCCTCCATTTTTTTCTTTTTTACAGTTATGGCTACTGTGAAACCAACTTCTGTAAAGCACACAGCATTCCAGCCTTCACGGAGGGTTATCTGTCATTAGAACTATGTATGTGCAGCACACATACACACACGCTGTTACACAGAGGAATTCACAAAAGTAAAAAAATAGAAAAATAGAACGAAATTGAACAAAAATACAGATATCTATAGTGTATACAGAGTTAAGCACAGGGAGGACAGACAAGACAGCGAAAACACATAGTGAAAACACAGCACCTGAGTGAAATCATATCAGGATGTTTCAAAAGTCCATCTTTCAGGTTGTAAAACTGCACACGCACACACACACACACACACACACACACAGGATATTGGAACAGTGGAAATGACATTGCCCTCGTGCATATATACAGTCATGGTTGAAAATTATTCTGCAGAGTTAAGGGATTTTTTCCATCTATCTCAGAGGAGCGGTGAGTACAGCCTTATCACTGACTTTAGTTGAAGACTTATCTTTCAAAAAGTTTTCTTAAGAAGTGCACTATTTCTTTATTTTTTATTTTCATTTCTATGGCAGATTCTTTTTTAAGCGGTGGCCCTTCAGTGTTCCAAGGTTTCTAAGCAAAAGCAAATTGCCTACACTAAACAATTCATTGTGGTGATTAGAATAAAATGAAACCTGACTATTTAGTGTTTAAATGTCCTTAAATATAAGTGCTTTGGTCTGTTCTGATCTGGCTTGGAGAAGGGGTGAAAGGACGTTGTGTGTTTGCTAATCTGTCAGTACTTTGCTGTTCTTTCACTAGAGTTTTTTAATAATTAGGTGCTGAAGTCATAAGAATATTCCATTCATTTGTACAAAGGCAGATTGAAATTTTTTTTTAAAGCAATTGTATGAAATTGTTATCAGGAAACGCATGTATATTCCCAGAGTTTCTCTGTGATTAAGCTGATTTACTGCAGAATTTTTTTATTAATCGAATTTGAAAGTTATATCTCGACCCATTGATGCATTCATCCCTACTCTCCCCACTCGCTTCCCTCTCTGTCTTAAATGGTCTAATGAAAAGACATAGAGGTATACCAGCAGCAAGGATCTAATGAGAAAGGTGTTATAGCTTGATCAGGACATTAGATTTCATCCTTTGCGGTATCTGGTTCAAACATTCTTCCTTCCATCTGTCTCTTGCCTTGTGCAAGGCTGCTGTGTGGTTTATCTGTTGTTGGGCTTGAAGGAAAAAAATAATTTTAGATTTTTTTTTTTATAATGTATGTCTTTATGACAGTGAGCTCTGTGTTGAAACAACCTGTTTAACATTGAGCCACGGGTGTAGAATGAGACGATGTAAGCTGACTCAGACACGCTTGCGAGCTGGATTTGTCAGGTGC
Organism: Scatophagus argus; assembly: GCF_020382885.2. Lineage (NCBI taxonomy): Eukaryota > Metazoa > Chordata > Actinopteri > Scatophagidae > Scatophagus > Scatophagus argus. Next base: position 21,609,594 of record NC_058505.1, on the reverse strand, counting down.
CCTGCCTCTGGGACTGACAAATAATATTGTTCGTGGGTGCTGGTAGTTTCATGTTTCTTTTCCTTCTTTGGATAATTATCTTAGCTCAGCCCACACTTTTTGTTTAGCTTATTGTTTCCTGTAAGCCTATACATATTCCTGGTTAGAAACTCTCGTCGTATAGACTTCTAAAGCTTAGCTGTAAACTACTGTCTACACTGCTACCAATATAATGTTGTTGGCAAGTTGCTAACCTTTGGCTAAAGGACACCTGTGGACTGGATAAAGTGATTCCGAATATCAGCTGCTTGCACCAATTGAAAGGGTAAGGAAGCCTCTTGTAAAATTTTTTACTGATATTCACGTCATTCTGTCTCATGTCCTTAGCATCCCAGTAAACTAAATTTAATGAGCTGGGTTGGCCCCCACCTCAACACAGCAGTGCTGGTTAAATAAACTAGACTAGAGTGAAGAGAGGAAGCAACATAAGCAACAACAAAGCAGAGAAAATGAGAAATATTTTTTCATTGTTTAACAGTGGTTATGAAGCACAAATAAGCACACCCACATCTTCACACAACCCTGCAGGAAGGTAACATAACATATACTACAAGCCCTTTACTCAAAGGCTGACACCCGGCAAGGTCAAAATGGTCAAAATAAGAAAAATTAGACACACACGGTTTCTCCAGATACCACCACACACTTCTAGTGGGTTGTTGTGATGATTGAGAGGGCATGCTGACACTTAAGTTACACACGGACATATTTTGATAATTATAATACTTTTAGTTCTATATCTAGACATGCAGTGGTTGTGTTTTCATATCTCTCTATCACAGAATGGTGAAATACTGCCCTTGGTGGTGGCATGCACTCTCAGTGCCCAAGGTCATTTTTTTGGGCGAGTCCAATTATTTGTGTGTAATTTTTTTAGCTTTTTGCACTGATATTTCGTGTCTTTTCTCTCCCTTCTGTTTTAATTTAATTTTTTATTTTTAATTTTGCTGTTTGCTGTTGCTACCAAAAAAATGATTCTGCCACCAGTTATACAGATTCCTGGTATGCCTTTGGGATGGTGCATGATTTTAGAATATTATGGAAGCACTGGGATTTTCTCACCTCTTCTAGTACAACATTAAAGAATGCCAAAATTATTTCTAATCTTTTGGAGACTGTTTTACTTCCCAGCTGTCTTGCTGATGAGAAATGCAGGACTGGTAGTGCAGATGATGTGTACCAGGGAAACGCTGTGGCCGACACTGCCATCAGTGGCCACAGGTGATAGCAGCCTACACTAAATGTCAGGACATCTCAGCTGATTGACAGAAAATCCAGCCTGGCAATTTTGTAGCAGTACAAGAGAAAGAACGTTGTTCATCCCAAGTCGACCTGTTTGTTCCAAGACCTTTTGACCGCCAACACATGCTTGAAGGATGGCCCAAGTGGCTCCACGCCTCCCACTGCTAAAGGTCTATGGTTGGATGTTTTAACCAGCCTTCATCCAAAGGTTGGTTGATGTCAATTCAATGACACTGCAAGCATGAACCATGAAGGGAAAGAGGTTACTCTGGAAAATCCCCTTTTTACAAAAGTCACAATCATTAAAATGGTAGGCGCTGCAGGTAGTTATAATCTGGGATTTTCATATTCAGCCTCCATTAGACATTTATTTTTGATAGCCGGGCCCTAGCTGCTTCTTTCTGCTGCATTCTGTTGTGGAAAAAAGAGAGATGTCTTTGAAATCTGAGAGATGTCTGGGTGTGCCCTGAGTGAGAGATGTTGGTAAGGTGTCAATTTCCATTATACACCTCTGTTACAAAAGAAATGTACTAGATATGTGAACTAAAAGCATTTGACTTGTGACCATCTTCCTAAGGGTTGGAGTGAGGTGTGCAGCCTAAGATATGTAACTTGCCTTAAGTTATGTCAGGACTGAATCAAAACCAAGCACAAGCTGTTCATACTTGCGGTTAGCATGCATCTCCACATGCGTGTCAAATGACCATTTGTAATAGGATCTCACCTCTCCTCTCAACAAATAAACACAAACATTGCTGGAACTAATGGACATAATGTTTTAACGCAAAGAAAGAAATATGCGACATTTGCTGAATTTACAAGAAGACCCAAATGATTATGTATTGTATTGTAGACAGTATTTCACAAAGTTTATAAGCTATTTTAACTCAAAAACCCATTTTAGATGTATTGCACTAAGCTAACCAAGTTAGCTAATATTACAGCTCAGCCGAGTCCTAAGTCCAGAAATCTTTCTTGTGGTCATGTTAAATTTATTGTTATTATTATAGTAATTTCTTTTTTATTTCAGACCTTGTGGACACTTTGTCAAGGCTGATACTTATTCTGTAGATGTCTCCTGTGGGTGTTTGTTGTCTTCTCTTTATTTCCATCTTGGTGAGTCACTGGGTGCCGGCAGACTGCTATGCCAATGGTAAGGTTACCAAAGTGTGTGGCAGCATGGAACCCCACCATGGTACCCAAGGTGAGACCACGCCCAGCCCCTACCGCCTGGAAACCAACACCACCACGTTCAGTCCTGGATTAGATCGGATCAAAGGTAACTGAGGATTGTGAAAAGTTAGTTATCAGTTTGATCGATTTGTTCACGTGTTCAAGCTCAACATTGTCAAAACCTTCATGGAACCCATAGAACTGGGTTCCACAAAGGTATTATACACAAATTAGTTATTAGTTTATAGTTTACAGTTTCCTACCAAATTAACAGAAAATATTGTTTAGATCAATGTAATTTCCTTTTCTTTTCTTACTTTTTCAAACATCTTTTTCCAGTCATCCTATCTGGAACAGAGTATTTTAAGGGCTTCCTGCTTCAGGCCAGAGATGCAGTCAGTCAAGGCTCCACAGTTGGCACCTTCACCCTGACCGATTCAAGCAAGACACAGCTGCTTACCTGCAATACACAACAGGTGTACATCTGCACACATTCAGACAAAGACACATAGATAGCAGCAGTAGCAGTGAAATACTGCAAAACATAAAATATATAAAAAATAGAATATATGAAATTAACTTTAAGAAGTGTGTGTGTGTGTATGTGTGTGTGTCTAGGGTTCAGCAGTGAGCCATACAAGTGATGCCAGACAGACAGAGATTGTTGTTATATGGAATGCTCCAACAGATGCTCCCAAACAAGTTCAGTTTTTGTGAGTTTATTTCTTTCTTTCTAAATACTCATTTAAATCTAGTAGTCACAAGTGATGATAACTGTACAAATGCATAAATGGAAAAACAATCTACCAGTGGCAGGTAGATAAGAGCTATAACCTCAGCAAACTGATCCAGTGATGCCAGTTACACACATGGATAGTATAAGTGAGTGCAGCTTCCAGGTCTGAAAAGTGAAGCCAATGTTGAAGAGTCTTAAACCTGCAATGCTTCAAACGTCCAGCAGGAGGCAACTCGGTTTAAAAAGAGATCTGATTTTTTGCAAGCTTATGAGAAAATGACCCTACGTCTCAGCTGATTTATTACTTCAGTAAACAATTTCATAATGAATTTATTGTCTCTGTTGCTTGTTTAAAGTCTTTGTCAATACAGCATGATGTTCATTTTGTAAATTATGCACCATTCAGAGTAGAATAGATCATAATGCAGTGCATGCCTTGGGGTGTGGCTACCTTGTGACTGACAAGTCAGTACCACGGTGTGTCCTCTGGTTTTTATTTAGATCCACTCAGGGTATTCTGTCAAGTTCCACTCTTTTGTCCAAATGTGGTCACTGCTGCCTCAAAAACCTGAACGGTAACAGCTCTAAAGCCAAATACAAGACTTTAAAAAGTCCAGAGAACAGTGGGTGACATTTTGGTTACTCTGTCCAATTGTACAGCCTTTGGTTACACAGATCTAAGCTCAGCCAAACACAAAGGAGACTGAGCTGTGCTCTGAGCCAGTTTTTGTCTGGACAGAAACTTAATATGCACTTTTCAGTCATATAGTTGTTTTGCCACAGTCAGTTTAAAGCAGTCACACTTGAGTATATTTCTAATGATCTGAAAGAAAGAAGTGTTTGTACATTGTGACTCTGTAAGTCCTTTGTTTTACAGATGTGTATGTAGTGTTTTGGACTGCTACAAAGCATGTGTGTCTATGGATCTATTTTTCAGTGTGACTGTAGTTGCCTACTACAGTAAGTTTTGGGTGAAGCTGCCTGGACCAATCGTCTATCAGCATGGTGTTACTCCCCTCCCACCTCAGTCAGACACTACACGTCCACCAGAAACGACCACACCCTCCATCCTGCCTGGGCCTGTGAGTGTTCAGCTGAATCCAGATGTCCAGTCTTGAACACTTTTTCAGGCTCTCTAGGAGTCTGCTTGGGGTGCAGACTTCACAGGACTTCACTGACAAATGAACTATACTTATACAATATACAAATAAACTTTAATCAAAGGCTACTTAAACCATGTAGTCCAGAAATAATATTAAATTCAATTAAGTTCAATTCAGTTTATTTATATAGCGCCATTTCACAACAAAAGTTATCTCATGACACTTTCCAATTAGAGCAGGTCTAGACCAAACTCAAATGATGTCATGAGGCAGAAATATGTTGTTGTTCACTATAGAGGTCATGAAAATTCATTTTCTTATCATAGCCATTAGGCCTGTCCATCAGCAGGTTATATGCCGTGCAGTCTCACAGTGAGCACATGACAGTAAGTACTAAAGTCCACAAGGGCCAGAGAGTGGACATTTGCATTCAGTCTTACAAAATTTGGACTACTGATTGTGACATTGATTCAATGCGTGGGCATGCAGTAATCAATAAACTTAAACAAGAAATAAGAGCAACAGATTAAGACTAATAACCCTGCCCTTACATTACATATTTAGCTTACTTCTGACGGATGTGGCCAGTCAAAATCCTGTCTCCAAGATCCTCCAGGCTGTGATCCAAAGGAAGATCCTCACTGCTTCTTCCTGTCTATGTCTACAGAAGGACCAGAGAAAACGGTTTGACTTTTATAAGTTTCATTTAGGGGTTGAGTTAAACAAATAAAGACGATACATTGAGATTCATCAATGAATGATCTACCACACTCAAACTGAGACACTGGATCAGGATTTGCCAGATAGTACGCTCGATTACCTTGAGTTCATCTTTGTTAAACGTATCAAGGTGAAGGATCAACTCTTACTCTCTTTTTCTTTTTGGTTTCTCAAAAAATCTTTCTGCAACTTTATTGTGTTGCAACTATCAGACACACCCACTCTCAGCTCTTATGAATGAAATAAGAGAAATGAGGAATAGTACAGAAATTATTGATTAATATTTTAATTAATACAGTAATTTCAAATAGTTCATCAACCAGGAAATGTGTATTCATAACTGCTACATGTAGGCTGGACTGTCTGAAATGATTGAATGCTATGTTTAATAAGACTGAAAACCAAGTTTGGAATCTCCTCTGCAGTCTGTAATATTTGAGATGAGTGGCACAGCAGAGGGATACGTGGCCTTTGCCCTGTCCTGGGACACATGGATGGTAAGCTTGTCCCTCAGTATAACACCAGATTCAAATATTGACCAGGCTGATCGGCAGCATCAATTCTGATGAAGAATTACTCCATGAAAGTGCATGAGTTCTTAGAAGAACATCTTTTTGTTATGATCATTTGCCATTATGTTGCACTACTATTAACCTGAATATGACAGCTTAATTCATTTTGTGCTTATGGACGTGTGTGTGTGTGTGTGTGTGTGTAGGGCGATGACGATGTGTACATGTGTGTAAAAGATGGGGACAGAGTATCAGTGAGTGCTGCCTTTGTCAGTGGACGAACACACCCTGAGGACCAGTCACAGGTGACACACTTTTTAGCATTTTTTTTTTCGTTCTGATCTGATCAATCTTTTATCATCTTTTGGCAATTTATTTATGTGGTTTTAACCCATTAATGAATTTATCTAAAGTGTAAGCGTGGTGTTTAGAAGACACTGGACCCAAAACACAGTCTTTTCCTGAACTTAAGTACTTTGCCTAAGTCTAACCAAACTGCAGCAATAGTGTAAATAGTACGAAACCTGAAAATAAGTAGTCAATATGAAAACAATAAATTTCACAAGTGACACAGACCCAGTCCCCTGGGTGAGAGACTAATCCATTTGCCCACCATAACCCCCGAGTTAAATGGACTTTGTCCTTTTTTATGGTTTGTCACCTGACTTCCTGCTGTACTTTCTGGTCAGCAGCAGCTACAGTGAAGGTTAGACCTTCCTTGTGTGGCTGTTCAAGGATATGACATCAAAAAAGAAAGCTTGTTTGCTATAATTGGCACAGTTTTCATGCTCATTCAATATTTTTAATTTGCCTTCGGCATCCTGGGGAAAAAGAAATGTCAGATCATTGAGACTTATTGTCACAGTGAGGTTGAAAAGTGCCAGCAGAGACCAAAGTCTGTACTCAGTGACCATAAAACAACCAGTCTGTATGTCCCAGCCAGGCCGTCTGCTTCCCCCTGCTTGCAGTCTTCATGCTGAGCTAGTCTAAACACGAGTCCAACTTCATACCCCGTATACAGACACAAGACTAATATCCATCTTCTCACGAAAAGAGCAAATTGTATTGCATTGTAAGCCCTGTACCAACAAATCGTTGTCGTTGTCCCTCTCTATGTGTGCGTCTTTGCAGTCTGGGCTCTCGTCTGTGTCGTGGCTGCTGACAGATGGAGCAATCCAGTGCAAGTTCAGTAGAGCAGTCAAACAGACCAATCAGGAATCAGCGCGCTATGATCTGGACCAAGAGTACTTCCTGTTTCTAACCAGTGGACAGGCTCAACATGGTGAGAGGGTATACACACACCTGTCGCCTTGGAAACAGAACCCACTGACCCTGGCAGTCAGGGCGCACTTTAGAGGCCAATTAAATTGTTATGTCACAATACAGTCTGATCACCATCATATCTTGCAGTGGCTGTCACTTAAATTTGAGAAACAGGATGTCATAAAGGAAACGTTGAACATATGAAGCACAGACAAATTCACTGTTGTTTTGCTGATTAAGCCTTTTTCGTATATGTTCTGATTAAAGGTTAACCGGCCTTGCAGAACTGGAATGATATATGACAGATCAGCTTTATGATTTTAAAAGGCCTGGGATTCCTAGAATGAATGTTAAACAGTAACCCAAAACTATTATGTCTCACTTGAAAGCACCAGGGCTAGTTTTAATTATTTGCTGACATATACAGTAATTGCTAAAACTGAACTTGTAGAAATTTAATAAACGCCATTTTTATGTCTCCCCTCAAGGTAAAATAAGGAAACATAGTCGTCAGCCATTAATCTCCACCCATAGGAAACGTATCACTGGACCCCCTGAGATCCTGAGAAGCTCCCGGGGTCCCATGATTATGAAAATGCATGGTGAGTTGGGTTCTTAATTTGACATTTAGGTCACTGAGAGTGTCTGCAGTTTCAGTTAAATCACCTCAAAAATATGTTATCTAGGCTCAGGACAATTCCTTTCCTTGTTGAGTTAGCTACATATGTAAAATATGCAAATGGTATCTTAATCAGATTTCTTTATACACATTACATGATGCACTGACAACCAAGTGCTGGAAATACAATTAGAATTGGAAGATAAGATGGTCAAAAGGAGGTGATGCAACAATCTTTTATCAATATGATTCTAAGGGTGGTATTAAATTATTTTCATTTTAACATTTAACATGTTTTTAGATGAAAGTAACTGATGAATTGCGTCTACTCGACTAGGTGCCCTAATGCTACTAGCCTGGATGCTAACAGGGAGTGTGGGTACCTTCATTGCCAGCTTCTACAAACCTGACTGGCCAAATCAAACACTTCTGGGCCAAAAAGTTTGGTTTCAGGTAAGAATTATGCACACACCACACACTCACACACACACACACACACACACACACACACACACCACCATGAAGTCATTCCACATCACAGCAGTTCCATTTCTTTTGCTTTATCTGTGTGTGTTATGTAGGTTCATCGAGGGCTGATGATCCTAACTGTGGTTCTGACCTTTGTAGCCTTTTGCCTCCCATTTTTCTACAGAAAAGGCTGGAGCAAGGTGTAGTACCCCCCCCCCCCACACACACACACACACACACGCACACACACACCCACCCACCCATTACAGTCTTATAAAGATTATCTTTAGAGGCACCAATAAACTGTTGACGGGGCACAGTTTGTTACTGTCCTGTTATTATATTCATATATCATCAGCAGGAAGGGATGTTGGATCACTTATTAGTTATTGTCTATCTAATGTGTAAGTGTGTGTGTGTGTGTGTGTGTTTGTTTGTGCAGCATGCAGGTGTCCATCCATACTTAGGCTGCTGCATTCTGGCATTATCTCTGATTCAACCGATAATGGCCGTGATAAGACCATCACCTGGCTCACAGAGGTCAACACTACACACACACACACACACACACTACTCATTGACATGCAGAAGAAACAGCAGTGTTCCCTCTGAGGTCATCTGGGGTCATCTACTTCTCCAGGCTGGTTAAAGAATACTCTCACATCTCTTTACAGCATTCTATACAGTCCATTCTAAGGCCCATTCAGGATGTTTGCTGTCCACATTGAAATATCCTGAACAGTTCAGTCAAACCCATGATTTTGTTTTTTCTCACTCATCTATTTTTTCTGTTGAGAGACAAGTGAATGAGCATGAGGCACTGGTTTTATTTGTATCTCTTTCCAGGAGGTATATCTTTAACTGGGCTCACTGGGGAGTTGGGTCTGTAACTGAGATCATGGCAGGTTGGTTCAAACACATTTTGCACTGCACTGAAAGTACAGTTGGTTTGTTCTTTTTTCAGAAGTATTAAAGTACGCCCAAGTTTTTCAGAAGTACAGTATTGCTTTATTAAAGTGGCATCCCGTGTTCTATTTGGCGGCAGTTGCAGCTATGTTCCTGGGGATGCGTCAGTCATCACTGCTCCTCCCACAGCCACTGGCAACGTACGTTCTGATTGGCTACGTGACATGGCTGGCCTCATTCCGGGTCTTCCTCTTCATTCACAAGCATCTTGACGTCAAAAAATGTAGGAAAACTTGAATTAAGCTGATTGTACATTTAGAGTTTTACTGCTGTTTTAAGAAAATATGATGACAAGAAATTATTCTTGATGATATACGGGTGAGTTATTCTAATTGTTGTTTGTTTTACCAACAGTACTGAGGTCAGATGACGCACAGGGCATTCTATCTGACCAATCAGAGCAGGGATACTGGGTAAGTACCATCTCCAAATAAATGAAACCAACTCAGGTTTTTGTAAGTTTTATATTTTGCTAACATAAACATAACATTAATCATGCCTTCGTTTTATTTGTGTGCCTGTTCCCTGCTCTTCTAAACCTGGATCACTGTGATTGCTTACTGACACACTTAAATGGAACACAGCCATCATTGGTGTTCAGTGATTTGTCACAATTTGCTTGTCCTTTATGCAAAGCTAAACTGTAGCTTATGAAATAGGTATCATTATTATTAACTCATGTCAACCAATAGAATAAGCATATTTCCCCAAATGGCAACCTACAGTAGTGCTTCTAAACATCTATAATCAATATTTTATGGTCACATTGGATCACATGACTGATTGTATGTGAAATGAGCAGCTTGTAGTGAATTATTTGCAACCCTTCAGTTCCCCTCTGCTATACTGAACTTCATTTTTTTTGGTTTACTGCTCATTTTATTTAAACTATGTTGTTCTTAAATCTAGTAGCCTTTATTTTAACAAATCAACAACACATTCAGATGTTGGTAACAGCAGTGGTGGAACAAAAATGATAATAGTCGTGAGTCTGGCTGACATCCTCACTCATTGCTGCTGCTTGATGCCAAATGTATGCTGGGATACATTCCCATGGCAGCTCCCAATGCATCCTTGATAAGAATAGTAGGTTTTGAGATCTTGTGTCTTCTGTCTAACTTCTGCCTTGCTTTCTGTTTCAGATGTCCTTCATTAAGTCCCTCATCTTGCCTGTGTTGACTCTAGGAAACATCGGTCTCCTAACAGCCTTGCTGTCTTTTATTGCTGAAATCTGACTTTTAATTTACAAAGAACTAAAATAACTTTCAAGACTATAACTTTTTTGGAACTCATTTTATAAGGTGATTTCTTTGATGGAAAGCTTGGGATATCAGTATAATTCCATGTTCAGTTATATAACGGAATGAACAAAGGACTAACTAATGATTTAGCCAAACAATTTTCAATTCAATTCAATTTTATTTAAAGTGCCAATTCATAACAGAGTTATCTTGAGACACTTTACAGGTGTTTAAACAACACATAAAAAAAAAAAGAAAGAAGAGAATCAGAGAGAAACAGGTCCCAGGGCAAAACCCCACAATGAGTAAGCATTTGGCGACAGTGGCGAGGAAAAACTTCCTTTTAACAGGCAGAAACCTCGAGCAAAACCAGACTCAGTGTAGAACACACAATCATTTTTATTTAAATTCAAATGTAATTTACTGTATGTTTCTTTTTTGTTCATATTCACAATTTTTGAATGTATTATTATAGAATTTTTCTATAGCATTATTAAAGATTAATAGCCACACTTTGAGCCCTTACTGAATAATTCATTAAAGAACATTTTAAATCAGCAAATTAGTCTACAGCAGTCATTTACTTGAACTATGCTCTCATTGTTGACTGTTAAGCTCACAAAAAAAAGGCTGCTTGATTCCTTTCCCAGTGACAGTATAGTCGGGTTTGCCTTTCTATTTTTTTTTTTTTTTGTTCTGTTGTATCATGTTCAATGTTACAAATGCACCAGAAAACATGGGACAATAGAAAGTGACATGGCTGAGTGTTTAGGAGAAACTAGGCTTCAACTAAACTAAACTAAAACTAGTCCTTTGTAATTGTAGTTTCCTGGGCAGAAAAACAGATGTTATTCATAACAAAAATATTTTAAGATTTTATTTATTTCACTTTATTCAGTGTCATTTTATTTTCAAAAATGACACATTTTTACCCCCAGGTGAAAGCTGCAGAAAAAACCCCACATTGCACTGTACAACAATTAGCTTCCCACCTCCAAAACATCTGGATTGGCTACTTTGATGTAAAAAAAAAAAAAAAAAAAACAGAGTTCATCTGGGGGCTTGAGGTCAGAGGCATATTGAGGCTACTAAATAGGAATGAGCGAGTACACCATGATAGAGTACACCACTGTCTGCATCTGTTCAACCAACGAAATCAACTTTATTAGTATCGCAATGAACATTGAAGCTTTTCCCTCTCTCTCTCTCTCTATATATATATATATATATATATATACATATTTCATGTGATGTTCCCAGTGTTGTTTTATTCTCTGTAACTGTTCTGAGTACAAGCACTACATTGGTGTGACATCACATCACACATCAGTATATTACATAACATTCTTACCCCCACGGGACATTTCATGTAAATCAGTATGATATCACAAAAACTGCAGCTTTTACATGCCTGATGTGAAACACAAGAACTGTTGAACTGCAAAGACACCACACACAAAATCACGACGGTGCAACAACATATGCGAGTAGACAGTCAGCAAGCATAGGAAATTATCTAGATGAGTTTCAGTGTCAAAAAAATAAAAACACACTAATCCCCTGAAAGGTCGGATAAGATGGTCGCAGATGACAGATGTGGTTTACTTGTGTGTGTGAGATAGAGAGAGAGGGAGAGAGTATTGTGAATGCCTATATGTCCTATAATAAGTGTGTTAGTGTGAGAGCGCAAGGCTGAACATGTGTGTGCCACAAATGTCGCTAAAGCTGCTGTTTTCTGATTGGTTGCTGCCCACACACACTCAATATGCACCCCGCTGGCACTGAGATGTGTGCATGAAAGAGAGCAGGATAGAGAGAGAGAGAGAGAGAGAGTCGGGGGATATAAAGGGGAAAGACAGGAATAATATAAGTGAGAAGAGAACCACAGTGCTGTAGGAAAAGAAACACAACCGTCATTTGCTTTGAAACCAGTGAAACCAGTTAACCTCACACCACTTTAACAGCTGGAACAGCAGGTAAGGCATCACTCACCTTATGTCTTCTGTCTTGAAATTTTTTCTGAGGGCTATGAGAGACAGCGACAAAAGTAGAAATTAGTAACTGCTAAAAGTTTTTCACTGTTTGAACAGGAGGTTGCTATATTCTTGCCTTTTCCATCCAAGGAGTTCTGTTGTGAGGCTCAGCAATCGAGTTGTGATGCCTGTAGAGGGAGAAATAACACAGATGTCATCCAGGTGTGTGATCTATTCATTAAGAAGAATGCTGAAGTCAAAACCAAATCAGGGATAAAACTCTGGGAAGCATAAACACAAGGTTTCTGCAGAACATTGACCTGCAGCTGGAGGCTGTCTTTAAACACTCACACAATGAATAATATTGAATCCAGCAAATCAAACACTTTATAAGGCTTTTAGACGCCAGTCCTGAAACTGCCTAACTGAACGTCAGTTGTCAGGGTCAGGCGTGATTGTCTCCATCCTTCCGGTGCACAAAGTTGACCCAACGTAACAGTCTTTGGTCTCCAGTGAGGGTCGAAGGGCAGAGGATGTTGCTGATGTTATGTTAAGCCCTTTGAGACAAACTGCTTGTAAAAATGGGCTGTACAAATAAAGTTGTCTTGTCTAGTGGTTGCCAACAGGCATTCTGGTAAATGTAGGAAATCGCTAACTGTGGTTAAAATGTGCCTTTGATCATTTATCTTCTGAAGCACACTGAGAGATGTGTTTACTTTGATGGGTTTTTCAAGTCTTAACGTCTGGGTTTAGAACATGTTTAGCAATATTTCTCAAGTTGATTGATTCATCTTGCCAAGTCATGTTTATTCATGCCATCCTAATGTTATGTGCGACTACAGTTAACAGGGCAAATCATGCAAAGTGCCTTGGGGAAACAGCATTAACAGCAGCATGGTGGTCTCTGATTAAATTTGCAGAATACCCATGCAATATTAGTATGAGCACCAGGTGTGATTATAATGCATCATGTGGAATAGAAAAGCTTATTTAACTGAATGCCTTTGTCTCTTAACCTGAGGGGTAAATTCATGCATTATTTTATCCCATGGCTCAATCGATCTGTGCATGAGGAATACAGGAAACACTGCTGATGTGGACACAGGGTGAAAGGAAGTGAGTGTGTGAGCGCGCATCACAGTGTCATCTAGCTGTGACCTTGTCTTTCATCTACTAGTCAGAAGAGCCTATAATGATTTACACTGTTGGGGAAAAAAAAAACACACTACAAGCAATGTAGTGACTGAAACACATTTGGATATGTCACAGAAAAGTAGGACTACATCCATATATGGAACTGTTGACTGAAGACTGGATCTCATCATGGTTAGTGACCTTTGACATCCTCTTCTAAAGCAACAAAGAAGCTGATTGCCCGTGTGCTGTGTGGGGACATGATGACTGGTCTTCACTGGAAAGAAGCCATCATCAGTGTTGTTGGATCCATCCTGTGCTTTTCTTCCTATACTGCATTCAAATGTCTGCTGATAAAGAGGTCTTTTGTTTGTTTTAGCAAAATGCAACTTTTTGCAACGTAGCCTGTCAATGAAAGCAGAATTCTTCAAAGTGAAATGAGAACAGACCTGGTGAATGAGTCAGGACTGCTTCAGTACAGATTCAAAAACCGGCTGAGCGGAGTGACTGTAGCCTTCCTCAGATTAACACATGGAGCAAACAGAGATGCCATATTTCTGTCAGTCTTTGGCTTAGTATGAGGTTTAGCTGCTGCTCTTTTAACTACTCTGCTTCAGCATGATTTGATGGCACCTGACTGGATTATTAAAGCCACCAACTGTTTATCTCAATGCACCCAAATCCTAACATTCACATAACAGTAGTGCATGGAAATACCCACAAATTTACACTTTCTTTTGCAGATTTGTTTGGAAATTTGATTAAAATTTGCATCACATCTCTTCCCTTTTTAACTGAACTATATCCAACCAGAAAACGGTTCATTTTAGTGAAGGCCATTTGAAATGGTTTCATAAGACATTGACAAACAACATTGTCCCTTTGTCCTGTTGGCAGAGTGTCAGATTGGAAAATCATATTTGAAAAAAATAAAAAAATAAATAAATCCTGAAAATACATATTATTTCATTTAAACTGCAGAACTTGGGTTCGGGTTCTGGACTATTCGATTTTGAATTTTGAGAGATTAGTTGAAGCAGGTGCAGTCTGTGACAGCTCCTGTAGAAACCAACACCTGCTGTGACATCTCTGATTGAGGTGACACGTGGCTTTAACCCAGGAAGGGCAGTGAAGCAGCAGCTTTATTTATTAAAGCAATTCCACTGTCTTCTGACAAGAAATACCAACCATCAGCACGTTTAATCCCCATCCTTTACCATACCAACCCATATCAGTACATATAAAAACACAGAGACAGAGATGAAGGATGTGCTTGGTCCTGATCCTGGGTCAGCTCTGTTTGTTGCTTATACAACACATTTCAGGGACGTCAGTCAGAATTTACCCACATACACATAATGACACCTACTGTCATCTCTAATTTCATATAAACTTCAGACAATACTCCATTTAAAAATAGTCCCAGAACTGTCTAGGACATTCAAGTTTTTATTTACTATGAAGGACTGAGAGCAGACTGTCACCAGATTAAAGCCCAAGTCATTACATGAGCAGTCTAGTTTGGTGGCAGTTCAATAATGATTTCTCATCTGAAGGTCACATCTGGGCTTTGCTTTCCGTAGTGACGGCTGAACCACTCATCTCCCTCTCTTCCTGTTCTTCTGTCTGTCTGTCTGTCTGTCTGTCTGTCTGTATCCCTAATCTGTTGTCCTCATTCAGGGTGGCTGGCACCCAGTCCTTTGTTGTGTGTCTGTGTGTGTGTGTGTGTGTTTGAGTCTGTTCAGCCAGATGTGATGTAGTGTCCAGACACTGGAACCTCACGTCAGTTCACCTAGCTCACAAACACTGTCTTTGCTCTCTCTCTCTCACACACACACACACACACACACACAAATGACATAACTGTCTGTCAGTCGGTGTTAAAGGTTATGAATCAACCAGCAGGGTCATTTCATGTCATCCATCTATTCTCTCAACAATGGCAAGAAGGTTTTATAACTGATGTAAGGACAAGGGCAGGAGGAGAAAGAGGCACTACAACAGGAAAGCAAAGGAAAGGAAAGGAGAGGAAAGGAAAGGAGTTAGAGGAGGGGTAAAAGAGGAAGCCATGAAAGAAGAAGGTAAAGTACAAATTTAGGCACATAAATTTTAATGGTTTATTCATCCTGTGACAACGAGCAGGTTTGTCCACTCCAGGCAACGACTACACTCAGCGTTTGCACAAATGCATCAAATGTTAGCATTTGAAATGTGAAGTCTTGAAATATGAAATCCTGCACTGTTGGATTTTTTGGATGTTCGTATGGGATTATCATCAGACAACGATGTCATCGGGAATTGATGGTCACCTTCGGTCTTTGATCTATGAGATTTGAGTTATGACTCCATAAAAAACGTACACATTTAGACACAAAGTGCTGCTATCAGGCTTTGAGGGTTTTAAAGTATCTCAGTGGCCTCTGTGAGCTGTGTGACACAGCCGCTGCTGCAGCTCAAGCTGCTGGTCATGTTCATACACGTCATATGTTATTTACAGACAAAATGAGCTCAGTTTTTCTTATTTGGTTGAAGGAATCTAAGACTGCAACTCAACAAGAGACGTGAAATAGAGTATGGTGCGCTGAAGTTTGCTAAACGGTTTGTTTTAACTGTCATGGCGCATTGGTGGTTGAACTGAGGAATGTTGCCACATTTGGTGGTTTTTGTTACACTAACTAGTGAGTTTGCTTTGTGTTATATGCTATGAACACGTGTGTGTGGAAGACTGCACTTGATGTGCTTTGAGTAAAAAACATCAAGAACTGATGCATCAGTATAATTACTGAGAGTTTGCCAACTTCCTGTAAACTGTGATAGTAACTGACCCTTGGAATCAGCAAACAGTTTCAGTTCCCTTCTACTTATTTATTTATTTACATTCTTACTAGATGACATATTGCACTTGTAAGCTGGCATCTAAGTTGCAGCCAAGTAAATCGAGCTACATAGCCAGAGCATAGCAGCAACATCCTCCTGACCATAATGTGTTTTAAAATAAAACTTGCTTCCTTCCCAAGTCTAAAATATAACACCAATATAAATGATCTCATTATAACACATTAAAAATGCTGGGAATATTCTTAGGCACTACCTCCTTCATTTTGTTGTGGGCCTGTTAAGAGTGTACCACATCCCGGCGTCACTACAACTCCTCCAATTAAACGGTGAATTGAGTTAATGTTGCATCCCTATAGGCCTAGCCTACTTGTTAGGATGGCCATCTTTTACAGTGTTGGAGGCTGGAGGGCCGCCGGATGCGGCACGCGCGTGCAGGATGAGAAAGAGAGAGGAGGGTGCAGAGTCAGGGATACAGTAGAGAGAGAGAGAGAGAGAGAGAGAGAGGGAGAGAGAGAGATGAACAATAGTCTGCCAATACAGATTTATCTCTTCTGCTCTAATTCACCGGCAACATAATATCACAGGTCGATATATCCTTCCTCTCTCTCTCTCTCTCTCTCTCTCGTCACTCTCTGCCTCTCTCCACCATCCGCACAAACACACGCACCGCAGCCGCCAGCCTGTATGCGTCCCTCCTCGCGCCAGCGGGTGGCCGCCTGGCTGCTCGCGCTGCCGTTGGGGAGAGGTAGGGAGGAATGCGCGCGCCGCGGCCGCCTGGAGATGATCTCGTTTTGGCTGCTGTGCTGGAAACTGTTGGTAGGTAAACAAAAAAAAAATCAATCAACCCGTCAACAACGTCTTTGTGTTTTTAAAACATAAACAAGAACACTTTTCCCGGGGTTTATGGCCTCCTCTTCTTCGTGCGGTGGAGATTTAGGAGACGTTTTTGGCGGCCACCACTTTGCGCGAGGTGTCTGCGCGAGGCTTTGGCTTAGCTCGAGCTACCATCAAAGCCCGGTTTTCTTGGCTTCTGTATGCGCGCTTATCTGTCACGGTTTTGGTGCGGAGCCCGATTTTAGGATGCTGTCTTATATAACGCATTTGGCTCAGCAGCCATCGCACTGAATAGTCATAATGCGATGGTGTAGCAAACATAATATTATCATTACAACGTAACTACCACAGAACGTAAGCGATATGACTGAAGAGAACAGAATAGTGAATTGTTGAATGCTTACTGACATGTCTTCACTTATTCCTCATCTTCGATCAAAACACATGATGCCTAAAGCTGCTCTGTAATCCCCCACCACACACACACACACACACACACACACACACACAGAGAGAGAGAGGGAGGTGTCTGATTAAATGATGCTGATGATGCTGCCTCCAGATGTTGATGAGGGGCAAATGAAGGTTTGAGACCAGAAATGAATTCACTTTAGAGGCAATTTAATTCCATATGAAAACCCAATTTTATACATTTTTCCATCCAAAGTTCAAAGTGAAGTGGTCCAGTTGACGGAGGGGAGAGAGGTCTGCCCATAATCCAAAAGGTCATTGGTTCAGTTCCAGGCAGGCGGTGATAGGAAGCGTGGATTAGAGCTGAGCTCTGCTCCATAACTCAAAGCTCTTCAGTCCTTCCCCATATGCTGTGACCTCTCTGAAGAATTGAAGATTTGGCTACATTGAGAATAAACTGATTGACTGCAGAAGCATCTGTGCACTGTCATCAAATGTCCTTTACGTCCTCTAATGAAAATGTTTCGTGTTTTATGCTCATAAAGTCTGCTCGCCGATTGCGTTTGCAGCGTTATGTTTGAACTTACATTTTGTTTTACTTATGACAGCCGAGTGAAAGGTGCTTTCGTCCATCCCGACGTCTGAGTGATGAACAGAACTGTTAAACATCAGCTGTGTGGTGTACTTGAAATGAAAACTGTTCCAAGATAATGCCTACTGAGCCTTGTCATCACAGTTAATTGAGGGTTTCAGTCCAAAGGAGATTAAATTTATACGCCTTGTCTAAAAATAGAGATATGGCTTGAAAGGGACTGTACTTGTTTTTTTTTGTTTTTTGTTTTTTGACATGATTTAACTTTGGCTTAGTGAAAAACGGATTTAAAGAAGGACAACATCCTTTGAAATGTGACGCTCCTTCATGCGCTGACCAACACGAAACAATCCAGTGACATATTCTGCTTTCTGGTTTGTGCACATAAACCAGTCGGGCTGTGCATGAAGAATGCGTCACTCAGTGTCTAAAAACTGAAAGCTGCTGGCATGGTGCTGATGCTTTGGCAGTCATTCAGTGTTTCCTGATGTGGAAGCATTACTAATCTTTTCATAAGTGCTCTAATTTATTCTTCCAGTGCTGGGTCCCTTCTACAGTCGTTTTTTTTAGCTCTTGTGTTTGTCAGTCAATGTAAATGTCTTGAGGTTAACAAGCATGGTTTTGGGAGGTTTTGACACTTTTCATATTTTGATATTTTAGTCATATTTTATAACTCCTGCACATCTGTTGTCTCATCACACTGGTTAAACTATCATGTAGCTCAAGAAGTGTAAGCAAGAAGACTGAGAACGTTTGCTGTATAATATGTGATTAGTTAGATCTAGTCACAAATTGGGACTTAACTGAAAAAGAAATGATTTTAGCAGCTTTTCTGCCTCTGCATCTATACTTAGGGTTACCATAGCAACACCCCCATCTGTCACCAACACATGCCTGGAACGACAGACCATAATAATCTGCAAACCCACTCACAGCCAACGCATTGCCACCATGGTAACAATGTGAAGGCGTGAATTCAGCCCATCAAATATTTCCAGGGCATGCTGCTTTAATCTACAGTGCAGATTGTATATGACTTGGTTGAGTGTGTCTATATGTATATAGAATTGTTTCTTCTTTAATTAAGTTTTTTTGTGCTTTTTTTGAAAATATATTCCAAATAAAACCACGTTTGTTCCTTACTTATGGCACTATAGCAGTATTTTTTCAGTTTTCCCAATTTTTCAGGTCCAGTCACTATTATTATCAATATGTAGCACGCCCAGGCATAAAAGGACAATTTAAGTTCTAGGTTTAAATGTGATTGTTTATGGAAGGCCATTTCTGTCATGAAGAGAAAAGATGAAAAGTTAAGAAGGATAAAAATAAACAGAGGTGAATCCAGTTGTACGGTGAAAGCCATCCGAAAGTATGAGTTAATAAGTGACAATTTTAACTTAAGAATTATGAGATAAATATCTCATAAGTCAGCCTCTTATCATTTTTTTGTATCATTCAGTTGTTCAAACATTTAATTTACTAAATCAGAATGATAAAATTATCTCACATTTTTGACCTACAATCTCCCTTTAAATCAACATTGTGTGATGTTTAATTCCATTTATTTCGATTGTATAATAAGATAAGATAAGATGAACTTCAATTCACTTCACTTAATCGTCACAATTTTCCTTATAATAATCCTTTATTAGTCCCATTACTGGGAAATTACAGTGTTACAGCAGCAACAGAATATAGAGGGTGCAAAGCATGCAAAGAATAAGGGAAGGATGAGCATTCAAAAAGAATAAAAAGAATAAATACACATATTGCAGCACTGTGGTGCAGTGATTAGCACTGTGGCAAGAGGATTCGAATCCCGGTCTGGGCCCTTCTTGCATGTTCTCCCTATGCCTGCGTGGGTTTTCTCCGGGTACTCCGGCTTCCTCCCACAATCCCAAAAACATGCACATTAGGTTAATGGGCTACTCCACATTGCCAATAGGTGTGAGTGTGAGTGTGAGAGTGTGTGGTTGTTTGTCTTTGTGTGTCAGCCCTGCGATTGGCTGGCGACCAGTCCAGGGTGTACCCCGCCTCTCGCCCGTAGTTAGCTGGGATAGGCTCCAGCTCCCCCGTGACCCTGATGGATAAGAGGTGTAGAAAATGGATGGACTTAAAAATATTGTCTTAGTGCCAAATATTCTTTCCTGGGAGAGACATACGTCCATACACATACATGTTTAGAATATATTAGTACTGAGGCTGTAACCAGGTTGGCAGGATGTAATTAAGTGTTTGTGTCCGCAGAGAGCCACAGCTGGGCTAAGGAGGACCACAGCTGAGCTAACGGACGGTAACCACAGCAACGGCAGCTCCGGCAACAGTACCCCTGCCAACAACTCTTCAACCCCAATACAGCCAACGGATCCAGTTACCATGGAAATCAGCTCATCACCACCACTAACTGACCTGGAAAGAGAAAATCTGGTTAGCTGGCATAGTCAGGAAGTTGAGGAACTCCATTACCCAGAGGTCCATGGGAGTCAGCAGCCAATCATGGATGAGCAGGAGGAAGACAAGGCAGCAGAGGCAGAAAGAGGAAAAACAGATGGAGATGAGTGTGACTATCTTGTTTTTGAGATTGGAGAACAGAGGGGAAGGGAAGAAGTGGGCGATAGCGAAGGGGGACTAAAGACAGAGAGAGGAGGAGTGGAGGGGGAAAATGTGGGAAGAGGAGAAACAGAAGTAGACGATGAAGGGAGAGGACAAACAGAGGCAGAACGTGGTAGTCAAGGAGCAAGAGAGAGGGAAGAACGGGAGAGAAGAGAAACTAAGGCAGAAGACAGTGAGGAAGTAAAAATAGAGAGTGAGGAAGGAGGGATTAAAGAAACAGAGAGAGAAGATGGAGGAAGAGAAGAACCAGAAGAAGAGGAAGGAGAGAATGTGGGAGAGATGAAAGATGGTGCTCTGGCAGAACTCCTCTTCATTTCCGACAGCTCAGTGTGTCCGTCATCCGAGCCCCCGATTGTCACCTCTGACTCTTCAGAGCCGCCTGCAGTGACCATGTTGCAGGAGGCCTGGGGTCACGACCCCGGCAACAGAGATGACCTTAGCGACAGTCACCTTAGCGACTGCCTCCAAGCTGAGCTGGCTATTGTGTACTCGGACAGCGACGCAGGGGAGGAATGGGTGGCCTTTGCACCTTGTGATGTCACCAACCAGGAAGCAGCATGTGAAGGGATTCATGATAGTGATGGACAGAGCAAGGAAGAAGAGAGAGAAAGAGAGAATGAGGACAGAATGGAGGCAGAAATAGAGACAGAGGAGCAGAGAGAGGAGGAAGTAGAGAAGGAGCAGGAGGAGAGGACCAGAGACAGGGAAGATGATGGCGAAGATGAAGAGCAGATGAGGACAAGGAGAGACCTTTTCCTGCGGTCTCCTTCTGTCAGTTCTACAGCCAGCTCCACAGACCCTGACAGGAGGGTAAGACCCCCCCCCACTCTGGAACACAGTTTATTTTGCCACAGGAAGTTTCATGCTTACGTCAGTGGTATTTTATTCTCAGTTTAGTAACCCTAGGAATCACGCATTAGTGTTCCATGCCAGTCCAGGAAGTAGTGTGACCTTTATGTGTCAAGGTGGAAAGTCAGGGTGTGAAGGTTTGGTGGTGAATGTTAAAGAAGCTGATTCGATTTTCTTGGGGGAGAATTTGCACAGAACATAATGATAATATTTGTTATTTTATTGTTGATAAATAAATATATTTAGTTAAATGTGATATCATAGATCACACGTCTGTAAGGTTTTCACGATACCACAGGTTTATCATTGATATAATACTAGCATAAAAACAATACTTATGTACATCTTTCAATACCATGGCACAAGGGAAAAAAGTCCCACGCACAAAAAAAAGGTCACTGAACACATACTGAATTCATTTTAGTTAATGGTTTGTTGTTTTCAAAGAACAGGTAACACTGAAAGCTTTTATTATTGACAAGATATTATCAAACCATAACATTTTCCCCTTCTGAAGTATTCATATCAGTCATGGAGATGAAACTTAATTTCCCTTGCATTTGTGGTGGTCACACAGTGTTGCCACTTTCACTGTGATTTTATTTCTGCAGGTTCCGCAGAAATCTATAGTCAAGTTACCCTCAGCATTCTAAAATCCAAAATACAACCACACCTCAGACTTATAAATGGATATTAAGATTGTTAATGTGTAAACAGGTACACATTGCACCTCTATAGCTGAACTGAGGTGTGGTATGGGGTTGTTTTTCAGGGCTTGGGCTCGGCCCTTTACTTCCAGTGAAGGGAAATCTAAATGCTTCCAAGACATTTTGGACAACGCTATGCTTCCAACCTGTGGCAACAGTTTGTTGAAGGCCCTTTTCTATTCCAGCATGACTGTGCCCCAGTGCACAAAGCAAAGTCCATAAAAACATGGC
Organism: Scatophagus argus; assembly: GCF_020382885.2. Taxonomy (NCBI): domain Eukaryota; kingdom Metazoa; phylum Chordata; class Actinopteri; family Scatophagidae; genus Scatophagus; species Scatophagus argus. The sequence continues at coordinate 21,587,330 of NC_058505.1, read as the reverse complement.
TGGATGAGTTTGGTGTGGAAGAACTTGACTGGCCCACACAGAGTCCTGACCTCAACCCCATCCAACACCTTTGGGATGAACTTGAACAGAGATTGCAAGCCAGGCCTTTTTGTCTAACAACAGTGCCTGACCAATGCTCAAACTACATGAATGGGCAAAAAATTTCCACAGAGCCAACAATCTTGTGGAAAGCCTCTCCAGAACAGTGGAAGCTGTTATAGCTGCAAAGCTGTTTGTGTGTTTAGAATGTGATGTCATTAAAGTCCCTGTTGGTGTGATGTCCCAATATTTTTGTCCATATACTGTATCTGTTAGGGTTGCCCGTAACTGATAGTGTAATTCTGTCCGATAATTGGCTACATGATGCGACTCCTCTAATGCTTTGGTTATAAATTCATATTCTATCTTCTTTTCTGGAAAGCTGTTATGAAGGTACCACAGTTGAGACTTAATTCAGTCTGTTTAAAAGTAATTTTGTATGTGTATTCAAAAGCTTTTGGTTCCTTCAGATGTTCATAGTTTGAGACTGTTAACATCACCCATCATTCTTATGTTCAGTAATCTAATTCTGGGCCTTAACTTTCCTGTCAGGTTCCTGGAGATTTCTGTGTCCAGCAGGACACCCTCAGTGAAAATGTCTCCACTGAGCATGTGGACTTTCTGATGGCTCGCCAGCAGTGGAAGAAGATGGAGGAGGAGGTAAAAGGTCAGCCAATCCCCAAACCGGGGCTCAGAGCTCAGGGAAGCTTCCAGGGCACTCACACTTCACTGTACCCACCTACCCGCAGCCCCCGACTCAAACACAGGTAGGAAATACTGCAGCTGCTGACTCACAGAAACATTTCAGCTCATTTATGAAACAATGAGTCGAGAAATACATATTTTATTCATGCTATTTAAAATGTTTTGACTGAAACTAATCATTTTTAGGTCACTTCTCATGTTGTAAGCACTTGTTGGTTGGTCAGTGTTTGACAGCCTGGAATGAGACTCAACAAACGGCCTCTTTTTTAACTTATTTCTCATAACTTCTAAGAAAAAAAAAACTCCCATTGACATTATCCCATTACCAGGACTCTTTTTTTATGCATATGATTTAATATATCAGAACATAAAATTTTGATTTTGATTTTGATCTTTCAAGCAAAATGAGCACGTATTCTCTGCTTCCAACTTCTTCAATGTGAGATCTTATTGCATTTTTTGGCCTTAAGTAATAGTAAACTGAATATATTTAGACTCCGCACTATTAGTTGAAAAAAGACATTTGAGGACGTCTCATTTGGCTTGAGGAAGTTATGATGAGCATTTGTTTTTTTTTTTTTTACAGTTTTCTGAAATTTTTATTACTTAATTGTTGATTATTGATTACGAAAATAATTGCTAGTTGCAGCACAGCTGATCTGTGTGCACGGATTTGTCTCACCACCACGTGTTGAACAGCACTGCTGAGGAAAATCGGACATACTGGACACTATAGAAGTTAACCCTGGGGTCAACCCTATTGTATACGGCATAAAGTTAGTAATGTCAAACATCTCTGGAATACTGGGTGTAACAGACTTGCTTTGTTTTGCCCATAAGTTAAATATTAACCATCCCAACGAGGCAATCAAATCCCTTTGTAATCTAGCTTTAAACTGCCGTGTCTTTTTTGGAGACCATTCATCCATCTGTTCATTTTCAGATCAGCCGCTCACAAAATTCAATTGCAATACCCAAGTTTCAACCTGTAGAGGGCAGTTGTTATGAATATTCCATCTATCATCCATCCATTCATTTTCTATACCCAATTTATCCATGCAGGGTCACCGGGGGGCTGGAGCCCATCCCAGCTGACTACGGGCGAGAGGTGGGGTTCACCCTGAACTGGTCACCAGTGTCAATCACAGGGCTGACGCACAAACACACTCACGCCTAAGGGCAACGTAGAGTAGCCAATTAACCTAATGTGCATGTTTACGGGATTGTACCCAGAGAAAACCCACGCAGGCACAGGGAGAACATGCAAACTCCTCACAGAAGGGCCCAGACCCGGACTGGAACCTGGAACCACTTGCTGTGGGGTGACAGCAACCACTGTACCATTTTTTGGAGCCCTTATAAAGTAAATTCACAGTGATAAATCTGACACCAAATGTCCCCTGTGGATGTTCATCTATACTTCTGTGTTGACACCACAAATGGTTGTTAGCAGTCCACTGGCAACCCCTTGATGTTTTGGCCCACACCCACCCCCACCCCTCCACACACACACACAAACACACACACTGATTTTAACCTCCTGTCTATCACCATAGTGGCAGGTAAAACACTGCAGTGTACATGTTGGTCACATGTGGATCAAAAGAAAGTTTATTCAAAAGAGAAATGCACAAATTTCCAACATGTTCTGAAAATTCACGCTACAAAACAAATGAAGGCACAATTTTTGTGTCTTGTTGGCTTAACTTAAGCTGGGTTACCTCCTGTCCTCTCAAAGGGAGATCCATCCTTCAGTGCCTCGGGAGCCCCCCCTGTCCTCCACCCTGTCTCCAAGTTCAGAGGACTCAGGGCTGGATGACTCGTCATACCGCAGCCCCCTGGAGGAGCCAGAGACTGCGGTGGAGAGAGAGATCCGACTGACTCTAGAGAGAGAGGAACGGCACCGCAGGGAGAGGGGGATGATTGCTCAGGGCTTGACTATACCCAGGTAACCAAAAATAAACATGGTCATGTTGTTCTTCTGCTACACTTCAAGCCAATGAGCCATTGAACACCAGCTGTATATTTTAACCACCGGAAAACTGCAGAACATGGAACATGCACTCTATCTTCTGAGCAACACCAACCATCCTTCATACCACAAAATAAAATACTGATCCCCCAAACTACCCAAATATATGAAGTGATTAAACCACCTTTACCAGCTTCAACTGATGAACATATTACAGTAATGCATCAATAATTATAATTCATTTTATAATTATAATTTTAAATATATTTTGGTGCTAATATTTGTACTAAAGTTAAAAAGTTTAATTCATTATTTACATGAAAACTTCAATAAATAAGGATTAATATAGCAATTAATTGTTTCCAAATGACATCCCACGATACCACTGATTGCTGCAGTCATTTGGTAAAGTGTGAAGCAGTCAGACTGCTGTGAACATGAATAGTGTGCTAACTCTGGTGTGTAATACTGCAGGATGGATGCAGAGACCCACACTGTCCTCACACTGCTAGAGGACTACATCAGTGGAAGAATTAACAGCATGTGTTTTCTAACCTCCACCTCCATTTTTCATCTTCTTCTTGCAAACATTTAGTTTGGATTCTCCACATAGTTTTATAAATGAGGCCCCGGGATATGAATACAATACAACTAAAAGAACTTTAAAGAAGTAGAGATAAATATATTGTGCCTGTAGTATCAGGTTTGTATTAAAATCATATCTGATCTAAGATATGATAAGATAAATACTCTATATTGTAAGTAATTAACCTGACATTAGTCCAAAAGCTGTGGGAAAATATGATACATCATAAAAACGCCTTTGAGAGCAGCATGTGTATGCTGTAAAACCAACACTATAAGCTAAAAAGGTTGAAATCTCAGAGCTGAGGCAAACTGTGTAGTACGTGATAATTCTCATTGGTTTGGCACTATGAGCAAAACCTTTAATATCACATAAATCCCTTTGATCCACTGTTAATGTAAAAAAAAGAGGGCAACTTTAAAAATATGTAATATTACACAAAATATTAAAAAATAGGATTGTACAGGGGCAGCACAGCGGTGCAGTGGTTAGGATCTTTGTGTTTGGAGCTTATACGTTCTCCCTGTGCCTGCGTGGGTTCCCTCTGGGTCCCCTGGCTTCCTCCCACAGTCCAAAGACATGCAGGTTAGGTCCACTGATGACTGCATGTAGGTGTGAATATGAGCATGAATGGTTTGTTTGTTTCCATATGTCAGCCCTGTGGTGAACTGGTGACTAGTCCAGGGTGTACCCAGGCTCTCACCCAAAGTCACCTGGGATAGGCTCCAGCTCCCTGCCACTATGCACAGGATAAACTGTGATAGACAATGGATGGATTCATGGAGGATTATGCAGTATAAGAATTCAAAGGTCTATATAGATAAAACATTGTTTCCTTCTACTGTGAACCAGGCAAACTGAGCCAAAATGAAACTTATTACTTTTCTGTTGTTTTGTGTTCAGACCATCCACCCTGCAAACAGGACGATCTCCACCCAGACCTCCAGCCTGCCGTACCCCTACCTTGTCCATCTCCCCATCCCCTTCCTGCTCCTCTTCCCTTCCCCGATCTGTCTACCATGAAATGACAGCCAATAATGTCATTATCTTGGAGCCGGACTGCTCAAGCTCCACCTCCAGGAACCGCCTACTGTCCTCTGCCATCGGAGGCCTCTCTGATTGGCCAACAAGCGTAGATACGGTTCCCTCTGCCAACGTTATTGTAGTGGAAACCTCAAATCTGATCATTCGTAGCGCTTCTGAGTTCTGCCTAAGCTCTGCCCCGGTGTCAGTAGAAGCCCAGGAGAGCACTTTCTCATCAAATCCCTTTTTTAAGCTACGTTCACTCAGCAGCCAGTCGCTGGTGGAGCAGGAGATCCGCATCGTGAGGCAGAGGGAGGAGGAGTGGCGGAGGCAGAGAGAGGAGATGTGGAGGAGGAGGAGGGAGGAGGAGTGGAGGAGAGGGAGAGAGAGATATGATACTGTGCTGGTGTCTCCGGGCCTCAACGATAACATCAGTTACAATGGTAGGTGGAGTCACTTTTCCAAACATCAGAAACATATGTAAGGACATGAACAACATCCTAGAAACAACCCTTTTGCAGTGTAGTTCAGCTGAAATGATTCAATTTCAAAGTCATTTATCAAAAGAGGTCATGAAGTTTTCAAATAACTGAGAATCAACCAAATGAACCGCTGCTTCTATTTGATGAAATTAACTCAATCCATACCATATTAAATGATAAAAGGACAAGATAATTATTTCCCCCTGTCTGATAGATTGGTCTTTTAACTGTCTTTGTTTTTATTCCAGTGCCAGAAGTTCCAGACAAATGTGTCTCCTCCCCATCATCCCCTTCCAGGACCCGAAAAATGGAACGATCCAGTTTGTCTTGTGATCATAAGGTTGGCTGACACATACACATATAGTACATAAACACATACAAAGTCTAGCTACAGTCTAATTGAATTATAGCCACAATGGGGGTCAGTGCAACAAGAGATTTTATCAACAGCAAAACATGGTATTAAAGTTGTTCTGGGGAATGTATAAGCAAGCAGGTGACTTATTATACAGCTAACAGACAAAGTGACAGCCTAATTTATTTTGAGTCATTTTTTGGCTCATCTGATCGACGTCAATCCAACATTAACTCCATTTTTGTCTCCGTTTTGGTCTCTGCCAACTCCTAAGAAAAATCCTTAGCTGCTAAATGATCTACTAAGTTCAACACTAAAAGAATCCATATTGATCCAGTGAGTGCAGCTTCAATTACACATTCATATACCACACATATACACATATACATATGCACACATATACCAATGAAGAAACATTTAAATTTATTATAGTAATATTTTGTTCAACTGCAGTAATAATTTAAGATTTAACATCCTTCCTGATACAGACATACAGGTATAAACTTTTGGACTGTATACTGTTACACTGTAGCTGTAACTGTATTTGACTGTTTTGTGTATCAATACATGGCAAGAAAATCATATTCAATTTTTTTCTTTTGCAATTTTCATGTTGGGTAATTGTTTTCTTCCTTCACTCATTCATTCATTTGTTACCTTTATTCATTGTGAACTTTCTGATTTGTTAATCAGTTGGACTGATTAATTTTTTTAGTTCACAATTTAGCAAATGTATTCATTATTCACCTAATTTTTTCATCTGCCAATCACTCTCGCATTCATTATTCCAATAATCCTTCCAACTCTTTTTTCCCATCATCAATCATCTATCCACTCATCTGATAATCCATCCAACCATGAAACCATCCATTCATCCATCCATCCATAGATCCATCTATCCATCCATCCATCTATCCAATAATCTCAGCTCCGGTGTTTTAGCTGATTCTCCACCTCCCTCCAGTTTCCCCCTTCCCTCTCCTCCGTGCCGCGACGACAGAACACCATGGCGCAGCGATGGGAGGCCTCCCTGTTAGCCAATCAGAAGAAGGAGTGAGCAACAAATGACAACGCTAAACCGTCAGCCATTTTAAAGCCAATATTAAATCTTACTCGTTCTGTTCAGGTAACTCAAACAGTTCTTCTCTGTTAGCAGTCATTGTCGACTGCAATGTTTGTCAGAACTATAGGTTAGAACAAATGGATGAATGTTTCCATGGGATTCCGCGTGAGGAGAGTACCGCTTCTTCCAATGAGTCTGGTTTCAGAGATGAAGATTAATTACCTAGTTTGAGTTTCCAAACTGTTTCAATGGCTGGAAAAGTTGAGGAGTCCTGTTTTGAAATCAGATTGGTCTTTTGCATGATGTCATGATGAAACAGTGTGACTGTATGACACAATGAAACTGCCGGTCGTGTCACAGTTTGGATATTTTTCTTATATATAATAACTCTGTGGACTTCTAGGCACCATTCCCAGGTGTATTACAATAATAAGTGAGTATAAATTGCAATCATAATAACACCACTTATATTTTAGCTAATCTTTCAGAGCACATGTCAAAATCTGCACTATACTCCTTAAATATTTAATATTCACTGCACTTTGGTGTCTGGATGTTATTCAATTGTGGTACTAGTACAATTGATATGTATTGATTTTTTTTTGACTGACTGTAATGCAGTGATTTTCAAACTTTTTCTGGGCAATCACACTTTCATTTTAGATATTAATTTAGTATATATTTTAAAGTGACAGGATACAGCATTTATTTCAAAATGTTGTAGCTATGCATAGAGATTTGAGAAAGTATATGCAAAAATAATTTTACATATTGCGTTCAATTCATGTATTTTAAAAAGTGCCAACCCAGACTTTGAAAATCACTGCCTTAGTGGAATGTTATAACGAGCCATTGATTAAGAGAGTTTGGATGTCCCAGGTTTGCGTGTCAGCCATGTTGGCTAAACGGCTGCTAACCAAACACTATTTGGGTCACAGTTGCACAGAGTAGTTTTTGCCTGAGGAAGACATTTGTCACCAAGATAGAGTATAAGAGTGGCATATAGTTTTGTGGGCTTCTCATAATTAAAGTGGAAAATGGAAATATGCCCTATTTTTTGATAATATTGTAGTTTCAAAGTTGCACACCTTGCTAGTTTTCTTCACTCCTTCGTCAGCATGTACATTTTTAATGAAAGCAGTTGATGTTTTACACAAAACCAGCAATGGCATAAGTTGAACCTGAGCTCAGCTAGCTACCTAACATTAAACATGCCCAGACACACACAAACCAAACATCAAATAGAAGTAGCCATTTGTCAAGGCAGCAATTATTGACTAAAGAAATATACAGGCTCTGATATTCTATTGAAAAGAAATTCTGTGACATCTGAGAACTTCTGTGGTCAGACTGAAAAGTGAATGGGTCCACATTCAGTCTATGCTGTGCAAACTAAGGAGAAGTCCTGTTTTGTATGTTTCACTTCACCAAAAAATCCACAGTTATCCCGTAGGTAAATGACCATATCTCATTAGCATACCGATTATAAGAAGAAAGGAGAGAAACCAGCCAACTCACACAAGCACGTTCCATTTGGGGCTATTCAGTTCAATTCAGTTTATTTATATGGCGCCAATTCACAACAAAAGTTATCTGATGCCACTTTCCAATTAGAGCAGGTCTAGACCAAACTCTTTAATTCAACTTTGTAATACAGAGAACCAAACATTCCCCCTTGAGCAAGCACTTGGCGACAGTGGCGAGGAAAAACTGCCTTTTAGAAGGCAGAAACCTCGGAGCAGATCCCGGCTCAAGATGGGCGGCCATCTGCCTTGACCGGTTGGGTTGAGAGAGAGGGAGAGATATTGACAGACGGGGGGGTCATGAGAGAAGGAGCACACAAGCAGAGATGCAGAGTAGCTTACATTTCCTACCCGCAGTGAATAGCTGCCCAGTCTGAGTGGTGTCATGGATATATTAAGGGAAAAACTGGCAGAGCCTGTTTACTGTTTATTCCTATGAAAGCTGCTGGTGCATGAGCCAAAAAACATCAACTTTGCAGGTGAAAAATTATTCAGCTCTTCCACGTAGCCTCCACACTGTGGGGTCCATAGCTTGTGTGCACTAGATACTTCCTCCAGCTGGGCCGTTAACGTCTTGTTTAGCCTTGAGTTTAAAATGATTTAATGGTGTGGCTCTTCAACATTTTTAAAATTTCATTGAACCAAATGGACCAAATTATCACAAGTCTTTTCATCTTCTTTTTGAGCTAGTGGGCGACACATGATGTAATTACATGGTTTGGCCACTATGTCAAAATGGCTTCCTGGTGCCGTTCCAAGGGTCTTTGGTAGCATGAGTGCATCTGCTATCTGGTATAGTTACGGTGACATCACTTGGACAAATCACATGGAGAGCTGCACTAAACCAACAGGGTGTTAAGTTTACTCTACATTATCATGTAAATCACATTACATTTGCTATTTGGGGTGAATACTGGGGTGAGACTGTAAAAACACGCCAGCAGTCAAATTTATGTGTCAAACTCAAAGAGAAAATTCAGTGTGAACAAACCTTTAAAATGAGCTGCCACGTCTCCTTGGTGGTGTTAAGGATGTCATTAATGCATATTTGCAGCCCAGATGTTTTAGCTTTGGAAGCATTAGCATGGTGCATGTGGTCAAACACAGACAAATGTTCGGTTGTTTTGAATGATACAACCTGGCCAAACTCTTGTCTATCTGTGGTTCTGTTGTTTCAGCAAAAGAGCTTAAGCACTTCTGAAAGAATCAGATATTCTAATCCTGAAGTCTAGTGAAGATTTTTACATATTTTTATGTCCTGTCTTGATTCCTATAGAGATTTATTGTATTGTATTTTTGCTGCATATATTTATGAATTGAGCAAGGCTTATAAATCCTTAAAGCTTTTATTTGTAAAAGGTTTCTAATATATAGTGTCAGAATGACTATTTGAAGTCTGCCGTGTTTTTTAGGCGATGACTTTTGTGCGTGGTGTGTGCATGTGCGTACGAGTGGGTGTTTTACAGTAAGCCATCCTCCATACATCAGCTAGTCGGAGCTTACTGTGTCTTTTGTCTTCTATAGCTCCAGAACGAGCTCACTCAACAGTTTGCCCAACAATGTTGCAACAAGTCAGTTCAGAAGCGGGACGACTTTAACTGCCAGGGTGAAATAACAATAAGCAAGTGGAAAGCTAACTGCAGCCGTTTCAGTTTAGCATTACGGTGTTCTGGTTGCGGTACGAGGTCTGATGACTGTGTTACAGAAAGGATCAAACCAACTATGGAGCTATTACTTATTAAATACATTTGAGCTTTTAGTCACTGTGCAACCTGAAGCTGTGTCTATACATGAAATGTAGCCTGTACTTTCTGCCCTAAATGTTGCGAGGCTAGTTTTGATTTTTTTCAAGTCTATCTTCTGGCAATACTACATTGAATATATGCTTAAAGAGTTGCTGATTGCTGTTTTCCACTTCTTTATACTGACTGTAAACCGATCATGATCACAACTACGCTACAAGAGATTTGATAAAGTTTAGTTGAAGTTAATTTTCTGAGTTAGATCAATGGAGCAGCTGTATTTGTCCAGCCAGAGGTTTTAAGGTCTGCTGTTAGTGTTATGCAAAAGATAGTTGCCCGTTGATTTTTGTTTCCCCTTACCTGAACCCAACTTTTCAATACGTTTTCATCAAGTTGTGTGGTTTTTTTTACTGAAATTTTGCTTTCGGAATTGAGTATTTGAACAATGAAATTCATAAATGTCATTACATTCATGAAGCTGTAATAGTTTTTAAGCCACTTATTTCGGGGTTATCCAATCCATAAAATAAAATCTGATCAATAAAACTGAGTGACTGGAACAGAAAGTCCTCTTCATTTGTTCAGCAAGTGACAGTCAAACATGTGCTAGAGTTGGACTTTTGTTTAAAAATTGTTTTAAAATGAAACACAAGAAAGTCTACAAATTCCTCTCAGACTTGATTGTTTCTGTGCAAAATTTATACACAAAACCATGCACGTATTAGCTTTAGCTGATCTTTTCAACACATCTTTGAACAGAATTTGGCGTGGTTTTTGTCCTCCATCTTTTATTCATAATCACACTGAGAAGCGATCGCTTCATGAAGAAGAGGACTTTTTTGCAGCGTACAGTTTCAGTGTGCATAGTATGTGAGTATTGTGTTAAGGTAGACCTAAAAAAATCTGAACATATCCTTGGAGCTGATGTCATGTAAGAGTCTGAGATATACTGAATGCACAACAATAAGTGCTATGTGAAAAGCAGGGCAGGTTTAAAAGTCAGCATGTCATGATGTTACTGTGTTAGATTATTCTGTATAACAGCACATACTACTGTACACTCGGTGTTTACTCTGTGATTTCATTGTAGTTTAGGTGTTTGGCTTCTGTTTTAGCCTTGATGCAGTTTTCTTTTTCATCACCCTAACTATCCAAGATACTTTATTACTCCATAACATAACGTTTTAGTTTTGAGAAGAAAAAAGTGCATTTAGTCCTTAAGTTCTTTAACATTTCTGATTGTGTTCATGCCACTTCTCAGTGAATACAGAGGTAACACTGGATGGCGCCACACGCTTCTTGCTAGAATATTCTGTGTGGACTCATATAAACAGCTGTCCTGACTATTACAACTTTTCCTCACTAGTGTCATTTACTTTGTTTATTTCTTAGTTTATTTGCCTTGAGATTCAGTCATTTAGTGTTGCCAAATGAAAGGTCTGGTGATGACATCTTCAATAAAGCGAATGACGCCTGAAACCTACTGTGTGTGTTCATGGTCTGTTTACTTGTCAACATTTTGATGGTCAGACAGACTTTTTATAGACAGACAGAATTTTATAAAAAGTAAATAATCACAGTGATCCTCATTGAAATACTGCATGTTATACACCAGTGAAAGAAAGAAAGAAAGTGACATATTTTGTCATTGGAGGGAACTCACTCCAACGAAATTCGTGCTCTGCATTTAACCCACCCAAGTGACGTGCACACACACACAGCAAACCCGGGGCAGTGGACGACCGCGTGCAGCGCCCGGGGAGCAGTGGGGGTTAGGTACCTTGCTCAAGGGTACCTCAGCCATGGACACCGGTACGGGGAATCGAACCAGCGATCCACCGGTTACGGGTCCGACATCCTAACCGCTGATCCACGACTGCCCCCTTTTTTTTTTTTTTTTTTTTTTTTTTTTCTGAAACCATCAGGACCATCAGATCTGAATTTGGTTTGACAGTGTAATTCTTTGGTTCTCAAAATGAAATTATAAATGAATGAGTGAACAAAAATATGTTTTTGAAAAGTGAGGGGGGGCATGTTCTCCTCCTCAACTGCACCACAACTTCTTTAATGTTTCCTAAAAACCAAATCAAGAAACCGACAGAAAGTCTTTAACGTCAAAGTCATGAAGTCAGTGACAAACTCAAAAGACAAGAGAAAAAGGAAAGAAAAAAAAACATGTTGCTACGGATAAATCTATAAAATTTTAAAACGACTGCTAAAGCAAACAATGTAAAATGCAGTTAACTGCAATTACAATCAGCTAAAGCTGTGATAACAGCTTGATTTAAATTCCTACTACATGCAGCAAAGCTTAGGCAAAGACACACAGCCAAAAACGCCAAACGAAAATGTCCCCGCAGTTTCTACTCCCTGCACTAAATGCTTGTTCTATTCTCAAGCAGCCTGGACAACCAGAACACATGCATGATTCTGCATAGTTCAGGTGCTGGCAAGATCAGCATTACAAAGAACTACACTTTTAACAACACACTCGGCATCTTGCCAACACTGATTTTTAAAAAAAAAAACAGATGATGAGTCATTCTGATCAATAAGAGGACAACGAGCCGAGTGTTTGAGGTCAGAGTCACAAATGTTAAACAGAGTAAAGCCACATGTTCATCACTGTGTGAAGCAGGAACACGGAGAGGAGAAAAACCATTTAAAACGATCGTCGTGCCATGGAAGAGGTTTGAAGGCAGCAGTGGAGGCTGAGCAGCAGGCTGATGATGAACTGGTCAGTGTGGTCAGTCGGGAGAGCATCAGCATGTCAGATGGATGAACCCTGATCCTTCACCCCTCCTCTGTACCTGACACACACACACACACACACAACACACACGTCACTAGTGCAGCATCACGCTGTGTGGCTCTTGTTTCAAAGACAAAATGGTGGAAACAGAAATGAATGTGTTCAGTTACACTCGGTAAACTGTGCGTACTAAATTGGAAAGTGAGGCATCGCTATTTCATGGAATGTTTCAGATGAAAAGGCAAATATCTAGTTCATGTTTAACAGAGTGAAACAATACTTTGCACTTAAAAGTGTGCTACCTGATAGAAATCAGCGTATTTGAGATGTTGAATATAGAATTATAACAATACAAACGAACTGAGATGGTTTGATCCGCTCTGGGCCTGGAACTTTCCACCTTGTCACATGGTCAGCAGTTTGCTCACTTGGCAGCCCATCAGCAGAATGTACATATTTAGACTTCATTCTTTTGAACTTCCTGTTCATTCTTGTCTTAGAAATGTCTGTAAACAAAAGAAATCCACCTGCTGATGACAACCATAATATTGTGTTGAAAGCTCCAGAACAAGCAGACAAAGTGACCCGAGCTGAGGCTACATCGTCCTCTATGCATTTTTCTTGCAGGCGTCTGGAGGTGGTGGTGCTGCTGGTGCTAATGTAACTTGTGGACTGATTGTGTCCTGCAGCTGTAACAGTAGTACCACTGTATCCAATGACTGATTAATGTTGGCTCTCTGCCAGTACCAGTGATACTTTTACTGTTTATACTGTCATTGGACTTGACAATGTCAGGTACAGGATGAATCCTGTACACACACACTTGCACACACCGTCAGTTTCCATACTTCAGAGGGCATTACACTGACTTACTTTCATTTCCCGGTGACTTACCATAATCACTACTTATTTCACTCCTATTAAGTGTAAACATAATGTTTCTACACTCTGGTATAGCTATTATTTAAGTACAAGATCTGAGCTATACTTATCAAGGCCTTTACCCTAAAATTAAATTATTTATGTTATGGGGACTTGTCCTTCATCCCCAAAAGGAAGATTAGTCCCCATAATGTGACTGTGTCAACAGATTTATGTTGCTGCACCAGAAGTAATACATGTCACACACACACACACACACACACACACTGTGGTATACTGGGATGGCATCAGTGTCAATATAAACTAATACAAACTGATATCCAGCATGACTCTACTCTGTGAGGGACATCTGAGCTGACTCACATCAGACAGGATTAATATCACTCACACACACACACACACACGCGTAGTCATAGTGTTATAATGAGGATTAGAGCAGAACACACACAGAACGAGCTGTTAACATCCATTAGTAACAAAGGTTTATTAGCATAACCATTACACACGCCCATCATCTGACCAACTGTAGACAAGCATAATGTACAGTTTAAACACTTGAAGTTAGTATAAAAGTGTGGAAAGCATCAGCAGTTGGAATGTAAGTCACAACAAAAGAAAAAAAAGACAAAAACAAAGACAAAACGATTATTTAGTGTTCTTTACAAAAGTTGTCGATCTGGGTGGATTATATTCTTTCCAATATAATTATGAAACAGCAAGATATTTTTCAATCTGTAAATCCCAAGTGTGACTTACATTTTCCATCATGTATATGTATCAAGTATACATTGTGTCAGGTTACATAATCAATTTAAAACTATGTCATCATTTCTATTTCAAGAAAATGGTGTCACACCTCAGACCTAATTCAACAGAGATGTCTACTTTGATGCCAGGTCTGATGCTGTGTAGCTAAGTCACACAAATGACCAGAATTCACCCTCTCGTATATTCTCTCACTGGGCTAACATCTAGCAAAGACAATGGATCTGAGATCTCTTAGCACCACTATGGATCTCTGGAACATGCTTTTGAAACCGGTGTACAATATCACTATACACTATTACACTATTATTACATTACCTATTTAAAATTACAGTTGAGCTCATCGTACATAATCCATAGAGCTTTAGCTGAAATACTGAGGTTTTTTGCTATCTCCAGGTCCAACCTTGTTGCCATTCTTACCTGTAGCTGCTCATTATTATGAACAAGGTGGCATCAGCACATTTAGACCAGCAGAGGGAGCCACATGACAGTCGCTCGCTGAAGTCTAAACCTAACTGCATCTAATTCATACATTTACACAGACCCTTCTCATTCAAAACATGCTGTTCCAAAATCTGTATGGAGTTAGTTGTCACACTGTATGGTACATATGCATTTATTCATAAGAAAAAAGATGACATGTATTATTTGACATTCACTTAGCAGAGAGGTGTAGCTGCAGGTGGTTTGACAATTACCTGAGCATGCTTTAATGTTTAGAGTAACTAACTCCCTGAATACTTTTTTTTTGCTGAAAATCAATACTGATCAATTCAGGTGAAAGTCTTGATATTTTAGTACAAAGTATTTTAATTTCACATTTTGTGCTATAAATATGCATAGCAATTGACCTCCTGGCCATGAGAGGTTTATCTGGAGGCAGATGACATATTTGGAGGAAGCCTACACCACACACACACACTCACACCTCCTATAAAACTGACATCTTGCCACTTTGCAGACTGTGGAGAGTTAGGACCGGTCTGAGCAAATTACATGGATTAATTATTGTGTTATTGTGAGCAACTTATTTCACTTTTACTACTGCTAGGATAGATATTTTAGTGTAAATTTTATAGTTAGTTCTGTGTTTCTAGTATTCAGAAGCAGTGTTCTGACTTAGAATCAGTCAGTTTTAGTTTTAGTCAGTATTGCTGCTTTCCCAGCTGTAAAAACAATACTGGACTGCACAGCTTTCCAGTGGATTTGCACAGCCTGCGTTCTTCCTAAAGGCCAGCAGGGGGCGAGTCCTGACACCCGATTGCATTTGAGCTTAGAGGCAGATGAGCTTACTCACTTGACTTATTTCCTTCAGTAAACAGTTTCTAAATGAGTTTATGGTCTCAGTTATTGGTTTCAAGTCTTCTTCAATACAGCATGGTGTTCATTTTTTAAATTATAGTCCCATTCAGAGGAAAACAGACCAAAAGAACACGACGGCAAAGGCCATAAAGCCAAATCTGAGGCTTCACAAACCAATAGGTGATGTCACGGCTCCATTCACTATTTCTTATATACCCTCTGTGTCACCCATTGATGCCCCCACTACACTGAGCGCTTGTGACAAAGCAATGGTGGGCTTGTTTGCAGTTATTTGTTAGGTTAGTGGGCAGATACAGCTGGTTATTGAGATGGACACTCAGACATTAATAAGGCTGGTTAGGAGACAGTGCAGCAGGGTTTGTGTTTTTTTTTTATCTTTCTAATACCTGGTCCCACCTGTCTTTCCATCTGAATGTCTCCAACTGCCATTTTTCCATTGGCTGAACAACTGCCCCCAAGATGGTCGAGGTCTTTCTTCTGCTTCATGTTGCTGTCATCACCGTTGTCATCGTTGTCTTCAATGATGACCAGCTCTGCCTTCAGGGAGCCCTCAAACTCCTGAGTCTGCCCACTGTCATCCTGCGCAGTCTGGAAGCCCATGAAGATCGCTGTGATTGGCTCAGTGGTCTCCATGGTGTTGAGGATGGTATAGGGGGTGTCGTCTCCGTAAATGGGGGATGGCACTCTGTCGGCGTGGGTGGTGCCAGCGTACTGAGCAGTGGGCGGGTTTCCATCATGGCTGTGATAGGCAGGTGGGCTGAAGCAATAAGAAAGTTCTTCTTCGTCCACACTGATGTAATGTGTAAGAGGAATATAATTGGTTGGCGTGAAGCTGAGCTGTGGGCGGTAGGTGGACATGACTTCCTGGTCATGTGACCTGGGGAGAGGGCAGCCACTGGCTCTGCCTCCATTTACCATACTATTGCTTCTGATGATGCCGTTATTGTGTCGGCTAGCAGACCGATCTTCCTGAACACAGTTGCTCATCACATACGAACTGTAGCGACCATCTTTCTGATGCCCCATCCACTTGTAGTTTCCAGGGTGATGTCGTTCCCTCAGGTTGCTTTGGTTTTTTCTCTCCTCCTGCCTTCTGTATTGGCTGCTCAGGTGGCCATGGTGATGCTCTACCCCTGGTTTTCTCACCCAGTTTTCCCTACAGCTGAACTCATTCTCCATTACGTTGTTCCTGTAAAGTCCTCTCTGGTGTCTGAGGTCCACTCTGTCTCTCTCGTCTTGGCCGTTACGACGGCAACGCTCTTCCGTTGTGCTGTGAGTTTGAGGGTAGTTTTGGTGGTTTGCTTGGCAATGCACTGTGGCGCTTCTCAGCAACTGTTCTACCTCATTGGCTGACAGCTCAGACACACAGCTCTGGTCATGTGATCCCTAAAGATGGAAATGATTATGAACTTTTTTTAGTGGAACACAATGTACAGAAAAGCAGAAAAGGTAGGGAAGCTGCAAAGGACAGCCTCAGTACATGGGTCACACGCTCTATCAACTGAGCTAACTGAGCTTTATGTCAGAACAAACATTTTTGCCATATTTATTATTACTATTTTGTCAATACCTCTTGTGCACTCAGGGCATAAACAGACTTCCTGCCGTCATCATAAACCTTGAGCCCAGCATGTTGATTCAACTCATCAGGAGGAACCGTCGCAGTAGAAAGTACCGTGCTCTCCCCCGTTGACAGGTTTTTACTCACATTGATCTCCATAGCAAACAGAGCTGAGACACAGAGAGAAGACAGAGTCCATGTTAATATCAGTTTGTGGGGCTGAGGTTCATGTTCTGAGGTAGAGGGAGTCATTTTCAGACAACCCAACACATTTATATTCGAACACTGTTTTCTCCATCATGTACACACTTAGTCCAGCGGACCTGGAAAATAAAGATCTTCTTTGTAGAAGTATGCATCTTCAGAAAGTAGTCCACAGCAGTGATAAGTTCATATAGGAATAAGTTAAAGTTGGTGCAGTAGGGATGTGCTGTTTTTGCGTTTTGTTTTGCGGTATTATTTTCTAGAAACATCTCAAAGACTTCTGCAGAAGTCACCACTTCACTGTCCGTCCCTTCACATTTTTGCCTGCAAGGGAGCAAGATACAAGCTCTCATTTAAGGCATTTATTTAAGGAGCTTTGCCTTCATGAGTAGTGAACCCCGAAGTCGAGAGCACTTTATCAAATCACCTGTACTGCAAAGTACAGTGTGAAATTATCTCACTCTTTCTTGGCGTGTCTGGTTCAGAGTGTTTGCTGGCTGGTGGAGAGAGGCATTCTGGGACATCAGGGATCACTGTGGTAACCTCTATTGGCTCTGTGGGACGGAAAACAGAAGGGTTAACATAAATTCATCTTTGGTGTTGGTTAAAACACTTAAAAATCATGACTCACCGGGAACAAAGCTGTCCTGGGCCTCCTAGAAGAGACATAAATCTGTCAAAGCAATGTAATAGAAGCACCATAATAACGCTGTGAAAGACCTGTGTGTGTGTGTACCTTGATAATATCCTCTGAACTTTTCTCCACGGCCTTCAGTCTGTTGAGGATGAAGCTCTCATTGGTAGAAATCATAGACTCCTCTCTCTCCAGAGACTCCACCTCCATTTCTATCCTAGTGGGCAGAGGAGTCAATTAGCATGAGCCCAAGTAGGTCATAATTGGAAGAGTGTGTGTGTGTGTGTGTGCGTGTGTGTGTGTGTGTATTTTTCTGTGTTTTTTGCACCTGTGGACATTGAGCTGCAGCGCTCTGGTCTGCTGCTGGTCAGACAGAAGGCTTTGTTGCTGTGTGGAACCAGTTGCATTGTGGGAAGCTGAGTCCTGCAGGAGCCACTGCTCTCTCAGAGCTTTCTTCTGTTGATTTCAAAGGACAGAACACAGTGTTCAACGAAGCTGATTAAGGTCTCTTTAAATGCAATTCAGAATTACATATATCTAATGCCTGGTGCAATTTCAACTCATTGTTAAATAGTTAAATGGGCAACTTTTGAATTGTATTTGAGTGCAGCCAGTGTGACAATCGGAGATTCAGTGCAGAGATGACTTGCAGCTGCTCCAACAAAACCAGAAGTAATTGTGGAAAGAGAAACGAAGAAAGTCTTGATAAAATTTATTTTGTGGATGTTCATTCCTTTGAATGAAGTGTGTTTTACGATGAGTTAACAAGGCAGCTAAGCTCATCTCAGTTCAAGAAACTTGAACATCAGATTAAAGAGTTTGGTTGTGATCTGCTTGATCTGTCTAGAAAGTGTCATGAGGCAACTTTTGTTGTGATTTGGCACTACATAGATAAACTGAACAGAACTGAATTGATTTCAGAAGGTGTGCAGTTGTAAGAATATTTTTTTTCTTCACATTTCGCTTGTTTATTACACTAAATCCTAAGGGAGCTCGTGAAACCTAACAAACTCACTGATCATATATATATCTCCCATTTGAAACAACTCCCTCTGGCCTCTAGAGGTACAGAGTGGTATTACAGGACAGGAAGGGCTGGGGCTAGCCTGCTTGTGCATCTCTGCAGCACAATACACAGATGTCTTTGACATAAGGTCAACAGTGTTGTTTCGTCACATTCTGTTGATAAGGTTAGTTCAATTTTAAACTCAAATTCTGGTCATATCTTACAAATTACACCTTTAATAATGGCCACAGTCCCTGTAGGACTTACAGGAACAATAATATTCTGAACTTTTGTGGACAAGCAGATGGACAGAGTGATTATTCATGCTAATGACAGATAATACCCATCCATCCAAGTGGTTACCTCATCTGGTGTTAATGTCAGATGTATTCACACAATGATTCAGTGTAAATGAGTATAGAGGACCTTTAGATGCTGTAGTTTCAGTTTCTCCTGGTCCAGTTCCAGTTTCTTCTGTCTGATGTATTCCTGAATGCGATGCTTCTCCTGTTACATTACAGACAGATATATGAGTGAATTTACAGAACAGCAACGCAAAATCCCAAAACTGATCGTACTGTTGTAAAGTCAACCAAGTAATGCATGTCTTTTTTTAAAATTATTTTTCTATTTTTCACTTATTTTTGAATGCATGTTTAGATTAGTTTACTTCAGCAGATAGTATAAAACTCTGGTGTTTGACATGATCAGACATTGAGCAGAACGAAGTAAAGCATTACAGTGATGGCCTGCAGCCTCTCTTTCAGCAGGTCCGACTCCTCCATCCTGCCTGGGGACAGACAATGAGGGACAGAGACAAAGGGACAGAGAACGAGACAGAAAGAGGTGGGAAATGACAGTGAGGAGGAAGAGGATAAGAAAAGAGAGAAATTATATCTAACACCTTTCACCATATTTTCACATTTAAATGAAGTTATACTGCTTTTAACTCCAAGGACTTACGCTTAGGCTATGAATGCTGAAGTAAAAAATCCATGGAGTACTTCCTACCTCTGACTTGAGCATTTAAGAATACTGCAATATGCATGTTGTTAACGTATTTGATGTTAATTTTGGAAAGGTGCTATCCATGGCATAAACTGACATTCAGTAAACATTAGCATCGGTCTGGCATTAGCATGCATCAGTAGGACTGACCTACTGCAAACTGTAGCAGTGAGTCCTCACTCCGTCAGTCTGTTCAATGAAGACACAACCGTCTGACAGGGACCCTGATTTACAAGACTCTCCTTTAAATACAGCTGCTCTGTGTGTGTGTGTGTGTGTGTGTGTGTGTGTGTGTGTGTGTGTGTGTGTGTAGCCTCTCGCTGTCGCCTCTCTCAGACTGGCTGTCTGCGTCCTAGAGTCTTTCGATCATTTTGGAAGCAACCCCTGTATCATGTTTTAGCCTAAATCTTTCTACTGACATGTTTAAGTGATCATATTTCTGGTTGGACTGTGTTTTTGTATACAGTAGAAAGATTAAGCATCCTGTCAATCATTCTGTTCACGAGGTGCTTTTATGTTTATTCTTTCCCACAAATGTGTAAAAGTCTGACAGCTGCTGTATCAGGGTCCTCCCTGGATGGAGTAAAGGTGTGACTTACGATTCAGAAATTCAGCACTGTGGCTTTTTAAATACTATGGGGTCAAATCCTTTATTTATATCCAGTGGGTCAGTGGGCTGTCTGCTGGGGGAGTGCGGATGTCCTGCTGGTCCAGCTGTCACAGTGTGTATCATGTAATTGCCTTGTGGTGGTTTTAAATGTTTTTTCAGCAGTCTATGGTTAAATATAACTGACAGAAAGCACCATATATATATATATATATATATATATATATGAAAAATGTAATGCAGTCATAATTTTGACCCAAATCCCAGTGTTCCCTGAACATTAACTAGGCCTGCTGCTCAAACAATTTATTTTTCAGCAGTGATCGTGAAAGGTCTCTGCGTCAGGAGGCAGGTCGACAAAATTTAGAATAATCATACAGTTACATGGCCATTTTAGTTACTAATTACTTTGCAGATTCTGATTATTAATATAAAAAATAAGCACTCCTATATATTACTACTAATATAAATTAGTACAATAAAAAAAAAAAAAAAATACTGATACCACTAATTGGAAGAATGTTGAATATCTGATATTTGGTCTGACACTATAAACACATGGTATCAAAAAAGTATCAAATTATCAGTACTTTTGACAATCTTGCAACATTATCCTCTTCAGACTGACAGAGTATGCACAGATACTGTCCATGTTGAACTATAACAAAGCCTGCCTCAGGTGCAGAACCTGG
This sequence comes from Scatophagus argus, assembly GCF_020382885.2. Lineage (NCBI taxonomy): Eukaryota > Metazoa > Chordata > Actinopteri > Scatophagidae > Scatophagus > Scatophagus argus. The sequence continues at coordinate 21,566,403 of NC_058505.1, read as the reverse complement.
AGGGATCCTTGATCAAAGAAAACCCTGAGTGTATCACAGGAATTCCTCCGTTGATGCTTTATTTATCGCAAATTAAGATATTATATAAATATATATATATATTTCCCGCCCTACAGAGTCAGCTGTATGTATCTCGGAGAGGAGGTTGTGTTTAATATAGATGTGGGTCAAGAGGAAGGTTCAAATATGTATAAGGAGCAGGAGTGTATTCTTAGAAAGAAACATACACATTAACTGCTTCTATTTCCAGGTCACCATTTGCCAAACTCCGAGTAAAAACCTAGATGGCTGGTGTGAGGCACGTGCATTTCGCAGGATAACCCAGCAAACGAGCTAAAAAACAGTACTGTAACATGTTGTTGACCCACTGCCTCAGGTCAGCCAGGAGAAAAGGGTCTCACATTCATTTTGCTCTAAGTCATCTTAACAAACAACACTGATCCACCCTGAAGGAGAGAAGCTAAGTGTTATTCTGCCCTATCTCCCTCAAACAAGGCACGCTGCCTGTCAGCGTGAGGCGGGGGTTTAATCTGACCCACCTCTAATATACAGGCTGTCACATCATCATCTCCTAAATGAAGAAAAACACATTTGCTGACCAGCCTGTCAGTGATCAGTTGGGACTTTTTCCTCATTTCCATGAAGTAAAACCTGGGAGTTACTGTCAGCCTGTCAGTCAGTCAGTTACTCAGGTAATCGGTCAGTAACGCACTGGGCACACTGAGCTAATCTGCTCATGAGGCTGCTAATCTGCGTAAACCATCTGCCTGCCAGCTATACAGCAGACACAACGACCATGTGGGCTGATCGCTATGACCACCATGTGCTCTGTACCTGGCTATCTGAAAATTCATCATTTCACAGGGTTTGACACAAGATGAAAATGAATAGTCACAGCTTCATTCAAATAAATACTATTAATGCATCTCTTTCTAAAACATTAAACATGCTGATAGATATTTATACCTATTTACATATAAGTCTTGTCCATATGTCTTATTTCACTGTGAGTGGAAGCTTTGCCAGTATAGAGAAAGCACAAAATGATGGTGCTAATTCTAATGGCGCTGATGCTCAGATGTGGGCCCAACGAGCCAAATCAACAATATGTAGGAAAGAAGGAAAAGTTGCATTATAGCAGCATTTTGTCCAGTGAAAACCATGTCAATTAGCAACAACGAATTCTTTAAGTAATGCAGTAAGCTTCCAAAACTCAGCTAATGAAAACAGGAAACTGTGCAAGCAAAACTCTGCACTTTATTGAGTAAGGTGAAGTTTGGGAATCACAACAGAGGCTGAGGCCCTTTAGGCTACCCACACCCCAAAGAGCATTACACAGCTTTATCTGAAACGTATCTGTGTAATACTACTCAGTTTGTTAAGTTAATTTACAAATGTCTCAAAATATGAACTGGGTCAGTGTACCACTACTTTGTTGGAGCCTGCAGTGTATACACGAAGCTCAGAGCAGCAGCAGCAAGGAGAAACTGAAGCTTAAACAGAATTAAAGGAATTATCTCCACCTCTCCGTTCGTCTCTCTGCGTCGCTCTTTCCTTCAGTCCGGCCACTTTGCAGAGTCCGTCAGTCTTTCTCAAACATTTTTCTCATTTTAAACCTGCCACGACTATCTGCGTGACACCAGCACAACACAAGTTTACTCATGTTGGCTGGCCAGCGTGGGATAATAAACTCAACACTTTATCAACGTGAAAACTTCGAAAACTCTTGTTTGAATGCTGGCGGTTATTTAGAACTGTGACGCAATGTCGTCGCATGTTGCTAACTTGAGACCTTAATGACGAAACAGTTAGTTGATGCTAACCCTGTACAGAACCGGATGCTACAAAAGAAAACCGTGCGGGAAATAGCGTTCAGTTAGCCTACCTGACAGCAGCTCACTCCCCTCTCGCGCTGGGCGCTTGTCCCACGGGGCGCTCGAGGACACCCGGCTGCAGGTGAATGTGGGTGGGGCTGTGTGCGCGGCCTCGTGTCGCTATTCTTTACGGTTGATTGACAGTTGGCTGTCCTCCTGTCAGCCAATAACGCTCAGATAATTCTTGCCACAAGAAAGTCCACGTAAATCGTCTGGAGTCCATGAACACGTGAAGATAAAATGTATCCTGCCCAGCTGACTGGTCTGTAAGTGTGCCCAAAATGGATATATTCAAGTTAAGTTCAGTGCTTAACTTAAATATTTCCATTTTCTACTACTTTGTACTCTTTGATGAGAATTTAAAAAGTAAAGTATAGTGGACTACATAATTGAACTTAATCTACATTTTGTAGTACCTTGCTGGTAGTTCGGCTGCATTCATATGTGCATATAGCAATTGGAATAGTTCCAAGTTAGACTGTAGTCTCTAACTGATGGACATTGACTACAATCCCAAAGCTGACATCCCCGATCTTCCCATGAGTAGTGAAGGATTTTATTTTTTGGGGGGGGGGGTTGTTTGACCTGTGAATGTGTGGACAGTTTTTGCAGCAAATAGAACTGAATGTAATTTTTTTCAGGCATGTACCTTTTTGTATTGGTTTGTTATACTTCATATCACACGTACACTGTCATTCCAACCATTTTTGTTCTCAGTGTAGTTTGAAATACTTTTTCTAAGTAGCTTTAATTAAGCAAACTAAGTTTCTTCCTTGAGTAGCTCCGCTGTAGTTAAACTTCCTCATCACTGCTCATTATCAGAATGGCTAAAACAAAGTTACAGATATAATTTATAATAAAATAATGTATTTGAGAAATACGTGTTTTGGTAATTCATTGGGCTACGTTCGTCATCGCCCGGCTAGCTCAGTCGGTAGAGCATGAGACTCTTAATCTCAGGGTCGTGGGTTCGAGCCCCACGTTGGGCGACTGAGTTTTCTTGAATTTCCCGGGATCGATAAAGTATCTATGTATCTATCTATCTAGGCCATAATCAGTTGTTGTGATGATACTGTGACAAATTATCACAATATCAATAGTTTTCCAGTTGGTACAAGCTCATCGTGGGACACTGGCTTTATTCACGATATTTCAATATTCTTTTATCTCCTGGCACAGCTCACATTATCAGTCAACTGCAGTTAAGTCAACATGCAGCAGATGGGAGTCTTGTATCATTTACTGATGATCAGCACTTAAAACGAGTATTATCATTATTTAAAGGGTCCTTCTTCAAGTGATTATATTTGAAATCATGAAGTGATGAATGTAGAATCAAGACAGAGCAGTAAAAATGTCATTAAATGTTTTATTTATTTATTTTAAGACTTTGCTCAAGCAGTTATCTGTCTGACACTTTTTATTTCCTGATCCACACAGCACAGAAACACAAATCATCAACAGCACAAAACAGCACAAACATCACTGAACAAACAACTTCAGGTAACTGAAAGACCTTGAAACATCATATTTCTGTTGATATATGATGGTTGGGCTTGGCCCCTTTCATACACTGAAGGAAACCTCAAGGCTTCAGTATACCAAGACATTTTGGACAATGATATGCTTCAACAGTTTGGGGAAGACTCTTCCAGGATGACTGTGCCACAGTGCACAAAGCAAAGTCCATAAAGACATGGTTTGTTGTGGAAGAACTTGACTGGCCCGGACAGAGCCCTGACCTCAACCCCACTGAACAAATTTGGATGAGCTGGAACAGAGATTGTGAGCCAGGACTTTTGGTCCAACATCAATGCCTGACCTCATTATTGCTCTGCTGCATGAATGGGCAAAAACTTCCCACAGAAACACTCCGAAATCTTGTGGAAAGCCTTCCCAGAAGAGTGGAAGCTGTTATAGCTGCAAAGCTGTCTGTGCATTTAGAATACAATGGCATTAAAGTCCCTGTTAGGGTAATAGTCAGATTCCCAATAATTTTGTCTATACAGTGTATATAGGGAAATTACAAAAATATTCAGCATAAGTTTAATCAGACTTCAATGGGTCAGCTGTGACAGCTGCATGCAACTTCAGTCAAGGTCTTACTTTGCTGTGACACTAAATAAATGGTATATTTACATCTGTATACATACAACTAATCCAGAAGAGCCAAGTATCTTTTCATATTTATACCACATCAGCCTACTTTCTGAATTTTTACAGAATTAATGAAGAAAATGACCACTGTCTGTGAGAACAAAACACATCATGATATATTCATGTCTCTTCATAACTTTGATCAATAGCATCTAAGATAGCAGTTTTTGACTGTGGTTCCTGTTTGGATACAAGGTAGAATTTATTAGAATGATAGGATGAGTAGCAAGGCATATCACATGAGATACAAAACACAATAAGCGTATAAAAAAGGAATAATCTCTTTGCTGGCCTGTGAGTTTGAGTAATACATAACACTGTACTTTCAAACATAACACATATTCAACAGTAATGGAGCTTAGCTGAAAACATACCATAGAATGTTTTAAAGGGGCAATTCAAAGGTAGCCTCAAAAATCTAGGATGCAGTATATAACCAGAGTAAGTGATAGCTATTACGCACCATAGTCTTTGCAGTGGTTTTGTTCCAAAGTAGCAATGGCTAGCCTTAGCTCAGAAAGCTGTGGAGCTGCGTGGACCTCGACTTCACTGCAGGCAGTTGACACAACAGTCAAGTTTGTTGGTTTATTACATTATTTTTTTTGCTACATCTACCTGCTAACACTACGGGGGGCTATCAGACTATCACCTCTAGAGGTACAAAGTGGTATTACAAGACAGGACAGACCAGGGCTAGCTGTTTAGCATGCTAACTTGAGTTTTGTTTTAAACTAAAATTCTGTTCATATCATCCAAATTACAGCTTTAAGAAGAACACACATTAGGTAAAGTATCTTTGGTAATGAATGTTTTTTCCCCCCTCCACAGTAGGAAGTTTATTCACAACAAGACATTCAAATAATTACAAAATAAATCTATTTGCAACCAAATCAACAAAATTGTTCTTATGCAACCAAACTATCATTTATTTACTTAGTTTTCCTTTAAAGGACCCCATAACTTAGAGATTACTATTATATTATATGATATATAACGTGAATTCAGTGTTATATGGTTTTACTATATAACATATTAACATGAAGATGCGGCTTGAAATGTCTCTAGTTTGTTGCCTATGGATACTGTAAAAGTGCTAAACCATCACTGACAGCATAGCATCAATATATCATATTCCTTGGTGTAATCCGACCACTGACAAGAGCCTATTACAGTAGCTTTGTCTGATATCAGCGCTGTTGCCAAAATTGGTGCCACATTTGTGATAAACTCTTTTGCTTTTTTTGCATCTTTTACAACCGCACCCGCCAGATATCACCTAGGGAGAAAAACACCATGACTTGGCGCACAATATAACAATATGACTACTTGTTTACAGGGATTATAATAATCAAAACATGAAGGTCCAAGTGTGGTGTAGACAAAGTGGCTTCCATTTCCCCTCAGTCATGTGGGGAGGGGGTCATAGTCATGTGACTTCTGTACAGGATCCTGGGCTCTGAAGGAGCAGAAAATAAGCACATCTAGATATAAAAAATGTCTCAAAAACATAATTTGCAAATTGAGCAGAACAATAATAGAATATTCTTTTTTTTATTGAAAGTTTGCATGGTGTTCTGAGTGAAACCAGCTAGTTTTTTTGCTTTAGAAAAAAAACACTGAATACAGATAGAATGGTTTTCATATGCAGTATGGGATGTTGTGCATTACATTACATTTTAAGAAAATGAAAACAAAACCCTGCATGCATAAAAGTGTAATATGTGTGCCTTACCTGTGTAACAATGTATTTGTCTGCGCTTTCCGCAGTGTGATTAATTTGCGGTGAAGCCTCATCAGTGTTAGCCGTGCCTGCATCTGACGGACTCTGAGAAATCTCAGGTCTTTTTTTAAAATACTGGACCACAAACACCACCTGGAAAGAAAGACAGAAAGAAAGAAAGAAAGAAAGAAAGCATACAAGCAAAGAGTGATGCTAACATAAAGTCCTGCACTTGGGGACAGTTGAGATGTTTGTATTGTGCTGGAGGGAGACAGAGCCTCATCATGTTTGTTTAGATCGTTTCCGTGACCCAGCTTTTTGTCCCAGCCAAGACTGCTGCGCATGGCTTGTTGCACAAAAGAGGAATTCGCGTTCATTCAAGCAAGAACTACTTGTGTCCCTTTGTGCATGTCTGTCCTGCAGCAAGTTATTCCATTAATCCAGTTTTCTGTCACGGTTGATGTACAGTAGAAGAGTGGTGGTCTGGCTCTCTCAAAAGAGGCTGAGATTGCCTGGTTACATTGAAAATCCACCTAAAAGATATGTGGGGGACAGTTTTTATTTTAAACCAGGGTAAACAGGGTAATCTGTCTTTGTCTGCTGTCTGTCTCCTTGGTGTGGCTTACAGAAATGTTAAATACCAGGTACTGATCGCTTTTCATTTATCTGACTGATTAATTGATTTGTAAAATGATTTGCCATTTGTAAACTGAGCTCAGTGAACTGATTTGTGAATGATTTATCCATCTGCCCTTTGTCTTTATGTGAAGAAGTAAAGTACATTCACTCTGGCATTCGCGTAAAGGTTAGGCAATGACAAAGTTGACCGGTATATTTATCCTTTCCTAGATTCCGACTACCTTTTCATACATCACTGTGTCACTTATTAATCTGCTCTGATCCAGCAATGAGGGACACACCACTGGCACCAGCTGGCACTTGCAGTTGGTGAGAGAAATAACTCTGATTGGCTTTTCAGCTAAGCAAATCGCTGCACGAGAAGACAGAAGTGAGAAGAGCAAACAAACAACTAAAACCAAGAGGGAACACCCAGAAGGCTCGTCTCATTTTTCCTCGGTTATTAAGCAAATATTTTCACATCAACTTAACAGGAAGCAAGTGATGACCAGCTAGAAAACTAAATGATGAGTGAGACTAGAGTAACAATGGCAGAACCCTGATTGGATCAGATTAAAAATGAGAAGCGGAGAAGTGAACCGTGAGCTTGAACGCGAATGAGAAAAACACATAAAGACATTAGCACAACCTGAGGAACAAGTTAGATTTGAATGGCTTGTGAAGATCATTTTATGAGCCCGAATTTAGAAACATATTCACCACTCAGCGACCCATGAATGAATTAACATTAAAATCATACATAGTGTAATTATTAAATCACTGCAGAAGTTATTAAAATAATTAAATGGTTAACTTTAATTAGCACTTCTATTTAGCTCTATCAATAAAAATAATTTTAAAAAAAACCAAAAAAACTCTGAACGTTCAGTTAACCACTAGAGAATGGTCATTAGACTAATGCGCTGCTACAGCTGAATAACAACTGACCAGGAAGACAGCAATAGCTCCCCCAATGGCTTGTCCCGCAATGACATCATTCCAGTGGTTTCGGTACTCGGCCACTCTGTTGATGCCTGTTAGCACAGCCAGGCTGACCAATGAGAGACTGAGGAGGGGGCCAGTCAGACGGCCTCCACTGGAACCAACACAGGACATGACATACATCTGAAAAGGAACCAGTGTTATGAAGTCTTTAGGAGCGATGAAGGTAAACTGGCTGTTGATCATTTACACTGATCTTAAACACATTAAACAGAGCCACTCACTGCCAGGTAAACTGCTGTGTACAGACTGAGCGCAGCCTCTTTGGAGGGGAAAGTTTTTCTGGCTCTCATGATGTCATCAGGGTCACCGGTACAAGCATCTGATTGGCTGACAAAGCGGGCTGTGTCTTGACAGCCGAGGGCAGTGTAATTGGGCTGGCAAACAGACAGGAAGTGAGGAGCCAGACTTCCTGTGACAAGCTGACCTGCGTTGACAAAGATGTCTGTTGCAAACAGACCAAAGACATACACACCTACAGAGAGAAACATACACACATTTAATGTTTTACATCTCTATGCAAATCAAAACATTTAAAAGCAACATGCTGCAATATCATTTCACATTTACATACATTAAGACAACTGAAATATTTCATTTAGTGCTTTTGATTAAATCAGTAAAGATATGAAATTCTAAATTTAGTTAATTTATTGGAATATTCTTATTAATATTAATATTAATACTTTAATTACCAAGGAAACGGAAGGTCCTGCGCACCATGGGGTTCACATAGCAACAGTCACCCATGATAACGACCTTCTCTTGGTCATACAGGTTGTTTGAGTTGTAATGAAGGAGGAAGATAACCAGCTCTACGCCAGAAATCTGCAAACAGAATGAAAAAAAGGAGATAAAACTTTCTTTTGTGATAAAGCTTTTAGTTCTGTCTCCTGCTCTGCCCCTCCCTCTGTATACATTCATGTCCCATTAATGCATGCTGCTTCTGCTATCATGCTTTCTTTCACCAGAGACCACAGCTGGACCTCCTGCTGCTGTCCTGCTTGACAACCACTGCAACTATTATTATAATTATAGTTATTATTATGTCTCTTTCCACCCTGTCTTATCTCTCTCTCTCTCTCTCTGGATGAGGCTGATCACGATTGCTGATCATTATCAAAGTCCTATGCACCGCTCATGCGCCCTGTGTGGCCTGAGCATGTGAGTTATAATGTATAAATGTCTGTCAACAAGCTCTATTTTGATAGTCTAATCAGACATTGCGTATTGATTATCACCTACTAGCTCGCAGAGCTCTGCATGTGCAAAACTGATACCAAAGGGTTAACCAGAGCATCATAGTTTGAAGCTGCTGTATTTGATGTTGAGTTGGGAGTGAGAACATGCTGCTTAGCACACAGTCGCCTGTAATTTAGAGAATCCAGCAGAGTAATGTTGAATGTAAGAGCCATCAAGACTCCACCTTTACTTTTGTTTGGGTCTCTTCAGTAGTTCCTGAGGGACATTTCTGGCTCTTTATAGCTGCTAAAATAGCTCCACTGTGGTTTGCTGCTCAGGAGGGTGTCCAAAGATTTTCTCACTGAAAGCCACTGCCTGCTGCCGCTGGAAACACAGTGGATGACGACGGTGAAGCTGCACGTTTTGAAACCAAAACAATGACCTGGAAAACATTGAATCATTACATAGCTCTGAGGCTTCAGAGCTGCTGATCATTTTCTGTAGTTTTTTTTTATAATGAGTCATACATTACACATTACATTCTGCATACGACCCTGAATCTAGTTAGGATGGTGCTTGTAAACAACTGAGCTTTTCGAGATTTTCCCTTTTACACCCAATTACGATGCTGTCATCTGCTGCCAACGAACCTGTTTAACAGTGGAATGTACCGAACAGGTGGTTTTTAAGCATTTCACACAATATGTTGGAAACATGTCGCTGGCATCAAATACAGAAAAGGTATACATTTACAAAAATCAATGAAACTGATGAGGCCAAACATTATACATTGTATATATAATACATGTAATATATTGTTTTTATACTGTTTTCAATGGAGCATATGTCAGAAAGAACTAGTAAATGTCACATTCTGTTTTATTTATGTTTAACAGAGTCCTAACTTTTTTTGGAAGTGTTATGGTTAATTTATCCGTCGTTAATAATGAAAATATTGATCAGTACGATGAAAACACTTTGATCTCAATATATTAGCTCCTAAACATAATGCTATAATGCATACATTCTCATCGCTAAACGCTAACGTTATCGCCTGCATTTGTTAAAATAAACATTTGTTCATACTCTGTCTTTATTGAAACACAGAAATTAGTAGCAATTTGACAACTGAAACACAGATATTAAATATTAAGTCATCTTAAAACATATTTATTGTCCCTTTAAAAAGTGTGACTGCAGGCCTCTCCTTAGCTCTCTTTCCAATAGCATCATTATCTTTATAACAACAACAACAACAACAACAACAAAATAGCTGCACCCTCTGCTGAGTGAGTTTAAATCACAGTCACACTCACCAGTACAACAGGCAGTCCACCCACCACAGAGTACAGTATAACAGGCTGTATGCGGCTGTCCTGTTCAGGTCCAGGATCTGGTTTAGTTAAACTTGGGTCTCTGCAGATGAAGCCCTGCTGTGCTGGACTGAAAGTATCAGTGAACTCACAGTAGTAAACCAGCATCACTGTGGCTGCTAAAATCACCACCTGGAAATACAGCATGTTACCACGGTGATGATGAAGGATGAAGGCTCCAACCACTGCTGATGTTTCAGATCCACTTCTGTCAATTTCTAGCTTGCTTCACCGTGGTGAACAATCCACTTTTAATCATTCTCGGCTAATGTCACCCAACATAATGCTTTGAAATCCAATTGTCCAAACAATTATGATGTATAATCCCGCTAAAGAACTCTTGAAGAATACTCCGGTGCAAATACCAAATCACAGATGAGGGTGACTACAGCGAAGATGATGTTGATGATGGCGATCTGCCCCCTGAGAGACAGTCCTTCTTTGGCTTTTTTTGTAATTCCGTGGGAGGGAGACCTTGTCCTTCCACTCCTGTGAATTTCCTGAATCATCTGACTGCAGTGAACCAGGGAGTTAATTCTGTTTCACCGAACAATCTCTAAAGAGCCACTTGCAGTCTGCTGAACACAAACTCGCATCTTGACTTTCCAGAGTTTGTGAAATAAGACAAAGATTCTAGACTGGTTTTACAGGTTGTTCAAAATTTTACAACATGAAAAATTCAATAATTCAATAGCATTTATATGTAATCGTGTTTGTGTTCATCTGATGAAAGTAAAGTCCAGTGTTCTCTCTGTTACATCAGTGTTTGGATTCTTCCAACTCCTGAGGGAAATATCTGGATTCAACTACTGATTTTCCACTCGCTGACTGTTTGGGGATGGGCGATAAAAGTCTCCAGATCGGAGGCAAATCACTGCTTACCTAGATCTGTGTGTTACCTGTTCAAAGGTGGGTCAGAGTTTTATGATACCTGCAGCCAATCCACAAAACCTGAACTATAAAAATAATCACTAATCAACTACCCAAACCTCACCCAGCCTGCAAAACTACCTGCTTTATTATACGAGTAGTTGTCGAGACTGAGGACTGGGACGAGGACCAAAACAAGCCAGGTCTCTGTCCGTGGTGCTGATCCTACAGCTGGGAGTAGCTTATTTCTCTATTAGATTTTTCTCCCTTGTGTTGTTCTTTATTGTTGAATAGCAACACAACAAGCAACCATCAGTTTAATTCATGAACTCTGTGTTTCTGATTAGCATCCATCAGAATGGCTGCTTGTCCCAGGGCGGAAAAGCAACTAGCTTTCAGTAATAGTGACAGTAACATCAGTGAAAATGAGGACACTGAAGCCAGTTTGCAGTCACTGCTGGAAACAATAAGCACTGCTGCCCTCCTGTGGTAATAATGCAGCATAATGTACAATAAATAACAACAAACGCCTTCGAATCTATCTGATATATATCTCATGTCATCTATGTCATCACATCTGATGAAAACTGTTACTCATGTATCTACTGCTTCAAAGATACTCACCTCAAATCAAAAAATATGACATGTTTGTGGCAAAAAAGTATCTTTTCTAACCCTAAACAGAACCCTAAAAACTGAAACATTAAGATGTGCAGAGTTTTAAAAGAAACACTTTATTTATTATTGTTATTCTTTTTAGCTGTGACAGCTTGTACTTTAAATGATTAGGAAGAAAAATAAAGATTTTATTTCATTTCTTAAAAGATGGAAAGCACAGTGATTCTGCTGATACATAAGAAGTCTTTATTGTCATTTTAATGTAAAAGCAGCAATTCTGTCCGTGTTGGGATGCTATAGAAATGATGGCTCCATTGTTCCAGTGAGCTCAGTCATCACTGCACTGGCTGTATTCTCATTTCTAACACATGTATTGAGTTAAACCAGGCCCAGTGTAGCTTAGTGTGGTGATCTTTGTGATACAGGCCTCAGCCTCTGCATATTAAAACAAATAATCGGCACTTAAAGATCCACAAAAGAGCAATGCCATCATCCGATCGTCCAACAAAGCCACTGCTTCATGAGAACAGATCCAGACAGTCATCCAGCTCTGGCACACTGCTGGACCCATCGCCATGACAACAGTCTGTCTGATACTGTTTTTCTCTTTTCCGCCTCCGTTTATACACACTTGTTTTGTTCTTCTCCTCCTTTCCTTCTTCTTCTTGTTCCCCCTTTACTGTCTCCAGTCTTGGAGAGGAATCGTGTAATTCCTGTGAAATGGGAGAATCTGGGATTTGGAGTTTTTGGAGTTTCTCTGTAGGCAGGGCTGACTGGAGATTCTGATAGAACCTGGAGAGGAGCAAAACAAAGGGTTTACATTTATTCATTCATTGTTCTAGTGTGTACAATTAGTGAGATCTTTTTTATTTAGTGGCTGCCATCCATTGTTACTCTGACCAATACTGAGCACGGAGCCAAGCGGCAAACTGACCTGTGGATCCGTCGAAAGTTCTCCTCCATCTTCTGATTGGCTATCTGAGTTAGGAAATGGATGTATTCATGTTCAACCAGGAGCTTTCCCTCGCGGCTAAGGGGAACCTCCAGGCCATGGGTGCTACGGACTGCCTAGAGTGACAAAATACAGCAAGGGTACATTCAGACCTTTCACGCAGTGCATGCAAGCAATGCATGCCCCAAACCAAAGGGCTGGTTCTACTGCATGGACTGTTCCGGTTACTATTTCAAGGAATCACATGGTAAAGAAAGAGTAATGGAAGACAAGATGTTTTTTTTTTTTTTTTTCGCATGATCTTAGAAGTCTGATTCATGTCAAAGCCTACCGTGATGATTTTTCCGGTCTTGCTGACGGTAAGACCAGAGTTCCTGAAGCCTGAATTGATGGCCACTGAATGCTAGAAAAGAGACAACACATTTTGATGAGTGAGTGGTCTGTTATGACCCCACGAGAAGGTCTAATGAGGCAGAATAAACTATATACAGGGCAGTCGTGGATCAGTGGTTAGGGTGTCGGACCCGTAACCGGTGGATCGCTGGTTCGATTCCCAGTCCCGGTGTCCATGGCTGAGGTACCCTTGAGCAAGGTACCTAACCCCCACTGCTCCCCGGGCGCTGCACGCGGTCGCCCACTGCCCCGGGTTTGCTGTGTGTGTGTGCACGTCACTTGGGTGGGTTAAATGCAGAGAACAAATTTCGTTGGAGTGAGTTCCCTCCAATGACAAAATATGTCACTTTAATCTTTTCAGAATCATATTAATCTGGATTTGGTTTTCCAGCTACATTGTTTGTAATGTCTAGCAGTTTAGTAGATGGTGGAGCTGCTCGATTATGGTAAAAGTCATAATCATGATTATTTAACATGACTACACGATGACTTAAAAAAGTTGCATTTATTGAACTTAAAAACGTTTTTTAACCGTGAATTTCCTTGAACTTTGAAATGTCCCTTATTACCTTTCCTGTTGAACTTCCTGAATTCTCTTTAAAATGAATAATGTAAAAATATATATTCAAATGTATAAAATAATAAACACAAATGAAAAAGATCAACAATGTAGTGGACTCTTCACAATCTCTCAGTCCAAAATGAATCCGGGTGTATGGAGCTGTGGTCCCGACATGTAATTTTTACGGTTTAAAAAAAAAAATTCTTTATGTTTTCAGTATGAGTGGTAGATACTGTAGATATAGTTTAATTAGATTAGATTTTGATGGGTTTTGATGATGAAATTCCTTTCATTATCATTATTTAGGTAATTGCAGCAATATGTGCCAGTTTATGGCATTCGCCAGTTTGGTTTCACACATCAATCAAGCACTAAGTTTGGATTTTGTTTTAACTGGGCTGCTGTAGCTATTGTAAGGAAAATATATAGGGATATCAGTCGGCATATCAGTCTGAAGTCATGCAGTAAGATAACTGACCATATTGTGAAATGTGTGTAATGGTTGATTAAATGTAAAAATGGCTGGTATTTTGCTTTAATCTCAGGTCGCTGGTTCGATTTCCCCACTGGACAGGCAGGAAAAATTTGGGTGTGGTGGATTGATTAATACGAAAAATGCCCCCCCACCCTCATTAGCCGGCTGATGTGCCCTTGAGCAAGGCACTTAACCCCCCAATATGTTCCCCAGGCGCTTGATGCTGCCCACTGCTCCTGTGTGTGTTTCACTGCATGTAATTCGCTGGGTGTTGCATGTGTGTGTTCAACTAAGGATGCAGAAGACGAATTCAGTGTGTGTATGTAAAAATATATATACTGTCAATAAAGCTGATTCTTCTTCTTCTTCTTCTAGGAAGAGTGAGTCATTATGTAAATGAATGAGACGAACTAAATGTCTTTCTAACCCTTCAAAGAGTTCGCAACTCAACACTAACAGTTCATTAGTGTACACACAGACGCACACAAACTGTTGTTCTTACCATCAGCTGTGCATCATCCAGCCGCCTACACTGAACATGGAGGACAAAGGGCTCAAACTTCAACACTGCATCTCTGCTGGACTCAGCCAGACCAGATATCTGGAGATCAGACAATACTGTCAATACTACATCCACATTATTGGATAAAATATCACCTTGTACAGCCGTCCATCATATCTCACCAGGTCATCAGATTTGCATTTCTGATGTGAGACAAACAGCCAAACACAATTCTGTTTCTGGACATCACTTGTCTCTGGAGCCTTGAGGGGAAGAGACAAGACAGGAAAAGTTTTTAATAACCGGACCAATGCCAACATAGCAGGCTAATATTATGATTAATAGTGAGTCTCTTTGGATGTGTGTGTGTGCGCGTGTGTAAAAACTTGTGGTTCATTAGCCTCTCTCACCCAGTCGATGAGGATGACTCTACCAGAGCAGGAGCTGGTGGTGAAGTACTCCTCACAGCTGTTGATCAGAGACACTACGTGTTTGATAGCTTCATCCACACTGCCCTTCTTACTCAGGTCCAGCTTGTTAAGACACTGCTTCTTCCACTGACTAAACGTTTTATCCATAGTTAGTCGTTTCACGTGGCTACTGGCGTTACGGGGTCACGGTGTGTTTCTTGAACCGTAGGCACACAAGCGGGAAAACTTTGAAACGCATCTTTATTCCATCGTACGCTCTGAAGACTCTAGCAAGTCGCTAGCATTGCTATGTTAGTGTTCATCCTTCTTCTGCAGTAAAAATGGCGGCCGAGATATGAACCGTGACCGCACAGTGCCCCCTGCTGTACTGTAGGACATACAAGAGAAGTGAAAAGATGCTGAAGACAAAATGTGACCAAATTATACAGACTAAGAAATAAACTATTTAATGAGCAAAACTATGAATAAATACAAAATGACATAAAAGCCATAAATGTTTCCCACACTGAATAAATAACTAAATGAAAACATATTATTACGAACATATTACTATTTCTTTTGTAAAAAAAAATAAAGAAACAAATAACAACTTCAGCTTTTTTTAAGGTGTAAGGTGTAATTATAATCAATTCACTACAGCTGTGCAAGTTTATTTTCAGTGTATTTTAAATAATTGGAGAGCGACTTCAAGTTTTTCCCTAGGGCCAAGCTTTTCTTTTCATTACTTGTTGTTCTGGATTACTTATTTGTTGTTAATGTTACATTTTGGTCCAAAATATATGTTGCAATATAATTGTTACTGCAAAGCATAATGCACTAGCATAAAACTTTAACAGACATTGGATTAGATTGGTTCGTGGTTTCTGATCATGTCCCAGTGGCAGCCCAAGCCTCTGTCATTGTCTCTAAGAAACTGCTAACTCCATATTTGACAGACTGAGAGAGAGAGAGAGAGAGACAGACAGACAGAGAGAGAGAGAGAGAGAGAGAGAGAGAGAGAGAGAGAGAGAGAGAGAGAGAGATTTTATCCCCTGTTGGACTGGCCCAGAACCTATAAATGACAACAGATCAGAGAACAGTAGTTAGAGAAACAGCTGAAGCAGACCCAGTGACAAAGTCCAGGATCTCTGCCATGAGGACATGATGATGATCAGACCACAGGTCAGTCTCACTCTTGTTCTCTCACTCCATTCACATGGTCTAGTGACCTCTAATGTGTGCAACGACAGTATCGGTCACAGCTCCTTGATCACCAACTTGAATGAATGTCCAGCAGTAAGCTATCACAGAGGAGTCAAGTGTTTGGATTCCAATCACGTGGTGTGATGGACAAAAGACTCACATGGTGTCTGAATTGTTGTAGGAGATTGTTGCAGTTACTGCGAACGCTGCCAGTCCTGTCAGCAGTGTTGACCTCTCACCATCATCGTTACGTCCCTTCATATTGTTCAGTTTAGTGCTTTCTAATGAGGTTTTTTTTACGGCCGAAAACTAGTGTGATCAGACACTGCTAATAAGACGTCATGAGTATTTTGTGAGAGTTTTAAATTTTGGCAATTTCATGGTCAAAGACTGAGAGAAGTGTTTGGGCTTTCCCCTCAGAACTTGTCAGTGTGGACATTTAGACTATGGTTAAAGTCTGGTCGAGATGTTTCATTAGAATCACATCTGTGGCAGCATTGCAGTGTAATTGGGATAGATTGAAAAACTACAGTGTGTGTGTGTGTGTGTGTGTGTGTGTGTGTTCATGGTGATGAAGGAACATGTCACCCAGTGCCACACGATGGCTCATGGATGTGTTTTGAACAATGGAGCCCTGGTGGCATTGATACACACAATACTTGATAGAAGAAAAGAGTCACTGCTGGTCTGTGATTGGGATTTACTGACAATAAGAAAAATCTAAAACACCACCAGCACAGTCAAAGCTTAATCAAGTCTGTGTGGATGAAGATCATGACATGTAACTTTTACAAGTAAATGCAAAATATAGATTACCTGCACTAAAACTGTACTCACACTGAGCTTCATGTGAGCACGTGCAGTTATTAAGATCAGCATAAGGTTGCTGCACAGATCTCCATCCATTTTTGACGGCTTGATAACACAAGCGACATCTAAAGGAAGTTCAGTGTAGTCTTTTTGCACAACACTGACAACATGGTTCATATCTTCCAGCTGGTGTAGAGTCTGTCACTTTGTTGCCAGAGGGGATTTTTGATGAATAATTAAATATAATTAGGAAGTATTCCCACCTCTCCACAGTTAGCCAGGCAGCTGTAACACATTCTGTATTATTTTGTACAAACACAAAAAGTTTCTAAGTAAGTGCAATAACATGCTACTGTTACAAGTTAGTTAGTAGTAGTCAGACGTTATTCAGTCAAGGAGTCTCTTTAAATATGCGCGCATGCGCCGATCGTGCGTGTAGCCTGTTGCCGCTGCTTAACCGAGTTTCTCCCAAGGATCAATAAGGTTTTTCTGATTCTGATTTAAAAGACACGATAACAAATAACATGTTTACAATATGGAGATGCGGATGGATTTCTTTTCTGTTTTCAAAGCAGAGACTTGGAAGAACACGGGTGTCAATAATATCAATAACAATGACTGTCTTTGTTTCCCGTGTCTCTGTCGGGAGATGACAGTGTGACAGTGACCTGCTTCCGCTCGGTCCCTCTTTCTTCCTAACACTGAAGTGGTTATTAGCACTTGTAGGTATGGCGGCAGTCTGCCAACAGGCTGACAACATATTGCAGGCAGCGGCCTAAGGCCATGACATGGCACAATGCTTTGTGCCCGTGTGTCCTGAGGGCCTCATGTCCCACATTTTATCACCAGTACGGCTCTGCGGTGCGGGAAGGCGGCGCTTGCACACACTCGTGCGCGCTGCCCGTACTGAAAATGGGTTTTTAGCACACTTGAGACGTCACACCCACCGATCGGTTTTGGTTGTCCTCCTAAGATTGTATATTAAGAAGATGAATCACTTTGTAGATGTAATCGAGGCCCTAAATGCTGAGCTGAAGAGATGGCAGTTCACCCTAGTAAGAGTTCTTATTATACAGATGAGAAGGAGTTGGACATTTTTGATTTGATTACCGTTCTATTATTAGTACATCATCTGTTTTCGATTTTTATTTTATTTTTCTTTTTACATACATGTTGCACGATCACCTAGTAGTTATATTTTGTATTTGTTACATGTGAGTTAATTTGCTTTCGTTTCAGGTGTTTGTAGTTATCATGTGTCTATCAAGGGTGAAGCTATATGTGGGTGACTACACCCTGAAGAAGCCTGGTATGCTTGGGTTTTCATTCACATTCAGCTTTTATCTAACATGTACTGTTTATGCTTTATTGACATGGCTACGTCACCATGAGGGAGCCATGTCAGTAAAGGCTTGCATTTATTATTGTTGTTGTTACTATTATTATCATTTTTTAATGATAACGATTTATTTCAGCAAAAATGGTTCTCAATTAAAACAACGAGGTCGTAAAAAGTCGCCATTTAGACTAAAATAGGTGCAGAGTGAGACGTCATTAAGTTTATGGCTACCTCCTTAATTTTTCCTCCACTGTCTGTCACCTGCGGATGAGAGTCAAGCTAGCGAAAATTAGCCGTAATGTTACCTACCAGATGTGAATGTTACTGTTGTAGTAGGTGTAAGTAGGCTACATTATCAAAAATAAAAGCAAAACCCTTCTGAAAATGACAGCAACACTGGGAAGCTTTGCAGAAATGTTCCGTAGAATTAATGGGTTGAACAGGAAACAGCAGTGCTAATACACAGTCTAATGTGTTTATTTTGAAAGTTGTGACAGGAAATGTGGAAATGTAATAGCTTTCTTACTGACTAACTTGACGGTGGTCACCTGCTGCAGCAGAGTGGAGGAGGAGAGCGAGAGGATGAGCGGCAGTGAGGTACCCGGGGGTGACTGGAGTAATCCTCTCCCCTGAACACAGTAGGCCTTACGTTTCAGGATGAATCTTCCATCTTAGTTTAATGTTAGCACATAGAGCGAACAGCTCTCGGGGATACAGTGCCAGTCCTAAATTGGCACAATTTTCTGAATCCCAAAACCAACAAATTAGGGCTGAGCGCGGAAAAATCACATTAACAGGCATCGACACTTCTAGCTCGCATCGCCGGGAGATGAAGGTCCGCCGTTAAGGTCTTGGGAGCACCGCACTCGGTCAGAAATTTGCCAAAATTACGACGGGAATCAAGTACAGCTCCCTGTCTCCCGGCAACGGGAGAGACCACCGGCCGCTCGTGATGTCTCGTGCCAAGGAGCGGCTGAAAGGCGGGAATGAGACCAAGGACAGCGTAACTCTACTGCCGTGCTTTTATTTTGTAGAGGTGAATTATCTATCTATCTATCTATCTATCTATCTATCTATCTATCTATCTATCTATCATATACATTTGGTGCAAATTTGTTCAGATGGGACTGACTGGTTGACAGACTGCTGTCTGTCTGGTTCAGCTGACTGATACATTGGTTGACTGCTGGTTATTAGCCACTGACTAAATGGCCAGTCGACTGACCGGTGAGCTGACTACCAGTTTAAAATGACATGTCCTCAGATCAGAGGCGGCGAGTCAATGCTCTCTGTCAGTCAGGCTCAGGGCTGTCTGTTGTTGGGTGCATCTGGTTTGGAAGTGAGGACAGCACAGAGGGGTGGATGGTGCTGACAGATGATCGTCAGGCATCTAGCAGCTCTTTCTCAATAATATGTAGATGTAGTTCTGGCCTGCAGTCTAAGGAAGCAAGCAACCACAATGAAGACCACAGTCAGGTTAGGCTAATGATGCAAATAGAAATTAAGTTATCATTCTGGATACTCTTACATGCTCTTACATGTACTTGTGCATGTACAAGAGGTACTGCATACTATATCTCACAACAATGAGCCAGACAGCCTGCTATCAAACCCATGCACTTTGATGGCCCTGATGCTGAGAATCTGTATTCAGCTCATCCATGTTTACCCAGCCAGTGACACTGCAGTCTCCACAGGATATTATATTCCTTGTGTGTACAGCAGTTTTGCGGGGCTTGGTACAAAGATTTATACAGCCTGTCCAATATAGACAATTATTTCAAATGCCTTGTCATGCATGTATGATTAGCCAAACCCACAGTGTTTATAAATGATTGTGAATGACTACCGTCCAAATATGAGCATATACTTCAATTTGATGCACAACACAATTTCGACACAATATTTAATTTAATCATCAGTATTAGGAAATGAATGGCCTCAGTTTAGTCTGGCCCCGTCAGATCACTGTGCTCCACTGATTCTCTCAGAGTGATTGTTCTTCGCCCCGGGACTAAAGCCTACAGCGATGCTGCGTTTAGTTAATACGCCCCCAGATCGAGGAACAGCATTGGATCGCGAACGTACTCTTCTTTCAACTTTAAAATTTATTATTAGCATTATTACTATTAGTAGGACTGGTGGTGGTAGTAATAGTAGTTGTAATGACCCATTAGGATCACCTTTGTTTGGACATGTGACTAAAAATCTAAAACATTGCCTTGTCTGCGTGAGTCGTGAGTTTGTGTGGAGTCTGATGTCTTGAGGGAAGTAACTTTTGCAAAACCTGGCAGTTCTAAACCTTATGCAGCAGTATGTCTTAGTGGAGGGCAGAAGGGCAAACAGTCCCCAATAAGTGTGGGTAGAAGGTGAAGTCCCAATGCTCTTCTCGGCTGTTATTGCCCCTCTCTGAAGGGACAGTGCACTCTATATGGTTGCCCTGTAAAATTACGTGCGAATTGTTATATGTACAACATATATCACACCACTTTCATCTGCTCTGTATGGGTAAAGCCAGTGAAAAACCCTGCTGCTGTGTGGCCACTGGGTTCAGCACATGTAGTAATCTGAAATCATGTCGAGTGGCCATATTTTCAACGGGTACTGAACTATTAGATGTACCCAGTGTAGTTCTAATACAATATTGCGACCATAATCTGACTGACTTTGCTACATTTGGCCATATGAACTGAATTACGATTAAAGCTTGGGCCCAGTGCAGCTCATGATATACAGGGCAACTAAAATTTTACAGGCAACCTGTTTAGAGAAGCCAGTATGGGAGAGACATGATCTCTAGTGCTGGTTCTTGTGAGTATGCTTGCAGCAGCATTTTGGATTAGCTGAAGGGTCTTTAAAGATTTACTTGGGCAACCTGATAAAAGGGAGTTACAATAATCCAGCCTGGAAGTAATAAATGCATGGACTAATTTTTCTGTATCGTTATGAGACAGGATGTGCTTAATTTTGCAATATTATATAGGTGAAAAAATGCAGACTTTGAAATTTGTGTTATGCGTGAGTTAAAGGACATGTCCTGATCAAAAATAAATCCTAGATTCTTTACATTGGAGTTTGAGGCCAAGGTTAAGCCATCTAGCATTGCTAAATCATTGGATAATTTGTTTCTAAGGTTTTTAGGGCCCAGAGCAATAACTTCAGTTTTGTCTGAGTTTAAAAGTAGAAAGTTGCAAGTCATCCAGGTTTTTATGTCTTTTAGAACACCTCAATTTTGGTAATTGATTTGTTTCATCTTTTTCACTGATAAGTATAATTGTGTGTCATCTTCATAACAATGAAAATGTATGGAGTGTTTCCTAATAATATCACCGATGGGGAGCATATGAAGGGTCAATAATATTGGCCCAAGCACAGAACCTTGGGGAACTCCGTGACAAACTTTTGTGTGTATGGAGGATTCATTATAATATGAACAAACTTAGTTTGAGTTGTCAAATAGGACTGAAACCAGCTTAATACAGTTCCTTTAACACCAATTAAGTGTTCCAATCTGTATAACAAAATGGAATGATAAGTGGTGTAAAATGTAGCACTAAGGTCTAACAGTACAAGTACAGAGAGTCCCTTGTCTGATGCAAGTGGAAGGTCATTTGTGATTTTGACCAATGCCATCTCTGTGCAGTGATGAGCTGTAAAACCAGATTTAAGAGCCTCAAATAAACTATTACTATGCAGAAAGTCACATACTTGATTGACAAATGGACGATTATGGGTCTATAGTTGGCCAAAACCTCTGAATCAAGGGTAGGCTTTTTTAAGTTTGATAAATTAAGTTTGATAACAGCTACTTTAAAGCACTGTGGTACATAGCGTGTTATTAGAGACGGACTGATTGTAGAGAATTGCTAACTAAGGGTAAAACTTCTTTGAGCAGGTTAGTTGGGATTCGGTCTAAGAGGCATGTTGTTGGTATAACAGTCCATTATATTGAACCACGAAGTAGTTCTGCCTATTCATTTGCAACATTTTTCACAATTGTTTCACCAGATATACTAAAAGGGGAAAAGATATGAAAAAACTGTATGTGTTGACAAAGTTGTATAATATCAGTAAACTCCAACATCTTTCAGACTCCATGCTCTTGCTTTGTACTATTGACATTGTTTTGTAATATGGTTTCCAACCCCAGGACTTGATAAAACTGATGAGATTATCACAGTTATTTTCTTTAAATTAACAAAGATTCCCTAAAACTAGAGTAGAACCAGAAACAGAAATGACAAGTAAAAGTGGCAATTTGGAGTAGTCTCCAGAACACAGTAATAAAATGTAGGGGGTGTGTAGATATTCTCTCTTCCTCTTCCTCTGGATGAAATTGCAGAGTCCCTTAACACAAGCTTTGTCATTTAGGGTGATAGCAGTAAAACGCTTTTTAGATGCCATGGTCGCTCACCAGGTGACCATGACAACCACAGAAAACAAAAGAAAAACAAGAGCTCATTTTCCCTGCATCTGTATTATATATTCCCTGTATTTTATCTCCACCCAAAACTGTCTTTGATCAGCTACCTAATGAGATTGAATTGGGTGGATAGCAGAAACCTGGATATGATTCTTCTGAACAGTCACAAGGTAGCTATAATAAAAAGAGCACCTACAGATAATGCTCCAACAAGGGCATTTTGGGAGTAGGTAAGAGATACCTGTCAGGATTGCCTGGACACAGATCTGACAAAAGGCTGAATGCATGCTAGCGATGTCAGTTAAAGCAACAGCTGCAAACTATGTTAGTAGAGGCTGCTACTGTACTAGCAACAGACCAGCCAGCTGATCTCAACTGAATAACAGTATTGGTATGTTTGATTTTACTATCAGATCTAGCAGCACTGAACTTGTGCCAGACTGTTGCCTTTTCATAATACAGAACAGCAGTGTCACTGGTGACAGGTGTAGCCATAACCACTAAGCACCATTACTGTCATTTTACGTTATTTAAAGGACCCTTCATAGCTGTCACTGTTTCAACAGTGTAGCAAAACGTGTAAAATGTGTGACTGCTCTGAGTTGTATTCATGAATGATCTTGGGGAAACTCAGTGGAACGGGAGCTTCTAGTCACTTTGTAAATGAGACTGTCTGGGCTGTCAGAGTTGTTATTAATTGTCGCTGTCTGCTGTATCAGTCATGAACTGCCTGTTTGTGGCCATAACGTGCAGACCAGTGGTCAAGGCAAGCTAAATCTGTCTGCATCTTGTGCAGTGGTGCTCTGGCCCCACACCACTCATGTACCCAGTGTGCAAGTTAGTTGGTATTTAGTTGATATTTCTCAGCTGTCATGTTTCTGCATCACAAAACAGTGTGTCACAGTACATCTTCACTGTCATAGTTCGATGTGTTGGTGGGCGATGGAGTGTCTCCTTGCCCACTGCCCAGTGCACACGTGCTTCCAATTTTCAAATGGAGACACAAAATGATCAAACTATGTTGCCACCAAGCTACAGGCGGTGCTGTACGTAATGTATACAGAACTCTGAATTATGGATGACTGACTAATGAGGGAAAAGCCTGTTGGCGTATAGTTTTTGCTGATTTTGCTGATTTGAAATGTTACCATGTTAACTGTAAATAGAGTGCAGGATTAAGGATAGTTTCAGCTTGGTTCAACAATATTGTGAAGCTTGGCGAGAACACAAAATTATGCAGATGTTTATGTCTGTGTTGGGCAATGGGGTTGAATTTTCCTTCCTTTGGGTTAAAAAATATTCTGAATCTATCATAATTATTGCTCATCTCTTCCTGACAGAGCTGCTCTCCTACATTTTCTATCTCACACACTGTCACACCATCCTACCCACTAACTGGCTGCTAGGCAACATGGCCCTCTGAATGGGGTGTATTTTTATATCTGTGTGTTCAGGGCTAGAGACGTTAAGAGGAGAAAAACATCCCTCCTGCAGCCTAGTTTCCTCTGTGTGCACAGTGGCCACTGAGGCTTTGGTTGATATGTCTTTCAAATTATCATCACAGTGTATTCACTTCCTCAGATTTGTATGACATAGTACACCCCAGAGGAGTTACATTCCGGAAGTTTTAAATTATAGTTTTTTTTTTTTTTTTTTTTTTTTTTAAAAGCTTAACATTTGGAACACCGTTCAAACATACATCAGTAAGCACATTAGACAAGACAAGATGACAACTTTATTTGTATAGCCCATTTTTACAAGCAGTTTGTCTCAAAGGGCTTACATTACTTACTTACATTAGCAACTGCATCGCCGTTTTTATAGCTGTGACATCGTTACCTTGCTCCTAAAGGGCATTAGTTCAGCCCTGGATTTTAACAAATTGGTTGATCATGACATTAAATTGACCACTGGAGAAACAGAGACACATTCATGACTTTACCTCTCGCTAGCTTGCCATTTTCAATGTATTTTCCTTTCAGAGAAAATTTGTCTTATTTTCCATTTTATTATTTCTAAGAAGCAATTGTCAGTATGCTTCAAACAGAGCCTTTGTCAGATCCATAGATGGTATAATAAGTAATGAACAAAGCCAGTGTGATGTCACCCATTTGTTTAGAAAGCTCAAGTCTGGCATTTTTTTTTATTTTTTTTTTTTATTTTGGAGCCACAAGTGAACATATTTGGAGAAGACAGTGGAACTGGGGACAACACACCATGGTAGCGACTTGTCAATCACAAGGTAGCCATACCCCAAAGTATACTCTGCTTGATCATCTATTTTACTTTATTTGGGACAATAATTTTATCTGACTTGAAAGTAGCAACTGAGAGTATAAACTCTTTAGGAAATTGTTTATTGAGGTAATAAATCAAGTGAGAAATAGGTCAGTTTTACCATAAGCTTACTGCTTTGAGCTTCAAACCAATGAAGTTGCCCCCTGCTGGCCAACTAGTGCACTTGCAAATATAAACCATGTCTCCATATCTATTGGATTTTATTATAAAGGGATGTGGACCAATTAGACAGTGTGTGTGTGTGTGCTTTTTTAAAGTTACTTTATTAATCCCAAGCTGGGAAATTACTTCTCTGCATTTAACCCATCATTGATTGAAACACACACACATGCAACATGCAGTGAAACACACAGGAGCAGTGGGCTGCATCAAAAGCCCAGGGAGCATATTGGGGGTTGAGTGCCTTGCTCAACGGGGACTCAAGGACTCAAGGGCACATCAGCCAGCTAATGGGGGGTGGGGACATTATCATTCCACCACACTCAAATTTTTCCTGTCCGTCTGGTGGGGGAATCGAACCAACAACCTTCCGATCACAAGCCACTTCTCCAACCTCTAGGCCACGGCTGCCCCCAATAGCAGTAAATCATTGGAGGATACGGGCATCGATCCCGCTACCTCTCGCATGCTAAGCGAGAGGTAGCACAGTTAGCACAGTTCGTGAATCCCTTGTGATTAAGTGATGGACTGACAGCAGTAATATTGATATACAGTAATTATTTATGATAATCCACATGGTGAACTAAGTCATAATATATTAAAGAATGTTGGGGAGCAATTGAAAGACAGTTAATATGTTGTTGCAATATCCGTTCACATAATTCATTTTGAGTACAGATGCAAATGGTTTAGTTGAAGAATTTATAGATGATGTAATGGGCAAGGAACATGATAAAATAGCATGGACAATACAGAGGCAGCACTCATATCTAATGCAGTAGCATGTTTTATGCATGTGCAGTACAAGAAGCCATTTAGCAACTAACTAGCTACTAACTGCAGCATGTACATAATAAAATCAAATGTGGTTTCAACAGTTCAGTTTGCTCTGCTCTGCACTACTGCTTAATTAAATCGGCTCATTGCGTCACCTGCTGTTGTGGAGGGCGAAGGATATTAATCAAAAAATCCTGAGCATGGAAACATGCAGGAAGATTGTGCCAAAAGTCACTTTTTTTGTTGTTGTTAAAGAATATATTTTTTGTACTTTTAAGACATACTGTATTTGTTTCTGAATCATAATTTGTTAGTAATATGTTGTGTGTTTGTTTGATAGGTACCTTTTGTAACAAAATGCATTAGATGTATGATGTAAAGCTGCAGTAATCAATATTTTTTGATTAACATTTGATCAGCTGACTACATGTAGTGGTGGAGGTACTCAGATTACATAAATTACATAAAATCCAATATCACGCTGTAGAAATATTCGGTTGCAACTAAAAGCTCTACACTCAAAATGTTATTTGAGTAAAAGTACTTAAAGTATTAACACTAAAAGTAATCAGTGAAGAAAAATGGCCTCTTTATCATTACTCATACTGTCATGGGTTGAGGTGGAGTTCATAATTAATTATTTTGCACTAGACTGCAACATTTATCAAAATAAAAAGCAAAAATATGCTCAAGTAACTCACAAGTACCTCAAATTTGTACTCGGAATAAATGTGCTTTCACACACAACATTGACTATATGTTATAGATGCTCACAAGTCATTTTTTGCATGACTTGGACAAAGACAAATCAAGTCTCAAGTCTCTTCTGGCTGTAACGAGTGTTCTTTAATCTGCTGCATGCCATAAGATCTGCTTAAAACACTACCTAAGATAATGTGCTATAGTATTATCACTCCTTTGTTTGTTACCAGAATTGACAACTTATATGTTTTTCAGATTTCTTTAAGCAGGTTATTACAATGCAGTAGGAAGCATATCAAGCCACTGTGTAATGCTTCATGATGCTTCACAGAACCATTTATGCACCCCAGTTGTATAGCACAGCGGAATATTTAACATTCTCCATGAAGGTACAAAGGCTGGAAACAAATAAAGTCAACTGCTGTGATAAAGGTTACATACTGCAACAGTCCAGTGAGGAGCAGAGTAGGGGAAAAGGTAGCAAACACAAGAGGAAGAGCACACAACTGAATCACCTGATATCATTCACTCTGTCAAAACACTCATTACAGAGTGAGTCACAGAAAAACCAAAGATGAAAGTGAATCCAAGAGCCCAGAGAAGACCTTGGAACAAACCACAGTCAGCACTCATATGAACAACTGTGGCAAGCAAACTCCCGCTTATTCATCCTTTAACATATTCAGCAAACACCAGTCTAAACAAATTAACCTCTTTAGCTGCAAAGCTTGGCAGGCTAATGTTAGATAACTGCTGCTGAGCTAAACATGTTTCCTAACTGTCCATAGGTGTTAATTTCACATTAAAGAAACTCACTTATCCAGTATGTTTTCAGGTGCCTGACTGAGTTGTATTTAGGGATTCTTTTGTTTGGCTCTTTTGTGAGGTTGTTATAACCAAAGGCTATGACAAATGTCTTTGCAGCTGCAGGGGTGCTCTACATGGTGTTGTTATCTCACAATCATCCGTGGCCAGATGTGTAATGATAATAAGGAGAGTAATGACTTTCAGTTCATGCTCCTCTCATATTTTCTTAATGTTAATGTACCACAAAAACAACAAATAATGATTGTTAGCGAGTCCCAAATCTTAGGCTCAAGTCAAGTCTCAAGTGACTCTGTGCAGGATCCAAGTGTTAAGTTCCAAGTCACAAACTCGCGTCCCCATCTCTGTATAAGTGTATATGCCTCCCAGCCCTGCAGTTGCCCTCAGTTTTTTGGCATTTGGCCTCTGTGCACCACCACATTGAATTTGAAATGAAATACTCAAGCGATGTGAAGACTTTCAGCTTTAATTCAAGGAGTCTGACATAAGTGTGGATTATCCATTTAGGAATTACAACCATTTTTAAACACCCACCCCCATTTTTGGTGGCTCATAAATGATGGTACAAACTAACATGATTACAAATATAAGGATTATTTTCAATACTTGGATGAAAATCCTTTGTAGTCAATGACTGCCTGAAGTCTGGAACATGACCAAATGTTGAGTTTCCTCCTTTGAGATGCTTTGCCAGGCCTTTACTGCAGCTTCAGTCTTCAGCTGTTGCTGGATTGTCGTTCTTTCTGCCTTCAGTCTTGTATTCAGCAAGTGAAAAGTGTGGTCATTGGCTTGAGATCAGGTGACTGACTTGGCCAGTGAAGAATATCCCATTTTTTGCCCCGAGAAGGCCTTGGGTTGCCTTTGCTGTGTGTTTTGGGTGATTATCCGTCTGCAATAAGAAGCAGCCTCCTATCAGTTTTCATAATTTGGAAGAATGTGAGCAGAGAGTATAGCTGTCTCTTGGTATTTGACAATGACATACCTTCCTCCTCAAAAGTGTCTTTGACTTGGCTAGATGTTGTGAAAGGGTTTTTCTTCATCAGTGACAGAATTCTGCGGTCATCCACTTTAGTGGTCTTCAGTGGTTTTCCAGGCCTTTTGTGTTGCTGAGCTTGCCAGTTAGTTCCTTCTTTTAAAGAATGTTCCAAACTGTTGCTCTGGCCACTCCCAATGTTTTTGCTACCTCTCTGTTGGGTTTATTTTATTTTTTTCAGCCTCTTGATGGCTTCTTTCAGTTATGTAGACACCTCTTTGGACCTCATGTTAAGTGTTCCAGTGAACAGCTAAATGCAAATGTAACACTCAGAACCAACCCCTGACCTTTATCTGCTTGATTTGTCATGGACTAACAAAGGAACAGGCCACACCTGGCCATGAAACTGCTTTTCAGCCATTTGTCCCATCATTTATGAGCTAGAATGGGTACATAAAAATGGCTGTAATTCCTAAATGGTTAATGCCACACTTTTGTCAAAATCAAGTCTTCACTGAGCCCTAATTTTAAGGACTTGTGACTTGCCTCGGACTTGAAAACTGTTGACTTAGGACTGGACTTGAACTTTGCATTCGGACTCGTAAATTGGAGACGAGTCCTCAGATTTTTATTTAATTTTAGGTGATATACCATAGTAATTTGGCATAAGATAATATCTACGTTAAGTTCTGATGACTCAAACTGAACTGACTCGAACACTGGGAACTTGAAACTGGACTTGGACTCGAAGGTTGGTCACTACAACACTGTCCATAGTTAATTATTTTTAATCAGCACCCCCTTTTTAGTCCATTAGCTGTACCGATTCTTCACTGCATTTCAGACCTGAACAACAAACCATTTTTTGCATTGCTGATAAAGGTTGATATTTCCTGCCTACAAGCTAGGGTCTGTAGAGCCTAAACTGTCTTGATGTGCTAATAATGTAATATGCTTGAGATATGTTTTTAATTCGCTATTTCTATGAAGATAAATGGCAAGTGTGAAGTGTTCCCCCAGAGTTATCAGAGTTTAGTGAAATTCTCGTAGGTGGGTGAGCAGCTCCTCAGGGCAGGAAGCAGGCTTTACTGCAGGTACTATTGACTGACACCATTGAAACTGTTTTGTAAACCCTCCTACACTGGAATGATTTGTTTCGTTTCTCACCAGGGATAAATACAGAAATGTCAAAATACTGTTTCAGAATGAGAGTTACCATTTATGAAAATAATAAATTAGTACTACTGGATCAGCAAATTAATCTCTGGAAGAGGATTAGGGTCATAGCTGCACTGCTTGAACTACAGAAGATCCTGATGACTGCCATGATGTCATAGGTGTGGTGGGTTAAAAACGTAGCTTCAGCAATAGAAACATCTGCGAATACCGTCCAAGCCATGTTTTAGCCATGCACAAACAGGATTATATGGATGGCAGTGTGTCTTTGCCAGTCGGTGGATCCACCTCTTTGGTTCAGACTGAAATTTCTTGAATGGATACCTAAAATTTGGTACACACCTCCATGTTCCCTACCGGATGAATCAAAATGACTTTGATGATCTCCTGACTTTTCTGGGGGTTTACATCAGTATGTTAACCTTGTCATTGTAATTATTGCAATGTGCAATTATGCGAATGTGCAACTCTCCACTACACAACATTCTTTAAGTGCTTGATTTGTCTGAACAGCAGTCCTATACTGAAAGATATTCAATTTACAATAATCTGTATCAGAAAAAAGTTCTAATTTGAGGTGCAGGAACAAGAAAATATTTGACAATTTTTGCCTTATAGTTGATTTAAATAAATTCATAATCCAGATTGTTGCTGATTGATGATCGGCTGATTAACTAATTTATTATTTTTATCTTTTCAGCTCTGCTGCGGCTTGTATGAAAGTTCATATAACAGACTTTTCAAGGGTAGATGTGACATTACTTTGCCGCATTTAAAGCAGTATTAACAACTTTGCATTATTGCCTGAAGGTTGTCACACAAGGTTGATGACATGAAATGACATGAAGTACTAATTAACGTGTGTAAGGACAAACAACTTCAGGATAAATTTGCAACACTCAATCTCAGCAGTGTGTTTTACTATACTGTGAGAGTGTGCTTGTGTAAAAACATGAACATGCAAATGCAGCCTTCACCTCTAGACGACAGGATCCAGGCAAAAAGAGCTGAATAGTAACAGACCTGATGGCATGCTGAGTGTTGCCATGCAACAGCATGTTGCAGTAAATGATGTTATTTCCCTTGTAGTTTCATTAGTAGAGATGCACTGACTCATTGCATGGGCAAAAGTATCTGCCGTTGTTCCCTTTGTGGACTGCTGTCAGCCTATGGGAAAATAAGATGACAATTTGCTGTGGCAATTTTGCACTGGCCCATTCATGAGGTACTGCCTCATGACCTCCATGCCATCAGTTTTTAAGACTGTAATTTTTTGTGTCACTAGCACAAAAGGGGGAATAAATAATAAATACTAAACAAGACATTTCTAACATTTCTAATTAAACCACAGAAAAGTTCAGTTGCTTTGTTAAAAAATCCTAAAATCTTTCTACGCATTCTGTCTTGATGCAAATTAGAATCTATTAATATGTAAATATTTTGCATGTCAAAATTTTAGCTGCATATAGAACAGCTCTCTCTTCACTGAAATGTCCTTGCTCAGACTGTGTTTCAGGTTTCTGCATCATTGTATAAGCTGCATACTGAAAGGGACTTTAAAACAGCTATGACCTGACTGGAGGAAAGCAGTCAGTTGATAGAAAGGCTTTTATCAACTAGTTAAAATTACCATTATCCATCAATAACACCAAAATAGGGAATGAGTTGGGAAGGCTGTTTTAATATGTGACCAAAACAAGGCTGAGTATTCTGTGGTTCTCCAATTATTAAATGCTTTTGTGTTGTTGTTTCTTCACTGCAGCTCCCTATCCTGGCCTCCTCTGTTGTCAGTCTTTATTTCCTGGAGCTGACTGATATTTTCCAGCCGGTGCATTCTGGGTACAGTTGTAATGATCGTAGTCTATCTCTGCCCTACATCCTGCCCAGACAGGAAGTCTGCCCATTGCCTCTGCTCTTCAGCTTGGCGTTTGCCGCTCCTACTGTCACTGTAAGTAAACCTCACACAGTAACATCTACAGGTAGCTAACAGGCTCATTTGTTTCATGGACTGTGTGTGTGATTATACATGTTATACAGGAGTAGCCTAGCTATTGTCCACACTAAGGCAAATGTTTCTGCCAACTAGTGTTACACTGTTAGGATGAATAATCCATAAATTAACTAAGTGACTGATATTCCTCCTCTGAGCAACTTATAGGAGTAGTAAGTGCTGTTAGCTGACAATAAAATGTGGACAAATATAGGCAGTAAAAGATGTTTGAATGGGAAAAGCCATCTTCCCACAGCCAGAAGTGATCTCCTACAAGTAACATTTTTAAAAATGTGCCCATAATGCTGGTGGAGTCTGACCACACTGAGCGGAGTACAAGTGAAAGCACTAAGCTGTTTCCATGCAACATTAATTTGATGGGAATAAGCCAGCCATTTTAACTGTGTTGACTAGAATTCTTTTAAACTAACTAGCATTTGATGAGATAAGTTGCTGAGCACA
Source organism: Scatophagus argus (assembly GCF_020382885.2). NCBI lineage: Eukaryota > Metazoa > Chordata > Actinopteri > Scatophagidae > Scatophagus > Scatophagus argus. The sequence goes on along the minus strand of NC_058505.1, from coordinate 21,534,558 downwards.
GCTCTCAGTAATATTCTGTTTTCAGTTCACTGTAAGGGACTGTTGGTAACAGCCACAAATTGCTTCAAATTCCCTGTTAAGAATTTATTTATTAGAACTTATACAGCTTCATAAAGGGCGTGCAATCTTGTATTCAATTTCTATTCATTTTGTAAACTTTCCTCCAGGGCTTTTTAGAAAATGTTTTGAGAAGTTAACAGCTACTACAGCCCAACCAAAACTGTATTTGATCTTTACAGTATCCATTTGGTTGCTTTAATTTTAAGATGATTTTAAGATTAAGATTAAGATTAACTTTATTGATCCCACAGTTACAAATTTACTTGTCATGGCAGCTCACAAGAACAGAAAAGAGTGCAAAATAGAGATAGAGATAACAAATTAACAATTTACAAGTAAACACAGTACAATATACAGCTATATACAAGTCTACATAAGGAAGGAAATGAGGACTAGACTTTTGACTTTTACAGTCCACCAGCAGTGGGAATGAAGGACCTGCTGTAGCTCCTTCCTACACTGAGGGTGTAGCAGTCTGCTGCTGAAGGAGCTGCTCAGAGCCTCCACTGTCTGATGCAGAGGGTGAGAGGTGTTGTCCATGATGGATGTCAGCTTGGCTAACATCCTCCTCTCACCCACCTGCTCCACAGAGTCCACTGGGTAGCCCAGGACAGAGCTGGCCCTCCTGACCAGCTTGTTAGGTCTCTTTCCGTCCTGGTACGTGCTGCCTGTTCCCCAACAGACCACAGCGTAGTGAATAGCAGAGGCTACCACAGAGTCATAAAATGTCCGTAGCAGGGCCTGCACACTCCAAAGAACCTCAGTCTCCTCAGAAGGTGGAGGTGACTTTGGCCCGTCTTGTACAGTAGGTAGATGACAGCGTCATACATCCCGATGTTTGGCTTGTAGGCAAACTGCAACGTGTCCATCACTGTGCTCACCACTGAACGAAGATGGCTAAGAATGAGCCTCTTCATGGTCTTCATCAGGTGGGAGGGCAAGGCGACATGCCTGTAGTGGTTAGGTGCAGTCTTAGGAACCTGAACCACACAGGAGGTCTTCCACAGGACAGGGACCCTCTCCAGACTAAGGCTCAGGTTGAAGATGTACATGACCACCTCACAGAGCTGGTCAGCACAGTCCCTAAGCAGTCTGGGGCTGAGCCCGTCTGGTCCTACAGCTTTCCTGCTCTTCAGCCGCCTCAGTTCTCTCCTCACCTGGTCTGATGCGGGGGGGGGGGGGGGCTGATGGTGGTGGAGGGGCCTGGTGTGAAGTGATGCGAAGACAAAAGGTGAAGACAGTGATGGTCGGGTGGTGGTGGTGGTGTCTGCTGGCCTGGAGATGTATGAAGAAGGGAGAGGAAGGGTGGCAGAGGGGATGGGGTTGGAATTAAATCTGTTGAAAAACAGTTTTAATTCACTTGCTCAGTGCTGGTCGCCTTCAGCTGCCCCTCTGGCTCCATTCAGTCCATGTCCTGAGATGGTCTTCAGGCCCCTCCACTCATCTCATGTGTTGTTCTGCTCCAGCCGCTCCTCCAGCTTCTTACTGTAGCTGTTCTTGGCCCGCCTGATTGCGTACTTGAGTTCACACTGAACTCTCTTCTGCTCCACTGTTGTCTGTCCCCCAGAAGGGAGGGGGAAGAACAGCACAAATCATCAGCGCCGTAAACTCATCGGTCTTATTGGAGAGGGAAAAGACATTTCCCATAATAACGGAGGGTAGATATGGTATGTACCTCTGTATACTCGCCTGGATCTTTCGTCCAGCTCTGCAGCCTCTCCTTCCCTTCCATATTTCCACAGGAATGTCTGGTTTCTCCGTGTAGAGAAGAGTAGGTCCGCATAGAGCTAACAGCTGATCCCTGGTGTAAAATAAAACCATCGAGCCATGGCTGAGGCTGAAGGGGTCCCCCAGAAAGGTCAAAAAGGTCGAAAAATAGCAGAAAGCAAGAAACAAAACTAATAAAAATGGTGTCGCTGTGTGCACATTTGCGACAGGAACCGATCACATTAAACAAAACAGGTAAAACGCCAAAAGACAGTAGAAAAAACTAAAAAGAAGAGAAGAGGGGGCAGAGCTGCCATAACTTGCTGCTGCTCCTGCAGCACCATCTTATGTTGATGATAACACTACATACTGAACTGAGCCGACTCCAACATGCACATATCTCTGCTTTCTTTTGGCTAGTGGTGTTTATCTATAGTTTTAGACAACCTTTCAGTAAGGGGCCTTCAGAAGGCAGTTGAAATAACTGAGAATGAAGTGTATGGGGTCAACTCCAGAGAATTCTCTCAATTGCCTTTGGTGAATAGGTTCAACTTAACAAAATAGTCAGGCTGAACCTTGCTGAAGTCTGACTGAATGTCCCCTTTTAGTTTAGCAGTTACTATATATAGAACACTCATACATCTATCTCATGTAACCTTCACTTGATGAAGACCCCCTAAATGTCAGACTGCAGCCCCCAGAGGAGCTTTGACTTGTGCTGCTCCTTTTGTGTTGTATGACAAGTTTGTACCTGCCTGCCAATAACAATTATGATTTGAATGTGCTTGCATAGATGCTAGAAATTTCTATAAATCTTGTGTAGCTTAAGGTAATCTAAAAGCCCTGTTTATGTCTGAAATTTAACGTTTGCTGTTAGCTTTTTTGGGGTGGGGGTGGACAAGCACGTCTAGTTTAACTTCTTTGCTGGTGTTTTAACTTCATTTTGCAGTGACTTTTCTTGATCTTGTGTAGGCTGATTTCAACAACAATAAATGTTTTTGACCATAACTCAAGAATCCATGCATTAATCATGACTAACTAGGATAAAATGATAAAGTGATTATAACCAAAAGGTTAATGGTTAATTTCAGTGTGACATCATAATGTTTTCCATCCATTAATCAGTTAACTCAGGAACAGAAGGGCAGATCAGGACCATATTTTACATTTGGTCAGATAGTGAATTGGTAATCTCGGGTGTCCACGTTGAAACTGTGCTGAGTGTATAGATGTTCTGTGCTGCTGGGTTGAACATGTGCATGAAGCATTTACATTTTAGACTTTGTAGCTTTGTTGTAGCAGCATTCATATTTAAAACATTGTAGTCCACCACAAGCTCACTGTTGTTTATAACACTGAAATTCAGGCGATTGTTGTTCTCTATCAGTTCTCTATCTGCCATTACATACTTTATATGCTGGACAGACATGGATATAAACTGCCTCTTGACTGGTCTGTCAAGGCAACGGTGAGATATTAACAACAATAAATGGTCCAATAATATTTAATTTACTCAGCTGATCAGTAACACAAATCTGGTTTTATAAAATCTACATTGCCAACAGTCTTTTTTTTATCTGAATGTAGATTCTCATAGGAGAGGCCATTCTGTACTGCTATCTGTCCAGGAGGTCATCAGCCACACAGACTGAGGCCAACATCAACGCTGCAGGCTGTAATTTCAACTCCTACATTCGCAGGGCTGTACGCTTCATAGGTGGGAGGACACATGTATTATACCTTCAAGTGATTATATGTGTGTTTTCAGTGACTGAAAGAAACAATAGGAACAGCTGTAACAGTGACATAACTGTGCGTAAATCACAATGTTGGTGCATAAAAAATCAAAAACTAAGTGTACCAAGTTGTACGGATCCATTGGCTGTTGTTGTAAATGTACTGTTTTTCACAGGTGTCCATATCTTTGGCCTGTGTGTGACAGCACTGATAACTGATATTCTCCAGCTGTCTACTGGTCAACACACTCCCTACTGGTTGGATGTGTGTAAACCCAACTTGACCCACATTAACATGTCCACTTGTGATGAAGCCTTTATTCTGGAGGATATCTGCTCTGGACAAGACATTGGGCTCATCAATGCTGGGAGGTAAGGCCTAGTGTTTTTTTTGTAAGCGAGTCAGTGTGGGATCGAACTAGTGAGTGTGTCAGAGGAAGTGTGTAGGTGTTTGTAAGAGGGTGTTTATGGAGTCATTTTTAATGTTTTGTGTCAGCACACTGACACACAGACTCACACATATGCAGGTTACACTCCTAGACACATTCTCTGCTGTTGTTATGGTTACAAAGCTGTTTGCAGAAAAAACTGTTCACAATGTGGAATGTGGAAAGAGTTAGAAAGAGACTTTAGTACTTTACCACTTTACAACAACTGATTCTACTAGGAACAAAAATGCAGGAAAATGAAGAGCTCCCCGCACAACCAACAGCTGAGGATATGTCCCAGTCCCAATCCTCAACTGGCCCAGAGAGGGGAAAAGTGTCACATCGAAACCTCTAAAAAAATCTGTGGCAGGAAAGACACATGAGGATAATGGCAGAGAACCTGAGAAACACGGACACAGCCAAGCTCAAGGAGATGGAGAAGAAAGCACAGGTGCAAGAGTGCTTGAGACTCAAGCAGGAAAAGGAACTGCTGAGGCTCCAAGAGTACATCCAAAATTTGAATCTGCATCTGCAAGCTTTAGACCCCCTCCAGTTGAGCCTTCAGATGAGTCTACCTACAATGGTAAAAGTAAAGAGGAGCTCATCAAGAGCCTGAGAGAACTGCAAAGACTTGTTGTACTTACAAACATTCAGCTTCAGGTTGCAAATCTTCAGGCAGAAAAAAAAGAAGTGGCGGAAATCAGGCTTGAGCTTAAGGAGAGACTTTACACAGTCCTGAACCTGGCTGAAAGTAATCGAACACCTTTGTCTGGAGCTGGAGGAAAAGACTCACACCTGCCTTGAGCTGGACTCAAAGCTGAAAGCACACATGGAAAAAAAAGTGGAGCCACTCAAAGGGAAGATACAAATCCAAATATGTGAGCAGGTCAGAAAGGTCTTTTACATAGAGGAGACCATAGAGGTCATTGGAGAAGTTGATGCTCCAGATATGGTCCAGGAAACACCAAATGAGGTCCAGGAAACCCCAGATATGGTCCAGGAAACACCAAATGAGGTCCAGAAAACCACAGGTATGGTCCGAGAAACACCAAATGAGGTACAGGAAACCTCAGATATTGTTCAGGAAACACCAGATGTGGTCCAAGAAACCCCAGATATGGTCCAGGGAGCACCAGATACAGTGCATGAACAACCAGATACTTTCCAGAAAGAAACACCAAGTATGGTGTAGGAAACATTAAATCTGGTCCAAGAAACACCAGATGAGGACGAGAAAACTCCACAGAAGGTTGAAGATACACCACAGAGACCTTCTTTGAGGAGACGGTTCAAAAAGTTTCTCACCCCGAAACACTGGCGCATGTACAAGTGAAAGTTAAACATACACACACGCGCACACAAAGGCTGTAACAGATCAACAGATCTGTGAGAGATGGTAGGGTTTACTCCGGGTGCTCCAGTCTGACAATAAATTGAATTGAAATATACACACTTTCTGTATAGTTGGATTTCTATAGAGCATTGTTAAGTATTCTTAATGCTGTTGTTTTACTGTTCATAGTGAGTATTATACTGTTTGCTGATTGAATATGATTTGATGTAACTGAGATGGCAAAGGTTGATGTTCCTTTACATATAGAATTTTATATGTAAATTTTCCAAAATGTTGAAACTGAACAGATGAACAAAGCATAGGACATGATCATAAAGCACTGTTGTACTCAAATTTAACTTATTTAATATTTACAAAACATTTACCATATTTTAGTTACTGTATAAAGGCATGTGGTAACACATACAGAGCTTAGAAATCTATTATGTGCATTTCAGAAAAGAGTAGTATGAATTATACTACGTGGTCTATGTTCATGTTAAAAGAAGCTCTTTAGCCTGATTTCATTGACACTAGCTCACAGTCGTTTGCTGCTTTGTCACCAACAAGCTCTGCCATGTTGGTGTTTTTAAAAACAACAATAATAATAATGATCTTTTCAAAGCATATTTTGATGGTGGGTAATTAATAAGAACAGTTACTTAATAATTAATCAGCTCATTAAAGAATGTAAACAAATAAGAGCGCTACAGTAGTTCAATAAGTGTACAAAATAATAATGGCCGAAGATATCACAGTATCAACATGCAGTTGGAGATGAATGGAGTTGTGGAGCCGCTGTTGGAGTCATCTTATTATTTCAGCCAGGTACAAATGACAGCAATCCAGTGCTGCTGTTGTCTAGTAACAGATACTGCATGTGTGACTGCGTGTAGCATGTAGCTTCCTATTCATTAATTTTGGCATACTCAACATATATATATATATATTACGGCATATTACGGCATGCCATAGTTCAGGAAATTAATATTCAGCAATGATGACGTCAGTCAGGTTTATATTCAAATATTAATTTCCTGAACGGCATGCCATATAGTGCACATACATACATATATATCTATATAGATATATATAGATATATATAGATATATATGTGTGTGTGTGTTTGTGTGTGTGCCTGTAGCATGCAGTTGTCACCCATTAAGCAGGAATATGATTAAATTCTGGAAACACTGTTTCAGGGATAACTGATTTTATCTGCTATTTATATTGCAAGTTAAAGTTGCTTTCAATATATACAGCTCTCGCTATACTGTACTCTATTGCAAATGCCACTTCTGCTCTGGAGACCACAGTTTGCCTGCCCACTTCATCATCAGCTTCAGTGGCAGCTTGTTTAGTCATGCATTCTGCTCCTTTCCTTACCACATGCATGCAGGAAGCTTGTCTGCTTTTAGTCAAGCTTATTTTTTACTTAGCACAGACAGACTTTTATTATATGACAAACTTTATCAAGAAGACAAAGCTACACGAATGCTAAGGCTGAGTATAAAATGGCTACTGGCCTGCTAAAACATATGCATATAGATAGCAAGTAGCACAGTGCATTTTTCACAGTATTAGATGTAAGAGGCACAAGCACAAAACCTCTCTCAAATGTAAAATGTATAATTTTACCAAAATATGACACAATTGTGCACAACCCAAAATGTGGGTGTGCTTCAATTAAACCTTCTGACAGAGAGGCAGGCTTTTTAGAGAAGATGTTACAGAATGTTCTGTACTTCTTTACACAACAGACTGATCAGCTGTTCCACACAGACTCTTAGTTGGTGCAGTGAAATTTTCTAAAGTTGCAGGCATCCTCAAAAATACATCCTGAGCTTTTCAAAAATCTCTTGTTAATTTTATCTTACTTTTTTTAAATATATATAAATCTCTAAAACATCAAGTTCTCTGCACAAATAGAATACTATTTTTGGCGGTCATGAAAACAGTACTATTTGGAGGGGCTTTCATCATGCAGATGTGTTTACTGAATAAATAGCTTTTACTTTTCTCTCAATATTTGCAATTTTGCTGTTGGAACATGATTGTGCATATGAGTTTTCCAATATAAGCTGTTCAATCATTTTAGTGAACTATAACAACGGCATTAAAAAGTAAAAAGATTCAGGGTTCATTTATTTGTCTTTACACAACACAAGGCTGCACAATGAAATCCAAGCTGTAGTCTCTTTATGATACCCAAGAAAAATAATTTCCTGTGGTGAAGTGTGGACTGCCATGTGGCAGCAGGGTTGCTGACTGTCCTTTGGTAAAGTGGCATGTCTCCTCCGCCTGTCAAGGATGTTTTCTTCCATTTGGTAGACACATGGGGGACAAGTTCCAATAATGTTGACAAAGCAGTGGCATAATGAATTACTTCAAATCATAAAGTATATATTGCACCAATACACATGCATTTAAACAAACAGACCTGTGTTTATTTACTTTTTTATAGACACTTCTGTTACTAACATTTTGCAAATGGAACTTCATTGTCTACCTACTACTTGTCTTGACAGAGTGTGCAATCTGTCCCACTGATTTGACTCACTTGTCAACATAGTCAGCAGTTGGAGCTGCAGCACAGCCTGGGAAACACAACTCATGGAGGCAACTAAGGCTCTTTAAAACACAGATTGCTACTATTTGCATGAAAAATCACACTCCTCATAACCATAACTCAGTGAAACGATAAGCGAGAGAAAGATTGTTTTTGGCTCTTTTCACTTTTATTGAGAAGCAGAGGCAGAAGCAGACAGGAAACAGGGGAGTCACAGGGCTATGACATGCAACAAACGTCACCACTGGAATCAAACCAGCAACACTGCAAAGGCCATGTGGCCACATTGCATGTCGGGTAATCATTCTGCTATCAATGCATTCTCAAAATCAGCTTGCTTTGACGTTTTAGAAAAAATAAGTCTAAATTTTTAATGAGTTATTAATGTTTCATCATTATTTAGATTTAAACACAGTTCATTTTAATCATACATTGCACTGTCAGCGTAAGTGGTACGACTTTAGTTCATTACTAGGATTTACTTTTGTAATACTTGGCTACAAAGTAGCAAAACACACATCAGAGATGCTGAGTCGTTGGCCTCCCTTTGTCCTTTATACACTGCATTTATGAAGCAACTGCTTGGGCAGAGTTACCACCAGACACACACACACAATCACACATACATGTCCAAGTTTCTTTGAAAGTCACTCGCCAGTTGCAGATGAATATTCAGCTTTGTCCTTAGCTGTCTTAACATGTTAATTAGCAGAAAGAACACTATTTTCTTTCTTTTTTTCTAGGAAGTCTTTCCCCTCCCAGCATGCAACTCTGGCTGCCTTTGCTGCTGTCTACATCTCAGTAAGCGGTTAAAGCACACACTCATAAGGCCTTTAACATTTACAAATATTAAAATACATGTTTTTATTTCACTTATCTGAGTTGACTATCACAGGTGTAGGATTATCTGTTTTTATATATGATTGGCTCAAGTGAAACTGTATGTTTCAGATGTATTTCAACACAGTGCTGACAGACTCGGCCAAGCTGCTGAAGCCTCTCCTGGTATTCTCGTTTGTCATGCTGGCCATCTTGGCCGGGTTAACCAGGATCATCCAGTTCAGAAACCATCCCGTCGACGTCTACTGCGGATGGATACTGGGAGCTGCCATTGCAGTTTATCTGGTAACACTGTCACATAGTTACAAGCTTGTTTTTTGTGTAACTTTTATTTTCTTGTGTTTTTTTTTACATTTATTTTAGTAATTCTTACAAATACACTTTCCTACTACATTGAAATAGCCAAGATTATGGAAGAAACACATTTGCAAAACTGCAAAAAAAAAAATTCTTTTTTTTTTTTTATGGACTTTGCTTTGCGCATTGGGGTACAGTCATACTGGAATAGAAAAGGACCCCAATCCATTGCCACAAAGTTGGAAGCACAGAATTGACCAAAATGTATTGGTATGCTGAAGCACAAGTACTCTAAGTAAGGGGCCTAACACAACCCCTGAAGAATTAGAAGAATATTAGTATTTAATAAATATTTAATGAGTATTAAAAGTCAGAAATGTACATGCATAATGGGTGACACAAGGTATGGTGATAAAAAATAATGGATAAGCTGTAGGCACTTCCTTTTTAGTGTTAGAGTGTATTATTTTCTATATTGGCACACTTATTTTTACTGTCTGAAATTATGACCACTTAATTCCATCGCAGAGGAAGAAAGAAAGAAAATCTTCTTCATGTTCAGTTGTTAATAATTTGTTTGTACGCACTTTAACCCATGATCTCATCAGTGGTACCATGTGTTACAGTTGCTATAGTTACCCACAATGTAAATTTACCTTACATGGATTGTATCAGCCAAGAAGAGTATTTTTCCTCCATGATATGATGTATATTCTGTTAATTTTGTTAATAAATTCCTGTAGAGGATGTGATAGGCAGATGTTATGTTCTAAATTATCAGTGGGGGGTATATATGGGTCAGTGTATTATTCAGTAGAATTTTATGGATTTGAAAGAAGACATGGATGTTCAGCTCTTGTGTAGAAACTGGTGGATATTCACACAATATACTTGATACCTCCTACACACCATCAGCCTCCAGCCCACACACCCTAGACATGTCCAGCATGCACACAAACATGAGTGGCACTGGAGCAGTTACAGTTATGGGCGCACACACACACACACACACACACACAGCCCTTTTCAACTGCCTACACTTTTGTTGTTATGCCTTCTCCTCTAGGAAGGAACATTGGTTACAGAAATGTGAAGTTGTGCACTGAAACATCAAGTCTTCAGCAGACAATGTAGAATCACCAGTTAATTAACACAGTTTAAACTAAATACATTTCACTGGTAGAGGCCCCTTATTTTTATGCAAATAAAGAATTATTGACGTGGGAAAAGAATCTCTGTGATGAACTTAAAGTGCAAGATTTTTATCCTCCCTTTACAGGGTTCACGTAGTGATTCTAGTTATGCATATTTGTTTTTCAGGCAATAATTTTGCATAGTGCAGGTTTCATTGGACTAGTTCCTTTTTTGGCATTGTATCGTGTTAAGTAAATAAATTGAAGTAGATTGGCAGCCCCCACTTGTCTCTGTGCTGTAGCGCATAAGTGCTGCACTGGATCAGGTTTAGCGGGAATTTTACTGATTATAAATTTTCACCTACAGTAAACAGTTTCTATTCCAGTTACATTATTTTAATAGAATGTTTTCAACTGCATGTAAATCTTGCCATGTCAGATGCCCTTGGTATATTACTGGTTGTGTCTCTGCTCTGGCTCTGATGAGGTAGTGGTAGTGTGGTGTATGGTGTATGAGAAGTTAAAGCAATTGAGAATGAAAATAAGTCTAGTCATCATGCAGAATGGTCCCTTTGAGCGTTCTATTAACTGTCAAATAAATATAGTAAAAGTATAAAATCATGTTGAAATAATCAAGTCATGTACAGGTACTTCAAAAGTGTACTTAAGACGCATCCATTGTGCACCAATAACTGTAGCACAAATAGAGAGTAATTATAAAGTCATGAAACTTTCTCAGTTACACAGAAATATTTAATGTTAGCTAACGTTAGTTAAAATGAAACATTGTATATAATGTTAGTTTATCTTATCAAAGTATATAATGATAATAATACTATAATAATAATAATAATATAATAATACTGTAGCCTATATAATGTTAGCAAACATTATGTCAGATTAAATAATGTGTATGATGTTAGCTGTCATCTTCTAGTATTTTACATGGCTGCTACCTGAAACTGGATTTGCCAAACATTTTTATGCATATGTGTTTGTTACATGTCCTTCTGTCACTGTGTGTATGCGTTTGTATGCAGGGTGTGTATGCAGTGGGGAATTTCCAGCCCAGTGAAGATCGGTCCAGAAGTCGACCATCTCCCCCCACCCTGAGAGAGCCCCCACTCTCCTCCCTACCCAATGTCAGCCAATCAACAATTAGCAACAGCCACCAAGGTAAAATCATGCCTGCCAGGTGTCTCTCAGAATTACAAGCTATATCACCCTCACCCTAACTTTATTATCATGAAGCCCATTCTGTGAAGCTTAGGGATGGTAAAATAACACCTATGTATTAGCTTATACTAAATAAATTTCCCCTTAGCCTCCTTAATATATTTTGCACAATTTTTTTAACCATTCTTCATTACTCATATTACACCTGAGATCCTTCTGCCAGATGATCCTCAGATTTTTAGAAATATCTTTTTGTAATCCTTTAACGATTTTGTAAAGCACAGCCGCCTTGTGTACTATACTCAGTAAATCCATAAATTCCATCAATGGATTCTTACTCTGAATGAAGTGGCCCTTGGTGATACAATCTACTTTCAGAAAAGCATTGCACTATGTCGGAAAAAGATAAAAAAAACACTCCATCTGCATACAAGTCACTTATGTGTATTCCCATTTACAAAAGCTAGGCCCGAACACTAATTTTGAAAGAGTTGAAATCCCTGTTCCACTCGGTCAAATGTGCAAAAGAGCTTCCTCTGGTGTCGGATTAGAGCGATTCACCCCCATAAGATGTATTAGCCTTCACATGTGAGCAGCTGACGACCTGTTTTGATAAAACTAAGCTGAACACCATTTATGAAGCCTTGTAGTACTTTCTCTAAATGTAATGCCATTGTCTTTGTCAAGATCTTACACTCTACCCTAAGAAGGCTTACAGGTCTGAAATTAGATGGATCTGAAGTATCTCTGTCCTTTGAGGGTATAAGAGAAATTAAAGCATCATTGAAAGTACCAAGTGGTGAGCTTGAGTCAAGTGCTTCCAAGTATACATCATATAAAATGGGAGCCAGAATATCAACAAATTGTGTATACTACTCAATTGGGAAGCCATCCAAACCTGGTGACTTACCAATTTACATGGATAGAACAGTGACTCTAATCTCTTTCTCTGTTACAGGAGCATCCAGGTTTTCTTTTTGCTCGCTGGAGACAGTGGGAAACTGAAAACCTGAGAAAAACAAGTGCATTTCCTCAGTGCTAGGCATACATTAGCATGTGCAAAGATCTTTTACCTTTTACCCTTTTAATACTTTCTATCCCACTTAATCATTGAAATGTTATTAGTGTTATCCCATTGTTTCAATTGCCCCCTTTGTAAAAGTGTGAGAATGAGAGTAAAGAGTAAATTCTCTCTCTTATGGATTCACTGGTCACCCTATATCCACTTCAGTCAGATCCTCTGTCAGCATCTGAATTGCAGCTCTGCCCCTTGCATAAACTTACCAATGGGCTCATTCTTATCAATCAAGCCATCCATTACCTGATTGAAATCACATGTCAGTATGTCCTGACCCTTCATATTTCCTATCATTCTGTTAACTACTGTACATGAAATAAATCAGGTTCTTCCTTGTTAGGTGCATGTATATTGCATAGCACTGTCCTAACACTATTGATCAGTGCTTCTTAACCACTACTTTTGAACAAAATCTGTCATGGCAGGTATGGGGTAAAAAAGCACGACACACTTCTATATGTTGTATATGTCTATATGCTTTATGTGCAGCTGATAAGATACTGAAGCCCTCATTTTAAACTAGCTAATTGGCCATACTTATTTCCAGTTCAACAGGCTATCTGTATGTCTTTGTTTAAAATGGAAATTATTGATTAAAAATTCAAGATTGGTGGAATTCCTCAAGAGACCCTTGTTGGTATTGAAAGGAGTCCAGGCTAATATCCAACATATCAGTATAGTTCAATGTAAACTTAAACTAATTTATAGTCAGAAGTGAGTGGCAATCCATTGCTCCATCTTGTATTAGATAATAATTGTTTTAAAACTGTGTGTGCTTATGAGAAATGTCATCACGCTCGTATATTGTTTGGACTGTCCGATTCCCACAGAGGTTGCTGCTGGAAAGCACAAATGTCATTTTGTGCACAGGAAAAGAAACTCGAAGTGTCTCCATCAGGTGACTATGCTCACCCTTAGAGATAGGGTCGAAGCCAGTTGAGGTGGTTAGGGCATCTGATGTGGATCCGGGCACATACCTTTGGAGAACAGCCTGAATAAACTCAGAACATGCTGGAGGGATTACATATCTCATTTGGCACTGAAAGCCTTGGCATCCTCCAGGGGGATCTGGAAATGTTGAGAGAAGCATCTGGACTACCTAGCTTACTTTTCTGCCACTACTTCAGATAAGCAGCAGAAAATGGATGGATGGCTGGATGGAAGACATTTTGCAGTATGACTTATTCCTGTTGTCCAATTATAGGTCACCACACCCTGGCTCCCAGCCAACCAGAGCCCATCATCACAAGGACTTCTTCCCACACCTTGTCCCCCAACCGACCACAGCCCATCCTAACACGAAGTTCCTCCTACCGAGAGCCCTCTCTGTCCAATCTCAAGAGAGCCAGTGCTGAGGTGGAAGTGATAAGTCCATCCAGTCCCCTGGGCAACCATGACAACATGACAACTTTTAGCAGCAGCACACTGCCAAGGTAAATATTTAGAGCGAAGCTTTTATTCACAGGTATGGTTTGGGAGAGAAAATAATGTGCTAGAATTTTGCTTACGCATAACACATCACGTTTAGCTGTCACAAACTGCTCCGTCTGTTGAATGCTGTTTTCCTAACAGCCTTAATGCTCAATTTTAGGGATAGAGAACTGTACTTTGTCATGCCTTTTTAGCATGAAAAGTTATTGGAAGAAACCACTGCAGGCAATAAGTTGATCGAGTTTAATGCAGTAATGGCATCAGAACATATATGTGATACATTATCATAATATCACTATAAGTATATAGTTTATATACTTTAATACAAGTGTATCAATATATTTCACAACACCCAACACTCAACACCTAGTTCATACAAAGTAGCTAGAGGCATGTTAAAGTAAATAATGGGGTTTGTAGAGATCCACAGCCAAGATAAACCAAGGGTTTATCAAGCAGTTAATCCGGGGAGGATTGAATCTAGTAATAGATGCATAACACACAATTGCCTTAAGATAAGGTTAGCCTCAATAAAAAGTTTTCAATAAGAGGTCTTCTTCTAATCTTGTTTTTTGTTGTACACTGTAACCACTATGCGTATTTTAATAATCCTCTTAAGGATTCTGGGTGGCACATTCGTTAGCTACCCTACTGCCTCTTGGACATTAACTGGATGTAGCTTCAGCTAAGGCTATAGTATCAGGTTAGAGGATTTTGAATAATTGGTTGCTTAACAAATACTGCAGCAAAACTATGGAAGTATTTTTAATGTTGCTGGCATATGAGCAAATAAGGGGGACTTAGATTATCCTGCTGGCCTGCAGAATAACTTATTGACAAGTTTTTGCAGCTGTCTTGATGTTGTGAAATGGTTCCCACTTTTGAAAGCCCTGACTCTCTGGTGAAATCTGAAAACTGATCATTATGTCTTGTTCTTCAAGGTATGGGCAATTCAAAAGCTACCTCATGATGATGATGAGTCTTTATCCTCTCCATTTAGCAGCATTATCCCACACAGTGGCTGACTCAGCCTGTACTGGCTACAGCATAGCTGTAAATTGTGATTGAAAGGTTTAGTTCATGTTTGTCTCTTAACAGCTTGTCTCATCACAGTTTTTTTGTCATCTGTGGTCACATCATGGAAGAAATATAATTGCATGTGTTATCTTCCATCATTCCCACAATGTTTTATCAGCTCTTCTCTATTAGCATGAGCAATCTGTCATCTTTGTCTGTGGTGGAAACAATGAGGGAACAGGAAAAGTGAATTGAGATGTGACAGAATTGACAGGAGCATGACAAACATGGTTTCTGGCATACCCCTGGAGCATACTGCACTGTAAATTTTTGACCGTCAGTTCATAGTAAAGTACTGGCTACTAGTTGCACTACTTTCACAGTAATTTGCCTGAACTATTTCACAGTAAATTACAATAAATTGGCAGCCATGCGCATAAAATGACTATAATATAGATGTATGTAACTGTAGAATTACAGTATCTTGCTGTACATTAAATTACAATAATTGCATATATACATACTTCCATCCATCCATCCATTTTCTGTATCGATACCACTTTACCCATCAGGGTCAGGGGGCTAGAGCCTGTCCCAACTGACTACGGGCGAGAGTTTGTTTGCCTTTGCTAACTGCCTAACTTTTGAATTAAAGACTGTAAATTGTTCAGACATCTGCTCTCATTTGATTCTTACAGACAGCACACGATGCTTAGAAAAACTTTTTTTTTTTTTTTTTTTTTTTTTTTACATGGATTTAAAAAGGTCCAGAACAGGTTAACTGGCTACTCTACATTGCCCCTAGGTTTGAGTGCATGTGTGAGTTGCAGTGTGGTTGTCTGTCTTTGTGTGTCAGCCCTGCGATTGACCAGTCCAGGGTGTACCCAGCCTCTCACCTGTAGCCAACTGGGATAGGCTCCAACCCCCTGTGACCCTGACGGATAAGCAGAATAGAAAATGGATGGATGGTTGATCCAGAGCAGCACACTGAAGAAATCTATGTATTCCTCAAGCTAAATGAATTTTAAATTGCTCTATTTGCCTCCAAACCCCTAAAATCTGAACAAATAAGCAGTGCTGATACACAACCTCTATATTTTATTCATCCCCAAGGAAAATTCACAAATGTGTACAATTTGGTCTGAGATTTATTTGAGAGCATTAAATGGTCATTTGTGTGCACAATATATTCATTTGAGAAAGCAGTTTGCTTATTTGAGAGCACCAAGTATTGAGCTTGCTGGTAAGCTAGCAAGCTGTGGTCAGCAGTGAGCAATTGAGAGTGTGAGCTCACTTCAATAAAATGCAGAATCACTCTTGAATCTCTTTGTTCATAAACTTTCTTTGCCCCTTCCTCAGGTCCCATGGAGGTTCCTCTTTTGACGAGGGTCGCATTCCTCGGCGTCATGCCTCCATCCATGCCTCAATGGACTCAACCCGATCCAAACAACTGCTCAGCCAATGGAAGAATAAGAATGATAACAGGAAGCTGTCCCTGCAGGTGATGGATGGAATAAGACCAGCCTCCTCATCATCTCCTCAGAGGAACATGGAGCTACGCTGCTCCTCTGAACCTTCTCCCATGGGCCTAGAGGTAGAGTTCCGTGGAGGAACACATCTACCGTCAGTTGCTGGTCAGGAAACAGAACTGCGTGCTGGTACCCATATTCCTGCTCAGTACATGAAACTAGCAGCAAGCTCTATTCCAATGGCCAATCATAATCACCTGGCCCATAATGGCAGCACTGGATTGGCTGGTGGGGCCAGAGTGTCTATTCAATCCCGGCCTGGATCCTCCCAATTGGTCCACATTCCTGAGGAGGAAAACCTCACTAGCAGGGATCAGGAGAGTGAGTCAGAGGACAGCATTATGGATGGAGGTGGCTCAGTGAGGGAAAAATGGCTGAGAGTGGCTGAGAAAACCACCATCCCCTGCAGGCCACTCAGTGCTGGAGGACAGCCTCGTCTCATGCAGGTTAATCATTCTTTTCCCCTACCTGCCTTGGTAGCTTTATAGTTAGGATACAACAAGTGTCAAGGTAAAGTTTGAGCACAGTGTTGTATTTGGTGATAGACGGTTCTCAGCAAGGGCATCCTTTACCCTGAAGGAACACAGGCTTGTGAGCTTTGGTAATGCCTTGACATACCTGCCAGGCAAGTAGTGATGTGTGCCTTCTCCTAATTGTCAAATGGGGGAAATGGGAGGGAATACTTGGCTGTTATCAGCAAAGAAGTTTTCAGAGAAGCCATTGAGTATATCACAGTACCAAGTGTCCTTGTGCAGGCTCTCTCTTAATCAGTGTGCTTCAAATTTTTTTCAACAATTTGTGATAAGGTTAGAAATTCATTCTAGGTGCCATAAAACTGTAAAATGTCAGTGCATACTGTAGGTTTTGTGGACAGCTGCATTCATAGTGTTTTTGTTAAAAGGCACCTAGTAGAGCAGATTACTTGATCAGGACTAAGTAGCACCCAGCACCAAATTCAGAATAACTCATATTTCACTGTCACCTTCGTATTCTAGGTGATAGCCTTATCCAAACAGCAGGGTCTACTTCACTCTCCTCGGTCAGAGGATGGTGGTAGCACTGTCAGCTGCACTGGATCAATACGGTACCGAGCCCTGACGGATCAGGACCCATCACCACCAGCCTCCACCACTGGAGCAGTGGGAGGAGGAGGTCTGTATTGCTAATAGAGTATGTATACATTCATGGCAAGCACTGTTATACATCTAGGAGTATTTACCTACTCTTCACGCAAAGATTTGAAGTTGGTAAAGGAGCTAGCTTAATTCTATACTTTCTTTCTAGCATAAACAAGGATGGTAAGGAGTGTGAGCTGATGTATCAGAATCTGATAGAATCTGATTCTGGACTCTCTTTCTAAGCCACAGAAGACATTTATTCATTATTTAGTTATTTTTGATTCATTCATTTGTGTTGTTCTTTTATCAGGAGGTTTGGAAAGAAGTGGCAGTATCGTTCGTGTTGAAGCCCACCCTGAGTCCAGATCACACAAACCTGTGGTGAAACCTCCCAGCATTGACGGAAGTGGCTCCTGGAGATGGAAACCACCAGAACAACGAGCTTCGCTGCGACAGTCAACTTTCACCCTCAACGACCTAAACAGACACACAGACAGCTGTGATTCACTGAGGGATGGAGGGTCAGTGGATGGTAGGAAGAGTGTGACAGGGACTGAAATGGAGAGCGAGGGGGGCGGAGATGGAGGGGGAGTGGGAATGGGAGGAGGAGGTGTATATACAAACCATCCACATGTTGTACACCCCTTACATCCCTTACATCCCAACAACCCCAACAACTACCAGCACCCCAATTTAAACCCAAGCAATTCCAACAATCCCAACTTTAATAATGCTCACATTAACTTCAGCCCCAACTCCACTAACTCCAATATGCCGTACACCCCCACTGTCACCTTTGCCCCTCCCTTTCATCCCCACCCACAGGCCATTACAACCATCAGGGTTACTCCAGTGGAGGGAACAGCTGCCAGCAGCGACGGCGGCTCAGACTGCCAGTCAGTTACTTCATCCAGCCGTGAGTCAACCCTGAGGAGGAAGAGTGACTCCCACATCGTCCATGTCCCTGATCGAGGGCCTACCCCTACCCCCAACCTTGACAACAACCATGACAGTAACCGCCTCGACAACGAAAGCAGCAACCGTTTCCATGAAAATCTACGAAGTTTTCAAGAAAACCCCATCCACCCAAACCTCCCTAACCACCCCAGCCACCCCAACAGGCAGTTGTTTGGTCGTCCCGGCCCAACCCCTCCCCCCACCTTACCCCGCCCCATCCTGACTCACACTCCGTCTCCTACCCTGGGGTTGGCTTATAAAGAATGACACTCTCAGTGTTAAGTTGATCCATCTACACCTGTGATAAAAATGTACTCTACTTTCAGTGGAGATGCTGCTTGGGCCAAACAAAACTTCACATACGGAAAGAAAATTTGGTTATTTCTCGCCACCACCCAGAGTCAATTAATAGGAGATGGCGGCAAACTTGCTAGTCCCACCCACTACCTATTCACTTGACCAATCAGGGGACAATATATGGTGTATTGTGACCCCATAGCATCCCAACTGATTTAGTAAGCATTAATGTTGTCTTACTAGGAGACTGTAGGCTTATTTAAGTCTACTAGCAATAGGTTCATGATCCACTTTGGATCACAAGCCATAGAGAGTACAAATACAAATAGCCCTGCCCCGGATCTCCAACCAGCCAGAAAGAACTATAGTCAGGGGTGAGTTTGACTCAACATAGGATTCAACATTTTTCCTTGTTTTTTTTTTTTGTTTTTTTATCTTGGATACACCAGTAATTTTTTTGTAAATGTTATATATTGAGTGCACTTGCCTTATAGGCACAATGATAATGGGCTAAATAAACTGCTGACCCTTTGACTCACACAGAAGGAGAGACTCCAGCCTCCTCATCTTGTTCCCTAACTCTCAACTAGCAAGGATGAAATCAGCCTAATGACTCTGTCCCCATTTTCTCTGACTGCTAGGTCAGCTGTAAATGGGATAACAATCTTATCACAATATTTATACATAAAGTATATTCTCAGCTTTCATTCTGTTGTCAGACACAGTAACATATATAACCTTAACAGTGTAACCACATTAGATGGAAATTTGCATTCAAAGTCCATAACTGTGCTGTGTTTGTACATAGAGTTGTGGGTGGCCACAGTGGAAATGAAATTCATGGTCTGAATTGTGTCTGGGCTATAAGGAGTCCCTTTGGGGCAATAACAGTATCTCTTAGTTCATGGTGGTATTGTGTTTGTGTTGGATAAGAACAATATCATGGGGCATACATCGTGTTGAAATATAGTAAAAATAAGCGCTCTATTTTTTACATGCTGTGTTTTATTGGTGTGCAGTGTATGAATTATCCTTATTGTGTAGTAGCTGTACTGTACACTGACACATGCAGCATGTTAATCATCTGAACAATATTATACCATATACAAGTCCAAAGAAGGAAGTATTTTATTTTCTTTGTTTGCTTAACGTTATGAACTCATCATGTCTCCCAGAATAGATGTTACTACAGTTGAGTTTTCAAGCAGATGTTTGGAAAGCTAATATATCGAGAATAAAGTCATGATATTTTGACAGAAATGTTGCAGTATTATGGAAATAACAGGGAAAATGAAAATACTGTAATAATAAAATGCAATCAAGTCAGTGTAATAAGGGACAAAATGGATAAAAAGATTCAAAAAAGTTAAATATTAAAAGATATAGTTATAAATATAAAAATCATTACTGTGCACAAAAATTGTCATTTTGAAGACATGATATTACAAGAATAGAATACAAGTTTAACAATATCATACAAACATTCAAAAGCAGAAGGAATTGTAAGAATTGTAATTTTAAGAAAAATGTTAGTATTTGTAAAAAAAAAAAAAAAAAAAGAATTTGTAAAAAAATTAATTTTACAATAAAGCCATAATATTACAAGAATTCATTCGTAATTGCACAAGATACAAGAACCTTGTCATAATTTTAACAAAGCTTTGTTCCATTTAAAAAAAATAAATAAAAAAATAACAACAAAATATTTTATGTTGTATGGTATGGTTGCAAGCAGCTGTTCATATAGTTGCAGAAGACTTGACGTGTATGTCCTAAAATCGATAATAAAATGGTGCGTATTTCTGAAACCCATAACTTCAGATCCTCAACAAACTATAGGCTGGTAAGCTACTCTAACCATTTTACGACAATAGGATTATTTATATCTATATATAAAAAGAATTTTACACTATCATTCTGCAAATGTTAAATTTTCCTTTGAATATCTCAAATTAATTTTCATAATATTGCAACCTCTTTTCTGGTGAAACTACAACTTTATTTGAAAGTTACAGCTTTTCTCTGAAATTACAACTTCATACTCATACAATTATGATTTTTTTCTCAAAACTTTTATAGCATAATGATTTTTTCCAATTTATTGTTGAACCCCCCACCCCCACATGAAATTGTACAATAATTTTGGTATTTTGTATGTGTGGTTAAAGAAAACTCTCAATGAATACTGGAGAGAAATAACCTTTTGAATGTCCTGCACTGATCACCTGACAGAACACACCATTTGGCCTACTCAGAAGACATGATCATTTTCTTAGCCCAGTGTTTAAATTCCATGTTTAACTGAGAGCCCAAGTGCCATCAGAAGAAGAGTCATGTGGCTAAGGGCTAGTCACATACATGTCAGTACAGGATAGTAACGACAGTGTTTTGATGGAAAGCTGCCACATTTGGAATGTAGAATTTGAGAAAGCACAATTACTGCAGTTTGATGTCAATGGATATTTATAGCTTTGTACATATCTCTTTAAACTCCCACCTCTTGTCTTTGCTTATTGCTAGGTATAGGGCCATGATGGAGATAGATGATGTTGCAGGAGATGATGATGCTGTTGCTAATGGTGTCATAAAGAGAGTTTCATTGTGTTGATGTGTTTTTAGGGAATGCACAATAGCTGAGAAGAGAGGACTTACATCCTAATTGTTCAACATTTGTTATAGCTAGTATTTTAGTTAAACAAGCTGATATCGAGGGTAAATGGAATATGGCAGACACTTTTTAATTGCTGCTCGTTTAGGTGTTGGTCTGTTTTCTTTCCTGCCTAACAATAAAGAATGGCTACACCATTAAATAAGATGTAGAGCCTGCAAGCAAGTACCCTGATTGGTCGACAGAAAACACAGACAATGTTTGACGAAAAGGACGGGAGTGAAATGAAAGTAGTCTCTGTTCTAGTTCTTGTGGTAATCAGTGACCTATAGTTTTGGTTCACTGGTCATTATTCATTTTAGCTGGAGGTTTAAAGAGTACAGGCAGCAGAAGGTGTGAATATTTGGAGTGGTATAAAAGTTGTAGAGAATATGATCCATATCATCAAATTACCTGTAAACACTGTAAAGAATACTGCTGACTTCATAAAGCAGTCATACAGTGATTTGATAGAATGGATATTCCTTAATCTCGTCAATTGCAATAAAACTGAAACAGAAATATAATCTTTGAAAAACGAAAGTTTTATTTTTAAAGGTTTTAACAACAGAAAGGCGTTATTGTTGATTAATCTTCCAACTGAAATACAAATAATAGCGTGCAGTGTGAAGTAAGGACCATGTATGTATGTTGCTAATCTTACTGTATTCTAGTACAAGACATACTTGGATCAAATATTAAATAAAAATTGTATGTAGGACCAGTGCTGAATGTTAGCCAAGCTGAGCAGAACACATTTTCAACATATTCATTTCTGTGAATTACAATATTTAATATCATCTATAATGTCTCAGCCATCAGCAGCAAATTTATTCAGCTGTGGTGAATTCTTATTAATTCTTTGAGTTGACCGGCTACAAAATTAAATTTGTGGCTGTTAATTGGCTAATATGCTCTCTGCTTGCCAGCATCTGTACTGTTTGTTTAGCCAAAGACATCCCTTCAAAAAAGAAACAATGCTCTGTATCACTTTAATGTTGGAAAGACTGCAGTGTGACTTTTTGTTGTTTAAAAAAAAACAACACAGTGGTTTATTTTCAGACAGATGGCTAGCAGCTCACTTGTCAGTGGTCGAGTTGGGGGAAATGTTGAATAGTTTGTAGTGCATCATGAAAATTCAAAGTTTAGGCACATATGACTTGTAAAGTATGCTGACCTAAAAGCTCTAAATTGGGACCTCATGAATTTGCAGTCGGCCTGTAGCCTAAAGCGTTAATGTTAGCTCGAGCAGCTCAAGTTCATGCAAGCTCTCAACAATATTATGAATGGTCATCATATATCAAAACTTTTAATTATGTTGTCCTACCCAGCTTTCCAGCAGTTAACCAGAATCACAACTGGATCATGTAATATCT
This sequence comes from Scatophagus argus, assembly GCF_020382885.2. Lineage (NCBI taxonomy): Eukaryota > Metazoa > Chordata > Actinopteri > Scatophagidae > Scatophagus > Scatophagus argus. Next base: position 21,511,829 of record NC_058505.1, on the reverse strand, counting down.
TTTTTAAACATGAGCTAAATCGATCACGTTTTTAGAAAGCTAAATTTGCTTGAGGTTGAAGTACCCTGGGAACACCTCAAAGTGCTAACATATCATATTATGCGGTTATGATTATGTAGATAACTTTATGATTGTGCCTGCCCTTTAAGCTGTAGTCATAATCAGAAAAAAATGGAATAAGACAATTAGGCAGTAGTTAACCAAAGGAATACTGAGGTTAATGGGTAAAATGTCAAGGACAGAGAGCTGTATGTCAATTTGCTTTCAGGCCCGAGAACCTCTCCTTACTTTGTAAATGTTGCTAAGAACTTTTTAAAAGTTTTCATAAACAGAAAAAAAAAGTCTTCATTTATTAAAAAGGTTAATTGTCCACAGATACTGAACCCTTAACCAAAGCTGCTTTGGCTGCTTGCACTATTTGCAAATAGTTTTTCATTGCAACAATATGTACAACAGGTTACAGTCATGCTACCATTGCAACACGATCTGAAGGAATGTAAAGAAAATGATCTGCCATAAAAGTTAATTATTTTTACATACAAATCTGTGAATACATTTTGTAAATGAGGCCTATTGCTTGCCCTTGTTTTTGCTATGGGTTTCCAGCATGCTCATTTCATGAATTTCAGTGAGACTGTGTTCAACACTGTAACAGTCCCTATAAAAAGAAATAATCACATGCATTAATGTGTTATCCCTGTGTACAGTCTTGGAGACAGAGAAGTATATTTTGATATGATAGATGTTGTTGAATGTGGTTTGAAATCAAATTCAAAAGATATTATCTAATTTGATGTAAAAGGCATGTCAGTGGAGTATAATTTAATAAGTTATCGTAAATATCAGTACCAATATTTAAGGTGAATATATTTTAGCTTCAGATTTTTACATTTACATTTATAGTTTCATGTGCTTTTAGCGACAGCAACAAAGAAATATGTTTTGAGGAGAAAGATAAGTTTGACTGGAACATTTAATGAGCTTTTTAAACTGTGGTGCAGTGAAAATGAGAGCTTGATTTTGGAATACTGATTTGAACCTTTGGTTGAAGGTGCAATTTGTAAGATACAGTCAGAACTTAAGGTTAGAACATTTAAAAAATGAACTTACCTTATCAACAGAATGTGAAGAAGAAACTGTGTTGACATTATGTCAAAGACTTTCATGTATTGTGCTGCAGAGATATCAACTACTAAGTTTCATTCATTATCATTTAGTCTAATAAATAACCAAACTCATCAAATGTCCAGAAAGGAAATATTACACCTATTTTCCTTAGTGAACAGCAAAATACAACCCCACACCTTTTGAATTCAAGTTTATCTCTTTACCAAACTGAGACAAGCTGAATTGCCTGGCGAATTCCTGCCATTTTCACCTGCTGCTGATGTCCAACTCTCTCACTCCTCTGCCATTTCGCATTTTGCTGTCTCCACCTGCTGTGTATTTTCATCCCCTGAATCACTATTCGCAACTGCTGTAAGGCACGTCCATACTGTCTCCTCTGTCAAACTGGTCTCCGCCAGTCTTAGGGGCTGTGTCTGGTTCCAGTATGGTATCCAACTGTGTTCTCTGGGAGGCTTAACCGCAGCTGTGATTTCCCTGGTCTGAGGTCACGATCCAACGGTCAGCTGCAGGATCACTAGCTTCATGGCTAACTGGTAGCGATTGCTACAGCCAAAAGTAACCACAGCAGAGTATAGTGAGCAGCTACCCTCAAATTCTGGCGATGTTTTACAAGTTGCTCCTTTAAAGACACACAATGAACAGTACTGCCACAATTAACGGTACTGCCAATGAATTATTGGCAGAGAAATGTTCATATCATATGTTTTGATGTCTTTAAACTTTGAGTATTAGTCGATGGTTCTGATATTTTATTTTTAGTATTCTGATGTATTTTTCCATTTCCAGCTGAGGAGTGATGTTGTTACTTCATTGGAGTTTCTGTATTGGTAAATGTAAAGTCATGGTTGCTAAAAGCTGTGTTTTGAATGGAGATAATGGAAAGCATAATGAACATGAAAGAAGACTGAGACTGAGAGCCCTGTAAGAATCTAATGGAACCAAGAACATCTGTCTAGCACCCTACACATGAGCCCAAGAATTAGCATTTTCCGGAAGACTGTTACTGGGCCTGATCATTCCTGCCACAAAAAATAGTGCCATTATCTGAAATCACGGGCCAAACCAGATTTAATCACAGGAAATGACTCTTTATGCACTGTGTTTTGGCTTCTAGTTGTATAATTCCATTAGCAGAGGTAAATCTTCTATGAAATTCAAAGGATATTTAGACATCTCTGAAGCCCCTCTCACATTGTTGTTAGACAGCAGCCTTATTAACAGCTTGTGAACCCTAGAACACTCAAGCAAGAGCCCTTGATACTCTTATGTGAAATTATTATATGACAACTTCATGAAAATGGACAGGACTAGCTGCTGTTGAAGCTGGTTCTTAAGTTTGAGATACTACTGGTACGGACGATAAACTAGTCAAAATGTGTGCAGTAGTTTATTAGTTTGTTTGGGTTGATAACTGGGTTCATGTTTTTGTTATGCTAGCAGCTACATAGCTAGCCTTTATTCTTCCTGTTGTTACATAATTAATGGCCTTTTTCATTACATATTTCATAGAATTAACCAGCCGTTGAAAGTTTTATTAAAATAGACTGAATGTGAATGATCCACAGATAACTACTTAGTAATCATTAGCCTATGTCTTATTTCTGATAATCAGGGGTTTTTTTTTTAAATCAATTTCTTTCATTTAATTTCTATTAATATCATATATCGATATTTTTAATTAATGTATGTTAAATAACTTTCTAATTATGAAATCTGTTGCTAATCGCCAAGGCAACCATCTGCACTCATATGACTGCATGGTCTTACAGAGAGGGAAATCTTACAGTAATACTGATGGTAGTATTCTGCAACTGTCACTTGAGGATCTTGAAAGCAGTGAAATATGATCGACATTTTGCATTCCTACTGTAAGTCATTCAGGAAACCAGCTGCTGATATCAGTTTATTTTCTGTAACCTTCTTTGACTCACCACTGTTGCCTCACAGCAGACAGGTCAGATCAGCATTGCTGTAGGTCTTGCATGCTCTCACAACACACTAAAATAACAGAAAGCAGTTTGAGTTTGATACTGTGAAATGGTCATGAGAAAAGTGAATCACAGTTCATACATAAAAACATCAAAGTTGTAGTTCATCATTTTGGGAAATACTTTTGTTTTCTGTTTGAGGGAATAGTGTAAGAAGAGTGATACCAATCTCACATCTGTGTGATAAAATCTGATTAGCCTAGCTTAGCATAAAGACTGGAGGCAGAGGGAAAGAGCTAGCCTGGCTCCGTCCAGCTTTCAAAAATACATCCACCAGCACCTCTAAAGCTGACTACCTGACTTTGTACACAAAGGGAAATGTAAACATAGTTTGTGTGAGATTTTTGTGCTTAAATAGTTCTCTTGGAAAGAAAATCAAATATTTCCCACAATGTTGTACTGTTTCTTTAATAAGATCAAGACAATGGGCTGTCTGAGAAGACTGTCCTGCAAGACTGAAACCATGTTCTGAAATGCTATTATGTCGTGTGAGTCCAACAGGATCCCGTGGTTAGAAAATATTATACAGAACCTATTCTTGAGAACTTTCTTGTTAGATTTTTGGTGTAGATTTAGGTTTGTTGTTGTTGTTGTTGTTTTTTTAATCAGATTTATACACTAATCTGCTGAAAAGATCTGCTATCTGTTTATAATTATGAACAACGGTAACAGTTTGCTGTTTCTATTGTTGTAATATAGACATTTGTATCTTTATACTGTGTGTGGACCCAGACTGATGGTTTGGGTAATTAGCTTGGTGGAAAATGCTAATGTTTAGCATAGACTGAAAGACATTATCACCTGGAGCACCGGGAGCCAGTTTACTTACAAATCCATCCAATCACAACCTGAACTGCACCAGTCTTCAGTCTGTAGCCCACTGAGTGCTACACTGCAAGACTTCTAACATTTTAATGGAAATTGCTTCTAAATGTGCTTCTATCATGTGAATACCTTGGGACCCCAGTTTAGGTGCAATTTTCCACTTTCCACTGTTTTATAATCTGTTATTTTATTTTAAACATCTTTATGTACAAAGTGTACATCTGTAATTGTGAAAGCCAATTCCCTACCTTTAGTCCTGAGAATTTATACTTTTAAAAGTAAAAGTTTGGAACAAATCTGTAAAAGTTATAGACCGTTCTGATAGTTGTAGGAAACAAGCTACAGTTTTAGATATCATCTTCAATGTAGCTCAGATCCATTTAGCTTACTGCAATTTATGTGAATTTTAGTGTTCCCTGTTTGTCAGCATAATTGGTAAATGAGGCAAGAAGCACATGATGAAGACAAAATTTCATTCTCAACTTATGTTCTGTGAATACCTGTCTAGTCACCCTCAGTGGCTGTGTTTACATGTAAACTGCTCTCAATATTCTGTAGATTTTTTTTTTCATTGTGCAGTACATTTATTGCATTGTTGGCTCTCTTCACGCTCCAGATGCTTATTTTACGAGAATATAGTGTATGTAAGATATCCTAGATTAAGATAAAGTACGGTGACGGAGGGAAACAGTTCAAGTTCAGGTATAGTGGCCTGCAGCCTGCAGAACAGAACACAGTACTGAACATTTAATTTTATATTTTTTATAATCTTTTGATGGGGTTTTAGCTATCAATAGGCTTCTAGAGCTCAGAATGTTAGCCAAAAAAAAAATTTGCTTCCCCTTTAATATGAATAACTACTTTAGTCTGATAATGAAAAGAATATCAGCTAGTTCATTTATCAGTTAGCTAGGCCTTCTTCACCACCAAGCTAATTCTAGTGGCCTGTTAATGGCCTGGAGTTAAAAAAAAGAAAGAGTACCAGTGTTCCCACAATAATGCAATGTATTTTTTTATATGATTAAGATGAGAATTGACTCTGTAAAGTGTCATATCATACATAAACTATATTCTATTAGAGTAACGCCAAGAGGCTTTTATGGTGGGACCATATTCCAAACAAAATCTGGTCTTGTTTTTTTCTTTAAAGCCGTGATTTAGCTTCACCATGTGCATAAGCTAGCTAGCAGAAAAATCCCCACAACCATCCCAGTTTTGGTGTTGTTTTATATGCAGTTTCATGTTAGCTTGCTAATCACCATGTCAGTAACTGTCAAAGCTTCAAAAACAAAACTGTTGGAAGGAGACATAATTAAAACAAGCTATGATGCATTGACTTGCACTGAGACTAGTATTATTTTGGAGTGCCATCATATTTGGGCTAGCAGAACGATGTTGAGGGCTAATAGCAGTATTGATGAACTGTGTGACCAATAGACTGAACTGTTACATCCAAACTGACTCTGTGAACACGTACAATAATGACAGACATCCTAAGGTATCTGTTTTCAAGTGGTGTCTCTGTAACAAAATAAAAGTTTGATATCAAATATGTCTGTCTCAGTTTTTATCTGTCTCACCCTCTTTACCCAGTTTCCCCCGGGGGATCAATAAAGTATTCTGTTTAGACAGAGATAGATTAAAAGTAGGAGAAGGAAGTTAATAAAATGATCAAATAAAGGAAATCTAGAAATTCAAGACGATCTCCAGAATAAATGTTGGCACTGTACATTTCTGAAACTTGGGATATGTTGAAACTTTGCACGTCTATTTTTCAATTTTATGTGATGATTACGCTGCACTTAAGGTATGATAAGGTTTAGGTATGTACTGTGGCAATGTTTTGTTCTGGCTATGATCTATTGATTAGCCTGTTACAGATACTTTGAAAAGGACATGTCTAATAAATATTGGACAAAAATAGATTTTAGAGAGTGATTTTAAAATCATGCAAGGCTGCATTATCACCGAGGGCCCAGTGTGTTTCAATTGGTTTGGACTAATTTGCTTGAGATTCTATTGGAGACTAATGTATTACCAACTGACATGATAAAAGCTTTAATGTGGGCTCTGTTTTTAACAATAACAATGGCTGACATTTCAATTTTGAGCTTACATATTAAAGAGTCCTGAATAAATGTGTTTATAAATGAAGGGATTTACAGGGGAACAGTAGTTACATTATGCCCAGGCCCCACATAGCAGTCCAAAAGAAATTCAAAATAAAAAGACAATATTTATGTGGCATTCAGAACACATTTAATTTAATTTTTCTATTTCTATCTAATTTTTCCTGCAGCAAGTTTCCCAGAACTTAAAGTATTCTCACCCTCATCTTTTCCAATAATCAGATTGAACTGTCTTTTTATTAAACTTCATTTAAGTTTGACATGGTGTTCATATTAATTGGTATTTTATTTTTTTCCTCACTAACCAATCAGCAGTTTCCATTCCACATATATCTCACCATTGACACAGCTAAAATGTGATTGCAGCTGCCAGTAGTTCCTCATAGGACAATTGGGTCAAACCCTTCACTGTAGTTCAGATACAAGCACATAACCCCTGATACCCCAGCCCCAATGACCCATCGCCTCCCAGTCACACAGTAAGAAGGTAAGTTTACTTTTTCCTCTCGCTGACAATAGATCATTTTTTGAAAGTCTGGTACTTTGGCACATTAAAGTTGCCAAGTGAAGCTCTGACAGAGGAGGAGGAGATGAGAGGAAGTGGATGTGTTAATAGGAGCAATTCTTACTATTAATAGGACAATGAATGACAGTGATAAGGCCTAGTTATAATTTTGTGAGATAATATAAATTTGGATCAGTCTTGATCACTGAAGGAGAAACATGGCAATGTTTGCTGAGGCTGAATTCATATTTACCCTCACTGTGGGAGGAAGAAGTGAAACAACACCAGGCTTTTTGGTGGAGAGAAGCATACAGGGGGAAAATGCAACAGACAGGGAGGGAGGGACGTGTGTGATCAGCAAGAAAGTCAGATAACTGATGACCTGAATACACAGACTGAAGAAAAGATGCTAAAATGGAAGGAATAAAGTGGACATGTGGTAATAATGACTTATTCACTGGTTTGTGGATTTGAAAATAAGGGTATTGCATAGCTTTTATATTTCTATTTACTTTTTACCTCAGTTTCCCTCCTCTGTCTCTGCCTTGCTTATTCACCCGCAGTCTACACCTATTCCCCTCATTGCTGCTGCAACCCTGCAATCTCAGTTGAGTTTCCATGGCAATAAGATGGAGGAGAGCACAGAGACCAAAAAGACTGGGGGTGGGTAGTAGATAGAGAACAGGGAGACAGAGATTTGCTTTACTACACAAATCTGAACAGAAATGCAGTCTGTGTGTTTATGTAGTATAATGTGTCTTCATACAGTATGTGCTATGTACTCCTTTATGTGTATGTATTTGTACATGCACTGTAGACAAAGCTTTGATTGGCTGGTCACAAATTCACCATGGCAACTATGCCAGAGAGCTCAGTATGAATTCAGAATACTGGAGCACACACACTCACACAAAATGGAAGTGAAGTATGTGATCCAGTCAGCATTCAGGACAGCAGACCAACCAATCAGTGCTGGTCCTGCAGAGGAGTCTCTTGTCTCTGACAGAGGTGTGCACTGACTCTCTGAGGGGCAGGGGGTAACAAGAGGAACTTTTTTCATATTTGGCGTGGCATCTAGCCATGTGGTGAACAAGTGAACACCCCTCTCACCGTCCTTTACAGATGTTGCTAAAATTGTGAAAGGCCTTCTTTAAAGTTAGTATTTTGTTTGTCCACTGGTGATGCAACATGCTGAAAGGTCCATAGTTTCAGGTGATTTTAGACTAATGAAAACACAATTATACATATTATATTCCATTTCTGCCAGTAGATCCACCTAAATCCTAAACAATGAACCTTGACCAGTTGGAACCTGCATTAATGTGATTCACTTCATGTGGTCATAATGGCAAATACCTTAACAAACATTAAAACAAGAGTTAAGCTTTAAGTCACTATTCAGACACAAACCAGCTTTGCATTAAGTACAGCTTTCTTTAAGAGAATAAGTTGTTTCAGGTGACATGCTGAAATATGATCTAAGACACCAGACCTTACAAAAGGGCTTATGAGATAGCTTTTCCAACTCTCGAGAGTCATCATGGCATCAACTATTTTATCCTTCCTCACAACAATCATATTGTATGCACTATTCAGCCACACGAATGACAAATGACAAAAAGTACAGCAGTCAAAGTCATGTGAACAAAGTTCAACAAAGATTTTGTTTAGACACTTGAGATTAGGAGAGGTTTTGTGACTCTTTTCTTCTGAGAAGGTGCACTTATTAATTCACGACCACAAGAGGCCTCTTGTCACAATGTTAGCACAGGTTTTTGAGCTTTTAGATAGGCCTCTGGCTTCCAGTTCCCTACTTCTCAACCCCGCAGTTGCATCTAAATAATTACTTTCCGGTGTCGCCATCCAATCCAAGTCCAGGAAGCACTTTTCTTGCTTTCTGTGAACTGGGACTGTGTGTTTTCTTGGCTAGCTCGTTGTTTTGTTGCTTGAGTGTGTGGGCTAGATGTTGTGAACAGAACAGTTTCAACTGCAGCTATAACTGTCAAAGTAAACAAGTGTGCTAGGCTGTCAAGTAAGAAATGGATCACAGACATTATGTGCAAGGCTGTATCAGTTTTCCAATTGAGTCAGAGTGCTTATAGGCTCAATCAGGGCACACACATGTCACAGGGGGACAGTGAGGCTAACCATAGCAGCTCTTTGGTAGACCACTGGGGTGCTTAGACTAACCAGAGAGCCCCAGGGTAACTATGGAGAATAAAACATGGATGTGGCTTCTTAAGACAAAGACAAATTCTGGTCAAATAAACAAGTGTTTGTTTAAATGCACACTGAGGACCAAGGCCAGCCCTCCAACTATACTTTTACAAAAAGTTTCACTTAGTGTCCAACTCATGGAATGTGATGTTTATTGGATACAGCTGGTCAAATATGCTATAATTTTATCCTGCATTTGAAAATAAGAAGCCTAATAAAAATCAACTTGGCATATAAACCATATTCACGTGGTGGCCAATTTACTTACTGTCACAGTCAGGATGGGAAGCTCAAATGTACGACTGTCCCAGGACGCAAGTCATATAAAGGTAGAATCAGACAAATGATTGCCATTTCACCATTTCCTGACTGATCAGCTGGTGGGTTATTGGGTCATATTTCAAGTAAAACTACACACCCAGACAACACCCAACTCACTAGCTGACATTACAGTCTGATAGTGTTACAGGATATGATGGGAAAAGAATCAGTTCTGAAATATCAATACATGGGTTGCGTACATTCCCAAGATGCAGGACTACTTGTGGTTCCTAGAATCTTCAAAAGTAGCTTGCGAACCAGAGCCTTTAGTTATGAAGCTCCTCTAGTGTGGAACCATCTCCTGGTTTTGATGCGGGAGGCAGACACCCTCTCTATACCTACTCCTCTTCTTGATAAAGCTGGCCTAGGCCGGCCCCTAGTTATGCTGCTATGGACTGCCGGGGGTCCTCTCACGACGCACTGAGCTCTTTCTTCCTCTCCCTCTCCTTCTGCACACATTTATGTCACATTAATGCATATCATTAACCCAACTTCCATCCATCCATCCATTTTCTATACCGCTTATCCGTCAGGGTCATGGGGAGCTGGAGCCTATCCCAGCTGACTACGGGCGAGAGGCGGGGTTCACCCTGGACTGGTCACCAGTCAATCGCAGGGCCAACACACAAAGACAAACAACCACACACTCTCACACTCACACCTAGGGGCGATGTAGAGTAGCCATTTAACCTAATGTGCATGTCTTTGGTATTGTGGGAGGAAGCCGGAGTACCCGGAGAAAACCCACGCAGGCACAGGGAGAACATGCAAACTCCACATAGAAGGGCCCAGACCGGGATTCGAACCTGGAACCCTCTTGCTATGAGGCGACAGTGCTAACCACTGCACCACCGTGCTGCTAACCCAACTTCTTCTCTGCTTTCTCGTCTCGCAGGTTCCCATGGATCGTGGTTGGACCTCCTGCTGTGGTCCTGCTCGAAACTTACTGCGATTACTACTGTTTAGTCATAATCTATTTTAATTCTATCACTACTATGACTACAGCTATGACTATTATTATTGTTACTACTATTGTTATCATATTCACCATAGTACCTGCATGCTTCATCATTATCATTATCTATAGTTCCAATACTTTGGGCCTATAGATACTTCACTGTTTCATAGTCCAAATCTGACTTAAACACAAGTCCTCATGTCAGACTCTCGTGCTGCTTTAGCCCAGCCTGCACTGATGTACACACATGTGAGAAGTGCGTGTTATTTGTCATCAATATTAAAGTTCAGTGTGTTTTTTCTGAGGGCATGAGTCACGCTCGGCACGTCTCTGTTTCTGTGTGTGGCTGTTTATCTTTTTCAGACACAGGCCAGACACAGCGGATGTCTATGTTGCCTCTGCCTTTGTTTTAACAATTCTTATTATGATCATCCATGTTACAATTTTTTCCTGGAACAGATTGAAAGGTTGAAGCTGTCAAGTCCTTTTCTGACGGGCTCTGCACAAGATTCTCCAATGTTTCTGATGTACAATTCAATTTTGTTTCTGTATTTTTTGCTTTTGTTTTAGTTTTTAGTCACGCTCCACCACTTTGGCCCAGACTGAATTATCTGTAGAATTCAGTTCAGCTCAGTTCAATTTATTTATCTCAAATCACAACAGCAGTTGTCTCATGACAGTTTCCAATTAGAGCAAGTCTAGACCAAACTCTTTAATTTGATTTTGAGAATTTTAAAACTATTAGATGGATGGCCATGAAATATTTGTACTGACATTCATTTTCCCCACAGGGTTGAAGCCTACTGACTGATTTATTTTTCTAGTGTCAGCAGCAGGATGAAGTTTGTGATTTTGAGTGAAGTGTCTCAAGAACTGTTGGATGGAATAACTCTGACGTTTGGAAAGCACACACACTCGATTGAACTGTACTCACTTTGGTGACTGTCTGGCTTTTTGTCTGGCATCATCATGAGGAAATAAGTTCTGATTATGACACTTTCAAAAATCTTATTTTCTAAATTTGATCCAATTGATCTAATTTTAAAATGTGTTTTGATGCTGTATGTTTTATTATTTAACAACAACAGCTATTCATTTGTACACACAGCTGTATGGTACAAGTCGTGCAAAAAATGAAATGTGGTATCCTGTCTGTAGTGTTGGTTTTTGTGTGGTTTGTGTAGATCAGCACACTGACATTTTAATTCTAGTTAGAGAAATGTTGTAATGATCTGGCTGGATAATCAATTGTTTAAACTGATTCCAGGGAGAAAGACAGAGAGACAGAGAGACGGAGGGGGAAACTGACTCTTGACTCGACTTTTGCCAGAAGAGTGGCACATTGTGCTCAGTGTACTGTCAGTTCATAAGCTTGTCTCAGCAGAGAGCAGAGAGAGTTCATCTGAATGCACATTTATGCATAAATCATCCACCCAAACTAGTTATTTTCTCTGATATAGAGAACTGCACCCACATGGACATCTCACTACACCTCTGTCAGTCCCTGTAGGCTATATCACCTTTTAAATTATGTGGAACAGCGTGAGATCTCCAGGTGAAGTCTTTTTTTTAAACAATATCTTTATTGATTTTTTTTTATTTCACCTACAGTATTACTCAGTACAACACAATGCAGTAAAAATGCTATTGAACCCCCATCACACCCCTCCCCCGTAACACATCAACATTTCTTTCTCTCGCTGTCAAATATCTTTTTTTTTTTTTTTTAAAAAAAAAAGAACTATCAACAGCACCTCTACTGTAGTTAAAATGTGCATACATTTTAACATAAATACATTTTAAAAAATTACAGTTAGACCCTTGCTAACATTCCCTATGACATGCCCCTCTTTTAATTTAAGGTTTTCTGGAGTTCTATGTTTGCCTCTTTAATAAACTGGTTAAACGGTCTGCAGCGTTTCTCATATACCCCCAAGTTATATGTTGCTCTCTCCAATGACATGCATTGATCAAAGTAATTCTTTAACAATTTACTTCAATAATCAGACAGTTTGCCAGGATAGAGGGAACTCTCTAGGGGAAACAGAAATAAGTATTTGTAGACAGCTCTGAAGGAGCTCAGGATTTATCAGGTGGACAGCCTCTTTAATGCACTATTTCACTGTATGACCCAGGACTGTGTGTGACCTTTTGGATGTTTAGAAGAACATTAACATTAAATCCTGATTATCTGGTTAGCGTGTCAAGAGACTTAAATAATCAATGAAGTTAAGCTACTGTGCATACACTTGCACAACCTCTCTTGGGAGATGCACTTAAATTTTCTGCTAGGGATTGCTGCAGGTAATATTAATAATGTTTCCCCCTATTATTTCACCCACCTAGCACCTTATAAATCTGAATGAATTTTTGAATCAAATAAGCTATTAAAATATTGCAAATAAGCTGTCTGTAGGTGGCCTATCCAAATAAAGCGTTGTTTTATTGCAGTAATAATACTTTTTTTTCCCATAAATTCCATCAAAGCATCACTGTGCCCAATAATAATCATATATTCACTCACTCAATGAGGCCTCCAGTAGGCATGGTATAATGGTATAATACACAGTGAAGCACAGTATATCATACATACTATATAGTGTATTCACGGGATAACTAGCTTTCACAGGTAGACTGCCCATAGTAAAAATAAGCCTAATCTGAGTTTTATGTCTGTTCTGCAGATAGTGTGTCCTTGTTACAATTTTTCCCTCCCATCAAAACTCATATCACATTTGAATATTAGTCCCTCGGCCTCACCACAGGTATTGCATCCACTGTTCATTTATTCAGCTCAGCAAATGGTGAAGATTGAGTAGAGGGCTCCCTCTACTGCTTAAAATGTGAAATACATCTCTGGAAAGAAATAGAGCCACAAACAGCTAAAAGCCGGATCCAAGCACAATGAATTGTTTGTGGGACATTTTATGCCTTTAATTTCAAGCTGACAGTAGAGAAGCAACAGGTAGTCAGACATGGGGAACAACATTTAACAAAGACCATGTCAATACAGTCTGCTCCTTAACCAGCAGACCACCAGGGCTTCTTCTGAACCGGGTCTTTCTTTCACAGGCTGAATTATAAATATGTAGTCAAAACTACTTAACACGATGTGCTAAATGGTGTTTTCAAAACTTGAAAGCATAACACTCTTGTTGGCCATTAGCTTTTGCAAGTTAAATTAACGTTATTCATTCACCCGGTAAATGAATATTTCTCTTCATAATATGACCTCCTCTTTCTGTCAACTGCTAAACACAGGATCTCAGGCCAGTTGGAGGACTTACACCGGAGACTTATATTGTTGCCAGTTCATTATTCAAATTGGTTCAGTGTACACATAAATACGTTGCTCTCCTTAGAATGTAGAATGAAACGACAGTGCAGACTCAGGGAGGGCAGACAGAGACCAGACGGTGTAGGATAACAACATATTATAAGGTTGCATTATACAGTATTTGCATAACCTTTGTTTAAGCTGGGCCTTGACTGCAGTTGGCCTCTGCAAGATCAGAATAGAAGATGTGAGCAAACTCAGTCACAGCTTTAGCTAACCAGGGCTGTTCTGATATACACCAATTAGCCACAACATTAAAACCACTGACAGGTGAAGTGAATAAAAGTAACAAATGATTAATGTTATTCACTTATTCATTCACCTGTTTTTATTGACACTGATTGGTGTATCTCTCCCCTACAATACTGATTTACAGGTTTACAAGGATTTGGCTGCTTGGTTCTTCTGCCGGATATTAAACGCATAATATGCGCCAAAAGTATGTTGCTGTTAAATAGTGATTCTGGAGAACAGTAGGTGATTGCTTGTGTGCAGGTTGTCAGCGCCTCACTAACCCAAAACACCAGTATTTGAATATCTTTCTCCAGAATTTGTGGTGCCCAGAAATGTCCTGAACACAGACACAATACTGAGACAATAAAAAATAAAGGCAGCAGGTTCTCTGCAGATACGGACACAACCACACACTTCTAGGACATTCATATACACAAAATGCATGAATAATAATAAAAAAGACGCCTGATGAGTTGTCCCAATCCTTTTATTGCAGCAACAGATCATTTACAGAAAACTGACATTTTGAATCTCCTTTACACAATCCATCATTACTTCACAATAATTTAATGACCATCATCAGTATCTGCAGGGAAGTAAGTGAACTGCAGACAACACTGTGTGAGGCGAAGACATGGCAAGTTTTAACCAACAACTTTATTTCATCTATAATACTGCAGAGCTCAGTCTAAGGTTTCCAGCAGGCACCGGGTGTCACCTGCTAACTCCTTCGTCTGGAAGCAAAGCTGTCCATGTCATCACAACCCTTTTACAGCATGTACATGACTGCTTAACAAAAATTACAAATGTCAAATATCTGTTTCATCAGGCTGCTGCGGCTGCGTGTTTGCTCTGCAGTTTTAACTGTATTGCTCGACCTTTTGTATTCCTAGAGAATGAAGTTTGTCCTGAAGTAGCACAACCCCTTAAGCCTGCCTGTCACAAACAGCTTATGGCTTCGTAAAAAGCTTTTAAAGCATTTTCAAAAAAAAAAAAAAAATTATACTTTATATATCCAAGTCCTTTTTTTTAAAAATGTACCCTTAAAAAAATCTAGAAGTTTTCTCTTGGTAAAGACTGTAATCTTCAAAGTTAAAAAGGTTTAACGTTCACAGTGACTTACAAAGTGTCGGGAAGTAGAAAAGACCAGCTAGCGTTACAGAAAAAGTCATCCTACAAATGGATGACTGCACATCACTGCCAGGAGTTACATCCCTAAAAACAATCTGTGAGGACTAGACTACACAAAGTGGGACTTTGCCACTAAATGATAGCATTTTAAACAACGAGGAATGTCTTTCTCACCACCAACACAACACTACTTCATCTCGTAGCAGTGTTGTGATTAATCCCACAACAGTATCTACATTTTGTTGATTGTCAGTATCACAACAGAAACATGTTTTCCACAGTGCTGCACCCACTGTCTCGAAACCATCTTAGTGTCACAGTTATATCTCAGGTAATACAACAGGGACACAAAAGGATGTTTACCTGCAGATCAGGCCATGACCTTCAAAATAAAATACAAAAGACTCTCATTTGGATTTCTTAATTTCACCATTTTAGTTCTGTAAAGGGATGATGTGTAAGATGAGGTTTCCTTTCCTTGCACGAGCCCTGCTACCTTGGATTAATGACTCAAAAACACACCAAGACAAAAAGGAAAAGTGACTTAAGAAATAAGTTTCCCTTTAAGTGATTAAAACCCTCAACTTCAGGTTCAAGCAGAGAATGAGACAGCAATGTTCCACCAATGCTGATAAAAACAAACATCTTGGTTCATTTTAACTGGTGTCAGTCGGCTAGTAATGCCTGACTTCCACAGGAATATGAAGCCTGATCTATTTAACCCTCTGTGAGCCAAAGACATGAATGAAATCTGGGTCACACGGGGTTAAATGCAAATATAGCTGGTGTATTTGGGGGAAAAAAAAGAATCTTCTAACCACAGTGTGACAGGTTAGTGCTGTTCATGGTGTCCTACTTTACATCACAGTTGAACATACAGAGCTGAAGTTTAAAGTCACAACTTCAGTTGAAACTCATTTGATCATCTAGTTAATTGGTCATGTTATGTGAAGAAAAAAAAAAAAGAACAGCTAGGAATCTACAGAACACAAACACACGGAGGTTAAGTTAGAACAACAACTACATCATGGTGTCTACAACTCACAGAAAAGATTAATAAAAAGAGATTTGTCAACACAAGAACACACTCATCATGGAGTACAGGAGGAATACATCCACACACATGCACACACACACACACACACACACACACACACAAGCTTTTTCTCTGAATTCATGTGCTAGCATATGGCTCATCCTAGAGTTGCCACATACTGAGTGGTAAATAAACCAACTGGGTGGACAGGGGTGAGGCAGGGTGGAGGAAGGAGGTGGGTCACAAACATCACATCGGCTTTGCATAGCTACAACTACAGCTACAGCTACAGCTACAGCTACAACTACAGCTACAGCAGAGGGGCAGAAAATGACTTCTTCAGTTTGATTACCAAGCTTGAAATACTTTTCATGACCTCAATCGGCTGATTTTTTTTTTAATCAGTTATGTATTTTAAGTTTTAAATATGTGAACTCAAACAGCTCACTGCATAGATCAGAGTCTTCTAACATAGAGAGTAATCATGGATCAGTTATGAACTTTGGCTACAGTTTACTTGGCAACAGAATTTAGCTCCAGGAAGCCAAACTACATCAATGAAAGATTTCAAAATAAAGGTCCAGACTGATTTAATGTTACAGCTCTCGCAGATACAAGACTCTGGTAGACTGGCTGCAAATGTAGCACATACACTTCACATGGCCTGACCATCTGGCCACAGTGACACAGAACTAAACCACCCCGAACAAAAATGTAAAAGGGCGCTCTACTTCAAGGGAAAAAAAAAGAATTACAAACAAAAACACAAAAAAACAAGAAGGGCAAAAACAGGAAATTAGTAAACAATTCATTATCTCACACATGATATACCTACAGGGAAGTTCAAAGGAAGGTGTGAAAACAGAGGGGGGAGGAGGAGAGGCGAGTGTTGTCATAACGATTCAATCGTTTCTCTGGAGGTGGAGAGGCGCATCATCGCTCTGAGCATGCTCAGATGGTACTGATGCTGATCAGTGGGTCCCTGCTAGGTCAGCATGTCCACTTCGGCAGGCTCTACGTTTCTATAGGAAGCACAAACAGGACAGAGTTTAATCTTCACATGTGCAGTGTATCTCTTAATGAAGTTAGATTTGGTCACGTTGTATTGGATATTTATAGTTGTGTTCCAACATGTGCTGTTCCCCAGAGGTTGCATGTGTTTGAATTTCTACAGATATGGTGGATTATGGTGCTACAATCTGATGTCAGTTCACCAAGATATGTCAAAGTGTAACGGCCTTTAACATTTAATCAAGCTTCCTAGTAGGAGTGATTTGGTTTTCACTTCTGGAAATGATTTCAACATGATTTGAACAATGATTTCAACACTAGTTAAAAGAATAACAATTACAGATATCTATAACAGAATTTTCACTAGCGATTTCAAATATGTAACCAAAATTCAATTCTGACTACTTGTGAAAGAAACTGTATATGTTTCAGATATCATACAATTGTATTACAATTGTATTTCATTAATATAATATTCAATAATTTGATTTTAGCAAGTAAAACTGAATTTTAGATATCTAGAATTCCAAGTTGAGATATTTGTAGAAGTCAAAGAAACACACTGACTAGTTATAATGAAATTTACAGATATCGCCAACATTTCCACTAGTCAGAAAAAAAAGGATATTACTGGCTTGGAATAGTACCTACCTAGTCAAAAAGAAATTGTTGATATCTCCAACTGTTATTACTGCTACTGATGAAATGTTAAACCACGGCATTACAGTACTGCCACACAAGTGCTGTGCTTCACGTAATACAGGCTTTTTCATACTTCATGGAGTGGCTTTTATTAAACCGCTGCAGCAGCAACTGAAGCAGACTAAAGGTCTTGTGTTTGAGTGGATTTTGCTCCCAGAAGAAGAAGAAAAGTCCTTTTGCAGGCTTTCCAGTGGAAAAAAAGAACAGATAATGTGTTCTTGTGTAAAAGTGCCACTGACTATCAGTTCCACGTTGACAGCAGGCTTGAGATAACATTTCCTCTTCTCCAGCCTTATCAAACATGATGCAATAGAAAAGGTAGAGGCATAAGTGGCTGGGATAAGAGTGGAAACAGAGCAAACATGGTAAACACAACCTTAACTGCTGGTACATTTAAAAATGTAATTTACATAATTAAAAAAAAAAATTCTGATATTAAGTACTCTCTTCCAAACATCCTCGACATATTTGAACAGTTTAGTCATGCATCCAGCTATAAGATAAATTGGTCTAAGTCCTCCCTGTTACCATTGAACTCTATGAGCAAGGATGAGCGTACAGATTTCAATGTCACGGTAGTATCTCACTTTCAATACTTATGGGTAAATGTATTTGCATCTCTAGAAAAAACAATCATTAAGAATTCTAATAACACCCTTAGCATGATTAAACAAGACCTGGAAAGACGGCAGAAGCTACCTATATTTCTGTCTGGTAGAATCTCAATAATTAAAATGAATGTGCTTCCTAGAGTTAATTTATGTAGCTACATGATGCCTTTGGCACCCCCTCCAAGATGCTGGGATAAAATACATAGCATCATCACTAGGTTTTTATGGCGAGTTAGATGACATAATATAAAGTTAGCCAATTTACAAAGAAAGAAGGAA
Source organism: Scatophagus argus (assembly GCF_020382885.2). NCBI lineage: Eukaryota > Metazoa > Chordata > Actinopteri > Scatophagidae > Scatophagus > Scatophagus argus. Next base: position 21,493,417 of record NC_058505.1, on the reverse strand, counting down.
CTAGGAGGTTTATCAGTCCCTAATTTCAAACTTTACTTCCACGCTCTTACCATTCGTCCTTTGTTAAACTGGTTTAGTGAGAAATCCTCACCTCCATAACTTAACATAGAGAAGAATCTGGTGGCACCTGTTTCTTTAAATGATTTTTTGTTTACAGGTCTTTCTGTCCATAAATGTAAATCGGTTCAATAATAGCCAATGTGATTCAAAGCTTCAGGAAAATAGAAAGAATATACAATTGGACATCTAAATGGCATGTGACAACTAAAATATTTATATATAATATAAATATTTATAATAACAGTTTTCTTAAGTATGGTAGAGAGCACTTTGTTTCACCTCAGTGGTATAAATCAGGAATCCACTGTTTAGAAGATATCATGAATGATGGCGGGTTAAGAAGCTTTCAGGATTTGAGTGAAACATTTAAACTGTCATCAAACTCTTTCTTTTAATAACGTATGCAGACTCATTTAGTGATGCCAAATGTGTGGAATAAGGACTGCTCTGAATCACCTATAGACCGGCCTAGAGTTTGGAGGAATGTTTCTCATTCCTCACAAAATCTTAATAATAAATTAACCAATCTCAACTCCCAATAACGTAGTTATTTAACACCAAAGCAGCGCTTCATGTTTAGGCTGTCTCCTTCTCCAAACTGTAATCTGTGCGATTTGAATCAGATAGGGACTTTCTTGCACATGATGTGGGAGTGTCCATCAGCTCAAAATTTCTGGCAACAAATAGCAAAACATATCTCTGATGCACTCGGCTTAGACATCGACTTCTCTCCAAAATGTATGCTTTCAAATGAAGATTCCGGGCAAAACTTTAACCACATCCAAAGGTTGCTGTGGCTATCTTCACGTGCAGTAGCTAAAATGACGCTGGCGGTTAGGTGGCAACCACCGCACTCACTTTCTATGCATCAGTGGATTTACTCCTTAATAGAGATGCTAGCTTTGGAGCTATCTGTTTGCAAGATGAAAGGAGCAGGCCAGCGTGTGCTTAAAGGTAGGAAGGAGGCGCTCGATGTAGCTCGAACTATGATTTAACTCCTTATTATTATATTGTGTTGTGTTGTGTTGTATGTACTTATCTGAAATATCTAGCATTTTGTGAATTTCGGAGAAGGATCTGTGGGATGGGGTTGGTTAGGGTCAAGGGGCTATAAAATAGGCAGGTGTTTTGTGTTATTTTCCTTTTATCTTCTGTTGTTTTAGTTATGACTCGTGTCTGCCAACTGTATGCAGTAATGAGGTACTTATGTATGTGTGTACATGTGTTTATACGTATATTTATTGTTATTATTGTCTCGAAGCTGTGGGGGAGAGATCCGCTGGCACATCTGGCCATGGTTTGAATTACTAGAGAGCTAACTGCCTGAAACCCTAAGGGGAGCGTTCAGGTTGGTCATAAAACATGAATTTTTGTGTGTACAGCGTACTTTCCATTAGTGAATCATGCTTAATGTTTGTTATTGATCAGGTGAGTTGGAGTCATCTAACAAGGCTAGCATGTCAACAAGTGACAAAGCAAATAAGTTACAGAAACACTGTGTACAACAGATCATTAAAATCCATGTTAATGCTAAAATAGCAAAATTATATATGTTCTATAATGCTGTAAACATTATAAATGAGCATCGCTGGGTTTAGGACAGGTGTTCAAACCAAAACAAAAGCACCTGAAGATGTCACTTTTGACTTTAGAAAACAATGTACAGTTTTTAGTGTCTTTTGTGTTTATCTGATATTTTAGTAGTCAAACAATTAATCAAGAAAATTATCATCAGCTTAATTGTAGTTTGTCGCTGAAACACAGCAAGAAAAAAAGATGCATTTTTGGTTTTTGCTGGCTAGGTGTTGACGTCTCTGAGGGTCACATTTTGTTTAAGTCCTCATTATGAACATCAAGTATGTTGAGAGCAAAGTTTACCTGTGGGCTCATCCTGAATCTCTTCCTGTGTCTCCACAAAATCTGCTGCTGCAAAAAAAACACACATTGCAAAACACCTTAATGATGTCCACTCCCAAAACTTTTGGCCGCACTAACTGTAAAGTAATATACAGCACAGTGGTAAACACACAGTACAACTGTGGATGTTTATGTGTGTGTGTGTGTGTGTGTGTACCCACCTTCTTCCGCTGCCTCCTCTGCATCGTGTGCTACTTCTTCTGTCTCTGTAACTGCGGAATGTAAAGCATTTGAAACCGTGAACTACTGTGAGCTCCTGACAACAATGAAATAAATCACATTTCCCTGAATAATGCTGTACACACACACACTGCAGTGTATTCAAGTTGTAAAATGAGTCCCCTGAATTTTAAAGAATTTCCCCTTGGGGATAAATAAAGGAATTCTGATCTGATTTAGGCTGTCCTGATGGTTCAGCTACAAGCTTTGTGTCAGGCAGAGGGGATGTTATTCATTTAGTGGTAGAAATGGATTTATTGCTAAGAGGCTGAGTACGATGGTCGCCAGCGAACATGTCCATGAGACAGCTGCAGTCATGCTTTGATAGTGGATTAAAGAAAACTCATAGAGCTGAACAGCAATAGCCTACAACAGCCTACAGCCTACTTTGGCTGGATCACACTCTACCTAAAGTTGCTGACAAACTGATGTCAGGAACCATTTCATTCACTGAGCCATCAAAAACCAATTTGTCATTATCCAAATATAAGGCTACAGACAGCACAAAAACTGGAGACACGTGCAAACAGCAACACAATTTCTTTTTCCACATATGCGCAAGGATTATAGCGAGGAAAATATGTGAGCCTGAAAAGCTGTCCAGCAGGATATGTGTACAACATACGGAAATAAATTCTATCAATTTGAGACTGCTCTGACAGCACCAAACATCTGTGATGTAAGCTAATATTTTTACTTGTGTCTTGTCCTCTTTACCTGGGGCTGTTTCCTCATCCACTACTTCTTCTGCATCTGCGGTCTCCTCCACTGCCTCATCTGAGAATGCAGCCTCCTCTTCTTCAGCTGGCTCCTCAGCAGCTTCATCTTCAGAAGTTGCCTCTTCATCTAGAGCTGGCTCCTCAGTAGCTTCATCGGCAGGAGTTTCCTCTTCCTCTGCTGCTGGCTCCTCAGCGGCTTCATCTGCAGGAGTTTCCTCTTCCTCTACAGCTGGCTCCTCAGCAGGTTCGTCTGAAGGAGCTGCCGCCTCCTCCTCCTCTTCTTCTGCTGCTACCTCCTCAACAGTTTCTTCTGCTGGAGCTACCTCCTCTTCAATGGTCTCCTCAGCAGGTTCCTCTGAAGGAGCTGCCTCCTCTTCTTCTGCTACCTCCTCAACAACTTCCTCTGAAGGTGCAGCCTCTTCTTCAGCAGGCGCGTCTGAAGGAGCTGCCTCTTCTTCAGCAGGCTCCTCAACAGCTTCTTCCACTTCTTCAGCAGGCTCCTCAACAGCCTCCTCCTCTTCAGCAGGCTCCTCAACAGCTTCTTCCACAGGAACAGCCTCCTCCTCTTCAGCAGGCTCCTCAACAGCTTCTTCCACAGGAACAGCCTCCTCTTCTTCAGCAGGCTCCTCAGCAACTTCTTCTGGAGGAGTGCTTTCTTCTGCCACAGCCTCTACATATGAGGCCACCTCCTCTGCAAACTCCTCCACCACCTCATCAGCATCCTGTTCTGTTGCCAGTTCCTCCAACTCCTGTGCAGCTTCTTCAGCTGCTGCCCCCTCTGCAGGCTGGTCTGCCATCATCTCCTCTGCAAACTCCTCAGCTGCCAGCTCCTCTTCAGCTGGAGCAGCCTGAATGAAGCAACATCGACAAAGGTTATAAAAAGATATGCCCTTTTTATTCACTGTTAAAACAGAAAAGGGTATGTTCCTGCTTTCATGTGGACGAAAAGCTGGTCAGCAACGATGCTTGAACGCAATCATTTTCAAAAACTGAAAACAGCAAACATGCCTAGAATGAATACCATACCAGAACAAGGACTCAGCTGTGGAGCTATTTAAGGAATAGTTGAAATTTGCAACAGCTGTCCATAAAGCCAACAATTTCATATGTTTACTTGTCTTCCATGACATCTATTAACATTTCTTCGATAAAAACTAACTAGCTGGAGTGGTGTTGACTAGCCTGTGCTTCTAGCCTTTGACTGAACAAGGCTGCTTCTGCTAATGAGCTACTGTCCTGTTTGGTCTGTTTTAGTGCTAAAACTAAATATAACAATAATACAATAATATAGATAAAATAATAATAAAACAGAAATAAAAAACCTCCTGGAATACAAGGGGGAATCTCTCTGAAGCTGGGCAATATAAGAACCATGATGGTGGGATACTCTACGACAATTAGATTTTTTTTTTTACTACAAAAACATGTAGTTTGTGTCAGACAGAAATTAATGCCTTTTTATAACTGATTTGAAACGAACATGCGATATACAGTATACATCTTACAGAACAGAAAATTAGCGAAGTAGTACAATGCAGTTGTATCCGTGTTCACTTCTCTCTGCTCTTACTGAACTGACCAGACCCGAACATCAGCTGAGACTACTGCTTTTGTACTGTACATTTACAGTAGCCTGTGTGTACCTGCGTGCTCTTCTTCTGACAACTTCTGAGTCATTGGAATGAAAACCAAAAAAAGAGTCCCTCTGTCATTCAAAGCTGGATATATTGTCACCTTCACATTATGTAGCCTTCGATGTAGAAGTCTGTGTTTGGTATGACTGCAAAGCTCTGTTTCTGCTCTTCATCAAGTATGCGTGCCTTATCTGTGTGCTCACGGGTTCACAAGTAATTCAAACGAGAGTAATGAGTGCGCAGATGAGCGCAGAGCTGTATGCAGACTGTAACTATGATGAAATTTGAGGTAGATTCATATGGTTTTATTTTCTCAAACACTTGAACATGCAGACAAGTGCCAGGTATTGTCTGAAAGCCCAGGTTGTGCAGTTTCATGTGATATGCATACCATCTTGAGTAGTTTGTGAAGTAATTCAACAGAGAAGAAAGGGTGTGAATTTGGACGAGGGTTAAGGATGACATTTTTAGCCATTAGTAGAACTGTGCAACAGTTCAAACGGGACAGAAACTCATTTTTGTATCGTGCAGGGAAGATAAGACAACGTTCTATCAGCTGCACTCTGCCACACCAATATAAGAAGACACACTGGTTTGTCAAGTGTAGCAAAGTGCTTATGAAACTGATATGCAATTACGATGCAGAGCACAATACTAAACTACATACCTCCTCTACAGCAGGAGCCTCCTCCTCCAGCACCTCTGGATCCTCCTCAAACAACTGAAAAGAAATAAATGTCATTGAAATGTTCACATCTTTATTTGTGTAAGTTTATAACTGATTCCTTTAAGGACTAAGTCACATTACCTAATAAGGATTTGTTGTGTACGTTTTAGTACTTCAACTTGCAGCAGTTTTTTTTTTTAAAAGAATCAAGACTTAAAGCCCATACAATTGGATCCAGTTACACCCATACTTTCAACAGGGACTTTACCAACCTCCTCAGGCTCTGGCTCAGGCTCAGGCTCATGTTCTGGTTCTGGTTCTGGTTCAGGTTCAGGCTCAGACGAGACCACCTCAGGTTCAGCTGCTACCTCAAGTTCGGGCTCTAGAGGGAGATTCTGCTTTATTATCTTCACTTCTGCTCTCTTTCTCTTTCTCACACACACACACACTACTGTATGTTTGGCAGGTTCCATTCTGCAGGAGGCATTTCACACAAAGTGAACAGAGTCCTGTTTGTGTAACTGTGAGACATCCTCACAGAAAATACACACCGTTTGCTCTACACTCTGAACCTATTGTTTCAAATCGAGTACAGCCAACGACCACGCCAGGTAGTCAACGGACTGCTTCCAGTGTTCTCCTAGATGACAGTGTCACGTCAATAGCAGACAGCTTTCAGTACACATAATCAATGGCATCAACGCAGTTGGAATAACTCATCTGTGTTGAGAAGCATACTAATGTTCCTTCAGCCCAATGAAATGACTTTAAATATCCAGTACTGCTAGACAACACAAGTTTTTAGATTTAATAAGTGGATCTTAAATGTGCATGATAACATGTTCTTGCTACAAAGAAGCGTAACTTGACATATGAATGAGCATAATCTAATCTCTCTCTATATATATTAACTGTCTGCCTGCACTGATGAGTGTCAGTTTTTCCCCCGTCACTATAGTCACATGAAGATATTCTCTCTCTCACACACACACACACACACACTCTCGCATACCTGGTGCTGATTGTACAGTAATGTCTTCTGCTACAGCAGCTTCAAACTCATCTTCCACAGGCACAGGTTCAGGCTCAATAACAGCTGAAGAGAGAGAGAGTGAGAAAGAGATGACGCTGAAGTAAAATTATAAACTGGGAGAATGAATCTGCAATAACTTCCGTTATAATGCAAATTGTTTCCGTTATTAAAATTATATTCTAAAAGCACCTCATTGTTTTCTGCCCAAGCAGTGCAGGAACTTTATTAACACAGTTCAGCTCTGAGGACTCATCTGTATGTTACATACTCGAGCATTTGAATTATACCAAACATATGAATTATTCCAGTGAAATGTATTCTACTTTTGTTCACTGCAGCTACATCAAACAGAAGCAGTGTGGCTTAAGTAGGAGGTGCTTCCACGCTAAATCAAGACAAACACAAAGCAGTTTGTCTCATTAAAACCTCTAAAAACTTTTGGCCACTTGTCTTGTCCTCAAACAACAGAGACAACATTTAGTTAAATACTTGATAATATTATCAGTTGCTGATTTCCATTTGGGTGTCGCAGTTTCAAGGTCCTGGAGTGACTCACTGTTCATGGCGTGCTGATAACATTAAAGGAACAGGGCCATTAATATTCTTGGTGATAAGTCTGCCTTTTTAGTTCACCTTAGTGGTCCAACTAACATATTGTTATAAAACAGTTCAAAGTAGTTGGAATATATTGTTAATACATCTACAAAAATATGCAGCAGAAATTTGACAAAGGTATAGAAATATAGTGTTTTTATAAACTGCTCATTAACTGAATTTGATCTTTTTTTGCCTTCATATGCCATCACTGAAAATATTAATTCAGTTTTAGCCAGTTCGCTTAATATGTTTACATTCCAATGAAATGTGTGAAAAACCCTGTTAGCTTATCCACTTATTAAGACGTCATACATTCCAGTGTTTATGTGACAGTGGCAGAGAGGCAGGGAAGTACACAATAAGTACAGCTCAGTGTCACAAAGCAGGCTGGAGCTGAGTAGAAGTACAGAGATGTCACAGCACTGCTTATTCTGACTTCTTCATGTTGTTCTCAAAATAAATCAAAATTTAAGCACCTTTTTGCTTGTCACTTCAAAAGTTCTATCTCACCCACTGACATATGCTTACAGTACACACAAAGCCTTTAAACGGTGTGATAACAAACCAACAAGCGCTGCTATAGAAACCTATAACCACACAGAACTTGTGTTCCTGTGATGAAGGGTTATGTGTGTATCATGCTGTGTGTGTGTGTGTGGGTGTATAATGAAGAATTGTGGCACCTTCCGGCGTTGGTTCTGGTTCAGGAGTCTCCACTGGGGCAGAGGCTTCTTCCTGACGTGGAGTGACGACAACAGTCTTCTCTTTCAGTCCTACATGACATCATGATGCACATATTGTTGGCAGGAGAAACACAGGATATGTGCATGTGTGTGTGTGTGTGTGTGTGTGTGTGTGTGTGTAAAGGGTGCTTGATAAAACACGTCGAGACATATCATCCCATATTTATTGACTAGGACAGATTTATCAATGTCGTGAAAAAAAAAGAAAAAAAAAAGCTTGCAAATTCGAAATAGTATTGATAAAATCGATCACATGAATCATCACAAAAAGGCATGGGTTTTCTTTTGCTGACTGACTGAAAGTTCTCATAAACCCTATACTGTCACATTATATATGACATATATTACATTTCAACATATATTACACAAGTTTTCCAATAACTTGTTTTGTTCAATAAGGGCAACTTGGTCAAGCAACTGTTTGCTGTAGTTTGCAGCTATAGCTACCATTTGCTCAGTTACCCATGGAGCTAGCGGCCCAACAGCTGACTTAAGTGTCCCAGTACAGTACAATACTGTAAAGAGGTGATTTACAACAGCACTGACAAGGACTATGACGGGAGGACACATCACGTGGGGACAGGAAAAACATCAGGCAGCAGTGAGAGACATCAGCAGCGGCCTGTACAGTCGGAATATTTGCATATCTTATTGTGTGAATTGAGGATTTATTTTGACCAAACCAGTTTACTTTTATGTCGTTTATGTTTCATTTGAATGAAGTGCATTTTACAAAGGGTTAACAAGTCAGTTAAGCTCCTCTTAGTTTGGTAACAGACACTCAACTTCAGAAGGTGTAAGGTTGTATTTTTCTCTTTAGTGAAGAAAATGGGTGTAGTAATATTTACTTTCTTTTATTATTATTTTATGAGTTTGTTTTGTTTGCTCATTAGACTATGCGCTAAGAGGTACAGCGTGGTATTACAAGACAGGATGGGTCGGGGCTGGCTGGTTCGTGTGCTAACTTTGGTAAATATCTCTACAACACAATACATACATGCCTCTGACATAATGCCAACACTGAGGCTTCTTCACATTCTGTTGATAAGTTTTTATGTTTTAAACTAAATTTTGGTCATTTCTTACAAACTGTACCTTTAATGTAGTGTGCCGAACAGTAACATGATGTAACATGATTGAAAATTCATAGCAGGATCTCAGTTTTGGCACTTGTTAGCACACATTCTGTTAATACTATGGACAGAGGATTGGCTTTCATGTTAAGAAAGAGGTGCTCCGATGAACAAGAAACTTTAATGACAAAAGAAAAGACATGTTTCGGACAGAAGAATAGCTATATCCCCCCAATTAAAAAAAAAAAAAAAATGTGACAAATTGATGGATTTTCAAACTAGTCAAATATAAATATGACCATGGACACTGAAGTACAATCACACTTGAGTATCATGCACTGCTTCCTAGAGTTTTAAGCCACCCTTACTCGTCCCTTTTGCTCCCATCCCACTTGTCCCTCTTCCTTTACATAACAGAACTAACATTATGAAACACAGAGGTAAGCTACAACATCCAGTGATTTCCAACTTACGTTGGTTTAGTTTAGAAGTAACTGGCACCAAAAAAATGGCTTATGTGATTATGACACATAATATATTACATTTCCCAAACAAAACAAGCCAGTCTGTGTAGGAAAAAGAATCCAGATGTCAACTATTCTGTTGAACGCTGGAAAAACACCCACAGCAGTACAAGAACTTTGCTGTTTAAAATTGGCAAAATTATGATTTAAATCCAGAATTTTCTGTCCTCCATGTGAGGCACTTGGTGTGGGTAACTTCTTTGCTGTACTCACTCTGAGCTGACTCTGAGCTGACATTTCCTCTATGAAAGGTACTGTACCAACAAAATGTATTATTATGGTCCTATAGCAAAATAAGTAACAAGAAATGAATGAATCCAACTCAACATCTGATTGCAGAGTTTGGCACTTGATGCTTTTTGATGTTTGGTGCACACAGGACATATTTTGGTCTGCTCCAAAATGATGTTCCATACCCCACCCTAACACTGAGTAACTGACTAACACTGGCTTACTACGGGATGAAAATATTCCTTAAACACTTTAGTAAGCATGACTTCATTTCCTGCCTCCTCTGTCAGATTTCTTTCTTTTCTCTTTGACAGACTCCCTCACTCTGCCTTTGTCTTCTTCCTGCGCTTTCTTTCCTTCAGCCTCCTCCCTTTTCTCCGACTTCTCACTCTCCCCTACTTTCTTTAACTTCTTCTCCCCTTCCTTCTCATCCTTGTGCTCTTCTCTTTTCTCATCCAGCTGTTTTGCTTTTTCCTTCCTTAGTTTCTCCAGAGCCTTTTCCACCTCTTCTTTTTCTATCCTCTCCTCTTCCTCTTTGAGCCTGGTGGCCACTCTTTCCCTCACTCTGGCTCTTATATCCTTCCTCCCCAGCTCCAGCTCCTTTTCCTCCTCCTCTTTTGCCAGGAGCTCTCTGACCTCAGCCAGAGCCAGCTTGGCGAGCTTCTTGGCCTCCACGCGCTCATGGATGATAGCCAGCTGCTGCTTTAGTGCCTCCCGAAGTTTCCAGCCCACATCCTTGGTTGGAGAAGTTTCTAGGATGGATGAGCAACAACACTGTTCGGTGTTTCACCACTCTTAAGTGTTATAGGATGAAGACCATGCTCAAATTCACTCCGTTATTGGACATTATTACACATCAAGCAGGTGTGCGCATGTCTCTGCATGAATCAGGAGCATATTGGTCTGCAGTAAGGTTGATTCCATGCCATACTTCACTTATTTACTTCTCCAAGCAAAATGTTAACATTGCAGACCATGCTGGCATGTTATACTAATTGGTGTAAAACACTTAAATTGCCAGTTTCCAAAAAAAAAAAAAAAAAAGTATTAAAATGAAGGCACTCTAGTACGCTACAGTTTTAATATGAGTTTTACTTATCAAGAACAAGCACAGTATTTGGCCAGAAATCTTTAATCCTTTCAAAACATTTTAAAGCTCATTCATAAAGCAAACCTGGTGAGTTTTTGCCGATTTATCAAATAAACTCACACCCACACTCAGCTGGTTCTAAGACCTCAACGAGTTCTGAGGACTAAACATCCATTAGTCCAGCCCACACTATAACACAGCACAGCTTCATGCAAGTGGCTGCATGACGATACCTTTCTTAGCTCCTCTCCTAGCTGCTTCTCCAGGTGTTTCATCTGATGACGCACACAAACGAATAAAAGTCACAGCATGAATGTAATACCGTGCTTGTTGTTACACAGTCCAATATCAGCTACACTGCCATCTAATACAAGGCTCCATACTATCAAGTCCATAAGCGCACAGGTGCTGTAGACCTGAACTTTGCTATACAACAAAGAGACAAAACTGAGGTTCAGCTACGCAGAATCTGACAGCCCAGTGTAGACCTCTACAGCAGACATTTCCAGCTCGCCATCGGGAAAAGTACAGGTAAAGCACACAAGTTGTTCCAGTGAGTTCCAGCATGCACAGTACCAGGAGCCTGGGAGCTGGTCACCCAAATAGAATGAAGTAATTTTCCAATGAAACGTGCTGTGCAACCTAGTGAAGACATCTTAGAGCTTAAGTTTGCTGACAAATTGTGCTTTTGTCTCCACACCTACCGAAGCAGGATCCCTATTCTCTTTATGGTACACTTACCAATACAGAAGAGAAAATGCAAGTTCTCAGTTGCTTCAAATGATGGCTTAAGTTGCACTGAACAAATAATAAATTACACTGTGGACAATGAGAAATGTTTCCATGTTTCCAAAATGATCATCACTTAGAAGTCGGTTACTTAAGCTATGAAGTCATGCATGTGCTGTACCTTTAACCTTTCACCTTGTGTAAATAAATGTTTCTGGAGTCACTCCATCACAGAGCAGGAAGAACTGGTTTCTAAATCAGCTGTTATCCCTGCATCCATGACAGCAAGCTGATCACTAAAACGTTGACACAGAAACTCACACCCTGGTCACGTTGACTTCAGCCATCTAAGCTAGTAATAATGATTAATTGATTAGAAGTATAATAAATCAAACACACCTCTTCTCTGCCTCACATGCCTTGGTGACCTTTTGGCCATAAAATACTATTCATCTCCATTTGGTTGTTTGTGCCAAATTTGAAGAAATTCCCTCAAGGCAAGGTGTTCCTGAGACATCACGTTGACGAGAAAGGGGCGTGCATACACGGATGACAACACAGAAATCATAATGCTACCAGCCACGGTTGTCATAGGTTCAGAGGCCTAAAAAGGAAATTCTCATTCAAAACCACATGCAAGCCAAGGCAAGAATAAATTCCTTAAAATTATCATCGAATATGCATCAGCTCAATGAAGGTTTCCCAGCAATTCACAACATGACCAGTTTATGTGCTAATAATAATAATAATACTTTATGCCACACAGCACCGTTATGTTATAGTTCTAGCCACGTGAACTTTAAAGTAACCTGACCTCCATCTGTTTATTGGGGGATGGTCATTTTCAGTAATTTCCATATTTGAGTACATACACTGGAGGGCTCAAAAAAAAACAAACAAAAAAAACACCCATGGCAAAATGCAGGTAGGGTTTAGGGTTAGAGACACATCATAACTGCCACTGGCTGCACTGGCTGCCCCATCTCACCACCCTCTGCTTATCGTGATCTTCTTCACTCAGTGAGGTGTTGAGGGACTTCTTGTCTGTTTTCGCCGTTTTCTCCTTTTGCTTAATCCAGAAATGGCCTATCATCAAACTAGTTGTCCTATGATGCACAAGTTTTATGTTACACGGCTCACACCGCACCTTCATTTAGTTTTATTTGTTGAAACATTTCCAAACAACACTCTCATAGCTGCTGGCCACAATTCCGTTTGTAACATTAGATCGAGTGATCCAGTGTTCTCTAGAGCAGATCTATCATCTATGCAGATATTTATAGATAGCTGTTAGATGTGTCCCATCAAAAAGTGTAAACCTACTAATTACTTATTATTACTTACTTATTATTCGATATGTTGCACAAACACTGACATCCAAATCAAGTACACCAGTACTCATGCCCATCCCCAGTGTTTAAATCAACTGTTTTAAAAATGCTGTGAAGACATCTGCAAACAACAATAGCTCTCAAATGATGTACAACCAAGTTTTAGAACAAAGGTTTTACAGCCCTGTTTTCTGGCTATTAATAAGTGCATCAACAGAGGTCAGGGCAGCATCCGAAATGAAGAGGAAAAAAAAGTTAAGTGAAGAAGGTAAGATCACCATAGCGAATGAAGGTTTTTTTTGAAAGGTTTGAACCATTTAGGATGGATTTTATATTATAATAGCACATAAAACAGATCTACAATGAGTAAGAGGCCAAAAAGAGTGCATCTGGTTTCTTGTTACCTTATGTCAGTCTGGAAAGTAGAATCAAGGAAAAGTCCAAGTTTACATAGCCAGAATAAAGTCTGGCTTTTGCCAGAAGCTGATCAAAAAATGATAACTGCCGTAATTGCAAGTACGACTAGTAACAAAGCCAGTAACACACAGCAGGACTGATGATCATGTTCTGCCTGGAAGCAGAGTGATCTTCAGGTTGACTGTGCAAGGCCTGAAAGAAGGCCTTTCTCACCAGTTACTTAAGCTACAGAGTTATGCATGCCCTGTACCTTTTAGTGTTATTGGTGATTTTATGTAGGTCCATTCTTCATTGTAATTTTATTCTTATAAAAAGACAAAGCCGAAAGAGCACCGCACAGGTTGCAAAATATAGATAAATACATTTGCTTATTAGTGTGATATTACTGGCCATGAAATAAAAAATAGAGTAGAAGCCTAAATAAATAAATGCTTCAGGTTGTGCTAAGACTCAAGTCGGCGTGGAGGCGGGTCAGTAAACTGCACAGATTAAAATGCAATGTCTGCTGTGTGAAACATGAAAGAAAAACATGGTCTCAATCCAGTGGCTAACTCATATCTAACAACTTTGTAGTGCAGTGCATTCCTCTCAGTTCTGACTCACAACAAGAGCGAACCTGAACCTTGGATTGAATGACCACACTTTAGGATTCATCACTTGTCAGCCATGAACAATTATGCTTAAAAGAAAATGGCAAGAATGGAACAAATAGATTGATATACCCTGTTGCTGATGAGGGGGGTGGCATCAGACAACAAACAAACAAAACAATATGACACTTGATTGCTGCAGAATACACAAGAACCCGTAGAATGGGAAGCACCAACTTGGCTCAATATACTCATTAATCAAAGAAGGCAACCCTAAAAACAGTCGATTTATACAAGTTCAAGACTCCACTTCAACTGGTGTTAACATGCAATCTGTGTCCAGATACATTACCTGGATAATGGCATCTGATCACAGGATTTTTCCTAGTATACAAGTATTCTTAAGGGATTTTTTTCCATATCGAGTTGCATGTTAATATCAGGCAGAAATCTGGTCCAAGAAAAATCACCAAAAGCCTTCGCTTTGAAGCTTTTTTTTTAAAAAAAGTACAAATCCATGCTTACAGTCAAAGATTTCAGAGCAAATACACTGAGGATCAGTTTTTATGGCATGCAGCAATAGGAAAAGACAGAATGTCAGAGAAAGAGACAACTGATCAGCTGTCCAAGTGCAAATCATCTTTGCATTTTGTGTTATTTAGTTGGCTGTTGCCAACAGGTTTGTGCCGAAAATAAAGCTGTAATAGATTCTTAAAAATTGTTTAAGAGGGTTTCTAAAAGTGTTCCTGAGTATCATATTATGTATAAGCACATATCCTACAACGAGGATCGACATCATAGAAAACTCTTTCAAAAGGAATTCACTCTCAAGATTCTGCTCAAACAAGAATGAAGCTTGTTTGTAACATTTGACATTATGTGGGGATTCCAGAGGGCGAAAGCTGGGATGGGTGGAGCCCACAGCAGGTTAGACTGGAGATATTCATATTCAAAGCCAAACCTGCCAAAGCAAGCAGAAAAAAGACTGCAGGAACAGCTTTCCTAACACTGTGGCTTGGGCTGTTGGATGATGAGATCTTGAAAGAAATCTTGAAACCGCATTAGAGGGTAAATGCGTTGCTGCAGTTTGCCTGAGGCTATTGGTTATGGAGGCCAACTATGACAATCTTTTGCCCCTGATTTCCATCATCTTTTGATCCTCTTCTCCTGACCCCTCCCTCATCCTCGTCCTCTTCATCCTCCTCCTGTGCCTCCATGACTCCTCCCGAGGTGCTGTGCTCCTCCTCCTCCTCCAGGGACTCCAGGGGGTTTATCAGACCGTACAGGAAAGTGAAGAAACCGTTTAACCAATCAGAGCCACCCTCCTCCACTTCTTCTAACCAATCCAGAACCTCGGATTCACCCTGACCATCGCCCTCACTGGTCAGGCCTACGCAAACAAGAGGGAGGGAATGATGGAGGGATAGGTGGATGGAGGGGATGTTGGGGGGAGGGGCATGTAGAAGTGAGGGAGATGGAACAATGTTGGGAAAGGTAGTGGGGAGGGGAACCCATAAAAAAGCAGGAAGAAATAAAGGTAGGATCAAATGGATAAAAAAAGAGACGTAATGAAAGAACAGAGGACGAAAGAGAAGGAGGGAAAGAAACAAGAGGAGAAGGTAAGAGAAGTTTTAAGCATAGGTTAGGCAGTGAGGGAACTACTCAGGCTTTATCATAAGCTGCCGGAGTCGAGCTGTCTACACAAGATCACCAACAAAATCACTTTGTTCCAGCTTGAGCCATTATTATTATTTTCTCACAGTTCTTGTCTGTAAAATCATATAACTGGCGATGAGCTCTCTTGCACCGACTTTGTGTCACTGCTTATCATGTGGAGACAGCCTTAGCATCACAGACAAGAGCTAAAGGGATAGTTCATCCAAAAATGAAAATTCAGTCATTATCTACCTACCCCTGTGCCGACAGAAAGCCAGCATGGGGGATAAATAAATAATGACTGAATTTTTTTTGGGTGAACCATTCCTTTAAGACAGAAAAAGAGGGAAAGTGAATCTGTGCTTCCATTAAACCATGTTTGCATTAGAGGTTAGATTAGGTAAAAACAGTATAAAACAAAATTGCACCTTTGCCTTAATATGTTTATATGTTGTGTTCACCTCTAAATCCAACAAATATCAGTTGTGTTGTGTAAATCTATGTGGTAGAGCCAGCGTGTATTACCGCATCCCAGGGGTTATGGTACCTTACTTTGTCAAATTATTATGAAGACAATTGTTGGTGATATTCACGATATTCGAATATCAACATACGAATGAAAGATGCACAAAAATAACCATATAGAAGCATCAAGAAGTCAATGAAGAGAAAGAATGACTCACTATAAAGAGAGATGAGTAACTATCAATCCTACAGCAGGCCAAGCATGCAGTTAGAGATGGGACTATTCCAACCTACACACCACACATCTTTAATTAAAAAGACAAATGTCAGCATTTCAGTAATCATTATGTAATGGACAATGAACACGGGAGGGTGTCCCGCTGCACCATATGAATTATGGGTGGATGTAGCAACATGCAAGTAAATGCACATTAATTAAGGTGGAAGGTGGAGAAGCAGTCGTTTATCAAGAGACAGAAAGGCAGGGACATGTTTAACACCTGCAATCTGAAACATCATTCTGGAGGTAATTCAGTTTCAAAAAAGGTTACTGTTGTACTGAAAATGTTTCGGTGATAAATAATTTTAAAGGTTTATCAGTCATCAACGTGTGTTAAAAATTTTTTAAAAAAATGCTGAGCCAAAGAGAAACAGGCTCAAACAAACACAATAAGAATGTGAAAAAGAAGAGGGCCCAATGGGGAAATTAAGAAGGGATTACAATGAAGGACAAGAGAAGGACAGAGTATGTATGTATGGGAGCATGCATTTCAATGCCAGGAAGCAAAGTTCAACAATTAATTGAAGCTGCTTTGAGTCAGGTTACAGAGACATGGACAATGGACTGCAAGTGGGACAGAAAAGCTGAAGATGCACTGGACCAAAAGAAGCATCTTGGTGAAGAAAAACAGATGTGACAGTTCTGTCTGGGACTGTCTAGAGCTTTGGCAAAATAACTGCTAGTCCAGAGCAGAAGACTACCATGTGAAAGTATTTCAGAACACTGTTAAAAAGCTCAGATATCCTCTCTAGATTGTCAGACAGTACGAGTGTGGCATCGAAAGAAGCAGGCAAGGACAAACACTCCACCTCCACCTGATCCTCACTGGCAATCACGTAAAGCCATGTAAATGAAGATGAACTGAAACTTATGAATCTCGTGCCTGTCTGGCTTCAGAGCCAGAGAACGACAGCCGTTACTGGGCAGGAAATCGTAAATGATAGACAATCGAATCTAAGTTCTTGGCGATTATATTCACTTTCTCATGACAAGGTAAAAGTTTTCACTCTGCGGTTGGAATTCATCCATTTGCGTACAACTGTGGTATGTATGCCATTCATTAAGTTTGGGAGTTAACATAAATAAAAAACTGATCCTGTATAAAATCATGCAACATGCAGCATCACATAGAGAATAGGAGCCCTGAAGTCAACTGGGAGCTACAACATTTCTCATCCAGCTCCCAGCTATGTTGAATGATTTGAGCTTCACATACAGGAGGAATATTCCAAAAATTGCTACAACATAGACATGAGTGTCATAACAACACAGAAACTGAAAAGACAGATTGCACCTCAGGAAATCAACGGAGTGCCGAGAGAGGGCTTTTGCAATTTATCTCCCAGTCAGGTAACTGAACTCGTCAGTCGTCTTAAAGTTGCTAGGATTTAATTTTAGTTAGAAGGTGAATCAGGTCTAGCCTTTGTCCTGATAAACCTCATTAATTTCATCCTTTAATAACTGGTTGTTTCCACAAACCTCAGCCGTCCATTATAGCCCTGCCACAGAGCACTCACAACCCCAGTTTATGTTCATCACCTTCACTGACTGTTGTACATACAGTGTATGCTTATTCTGAATTTGACCTCAGCGACACGTTTCAAACTAATTGGGACAGGAGCAACAAAAGACTGGGAAAGCCGTTACATGCTCAGTAAAAACCTGTTAGGAACAGGGCACAGGTAAACAGGGTTATTGGTAACAGGTGACAGTATCGTGATTGGTTATAAAAGGGGCATCCTCGAAAGGCTCAGCTGTTCACAAGAAAGCACAGGGAGAGGGTTCGCCACTGTGAACACTTTGTAAAACTGTCATCCATAAGTTCATTTGCTAATGAATGCATTCTGTTTTTAAATTGAAGTTACACAGCTTTACTTAAAGTTCTTTAGAATCAGACCAGGGTTGTACCTTCTTAAGTTGGGACTTTCATGTTTTCACTACATAGCACAACTTTGCTCAATTCATCTCAACTCATTTTGTTTTGTAAGGGTTTTTTTCACCCACTGTGAATTGTACTTGATCTGCAGTGGAAAACCAAGTAAAGAGAAGTATCTGTTACCAAAATCAAGGCGAACAGAGGCGAGCTGCATCATGTAGTGGAAACGGTATGAGCTCTAGCTAGCATTGACTAATTTTTAAACTTCAATACTACTTTCTTTTGGGGACGGTCAAAAAGTGACACACGTTGTATTTTGAATGACAAACCAGTTAAGAAAACATTGGTGAGCTTTTCTGATCTTTTAATTGATGAGTGTCTCTATAATAACAGTTAGCTGTGCAATTGTCAGTCATGCAAAAGAAACCCAAATTGCCATTTTATGTAAGAAACACACACAAAAAACACACTTTAGCAGTGGAATGCAGAAATGTTCAAGCTGAGGGTAAATGAGCTCTGTCTGCATCATGACTGTGGGAAACCAAGTATCTTGTCACTCATGAACAAATCCATTGCCTGCATTTACTTTCTGCAAGACACAGACAGTAGCCAGTGATATTGGTTGCAAATTAGAGATAAATCAACTTGCCTAGCAGAACTTTAGCGTCCTCGACATCAAAATCACCATCGCCATCTGTGTCGTATGCCACCAGTTTACCTGTAGCAGCAACACACATGCAGACTTACTGTTTGTTCTCACAGGAACGACAAAGACAGACAGATACACAAACACATACACACATTTGATACATGCATAACTCCACAGAGGCTTAAAAAGGAATGCACCAAGCTTGCAGGAGAGAGGCCGCATGCCGCATGTCTCTGTCTCTCATCATAAACTATGTTTACTTGTGAGTATGAGAAAAGAAATCTTCATAAGAAAAACAAATGTATTTTTGCATTTGCGCTACGCTTACTTAACTGGTGAGGTTGACCAAGTTTACAAATCAGTTAAAAGCTTAGCAATTTCCTTTAAAAGTGACACAAATGACAAGACAGTGAGACAAGATGGGTCAAACAGGAAATGGCAACAGCTAGGGACTTCAACTAGAATAGTTATTACATAAAATAAATAGGACACTGAGGGATATTTGGCCACAGTTTGTGTCAGTGACATTAACAACTGGACCAGAGGACAAAGTGGACATGAGGTTAGACAGAAGCCCTGGATCTAAGCCAGCTGAAGAAAAGTTTGTCCAAAATCAATGCAGTATATTCTTCATGTTTTAGCTGAACAGGCAAGACAACCATCAGTTAAGGATGTCACAAGATTATAACACAATTTATGCTGTAATTGCTTTTACTTTACATATTGTCTTGTTTTGAACACAAAACTTAATAAGTATTCTATCTCAAAACAGTTCAACAGAAATATTTTGGTTTGGTTTGGTTTTTTCCCCCCACTCCAGATCATTTAAGCTTCACTGACACTGACTTAGTCATTTGAAAGTCTCCTTCCTGTCAAAACTGTTTTCTTGTTCCTGCTACAGCTGAATGTTTGAGCTTGACTGTGCAGAATGACGTATGTGCACAGTCTGACACTGTAAGG
Organism: Scatophagus argus; assembly: GCF_020382885.2. Classification (NCBI taxonomy): domain Eukaryota; kingdom Metazoa; phylum Chordata; class Actinopteri; family Scatophagidae; genus Scatophagus; species Scatophagus argus. The sequence continues at coordinate 21,473,957 of NC_058505.1, read as the reverse complement.
TTGTTGGTGCAATCATGGCTCAAAGTGTAAATTTTCTCGGCGTTTATTGAAAATGTGAACATGCTTGCAAAGCCTACAAGCATGAATTGTGACAATCCTGGTACAACATTCAGCATGCACACATGATGTGGAAATTAGACTTTTTGCTTTCAGTTAACTATTAGATGGGATTCTTCCAGCACAACTGAAAGGTCTGAAAACAATAAGGTCTGTGTGCAGCATATTTTATTGCCAAATCAGTTCATGGCAGCCTAACACATCTGGAAAATTTATTGCCTTTCTTTTCTTTTAATTCTTTTAGATTCAGGGCTCTGAGCAGAGTGTGTAAGGGAGTGAAGGAAAAGTCTTGAGAGCACAACAATAACAGAAGATAACAATCATTAATGTTAATACATGAGGTAACAGAAATATGGCTTGTGATTTATTTTTTACCTTGCAAGGCCTCAGACAGGTTAATTTGTAAGCCCTTAGCCTTGTCTGCATGCAAACACAAAACATACATATTGGGACTATAGCAAGATTAAGAAATAAATCAGAGCACATTTGTAATTCATACATTAATCGTAGATCACCACACAGACAAAGTTTATCAGTCATTAGCAATAAAGTGACAGAATTCTGCAATCAAAGACAGACATGCATCTAAAAGTACATCTCAGTTTAGGAGATAGATTAAGGGGTTATATTTTTTGGAGTCAAATAAGTTCTTAGTTCATATATGATACTTTAATGTATGCAATCACTTTTTAACAATTTTAACAACAGCAAAAACTGACAAAAGTAATGGTATACAAGCTGTGCCTTTTGTAAGCACACTGAACCAAGATCTGACTACAGAAGCAGGATGCTTAGCAGCACAACACTGATAATTTATTTAAATCAACCAATGCCTGTGAGGCACTTTTGCTTTCATCTCATTTGACTAACTCTTAACTGCAGTCGTTATGGTGGCTGTTTTGCATCCTATTTTCTTAGGTATTTGGTTAAATGTGAGCGCTGATCAGAAAATAGAACAAGAAGGATTAAAGTAATGTTGCTGATATGACGTGTTCTGATATGAATGGTAAACATCATGGTTAGACTGACTCTTACTTAGGGTTAGGGTTGACCTCAGAAGCACATGAAGGCAAAAGCCAAACTAGCTGTTACCATGCCTTTCAAGCAAGGTGCATGAGGTGGAAAGGACTCCAGAGAGGAAGACCACATCCAGCTATGTGTGCACATGTACTGCCCCGGATACTCACCGAGGACTCCCTGATAGTCGACCAGGTCGAAGTAAACCACCGCTACAGATGTCCACACGCCCAGCAGGGCCAGGACAATGAACCAAGTGAAGAAGCTGCTGCTGCTGCTGGACCCAGAGTCCGTCTTCTTCCCATTCTTATTGGCTGACTGACTTTTAGCACCATCTGCAACCAAAAGAGAGCGCGTGTTAGATTCACTTGTGGATATTTTCTTGAAGGAATTCCTTCTTATGTGCATATTAAGTTGCGCTATATGTTCAAAGAATGGCAAGAGAGGCGCGGCAAGTCTAGGAAAAAGAAGAGCACAAAACAACTGCAACCGCATACACATTTTGTTTGTGTGTTTGTGTGTGTGTGTGTGTGTATGTTTGTTTGTGTCTCAGACTATGAGAAGCTGCCAGGTTTTATTACCAACTTGACAGGAAGCCAATGTTACAGTTTTATCATACTTTAGTAAGGGACACAGTAATCAGAGACCGACATTTTTAATCTTCAGCTGTTGGATCTTAAGTCTACCTTTTCACAAAAGTAACTGCATTAAACATCCATAACCACAGCAACTAACGTGAGAGCGTGCACGGCAGCATGTGGGTGTCCAGGAAACAAAAAAAAAAAAAAGAGCTGCACCTACTGCCTTGCACTTCACTCTTTTTCACCTTTATTTCCATTGCCTCCAAAACTTGACAAAATAACCAACTGTGTCAGGTGGATAGACCTAATACAAACCACACAGGAACATTAAAATGAGATGTTGTGTTTTTATATTTGAATTTGGACAGATCACATGTCATCTACTGTATCTGCACTAATCCCTCAGAACTGGCTCTGGGGAAAGGAGCACAGGCGATGGAAACAGAAAAATAAATCACAAGAAGCTATTCCGGGGGTGTCAATGACATTCCACAATGCATGATGGGAGAAAATAGTGGCAGAGAGAATGAACAGGTGTTCCAAGTCCGCTACACGGTGCTAGGTCAAACTCAGACACACACTCAAAAGAGCATAGTTCAAAGTACTTCCATCCACTGTCTATTTTAATATACCTTGCTAATATCCAATGTGGACAAAATAGTGTTTATCATTAAGAATGCAATGATACCCTGGCTAGACACCCTCAATACAGAGATCAAAGTTTGCATAAACTGTTCAAGTTCATTCATACAACTCAAAATCCATCAGCTGGATCCATCGCCAACATTTTGAGCCTTCCCGTTTGTTACCTTACCCACAGTCGGCTGAGACCATCAGTACCAGCTGCGCTATACGAGTGTTTGGTGATCAGCCTAGCTTAGCACAAATATTGAAGAAGGAGAAATACGGTATGTTGCATTAATCCAGCTTTGCATTTATCTAAGAGGGGATGTGAATGTGTGTGGATGCAGAAGGAAAGTACAATAGACACTATTTGAAGTTAAACTACTTACATGACCTGGCTCACCTAAATGTTACCAAAATTAACAATCTCTTAAATCCACATATTTCCAACAAAATATGTGTCGTAGAATACTGTGTGGTCATAATTTAGGATGTGTTAATTCACTACTGACAGAACACTCAATGAGCTAACAAGACAGGAAACTAACAACCACTACAACTGATCTGAGACCTGCAACAACTCCTCACTCTATCCTCTGCCCTGCAACCAAACAACAAGGCCCACACAATGACCTCTACGCTCCTTTGTCCTTCTCAGCTCTTGAGTCAGTAGGCCTCGAGCTGAGACTTTCCTCACCTTGCATTTCCCCAGCTATCACTGTGGGGACCGCCGTGATGACAGCAGGGGTGGCGGACTCCACCAGGGTTGCTGGATCACCCATCCCTGCCAACCTGGCTTGCCGACTAGTTGAGTAGGAGTTTAACTGGCTGCAAAGGCAGCATACAGTCCCAGATAAGGGAGAAGGATTACTCTGCCTCCTGATCTCACCTCCTCTCTGCCACTCTATCCGTCCCTCCCCTCTTTCTCTATTGACTGGTTTTCTTTCTCTTGCTCATCTGTCAGTAATGCTTGCTCTCTGTCACTTTTTTTTGCTGAGCCTGATATGGCTCTGGAGGCCAAAGACAGCTATTTATAGTGCTATTAGACCAGCTGGCCCTGACACAGAGAGAGAAGAAAAGGCTAACCGGGCAGTGATAGCTTTGAAATTACTGGTCTCCTTTCCTCTGCCTGATCTGGAAGATTTTAAATAAATGTCAACATTGGTACCTTCTGTGTCACCAACCAAGATAACATAAAGCTTCTAATTTAATTTCAGGTTTCACCAAAATGACCTTTTCAACTGAACTTTGGCAGATACAAAACACACGCTTTCAGAAAATGAGGAAGAACAGACAATGAAAGAGGGCTAATAACACATCTGGGATCTGATCAGAACATGATTGAGGAATCCCAAAAAGAGAAGCATGGGATCGAAGTAGTTCGTGAAAACGGTGAAAAATATCACAATAGTGTGGTAGTTTTCTTAGTGGGGTCTGGGGAAATCCCAGGGATCCTCAGGGGGGGTTACATGTAGCAGAAGGTTTTGTTGTGATGGTTCAGAAGGGACTCTTCAAGTCTTCATCTTCAAGTCAGAACCCATTCTGAACCTCATTTACAGTTTTGGTTGTAACCAATCAGAAGAGAATGATGTCAATCTTTTTCTGTTAGCTTTTTTTAAGAAGCTACAGCTCATCTGTGATTTTAATTCTACTTTTTAAATAATAGGTTACAACAGTAACAACGACACCTTAAGGTGTTTGTATTCATCATTTCACAGTTGCTTTCTGGATATGTCCCCATTTTACTTGCAAAATTATGGGTAACCCTCAATAAGTATAAACAAGTAGTATCTGCATTGATATAACCAATTCCTACACGCACAGAAGGTCTGAAGGTTGTAGAACTTGTGCTTGAAGACATTTACGTCTTCACTGCTGTGGTCTGAGGTGTTCACAACTGTGTGTCTGTGTCTGTGAGTGTGTGTATGAGTGAGGGTTACTCACTCATACAAAACAAACATGAACACGAGCGTCAGCTTTCAAAGACAGTAACAATCACACCAACATCTCCCTGAGAAAAACCACCAAACAGAGAGCTATTTTCTTCTTCTGACATGCAGAGTCTTTTCTTTAACAGTGGCTTAAAGGACAAAGTCAGTGGATTTACCAGCAACCACATACACAGCCACAGGCATTAAGTCCTGGTCCCTATTCGACGTGGGTGTATTTGGGACGCGGGATCCATTAAAAAAAAAAGTGCACAAACATCAAACAGCGTGGAGCTGAATAAAACTACAGATTGTTGAAACTTGCAATACTATCTGTTGATCTCACTTGGATACACAAAAAACAGGGAGGAGCACAAAACAGTTGAGCTGACCAATAAAACTGTTTGCATAGCAGTCCTTTCTGATGATCATGTGCTACAGCACTGTTACAACTGGCCGGAAGATAAAACACAGTATTGACACTCTTACTGGGTACAGGTTCACACATTCAGGTCATTACTATTACAGTTAACAATACTTGTTGTTCAGGTTGTTGTTCACACACACAAGCTAACACAAAGAAAAGCCATCCAAGGCCTCCACAAACATGCAGTAGCAAACAAAGCATGCAAAAACATACGGCTTTGTTCTTCAGCACACTCCATTCTCACACGAGCACGGCAGCTATTTCACACACATGTACGCAGTCTTCTTCTCCAAACAAATGCAAAACTGTGTCTGCTCAGTCTCTTCTGTGAAGCTCAGTACACACTGTTCAGCCCGAGCAGCCCTTCTAAGTCTTATGTAAGGGCTGCTGCTGTGCACCGCCTTCAGACTTACTCCTCTTCCCTCTTGCTTTAAGGCATGTGCAAGCTCATGCACACATCTAAGCAGGTTTGTGTACCTCTGAAGACATTCCACTCACATTCTCTAACCTTTATCACCGCTGCCTGAATGTCAACCTCTGACCCTTAACCAATTTTAAAAGACCTGCTTTGGAGAAGTGAGGTCCAGCAGAAGTTTTTAAATTATGAAGAACTACCTACTTGCCTACCTTTAGGCTGAGATCACAGACTTAATGTTTTTAACAATATTGGAAAACACTGAAGACTGTGTGGCATCTGTTTCATTTGGTGTTGACATTAAAAGTGATTGCACCGCCTGCATCTCTGTTCCTCTCTTCTCTCCATTCCCATGTAGAGGCATTATCTGTAAGTTTGTTCTGTATGTTACATATTACCATGATTACCAAAAGTTAAATGCCATTAACGGAATAATTAATCACAACAAAATATTTCCCGATCATCATCAAAATGACAGACAGCGAGAAAGTCTAAAACAACCACTGCTTTCAGGGCCACGTTGATGGAATCCGTACATTAAAGATCTCCTCATATCAACATTTCTGACAAGAACAGCTCAGCAAAGTCAAATCCCAAAATATGTATATGAAAGACATCCACTCAGAAGCCAAATGCCTCCACTCCTTTAGCACAGCACTTGGCGCCAGGATCTGTGACAGTGCACAGTACATTCCAGTGATGGAGGCTGTGATTTAGGCACCACAAAAAGGGCAGGAAACAAATCCCACGCCTGGCTTTGTTGTGAGAAATCCCTCACAAAGTCACTAGTATTAACTAGAGCTGTGGTTTGTTGTGCTAATGTCAAGCTAATTAGATTATATCATTGGCTCATTACAAACATGCTGGTAAAACACAGCACAGCAGTTTCAGCTTTTTAAAAATTCAATCCTGATGATTTTTTTTTACATATATAATAAACATTGGTAGACTACTACTAGACTTCCATTTTATCATGTGCTGGTTCTTACACATGATTATGGCAAAAGATAGTATTGGTTTCCGAATTGCTGGCTGGTAAAATCACAGCCTATTTGGGGACATATCATACATAGCTCCAGTAAGTAGTTCAATGTTACGACAGAGCTCACTTTAGACTAGTAACCATAGCAACGGTGATGCTTTACATTAGGTTAGAAATTAAACTTGCTCATTCTGATGACAAAGTAAAAACACAATTAGCCTGAAGAACGAGAAGCAGCACTAAATTTCAGTATCTTTCAAACTATTCTGATCCTGAGGATTCAAACATCCTGTCTGAAGTTATAAAAAGTAACAAAACACTGGACTCCTACAACAACAGTCTACGTAAAATGGCTACAAATGATGATACATCTAAAGCTACTGTTTTCATATTTGAAAATACATGTTTGATTTGGGGTGTAAGGTTTGATTCGACAGCAGGCAGCATGATGCAGCACCAAGGTGGTCTGTCTACCACCGAGGCAGAAGAAAGTGATGAGGAAACATGGAGAAAATAGTAAATACAAAGCAGGAAGCATCCTGCACTTGAAACTATTATTCTCTCTGTTTGGAGTCTTTTTTTAACTGAAGTGATGTCTCATGTGACGGATTTGTTTCTGTTTGTGTGGATATTTTCACTAAAAGAAGAACATAATCAAATGTGTTGTAGCACAGCGTGGTTATTTTAAACCATTATGTAAATTAACAGCACAACAACTATTGTGATACTGCTGTTTATAAAACTAAATATGCCATGACAGACGATTGTGGCCATATGACCCAAACCTACCCAAGCCATAACTTAGTCCCTCACACAAATACACACTGCATTGCATTTTCATGCAAGTTTACATAGTAATGTTTCATGGTTAAAAAAAAGAAAACACTTAAAAGCAAATGCAAAGAACACAACACAGCATCACACATCAGACCCAGAGGAACAGACCGGGCTGTTACCCTTTCAGCTCTGTACACTTCCCAGCCCTCTGGTGAGGGATGCAGGAGGCCTGAAGGACTGAAATGACACATAAGGTAGAGAAGTAAAAAGAACACATGACAGAAAAAGGTAAACAGGTGAAAGAAAAGCCAAGACACAAGTGAAGTGGCAACATATGGACAGAGCTCATCTCCACATAACTCCACCCTCACGTATTCCGATCCATGATTCAATCATCCAGATGATCAGCACACCTCAGGATGTCAGACTGAATGCCTCTGATTAAACTCTCCTTTCAGGCTTGACTGTGAGAGCCAAAATCAATATTTGATAAGCCACTTTCAGTGTTTGATCATATGATGTAACTCAAATAACTATGGACAAAGTGCACGGGCTTTCTATTCCAGGTGTGAGTTAGCTAATCCACAACACCCCACTTTCATCTTCATATACACAAATGGTTACAGCTTCTCTTGAGGCAGTAAAAAGGCCCTGGACCACAGTTAAAAACAAATGAGTTGCAGCATTAGGTCAAGTTAAGGAACAACATTTGAAAATGTTCTCATAATAATACTTATTTACCATGCACTCATACTAATGCGTCACACAGTCCGGTCGGTTTCTTTCAAACGTGCGCTCTGTTATGAGCTACAGAGCTTCTGACCTAGTTGGCTGCAGATACAGTATGCAACTGTGAACCCTTGGAAATACAGCGCTGCATCTCAAAACATGCAATAGTAGCACGTATGGGGCACAGAGAGCAAAAAGACCATCCGCTGTTGGCAAAGGACACATGTATTCCTTCATATTTCACGTCCACTATGCGTGCTTCTTTGTAAATCACCATCCAAGCTGAACCACGCACACGTACGGAGACGCAACGGGACTGTGGTGGGCGGGGTTAAAAATAAGACACGAAAAACTGAACATTTTGTTCCCTGGGATTTCTAACGTTACCCTCAAACTCTGACGTGACACTATGAACTGCAGGTGAAGCTACAGTCACTGGAATATATTATGCAAAAAAAATCTATATATACTGCAGCTGCATTAGCTCTATGTGCCATCACTCCGAACTCTCCATTCATGCATGTGGAAATTAGCGTGTGTATCCAGTATCGTCAAAAAGAGACTAAAGGTTTATATAAACCAACTTCATAATTTTAAAGTGTTTATACTTGGTTATAGTAACTATAGTGTACCATATGGTTTTGCTATGGGAGTCCTGTGCAGCCAGTGGAGGACAGTGTGTGCTCCCAACTGCCCACTTGCCTCTTTTATTAATATAAACAAAAAGGGCCCACTCTCATCTGCCCACACCTACGTGTCAGTGTGGGGCTCATTTCTTTCAACACGTACATGTAGTTTGAAACTACGGGAATAAACAGTGGAAGCGCTGATCTCAGCGTATCGCCGCACGTTGGGTACGTGCCATGTAATTAAACACTGGGATGTAACACTGCACGATATTTGAATGAGACCGCGCGCGAGGCTCTCCACGATGGAGCTTACACAACAACAGACCTGTGAATATGAAATCCTCTACGGGCTACGGATACTAACGGAGCCCTCGGGAGCCACGTATAACCCCACCCACGGCTCCTCAAAATGACACGTGAGCATATGAGTGACTCTACAAAATCGGGGGCGGGGTGCCTTGAGCCCCGGGGTCCACACACACACACACACGCACTCGCACTGCTGGTACAGCTTGCTCTCTTTAACCAAAGAAGCTGACGTCGAACAGGCCTAAAATTTGTGGCTAAACGTTTGGGCCTCTAAGCAGAACTCTGGCAAACGCTATGTATACGCACGAGAGAAGGCTAAGGTTATCTCTCGCGTGAGAGCCGGTGTTCCGCTAGTAATCCCGAGAGTCGCAGTAGCCATGGTCAACCAGCCTGGGTAAAGGATAAACAGCTGGTGTATCCCTAAACGTGTTACTGCAACAATAGCGCTTTAACACTGCGGTGTTACAGGCAGCGATGAGTAAAACAAAACACAACAGCAACAACCTTTTGTCGTGTATTGCTAATAGAGAATTAACTTGGGCAGGACTAACATTAGCAATTCATGGCGACGTTGGAATTCCTGTGCGTAAAATGCTACCAGCAAGGCTTATATTAAGTGTTTACATGCTGTGTAAACCCAGCTTAAGTCCGGTTAAGCCAACTCACTTGTACAAAGCAACTAACACAATTTTTCTAAAGCTAAATTAAACTAGCTAACCAGGACAAGGGCCCTGAATGAAATAACAGCTCGACATCCGATTAACTTTGAATGGCCTGCCAGTGAAAGCTGATGGCTGCAAGGCATCATCCCCACCACAGCAAGCCATAACAGAACGAGAAAAGGAGAAGCTGCAACAAACCTTTTTTTACGTGCACTTTAGCGTTTTTCTTTGGAGCCATGGCGAATCTCTGGCAGCAGGGCTGGTGGACTTTTGTAAGAAAAGCAGAGGTACTGGAGCGACCGAAGGCTGCACTTCTTGCAGTAAAAAGAAAATCAAAATTTCTTCTCCTGCCTCATAAAACTCACAACCATAGAAATCCCGTCCACTTTAAAACTGACAGCCCTCTCAAGCAATCAGAGACTTGCTGCCAAAAAAGTAGGTGGGACGGGATAATTTTCAGACCAATGGGACTTGAGAGGCGTTGGGCTTATTCAACCGTGTGGATAGTCTTATCTTAGCCCCGCCTCCTCCGGTCCTCTGGAACGTGGCAAGATGGTAGATCCCATCTGTGGATCCCATGGTATCGCGGTGTTTCTGTGGTTTTTTTTCTTTCTTCACTCCATTTTCTTAAATCTCCAACACATCAACATAGAAACATGATGCAACAACAGCATACAGATTTCTAACCTTCTATATCAGTAGAAGATTTAATACAGTCAAAATAATTACAACCGCATTTTTGATAGGCTTTTAAATTTGATGTACAGTAGCTTACCTATCTATCTTTGTTAAAAGCCAGGGATTTGGACTTCGAGTTGCTATTTAAGTTTTAAATTTGTGGGGGGTGGGGTTAGGAATGTGTGAGTTGCTATTTAAGTATGACAAAATAGAGACCTGCAGCTTTTTGTTAGTAAATCTTAAATATATATATGATTTTTTTTATCAAACACAGTGTGGCTTTGCATATGAATATTCTCAGGTGTTACTAATAACAATAGCTGTACTGTATTTAAGGGCCTATGTACAACAACTCATATATTCAGCCATAATTACCTGTCAAAATATCCTCCATTCAGACAAAATTATTTCAAAATCTCCAAATGGTTTGGGATACTGTTTTAACAACAAAAAGGTTATTTTTATGGACATTTTACCATTTTCTGTAGTAGGCCTATGTTAGTGCATGTAATTTGCTGGGTGTTGTGTGTGTGTTCAACTAAGGATGGATCAAATGCAGAAGACAAATTCAGTGTGTGTATGTAAAAATATATATACTGTCAATAAAGCTGATTCTTCTTCTTCTTAGAGTTCAAGTTTGCTCATGTGAGGCGACAGTCATGTAGGTCTGCTTTAGTTGATCTCTGAAACTTCAGCACTTGTTAGCTGATTTCACAATTGATTCCAGTGATTAGAAACAGACAAAAACGTTGCCTGAACTTACTGCAAGCTAATACCCAAACTAACTACTTGTGATCTTGTTCACTACCTGTTTGCATACAGCCCACTGGTTCACATGAGCTAACACCAAGCTGTCTATTACACAACAATTGCGTTAATATATTTGGTTCAGTGACCTAACCTACAGAACATTTAGGTATCTTTCACTCAAACACACAATACAAACAATATGCAAAATGATCAGTTTATCAGCTGCTGTCTTCATTTGGCATTGGCCATAGACACCATTGTCATATGTCGTATGTGTTTCAAAGGCATTTATTTTAAATTGTATTGTAAATTTGTTTTAAAACAACAACTTCAGAACTAGTTGCAACACAATGCCCTCCTGCAGAGCACCAGCCATTTGGTTATCTCATAGGCATTTCTCACATTTGGTCAGCCCACAGACAACAAAGCCCTAGGGTGTGTGCACGTGGGAGGTTGTGTGCACGTGGGAGGGTGTGTGCTGTGAGGACGGTGGTTCTTGAGTGACTGAGGGAAGCTTTGAATTCACCTAATCACTGTGTAGAGTAGATCTGAGAAGTGATCTGCTCACCTGAAAGGAATTTGCATGATGGGTGTGTGTGTGTTTGTGTCCATTAATTCTGCTTCAGTATAATTAAAATGCATTGGGGATAAGAGGGAATACAATGCTGCAAAAACTCCCTCACACTGTCTTGCTAGACCGCTAGTTAAACTTTGGTCTAGAATTTTGCAAGTGTGCAAGACAACATGTATGAGTTTTTGATCTACTAGTCCCTTTCCTATGCACCTCATTTGTGAAGTACATGTGTATAAGTACATGTACAAGTATTTTTCTGCTCTGAGGATAAGTAATGCCAACATGCTTCCAATACATGATGTTGTTATCCCACAGTAAAAAAGAATGTTGGAAGGAGGTCTTGCCAAAGCAAACAAACAACACAAGTTTAGAGTAAAGAGTAAATTATCATTGACTTTTTAATTATTTTCTGGTGTAGCACTCTATTTTCATCATGGATTATTGTTCCGGACACGTTTGTGTTTGCAGCCTATGCTCCAGGGAGGGGACTATGCAGACAAATCAAGCTTTACAAGCGTCCTATGAACTGTGATGTGATAAAGAGAATACACAAACACTCCCACTGTTGTTAGCAGGCAAGCCATCTGTTGCATTGTGACCACTTGGGCCAGACGTGCTGATATGCAGCACACAGGCCTGTCCCCTCCTGTGCTCACTATCTGATCGGAGGTGGATAGGATTTGGGTGCAGGACATGAGGCTTGTATTAATATCAGTCCCAAGTGATCTGATCACTAGTGGACAGCTCCTAGGGCATGTCTGAACGCATGCAAGTCATATTGAGGACACAGTTGCGATCCGATCACTCAGACCACATTCAGAGGTGGTCTAGGTCATGCATGCATAACCCTACATTGTTTTAGCAGTACTCAAATATACCCCACGTGTCTTATCCTACATGTTTATTTGGATTTAGAGCAGAAAAGTGATGGACTTAAAGCTGTCCGCTTGTGATCGGGCCACTCAGGACTGATACCTGGACTGAATGAGTTCCCACTGTAAAATGGCTGGTGCTGTGGAAAAGAAAATTGTTGCTGGAAAAGTTGTCTGGAGTGTCAAGTCTTTGCTGTGATTACACTACAATTAAATGCCATCATTTGCAATGAGGGAACAGTTTTAGGGTCATAATTAGGTGGAATGGCCTCCCCTGTTTGGATCACAGTGGGATGTCAGTGGGCTACAGTGTGAGCCTATTGTTGTAGTTATTCAAGGACTACAGACCCGTGGCATTGACTTCCCACATTATGAGGACCCTGGAAAGACTTGCTCTGGAGCAGCTAAGCCCTGTGGTTAGGCCACTCCTGGACCCCCTTTGGTTTGCCTGCCAGCCCCGACCAGGAGTTGATGACGCCATCAGAATCAGAATCAGAATTCCTTTATTTATCCTCGAAGGGAAATTCCAAAGGGATATGATTCAGCATCTACTTGCTGAATCATATCTACGTCCACCTGGACAGGCTGGCAAGCCCATAGCTTCATTTTTATCTTTTTTTTTATCAAGCAGCCTTCCATCCAGACATAACAATGCAGTAAATCAAAGAGAAGGCAGCAATGAAGGGAAGCACTTCACATGATGTCGATCCAACAAGAGATGCATTCCTGCCTAGCAGTCGCAGTCACTGTGCCGCTAGGCAGCTATATGGATCCCACGGACTCCTCGAATTTGAATTTCTGTTGTGTATGGCATGTACTCCACCAGCTGTTGCTTCAGAGTTTTAGTCCAGTTTAGTTCAATCAAACAAAAACTAAATAACGAAAATAAATAACATCAAGTTAATATATTTTGTAAGAAAGGATTTCATTTGCCCACGTATATGCATGTTTGTAGGTTTGTGTGTGTGCTCTGGGTTTTGATCTGTGCTATTGTGACGGCAGCTTCAGGCCTTGGCTGAGTCATATCCCTCACCCTGTCCGGCAGCTCTCTGATGCCCTCTGCTGACAGAGCACACAAGACGTCCACTGTTTGATGATGGTGTGGATTTCTCTGACCCACTTTATCCATAAACAATAGCAGCAGTGAAGGGAAACCTTAATGCTTCAGTATACCAAGACATTTTGGGCAAAGCTATGCTTCCAACTTGACTGGCCCACACAGAGCCCTGACCTCAACCCCATCCAACACCTTTGGCATGAACCGGAACAGAGATTGCGAGCCAGGCCTTTTTGTCCATTATATTACATTACATTACACTTCATTTAACAGACACTTTTATCCAAAGCGACTTACAGAAAAACAAGTTTTAGTACAATAGAATTAGACTAAAGCGATAAGAGCTAAAACATAATTAAAATTGCTTAAGTAGAAGAGTAAGAGTGGAAAGCAGGAGAACATGAAATAGTGATGGGGTGTTAGAAGGTTAGGGTTGTTAGAAGAGAAGGTTTAGTTTCTGACCTCATTATTGCTCTGCTGCATGAATGGGCAAAATTTCCCGCACTTTCCACAAAATCTTTTGTAAAGATTTCCCAAATGAGTGGAAGCTGTTATAGCTGCAAAGCTGTCTGTGTATTTAGAAGGTGATGTCATTAAAGTCCCTGTTGCTGTAATGGTCAGGTGTCTATACATGCTTTTGTCTATATAGTGTACCACCTGTCTTTTCAACTTTAATGAATTCAGCTCCTGATGTAGATATTTAAGACAGCATGGTAACAGAGATGAAAACTAAAATATCGAAAAATATACTTGCAAATGTCCATTAAAGAAAGAACAAGACAATGACATGTTCGTGTAGGCTAAGCCTTTGTTCTGATAGTGGTTTAAAGGAAAATGCTAGTGAATGTCAGATCTATTAAGAGAACAGTTAGTTTAACAAGGTCCTCATAGATCTAATTAAATAGCAAAAGTATCATTATGTTACTCAAGAATCTTTAGGGGACAAAAAGGATGAATTCAATGCATTTTCTGCTGTGCTCTGAATGCCTGGCAGGTGGCGTTAAAGTGCAAATGTAAAGCTTAAATGTTCTGCCTGCTGGGAGGATCTGCTGAACTAGTTTTGTGTTTTGTATAAAGAAAAATAACACTTAGAAATCTCCCTGTGATTTAAGGCAAAATGGCACTGCGAAATTCAGCAAATCACTAAACCCATACAGAATACTATAAAGAACATTTTTCTTGTTTTTCTCATGTAAAATGCACAAAAGGCTTCCTGCTTGCTTTTACGTTTGTCTAATTTCAAGGATTCAAGGAGCTTTATTGTCATTTCACACACGTAGAACATGAGTGGAACGAAATTAGTTTCCCCGGTCCCGGTATCAGCCCAATTACCTAACAAAATAAATATAAATATAAGCAACGCTATATAATATAAAAAAAGCAGTAGAAGATATAAACATCAGTATAAACAGTATAAACAGTAGTGCAAATGACTGACAGAGTAGTGCAAATGACAGTAGTGCAATGGGATGAGTAATAATAATTTGAAAGTCAGTGCTCAAGGAATAATGTGTATGTTGTGTATCCTACAGAGATTATTCATTTTATTTATGTGAAACCTTTATTTATTTATTTATTTTTCAAGTCCAAAAGCACCTCTTGCTAAACTCACGCCATGCCATCCTGATGATAATCAGCTCTGTGAATGATTATTTTAACTTCAAAAATCCACCTGAGCTGCATTACAGGGATCTGCTATCAGTCTTACATGTATGATGAACAACACTGTAAATGTATTGCTCTGTAGCAATCATTCCTATAGAAATTCAAAAAAAGAATGTGTCTTTAAGAGGAACAGTGTGGAAAGTGCACAGGAAACTGTAACTCGTACATTTCATCAAGTACATTTACATCACACCAGCAGACAAGGAAATGAGAAATAAAATCTCCTCCAGTCTAAAAGCACTGCTCGAACGAAAGCTCTTGTATCAATGCAAAAGTGAAACTCAAGGTTTTACATGTGAAATGTAAACAAAAACACTGGAGTTATGTGTGGATTCATCATATCGGGAATGTTACGTTATTGTTATGTTTTCATATGTGACATCTTCCATTTCCCATGTGAAATGTCTGAAAAGCATGTGCTTACTTCATTTAATTTATATGGAAGAATCAAAAGTCACATCTATGTGAATATTATTATGTATCTATTTTTACATGTGAAAGGATGTTCCACAGGAGAGCTGACTTCCTCACCAAACCTGCTGTGATGCAGTGCAGCAGCCAGGCAAAGCTGGTAAGATTTCCGAATAATGGCCTGTAAATAATAACTAATTGTTGTTAAGATACTGCACAGGTTAGCCAGACATGTGAAGGACCACAGTGAAATGTTTAAAAGAAAAAAGAATAATGTGTTTTTAGCCCTTTCGAACTCTGTCTAAGGACAGTTTGGGTGTGCACTTTGTCATTATGGTGATTGAACACAGACAAGTTGCATTTGACGTAGTTCATAGAGTTCTATGAGTATGGTAAGTGGTGTAATTTCAACCCTACTGTTGTTTTAAAGAAAAGTTGCAGTTTGGAGAGATGATGAAAGATGTATTTCTGACAGAACACAAGATTTGCCAAGTAATCAACAATACACAGGTTGTCTGTGTAGATTCTCAGTCATCCGGGTCATCTTTCATAGAAGAGCTTACGGTGGGACAACTGGACTTCAGTTTAAAAGGGAAGACGTTTCACCTCTCATCCAAAAGGCTTCTGCAGTTCTGATTAACTGTTCGGAAGTCCCAGGTGTTTAACCTAGACCACAGACCCACCAAGCCAACATGTAAAAGGGTGGAATGGGTCTCCTGTGTCCAGGTGTGAAAGACTCACCCACCCCCCCACAGCCATAGTGTCTGGGTCATCAACCCACCCTTTCATCATGTGACTTGTAAGGGCCACGTGGTTCCTAGGGGGGAATGAGGTGTGAGTCTCCTGGGAAGGGATCTCAAGGCTGCACTGTAGGTGGCCAATGGGTCGTGGCACAGACCACTGCGTCTTTGGGTGAGTCATTCACACCTGGATACATGAGACTCTAACGAATGGTTTCTTAGTCCATGTGCAATCCATCTACATCATACAGACAAAAGTATTGGGACATTTCACCATTACATCAAAAGGGGCTTTAGTGACTTTGCATTGTAAGTGCATGGACACATGGTGTGTCGTTAGTCCCCCCCCTTGTGGCTGTGGCTGGATGACACTGGTGCTGGATGAACGAGCCTGGCTCATGATCTCCATTCTGGTGCATCCCACGGGTGTTCGATGAGGTTGAGGTCGAGGTTCTGTGTGAGCCAGCTGGGTTCTTCTGCACTGGACTCATCCAGCCATGTCTTTGTGGACCTTGTGTACTGGGGTGCAGTCAGACCATACCCAGGCTTTTGCTGCAATTGTCTAAAATGTGTTGGTGATAAGATTTCCCTTCACTGGAAGTAAGGGGTTGAGCCCAACCCCTGAAAAACAGCCCACATACCACACCTGAATCCAATAATAAAGATTATATAGTGTATAATTTATTATAGCAGTGCTGTTATTTCTTCAGTCATCGCATTGGTAATAACACATCCTTGTGATGTAGTTGCACCACGGCTGGCATTCTTATTGCTCAACCTTCATATTGTACACTGAGTACAATCTTCAAATCTGTTCATGTTTGGAAATAGAGCTTCATTTTCTGTTGCCCCATTTATAGCAGGGTTTAGACAGAGCAGAAAGGGAGGATCAGGACAACCCACTTTCTTTCAAAACATGTGTAACTTCTAATAGCATTCTGTGTGGAGAAGCAGCAGAGATAAATTTGTGTATTTGTCTACATACTGCATGTGAACTATGGTTATACTTGCGCTGTGGCTCGATCCCAGGCATTTGCACACGATATTGTTTACTAGATTGAGTGAGACTGATAGGCATGTTTACTGACCTACTAACACTGATCAAAGGTCTGTGCTGTGACAGTGCACAAAGGGCAAAACAGAGAGAGAGGAGGAGGACAGGAAGACAGAAGTTTACAAAAGTAAACCATACAAATTTATAACTGTATGCAGCTAAAATGTGCTCTGCCAGTGTTACATTAGTATCTATTGCACTACTTGATTATCATTATTGATGCATAAACATTTTATTGCTGCAGTCAAGGCAATTCTGTTATTTTAGATTTACTGTATAACAAAACTTTACATTTTGTACGTATGGACTTATGTGCAGTGTGTTGGTAAATGTACCTTCTGAATGATGTCCCTCATAGCAACAAACAAAGAGAATTATCATCCAACTATGCAGTAGCTTTTCATGTCAAATACATTATGAATAAGAATTGCATGTGGAGCTGTTTGCTTTTTCTGTTTTGGATCAACAGGTCAGATTGACTGTATGTAAAAGACTTGCATACAGAGAAGGTACAATGCTTCAATCAGCTGATGTGAACATGTTAGACCAGCAGAAATATGATATATAGTTACACACTCCAATGAAGGGAAATCTTAAAGCTTCAGCATACCAAGACATTTTTGACAATGCTATACCTCCAAACCTTGCAACAACAGACCCCTCTCCATCCCAGCACACCAAACAAAGAGATTGAAGTCATTGAAGTCCCTGTTGGTATGATGGCCAGGTAGGAAAAAGACCAGTTTGTTGGTGAAAGACACAGTCTTATGCTGCTGCTTCCCCTGTGCTGTTAAGCTCAGTATGGTCAGTGTACCAGGTGATTCACTTGATACGCACATGAAAATGAATCAGACATGTTTTATTAACACGTTAAGTCTTTCATTTCATTTACCCTTTAATGTGTCTACTAATAAGCAGAGCTACAAGAATATAGGTGCATCTTTGTGAACTCTGTAGATAGAAAGGGCTCAAGTACTGAAAACACAGTTCTTAGTTTCAGCTGATTATATAATACACTTATTTTCCACTTCTGCCCTTAAATCATACACATTGGACCCCTGTATTAATAAGACATTTCCAGTTAAAAAATATTTTCAATCATCATATTGTATAAGTGACATTAGTAAACAGTTAAAAATGTGTTACCACATAAGAACTCTGTGCTTTTCCTTCATGTAATGTTAAAGTCAATGTAATTCTTATGTGGTCAGCTTGACCCAAGCAACAGACATTCACTGAAATTCATAAATAATCTGATAATAAGACCTCTTTCTAAATTTTACAGCAACTAAAAAAAATAGTTGAAAACTCTGTACAGCAGATTCATATTTTCTAATACCTGGGTGTATTGGTCTAAACATGGTCAAAGATGCCTTGTTCTAAATGATCAACCATGAACAAACAAAACACTTTATGGATTGGTCTGGCTGGCTGAAAACGTGGAGTGATCATTTCGAGGGGAAGGGTTCCTGCTCATCCCCAGTGTTTGCTGTCCATGGTGACATGAGATCAAACCGTTGAAGCAACAGTTTGACTTCCAGGTATCTTAACAAAACATCAAACTGTAACAGTGAATTTTGAGTTCACAGGTTCACAGATGGTCGTTTCAAGCATGGCACACCTCCTAGCTGGCAGGCCTGACGCTGTCCTCAGTCCTGAACACAACTGAGACCACTCCTTTGGTTGGAGGTTGGTGTCCTGCAGCTGCTACACAAATCAGCTCCTGGTAATTCATCGCTGAGGTCCTCTGGAGAATTGTCTGTTAATTAGGCCCATTAATGTCTAACAATACAACAATTACAGTAGAGTGCCCTGAAAATAAAACAGTGTTAACATGACATTCTTAGAGCAACATCCTTCAACATTCCTGTAAAGTGGAGGTGATACAGTAAACTGTCACCAGAATAAAATGTTGGTACTGTACATTTCTGCACACCACAGACATGTCAAATTTGTATGTTTCAGAACTATCATATTAACATTTCTAGAATCCATACCATCTCATGTTCAGATATATGAGCTCACTCAGATACACCCCACCCCCCATCGGAGGAGGAGGTGGAGAGGAGGCAACCACATACACACACACCGACATTTTGCAGCCATCTTTGTGGCAACAAACTGGGTATTTTTAAACACTGAAAGTTTCAGCATAGCTGTGGTTTACAGAAGTGTACAATACCAACATTTAGTCTGGCAAATGTGTTGGGGAAATACATTCATTTACTTTCCTTAGTAAGGTAAGATGAGGAGACTGACACCACTTCCACATTGGTGTTTATGGAGCTGCAATCAGGATGTAGTTAGCCTAGTTTAGTATAAAAACTGGAGGGAAACAAGAGTCTGGTAAAAGAAAAAGTAAAAAAAGTAAAAAAAACCCCAAAAAAACAAGACTCCATGAACACCTCTAAAGCTTTTCTATTTACACAATATATCTTGTTTGTTTAAAGCACACATTAACAGAAATGTAAAATTAAAAAAATGTCTTTATAGGGGAGATTACAAGGTGGAACAATCTTTTTTATTTCTTTTTTATTTACAGAGCCAAGACAACTGCTTCCATCTATTTCTGTCTCTATACTAAGGTAGGGTAACTACATCCTGACTCAGGCACCACGACATGAGACTGACATTGACCTCTTCATGTCACTCTTGGAAAGAGTGAACACAGCTCCACTGTATAAAGGATCTCATAAATGGCCACCAGAAAGTTTTAGGTTGTTTAGGTCTGAAGTAAATGTATGATCCATGAGGTCACAATTCCAAATATCATCCCGTTGAGATATGTTTGGTCTCCACTTCCTCTGAGATCAAGGAGTCCTCAGGTATAGTGGTGATGTCACCTGTTGGGTGGTTGGCAATCTGCTGCAGGAGATCCTCTGACTGGAGCAACTGATTGGTCCAGTCCTGACATGCCTCTTCTATCCCAGGCCCCTCCCCTCCATATTCTGGAGGCAAGACAGGCGGTGAAAAGAAGTCACTTAAGCTGTCATGGAAATCAGCACCGTGCATATGGATCTAGAGTTCAGAAAGAAGGAACCTGATTTAGTAGTATGTTCAAAGGAATGTCTACTCTCTTGTATGTAAAGTACAGTCCAACACCAGAGAAGGTATCTTTGCATTGCAGTGTAATCAGTGTGTGACAAACAGGCTGCTGACCCTCTGTCTGATCTTATCCGTCAGGAAGGGACGAATCATGGCGAAGACTGGCCGGAAAAACATTGGCTCATTGACCAGATGGATTCCTCTAACTTTCAATGGAAAAGAGTCCTGAACACACACACACAGACACACACAAACACACAAATTAACTGAGCAAGCTGCCTAGTTGGTCAGCCCATTAGTCCTACAAGAGACATTAAATAATTTGAGCTTGTTCATGGCAAAACCAAAGACTTTACCCCACATTTAATAATACTAACAATACTACTACTATGCAATATTAACCCCTTTAAGGAGCAACACTAATCCTGTAAAGCAGGGCAGGTAAAAAGCAAAAGCAGCATGTGCATACATTCAGTATGCCTTCAGTACCTTGTGTAGCATAGCACATATATCTCCTTCCAACCTGTTGCAAATCTAAAACAAGTGCAAGGCAATCTATGGAGCACAGGAGCATAGGCAAATGTTACAATATAACTGGTCCGCCTGTGTTTGAAGGGTGATAAAATCAATGCCCATGTTCAAAATGTTCTTTGAAAATAACCAGTATTCAGAAGCGTCTATTGAGAAGAACAGGGCTGCCAAAAAAAGGCCAAATCTGAAAGGGGCAAAATATTACAGTATTAATCAATAAACTCTCTCTTCTTTAACTCTGTTCTTCAGTTTCCTTTGAGATTTTATCTTAAAACAATTTTCAGTACTTCTTTAGACATATTTTGTATCAGCCTCTTTTGTTCTTCTGTTAGAGAAGGTTGGAGTCTCTTTGCTCTGCACTGAAGATTGTCTCTACGTCACAGCCAGAAAAATGGCCACAGAACGATAGAAAACCAATGCAGCCATACAGACTGTTAGTCAATTTTCAGGAAAAATAACTCTTAAATTGAAATATTTCCTCAAAATTTTGCATCAATTAGAAATGACATCTGGTAGACAGATCCTTCCCAAGCAATGAGTGGTCAGGACAAAACAACAACCACTTCCAAACAGAAAAGAGCCAGAATCTACTCAGATAGAGAGATGAAGTAAAGCAAAACTGCAAATCAGCCTGATTAACTTGCTACCTTTCTGGTAATGTGTACAACATTTAGTCAGAGCAAAGGTGTTGCACAACAATTGCAGATTTAACACATTACAATAGTTGAGTCACTGTGCAACAACAGGAAAGAGCCTGGCTTTAAAGACGTGTTGCTTTAGTTTCTGCATATAGCTGGTCTTACATGACTGGAATGTTGCTGCAATGACAAGTTTCCAGGTATAACTTGCTGTCACTCTGTGCTTGTCTGATGGTTGCCTCCCTTTTTTTGCTAGAATCTGTTGTTAAGTTTAGGGTGTCATCTGCATAGCTGTGAAAATGTGGGGATGAAGAGCCCATGAAGCATAGTAAATACGAATAGTTACGTGTCAAGCTTTATAGAACATAGAAGTAGCAGTATTTCCAGTAAATCCAACAAGATCAGAAGGACGATCGTAGGCCTACCGTCAGCACAGAGGAAATCTTTCTTGCAAGAGAAGGCGTAATCTGTAGGGCATGGCTTAAACTCCACCCCTGTAGGTCAAATATGGCCTTCAGACCCCGCCTCTGCGTCTCTGTTTCCTTGGAGATCAATTCGGACGTCATCAGACTGACCCTGAACACCTGGAAGGCTGACCAGTCTTTTGGGTTCCACTGCCCTGCAGACAAACGGTCACATGCTGCTGTACTGTCATAGACAACAAACATTCTTTTAAATAAATATTTATTTAGTATCAACAGGAAAAATCTAATGCTGAACTACAAGTGAAGACTCATGCTGTGGATGTCTAGAGGTTTCTGTTTACCCCTTGCAGCATCTATAATAATAATATTCAGCCTTAAAGTTGTGTTATGGGTCAGTTGTCAATCATCACCTTTCATCCCAATTATAGCATGAAATACCTTACCTTAAATTAAATTGCTATGTGAAAGCGAAAAATAAACTCAACACAACCATCTCAGAACTTTGTCTCTATTGTCCCTGTAATTATTAACAAATTACAGTCTTTTGAGGACAAATAACCTGTGTTAGATTATGTGAGTAAGTATGAATTTAAAGTTAAGTTACATACAAATTCCTAAAGTTATTATCCCTAAATGTTTTATGAAATCAAACATTATTTTTGATACTATTTCAGGTGTGCATTTTTTACTAATAGAAATTGAATGGATTTGCAGCCAATAAAGTTTTCTCTGGAGCCCAGCATTCCCGCTCTGGATTCAGAATGCCTTTTTAAGTACGATGGAATCACAGGAAATGATGCATGTAATCCGTAGCCTTAATTATTTGCTCTCAAACCAGAAACCTTTTTTAATTACAGTTTTAAGCCAGACTTGAAAAACTGGGAACCCATCCTTTAAACCACAGTTGCTGTTGCAATGATAACTACGGATCTTGCCTAAACAACCATGACTGCAATCTTAAGAACTGTAACTTCAAGTGATTGTGTCTGGTCTTGTGGTACAGCAGTATTTTTTAAGCAATTAGCCATTGCTTAAAAAAATACCATTGTTTACCATTGATCTATGTCATTTATATACTCTGTTATTTTTTTATAGTACTCAGTCATTTTTATATTACTCTGTTATTTTATATTTTGAGTGATTACTTGACACTTTCGTTTGCCTCTTTGTACTGCAACCCTGGCACAACAATTTCCTGCGGGATCAATAAAGTTCTTATCTTATCTTATCTTATCTTATCGTTATGTTAATATCTAATGTCGTAAAATGCAGACAAAATTCTAACATTCATTCACTGTATAGCACAATAGTAACAGTAACAATAACTTGCCTAACCCTAACATTAAACCAAGTCTTCACCCTGAAATTGAATTATTTACCCACTGGGACTTGCATTTTGTCCCCATAAGTTAGGTGAGTCTCCGCATGTGACTATGTAAGCAGGTTTTTGTCCCCACAAGGTAAAAAACACACACACGCACACCTATACTGACCAATCCGGTAGATGAGCACCCTGCTGCCAGTGTGGTCCCGCTCTGGGAGGACAGCATGGTACGCATTGTTGAGGAGGCCGAGCACAGAGGAAGGAGACAGGCAAGAGCTGATCTCAGGACTCTCCCTTCGCCACCGCTGGTAGTTCAGCAAGAGCTAGACAGGACACAGGAATCTATAGTATTCTGCTGTATCAATCATCACCTGACTGCAATTAAAACACTGCACTGAATCACAAGTGTATAGTAAAGAAGATATCCATCCATCCATCCATTTTCTATACCGCTTATCCGCCAGGGTCGCGGGGTAAAGAAGATATGCGCTATGACATTCCAGGAGTTTACACTGATCCACTGGTTTTCGAACTTTTAATCTACTCTGTTATCTGTGCCATTTGCTGCTGGAGATGGATGAGGAGGAAATAAAAAATACAAGCCCAGCCTGTCGCTTTGAAATACAAGTATGGTTAGTTTGTGTGTGTATCACTGTTTCAAGTCACTAGTACAGACTGCTGAGCTTAGACCCAGCTGGCTGAGCTCCAGCTGCTTGCCAATGAAAATAAGCACCCGAGCCTTCATGTTCGGGTCAGTTTAGATTTCTTGTAAAAGCGGTGTGCACCTGTACTGCTTCAACATGTTCAAATGAAGGACTACAGCAATTTTACAATAAGTCTTAAAGACTATTATAGTAATAATACAGCAACAATAATGTATGACTGAGTCTCTGTAAGCTCAGTATTGTTCAAAGTAGACACTGTATGGCCAACAAAAGTTGAACTAGAAACACTCTTCTGGAATTTAGGAGGGAATCTGTTCTTCACAGTTTAAGCACACAGGATTTGTGAAAGGCAACTCAATCAGTTGCTGTCCAACCAGGACAAAGGTACTGGAGCAAAAGCCTATTTTTCTGCTCACAAACACAGCCCACTTGTTTTTGGTTTCAGTCAGTTCGGGTGAAAGCAGATGAGTGAAAAGAGGCAGCAAATAAACAAAAATATCTAGAATATATACGCATTAGTCCAGTTTGTCTCTCAATCCTCTCAATCAGTCAACACCATACGTAAAGCCAGAAATAAATGTACCAGGAAACAACAGCAGAAAATAAAATATTTAATGTTTCAGTTTCCTGCATCGTGGCCTTCCTTTTCCACAGCAGACAATTTGAATGCACATAGAAGCAACAGAAAAGGCATTACCAATGACACTAATTGTGATCTGTTCACTGTAGCAGTGCTACAGTAAGTATATCAGTTATAAGCCTGTCTTTGTTATACCATATAAATTTAAATCACATGTGGACCTAATTTGCTCTGAAATGTCTTCGAAGTCAAATATTGCTTTATAAACCGCCTTAGATGTTATTGAAGGATGCGATTAATGGTATATAATATTTTTTTGGGGGGAAAACAGTTGTGTATTCTTACTTTTAGACTAGTGGACTAGTCAAGGTTTAGACTTGCTGTTAAAATGTCGTTGGGAACATCCCTGATCTCAGCTTGTCAATACACAGCCCTAATTAGAACCCACATTACACCATTGTCTGCTTAAGCAAGAGATAAGGACACATCCACAGTCCACCACAGGTCTGCTGGGGACAGTGTTGTCCTGAAAAGACTGGCCTTGACCCATTGGTGGGATAACTGATATTGTTGTTGCTGTATATTCGTAATAAAATTTGGTGACATCTATCCCTCTTAAACATTCAAGTCTTATCAGCTCGAGTGAAGTGCAAACACCTGTGGGGGTGTGTAGGGTTTGGACTTTGTTGAATAATGACTGGGTAAATATGATCATGCTATGGTACAGCCTTAGTTTTCCAGCCTCATCAGGCCTTATGTGCAACATTCAAGATTCTTAACAGTATAAAACCGTTTAAATTATCGGATTATTAATATGCATGAATGTTGATGTATCCCATCAACATTCAGCATTTCATGTACTCAATCCATCAGAAATGTATAAGTTACTTATAACATCTCCTCACCACCGGCACGCAGCAATCCTTAAGAAAGCGAAAGAAAAAAACGATTTCTGTCTAAAACGCCCTCCGTGAACTTTCACAGAGTCAGACTTGCTTTGACTTGCCCAAACTGACTCGAAACTCAGAAGTTGTCCTGCAATCTCGGTGTGTCAGAGAGTTTTGTTGTTGTTTTTTTTCTTCTCTGGTGGTCGGGTGCGATACCTTCAGAGAGAGCTCCACGTCGAAGTCTCTGGCCCGCAGAAACTTGATGAGAAAAGCGTCGGAGAAGGTCCTGACAGCGGACAGCTCTTTGGCCTGCAGGGCTCCGCGCCTCAGGCTGCTGACGTACGGCACGAGCTGCTCACAGTCGGCCGGGAGTTCGTTGAGCTGAGGCCCGTTCATGTCGCCGCGAGGTCCGACTGCATTTCACTGACAGTGGACAAGTGGACGGAAAAGACACAGGGAGAGAGAGAGAGAGAGAGAGGGAGGGAGAGAGAGAGGGAGAGAGAGAGAGAGAGAGAGAGAGAGGGAGGGAGAGAGAGAGGGAGAGAGAGAGAGAGGGAGGGAAAGAGAGAGGGAGAGAGAGAGAGGGAGAGAGGAGAGCGAGGGAGAGAGGGAGAAAGAGAGAGAGCGAGGGAGAGAGAGAGGGAGAGAGAGAGGGAGAGAGGGAGAGAGAGAGGGAGAGTGAGAGAGAGAGAGCGAGGGAGAGAGAGGGAGAGAGAGAGAGAGAGCGAGGGAGGGAAAGAGAGAGGGAGAGAGAGGGAGGGAGAGAGAGAGAGCGAGGGAGGGAAAGAGAGAGGGAGAGAGAGGGAGGGAGAGAGAGAGGAGAGCGAGGGAGAGAGGGAGAGAGAGAGAGAGAGAGGGAGAGAGAGAGGGAGAGTGAGAGAGAGAGAGCGAGGGAGAGAGAGGGAGAGAGAGAGAGCGAGGGAGGGAGTGAGGGGGAGAGAGAGTGAGGGAGAGAGAGAGAGAGTGAGTGAGGGGGAGAGAGAGTGAGGGGGAGGGAGAGAGAGAGAGAGAGTCAGGGGGAGAGAGGGAGAGGAAGAGAGAGGGAGGGAGAGATAGGGAGAGAGGGAGAGGGAACAAAGAGCATAGTTGGAGCAGTCGCAAAAGTTTCAGACCCTGAGGCAATGCGCGTGAAGGCTGAGGACTAATCGGTATCACTGATTATTTTTCTAGTATTTACTTCCTTAAACCAACTAATACGTAATATTCAAACAGTCGTTTCGGGAGAATGAACAACTCCGTCTGAAGTCATATCCACGAACATGCGCCACATCTTCCCCTGTTGGTCACCGGCACGTACTGCAAACACAAGGCGTCGGCCTCTGCAGACGCGTTCACTCGTGCTCAGCCTTTTATTGACACTTAAAAGAAAAAGTCAAGTGGTTTCACAGTGCATTCAGACAGCATCAGTTTGTCTGTTTTGTGTTATTTGACCGCACTTTTCATCATGTTACATTCAATGATTTATGCCATTCAATGCCCAACATGCCCGCATGAGAAAGCCACCAGGGGAATTTCACAAATGAGCCAACATTATATTGAGTAGTTAAATCATCTCAGCTGCAACAGTCAAGTGATAAACATATTTAAAACATCATTATCTATGATCCAATAAAAAAACACTATTCTGAAATCTGTTATTCTTCATAAGGAGTGCTTTTACTTTGGCAAGTATATCTCAGCACTAGTAATTATGTGCTTTTTATATTTATTACTATTTAACTGGGGCAGCACGGTGGTGCAGTGGTTAGCACTGTCGCCTCGTAGCAAGAGGGTTCCAGGTTTGAGTCCAGATCTGAGTCCTTCTGTGAGGACTTTGCATGTTCTCCCTGTGCCTGCGTGGGTTGTTCTCCGGGTTCTCCGGCTTCCTGTCACAGTGCCACAAACATGCACATGAGGTTAATTGGCAGCATTGCCCCGCAGTGTGAGTGTGATTGTATGTCATTGTGTGTTGGTCCAGTGACTGACTGGCAACCAGTTCAGGCTGTACTCCACCTCTGGCCCATTGTCAGCTGAGATAGGCTCCAGCCCCCCCACCCCCACCCACGACCTTGGTGGATGAAGCAGTATAAAAAAAATGGAAGGATATATATGAAGTATCTCAAACACCTTGACATCATACCTCTTCATAGATGCTTTCTTCATTACTCATTAGCTCCACTGGTTGCAGTTACATTCTTTTAGGTTTACTTCCATCAGCACATTTTTCTAATTAGAGATTGCAGCTCCTACAACAATCCTGATTAAGTGTAAGTACAAAAGTGCTATCAGCAATACTTCAAGCACCAAAGTTAAAATGTCATGCCTGTTTGAAGGAGAATTTTCTTTTTGTTAGAACTCTGTAATGGGAGCACTTTTCAAGTTTCAGTAGCAAAAAACAAACAAACAATGATTTAATTACAAATTTATCACATTATTTTCTTAATGTGTATGTTAACCAGAATGTAGCTGTGGCTTTGTTGATGTATTACAATGGAAATACTCAAGTGAAATTTGTGCTTGAGTAAATGTACTGTAACATGATGGATTGGAATATGGCAACCAAGAAGATACATAACAGGAAATGACCTTTACTGCCTTCAACATACTTGAATAGTAACACAACTAGACCTGCAGTAAACGTAGATAAGAGTCATTAACACTTTACTTGTGGTTCAAAAAAAAGTCTTTTTCAACAAAAGTAACTGTACCCTGCTTGAAATTTAGAATTAATGCAAAGAACGACACTAACAACCATGTATGAACAGCATCTGTGGCACTATAAACACATTTTATTTAAGTCCGGAAAATTAAATTACAGTACTTACTTTCCACCAACTTTGTCCACGTATTGAGTACCTCTTTTCAGTTTTCTCTTTTCTGCCTCTGACCCAAACACAATGGAGCAAGCCGAATCAGCAAGCCGAAGCCAACGTAAAAGTGATGACGTGCAATAAAAACATTGTTAATCATTATATGTCATTTATGACTGTATGGAAGATTGCTAATGATGCTAGGAACTTGTTTTCTAGATAAATGAACTTCTGAGCAGTAAGAGTAACAGAATTCACACAAATACGATACATGATTGTTATCGTCACCTTTATGTCTGAGAATATGAAAGGCTATTTGTGTGTCTTAACAAACAATTAAGGTCAAACACTGAACAGCCTGTCACCTTTTCTGCAAATTTACTGATCCTGAACATGCCAAGTAGCAGCTCAAAAAATGTTGTTTTTAGAAATCCTAGTACCATTGCATGTATTACTTCAACAGAAAGTTTCACCTGAATGGCAACGTTCCTGTGTGCAGTATAAAAAAAAAAAAACACTCAACATCAGCGTTTGAGCACTGAAATAAGACACAAAACACCATTGGAGCATTAGCTGTTTTTACTGGAAAAAAACAAACAAAACTGTAACAGGGGTTGGTGAACCAGGCACCTCTGTAGCATCACGCTGCTACTGTACATACAAGACAACACCCACAGCACAGTCACCGATTATACAATGCTTCTAATCAATATCTTTATCAATATGTAACATATTGTATAATCTTCAGCTCTGGGTCACACTGTGCTCAGTCAGAATGTGGATCAAAATGCTCTTTGTTTCCGCTCCTAAAAGCTTTTGGCTCCATCCAATTTCACTGTAACTATATGGATGTCA
This sequence comes from Scatophagus argus, assembly GCF_020382885.2. Taxonomy (NCBI): domain Eukaryota; kingdom Metazoa; phylum Chordata; class Actinopteri; family Scatophagidae; genus Scatophagus; species Scatophagus argus. The sequence goes on along the minus strand of NC_058505.1, from coordinate 21,445,280 downwards.
GAACTCTGATCCAGGTTGTGTCTCAGCTCAAGGATCTCAGCAGAGCGGATTAGATCAAACTGTGTTTAAAAAAGCAACAAGGCCCTGGTGTAAAAAGACAATAAAATGGGATGAATAGCATGGCTTTTTGCCTAAAACAAATCAAATCCCTGGATGCTTGACCTCAGAGAGGCTCCAAGGTCCAGTCCAAGAGTTTCAGTGAGTACTGGAGGATGGTGACTGCTGTTCCAAACAGATCAGAGAACACATGGTATCCTCTCAAGGCGGGGATGACCAAACACCAAATGATTTCAAAAATCAAACTTGTGAAATTCCCAGCCTCCCACTTGAGAAAAACCCTTTGAGAAGTTTGCAATGACACCAGCAACTGACCCGTCCTGGAGGTGAAGAGTGGGCTGTGTCCCACGGGAAACTGAGCTCGAGCTTCAGAAACAACTCACTGATGCGTGACTTATCTGAAGACAGAAAACCTCTGAGCTGCTGGTTGTGTTGCTTCCTGTACACAGCGTTACAAGATGCTCACATTCTTCAAAGTGTAACTGTCTCCTCTGAATGCAGCAGATGACAAGTCCCACACGTGAAGAATTTATTTGACTTCTGATTTTAAAGATAACTTGCAGCATTTCTGCATTAAGATGTCTAAAAACAACTAGACCTTCATTACATAGTTTCTTGAACTGTGTACTTACACTCTCCCAAATTTTCTCTCAAAAGAAATCTGTAATTTTATTCAAGCCGACGGTGCATTTCATTCAGTTGCCTGCCGCTTTAACTTCAAGAAGAGCGTCAGAGAGTGAGGAAGGAAGTCAGTGACGTGACTAAACGTATCGTGAATAAAACTTTAAAACATCACTTCATCTGTGAACATCTGTGACTTTCATCTTCACTGGTAGATGTTCAACAATGAAGATAACAACTCCCATGATCCCACACTAAATACTGTGCGTTTAAAGACTTCAAACTGACTTCCTATGTGGTCCTAACTCCCTCCTGTATTTGAACATTAGGACTTTGCATCCAATCATGCCACTTGATTCTGATCAAAGTATTAGTAGAACTGATTCAGTTCAGAACTGCATGTACTCCACAGCTGGGTCTCTGGACATTGGGCCTCATGCAAGAACCTAATAGAAGCCATTTGAGTCAACTTGTTACACTGTAAGAATTTTCCTTCATGTAAAAACAAAACCCATTAAGACCCATTAATTTGACTTAAAAATCAGAATGCCTCAACCTGAAAGAATGCACAGAAACGTTTGCATTAATTAAATTCTTTATGGAAGTAAGCATCACCTGCCCCCCCAAAAAATCTCTTTGACTCTATACAAAAAGTCAAAGAGGTTTAGGATAAGAACACAAAAATGCTCTTGCATGAGGCCCATTGATTAGCTTTGCGACGAGATCTCAGTCAAACCAACTGGCACAAGGTGAAATGCACCGCACTGAAACACTCCCAACACATTCTGAAAGAACTCGTGTTTCCTCTGCGCTACGGCTGGGTATCGTCTGAAACGCTTTAAGAGTGCTGACACGACATTGGACTTTCGCTATTTTACACGGGGAAATAGAAACACGGCAATGAAATTTGACATTTCATAAACAAGAACACAAATCTGACCAGGTATTTGTTTCCGACTTTTGATGCTAATACATTTCCGGTGGTGCCAAAAACAAAAGTCTTGACAATCATTCCCCGGCTCTACTCACTGAACATGGATTTCAGTTGAGTGACTTTTGGAAAAAGGGGAGTCACCTGCCTGTCGCAGTGTCAGACTGCACATAAAAGCAGTGTGGTGTTCATGTGCTAATGGAAGTCACACCTGGAATGTAGAAAAAGAACACCAAAAACACACAATTAATTACTTTAAACCCTAAAATGGCCCAAATCAATCGGAGTCCAGTCAGCCTGCCTGCAGCTGAAATGTTGACATTTTAACCATCAGAATGATGATAATTAAGTCTGCTAATGCTAGGCTTGGCTGTGGTGCTGGAACACAATGCTTTGGAGGAAATCATCCAATTTGGTTTGTACTGATTCAGCTAAATAAAAATTAAACAAGAGTTCCTTTAAGCTAAAGCAGATCTCTGGTCTACTTGTGTAAGAAACAAGCTAAGGGCAGAGAGCCAGGAAGCTTTCGTGCTTGCTTTTGAATTTAGCAGGCTAAGGTGCAAATGTGCTCACAATATCCTGAGTTCAAATCACCTCACATCTCACCTGCCACTCTGGTCACTATGGCAATGAGCTGTATTTAACACAGGAATGGCTTTAGAATAATCTTCTTAAGTAGTGTGGACCTTAACATGAAAACCTGAGGAATTATAAAATCAAAGCATTACACATAAAATCCAACTTCTCTTTGGATGGAATGATTGTGTCTGCTGTCATGGACATTTTAAAAGACAGAAAAGCTCTACACATAAACAAGTGTTTGAGAGGCAGAGAAACCCTGAGCTCCAGTGGTGCAACAAAAGGCAAAGCAGAAACCTCACAGGTGCTTCATTTACCGTCAACACAAACTAAAACCAGCGAGCTGAACACACTGGTACACGTCTCCAATTAGACTTTCTCAGTGTTGAAATGATCTTCTTTCTGAAGCCAATTTAAACGGCCGCTCATTTTTAACACCAGCTTTTAAGAAACCAGTGTTTACACTAAGTAACATCTTTGCAGCTGTATCAAGAAATTACATGCTTAAGGAAAATTCTTGGAAAGCTGCACGTGGTCTGTAAACCCATTGAGGGATTTTAAACTAGACACTTTCTAAAGGTCTTTCTAAATAGTTCAAGATTTTGAAAATCCAAATTTTCTGAGTCAAGCTTAAGTCAGTTAATAGCTTCATCCTGGATGGTTGCAGAAGTTACTATGAAGCTTGAGCTACTTCCTGTGCAGCCAAAAGACTGATTGTCACCTTACAGCATCAGCTAGCTCCATTGTGGCATCTTAAAGGCTTGGTCACACCAGAAAATGGAGCAATGAAATGAAGGCGCAAAATATCTGGTTCTACAGACTTGGTGTAACAGATAGGGTAACTTCCTCCATTTTGGACTTGTAGTTGAAGTTCTCCTACATAGAACTTTAGCAGAAAAGGCAGCGGCACTATAGTTCTTTTTTTGCTGTTTTAAATACTGGTGTGAGGATGTCTTAAAGCTGCTGGTCTGACTTGGAACACCCATGATGTTTAGGATGGAGAGAGAGAGAACAAAGGGCTTTGCTGTATGCAACTATATGGAATACGTGAGGATTTCAGGAATGATAGAGTCGATTATAAAGATACCAAAGTGCAGAGGAACAAAAACACAACTGAAAAGATGGTGCAATTCAAAGAAAAGTCACTGACTTCTATGCTCGAATCTTTGTGGTCATCTGCAACCAGCGCAGGAGATTCCAACATTGTTCAATGCTGTATGATTTACCTGTACGACTGTGGAACCTCTCAGTCAAGTAACCAAACAGGAAGCATGATTATTTCTACTGTCAGACAGGTTGAAAAGCAAGCAGCGGAAGACATGCTGCGTGGAGCCATGAGCATCCTGTCAACCACAAGCTCTGCATATGAAAATGTTAATCACAGCTCGCTCTGAGCACAAAGCTACCACTTCAGATCATCGCCATTGTCTGTTCACACTTTTCGCCCATTTGTCCGCCATTAAAAAGTTCAGACACTGTACCTTCTTACTATTCTTATTTTGATAAGACATGAAATATCCACTATTCCAAATGGCTGACAATGTTCTATAGTATGTTGAATCCAACAAAACTGTCTGACAATATGGGAATGTTAGCATGTAGTAAAAGACATTGTGGACAAAATACAAATAGTTCTCAAACAAAACTGAGAGCTTAATACACTAAGCTCAGAGCTCCAAATAAAAGATCTGGCACAAAAGGCTGGCCAAATTCAAAATAAATAAGAACCTAAGTATCTTTTTTTCAACATTCATGTTTAATTGACTAAACCCAGTAGCTATGCTATCCACTGCTAACCAGATGGCTGACTGTTGAAGACCCAAGCTCCATTACATACTATGCATCACACCTCTCAGTGCTCAAATAGTTGTTTTACTGTATATTTCAGTAACAACCACCATAAGTACCTTCCTCAAGTTGGAGCCATAAAGACTGCTTTACCTGTGACAAAGAAAGTGGGGAAAAAGACCTGAAGTTTGGTATTAAAGTGCTCGTCGAGACTCTTTGTTCACTGGTCAAGTTATGACCAAACTCATCACTATGTGACCAAATTGGTTCGTGTTTAATGGCTCGTCAATACTGTCAACTAAACTAAATTAAGATTGCAACGTGAGCCCAGGCGACGCACTGCATCAGTGTGCCAACCACTTCGGTGATGCGAAACAAGCAACAAAATGAACATCTCTCCAACAGGTGCACCTAGATAAAGATTCTGTCCAGTGTAATCACAACTACCTGTCTTCACCAAACAACAGAGGATGGTTTCATTCTGTAGCTCAAATGATTTGGTAGCACAGACCACCAACACCAACTGCCTGAAGACACAGTGACACAGTGTTTCTGCAATGAGTTTGGAGCGATTGTGTGTTAACCCGTTACTGACTGAGACTGAGGATAAAAAACACAGCCAAGCCTACATAAATAAATGGGGAAAAAAGGGAGCCAGGGAAGAGGCCATTTTCTGAGGAATTAATTTGTGTGACAACTTCATACTGAACATTCAAATATAGTAAGAGGACTCCGTATTAATAAGTGTTTGTGAAAGCTGAGTTACACCAGCATGCATCTCATGAGCGTGAACACAGCATGAGATTCACTCACCGTCCTTTAGACGGGGACAGTTTGGACCAGTATGTGACAGGCAGGCGACCTCCTCACTTTTCATCACTGTCATATTTCACTGAACCGCTTCAACAAACCCAGAGGACTTTGACATAAAGCAAAAGATTCAAGATTTCAGAGGACGAAACAAAACTTTTCTTGGGACTCATTTTAAAGTTTCCAAAAACTCGGACTGACTTGTAGTATTTAGGCACCTCTCCCGCTTGGACACACATAAATAAGCTGGCATACATTCAGCGAAAAAAAAAAAAAATCATTTCCAGATGGAGTATATCTTTTCCACAAAGCGTGACTGAGAGTTACTGCAGGGTGATTAAGATGATCTTCATATTTTTTCAGAAATGAAAGTAAAAATTTCCTTCTCTGCTCCATGGCTGAACAGTCATTCCAGCTGCTGTTCCATCCAGTCTGAACTCTTCACTTTTTATTTATTTTTTATTTTAGGAGTATTTGATACTTCAGAATATTTTCACATCACCTCCTACTTTGGTCCGTCTCATATTTACAAACACGAATAATGGCTAGTCTGTGTATGCAAGTGTTTTCTTCCCAGGGTCTCCAAAAGACTAACGGTGAGGTGTTCCATGAACAATAAAACATATTAAATCACTGTTTGTTTGTGTGTGTGTGTGTGTGTGTGTGTGAACACACCACAGGCATTCCACTCCTATCCACTCTTCCTACAAAGTGCGTATTTCTATGTGTGTGTGTGTGTGTGTGTGTGTGTTTCTAAAGCGTGTAAGGTGCAGGTAGGCAGCTCTGTGATGATTCGAAGGGGCAAGCTGAAGAGCGAGGGAGTCAACCCACTGACTGATGTTCATCAGCATAGTCTGTTAGCTGCTGTCAACGCCAAGGGTCAGAGAGAAGGTCGCAAGGCCTAAAAAGTCACCAAAAAGGAGAACGAGGAGGATACTTTTCATTCTCTTACAGGGGAAAAAAAATGGGATTTTGGATCATTCTGGGGACCAAATTACAGGGTGACTTTATATCTGTTGACATGTGAGTGGTACATTGTCTATTCAAGGACTTTCTCTAAGGATGCTGGAAGTTTAAGTGGACAGTAACAGCTAAACATGGGGGGAAAACGTTGTGGTCCTCAACAGCGGCAGGCCTGAAGTCGTCTGCCTCTGTGTGGCACCGAGAGGGAGCGGGGACACTTCCTGTCAGGGAGGTCGGCTTGCGTTCCATTTAGCTGCGTTGTTCATGCTGGGCTGAGGCTTTCAGGAGAGCCTCAAGCAATGGCTGAGGAGTGGCTGTAGTTTCAAGAGTCCACCTGTGAGTGGATGTGGGAAGTTTTTCTCCCACTGCTTAGGTAAGGTAGAGATTCAGTGATAAGCCCACCTCTGGTTATTGTTGAAGGTAGGAGTTCCATGGCCATGCTGGGTTATTTGTTCAAGAGCTCAAAGTTTCTCCCTTGAAATAGTTCTGAACCCAAGCAGAAGCTCATGCATTGGAGACAGGATTATGTAGGCATGAGAGTTTCAAACTCGTCCTTGGTTGAGATTTCAACGCCCAACTCGCTGGGTAATTCCTTGGTTAGGAGGCGGAGTTTCCTCCTTTGAATAAATTCTGGACCCAGGCGAGGGGCGTGGCCTGATGTCAGGAGTCATCATCAGTGTCCTCTATCAAAACCTTGGTGTCACGGGTCTTGGACCTGAGGTGGAGAAAAGGAAAAAAGTGTTTACAGTACAGACTCACACTATGTAAGGAAACAGCAAACTTACTTCACTTGACTACACATAAAAAGGGTCAACATGACAGATTCCCAAAAACAAAGCCAAAGCATCTTGATCACCCCCGGTGGCTGGCTAGTAGTATCGCTCATAAACCTGCCCCCCTCTGTTTGCAGATCAATGTTGCTGCACAGAAGCTACAAATTCTGTAGTCTGAGCACAGTTCAGTCCCCCACTTAATCTTCAATAATGGATCCTACACTTTGCATAAGACAGCTTGGTGTTTTCTCTTGTTTGATCCCTGCTTGTAAACTGCCACCTATTTCATTTGTTATTGACAGCCTCTAAGCCCGATCTGCAGTGAGCCGTCAGCATCACATATTCACACAACATGTTCGCATGTGCTGTTAAGACTCACTGTGAGGCCAGCCGGGGCCTGCGTAGACTCATGCTGTAGCTCCTCTTCCAGCTCTTCTTGCCCTGTCGGTTCCTGACTCCGTCCTCCTGGTCCATCATCTGCTCCAGCAGGGTCTGGTCATCAGCATTGAGCGGAGCAACGCTGATGTCTCTGACTGCCCTGAATTCACCACAGTTATTCAGGTGTTCGTTCTCCAGTCGGAAGAAGTTCCACACAAAACGTCTGGGAAGGAGAAAGACTGAGTGTCAGATGACAAGTTCACTTACATGCTGTACTTCACATCTTTTCAGACTTATAGTGAAGAGTCTGAATGAATGTCCCTGGATTCTAGGAATGTATTACTGACATTTTATAGTACAATGTATAAGTGGCAAATTGACAGAGTCACTCCATACTGTTAGTTAGCTAATATGTTCGTTCTCATTAAAGTGCCTTTACTAGACTGCATTTCTCTGTTTTACCTTGTTTTACTACTGCATCTGCCGGGTGTGGTGAGGCAGAAAAATTTGCTCAACACAATAATTGCACAGCTGAGATGAAGAGGCTTCAGCTTGGCACAACCGTATTTTGATATCAACACTGATATGTGACAGCTTTGGAAATATAAACAGACATATAGTGGTTGGGTTTGCAGATTTCACATGTCCTTGAAGACACATGAAGAGTGGACTGTTGGCAGTGGTGGAGGTCTTCACTCTCTGTGAGTGCCTTTCTAATTCTAACACAACAGAGGATTTCCACATCTGCAAAAATATACAAAAAGCAAGAGTTGCACACATAAACAATAAGAAGAAAAGTAAAGTCATACTCGGAGAAGGCATTTCCACCTCTGTGCAAACACAACCACCGTTTCCAAAAGTATTAGTATTATGTCTAAATACGCCTGAGTGTACCTGAAGTGTCAGCATCGCCTCTCAGTCATCACTTATGACTCACTAGAAGTGTGTGGTGGTACCTGGAGAAACCATGTGTGTATGCGCCTATTTTTTTCTTATTTTTATTTTATCGAGTCATCAGCCTTTGGGTAGTGGGCTTGGATCCCCCATGCTGTTAAAGTGCGCAGAGCGACAACACTGCTGTCTCCGTCTCTCTCCTGTTTTCTGTCTGTGTTATGTCACCATGTTCTATACTCACTGAGAAAGCGTCAGATAATTTGTGTATCTGCTTCGTGATTTGGATCCACTCATGTAAATCGAGCCAGCAGTTTCTGCGTAATCCTTCCAACCAACCAACAAAAACACCGACAACCTGGACTGAAAACTTCACATCTCCAGCAGGGGTAACAAGGAGAGACAAGGGATGACGAAGGAAAATGAAGTAACTGAGTGTACCTAAAGACCTCCAATGGGGCCAGTATAGTTGCCAGTATATCAGAGATGCCAGGCAACCCAGAGACCATGCTAAGGGAGACAGTTAAAGTCCACGAAAAACGCAACAGCACGTCCTCCACTATGGCGCTGTAGTAATAGGCCTGGAGGGAGAGACAGAAGACACCATCACATGATGTTTATATTCTCAGGGACTCACAATGAAAGGGTGAAACGAGTGCATCAGCCTCCAGCACATGGAGGCTCTGCCCTGCATGGAGAAATACCTTCTGTGGGTAGACTATCTCCTCTCTCAGAAAGGTATTCTCGCCTGCGTTGCGGTCAAACAGGCCCCAGTCCATCTTTAGATCCCAGACCAGCGTGTAACATGAGCTGACCACTAAACAGCTGATATATAAGTAGAAGAAGATCTGGGCGTCAGCGTGGGATTCAGCTGAGGAGTGAGAGACGAATGTGAAGTTAGACAGCTGGTTTAGCATCACGTTTAAAAAAAAAACAAAAAAAAACGAATCAAAGATTTTTCAATGTTTTCTAATATCACAGACACCTGCACAGAGGATTAAACTATGAGCAAGACCATCCCAAAACTATTACAAGACATCTTTAACATCTATATAAAGACGATTTATCTAAAGCTAATACTTAAATACAACTCTTTCTATTTCTTTCTCTTCCTATTTGACCTGTTCTTAGTTTACCTACTAATAAATAATAAGAAAGGCTGCTTTATACAAAACACTTTTTTATCATTCTCAGAGTGCTAAGAGCTTCATCATCTGTCATGTGGAACTGTTGACTGCAGACGCTGTAGGGTGGCAGTGAACACATTTAAGGAACTATTTAAAAGAGGCACAGAGATCATGAAAAATAAAAGCTTTAAGTTACAATAATCTGTTACATAAAAGCTGGTTTTCTAATAATGACCACTGTGAGTAGCCCTCAGCACTAGGGATACACAGCATTGAATTTTTGCCAATATTCATTATTTTCCAACTCTTGCTGGCTGATTGCTGATGCAGAGCCATGCACACTTTTTCTTCCATACTTTTTGCAGAAGTCCTCGGGTCTCCAGACCTAACCTAACGCGAGCTGGGGAGTTCTTACTTTGTGACGTCACTAGTGTCGTCAATCTTCTCTAAGGCGCATCATCATTTATCATCATCCCTTCTGTGAAACCAGAAAACTACTGAGGCATTTTTATGACGAGCACATGTTTTACCATCATTCAAAACACTGCTTCTCACGCTCTTGAAGCTGTTTGTAAGGAGGGAATTTGCATGCTTTTTTCTATTTAAAAACTAATGTGAAATTATGGAAAATATGCTTTAAAAAAAAAAAAAAACTAGTGAAAATTAGAAACAAAGGCCTGCCTCGAACACAGGTGTGTTTCATACAAACTCCCATCATGCTCTGCGATGATATCTACCTTTATGTGTGCTGTATAGGGCAGCGAAGGTGACAACGAAGAAGGAAGTGGAGTATTTCCCTGCATTAACCAGGTGAGGGAAGGCTCGTTTGGTGTCCCGGTAACGTCGCAGACATTGGATGAATCGGAACCAAGCGGGAAGACACTGGATCACCGCACGGACGCCGTAGGAGTAGGAATTGCACACATCTTTACCTGCAGAGAATGACAACGCACATCATATGGTCATGGTGAGGGGTGTTTCTATTACCATGGCCATCCGAACCGAGGTGCGTTCAACTGTTCAGTCTCACCTGCACTGCTGATAAGCCCGTCATGCTTCTTCCAGTCCAGTTCAAAGCTGTAGAAACAGATCATGTACTCCAGGTCCATCAGAACCACCACCAGAGAATTTAACTGGTCAGCCAGCCAGAAGTCTGCAAAGCCAACACGATGAAATGGAGCCGTCACCACTCGAAACTGTCAGAGAGGGAGAGAGAGGACAGTGTCAGTCTTACACTATAGAATAAACACCTCATTGTTGTATGGCTCCGTGCAGACAGAGACGGTGACAGAAACTTAACAGTCAATGTTTATATACCAAGAGTTTAAGCAGCCAGAAGCGTGACTTGTAGTAGCAGGTCTTGAAGGGGTTGATGAGGAAGAGGAGGAAGAGGCCGTATAGAGCCAGAGGGTTAGCCTGCATTGGTACCGGGATGCTTTCGCTGAAGAGACAGGACAGCAGGCTGACACACCACAGCACCCCCAACAGACCTGCAATCTGCGCACACACACAAACACAAAATACACAATATACTGTACATCAGCTGTGAAATCAAGAACAAATGAATATCCAACACATTATCCAGAGCCTGCAAAAGTTAGTTAATGGAAATATTCCTGGTAATAAAGTCAAATTAAATGAATATGTCACTTTCATGTTTGTATGTGTGTGCGCGTGTGTGTTCATACCTCAAACAGATGCTGGTGGGACAGGTTGTTTCTGGGGTTGAGTTCAAATATGAGCACATGGTTAACTCCTGCCTGCCTCCAGCCATATGTGTTAATGCCTGTATGGTAAAAATAATGAACCAACAGACAGTCAGACAGACAGACAGACAGACAGACAGACTGCTGGTGCATTGTGTGATCATAAAAGCTAAACAGTGAGACTGAAAAGGGTTTGACTTTACATTTTTTGCAATGTTAGAACAGGAAGTCATTCAAGCATAGGTGGTAGAGAAACACATCTGTGTGTGTTTAACTGAAACTGTAATTTATATAACATTATCATAGCAGTAGTGGATTTTCTTTCTCATGTATTACTGAGATACAACTACGATTGTTTTCTTAACTTCCTGAACGGAAACTTGCCTTCCCCCCTTAGCATTGTAATGTGTGTGGACGTGTGTGTAGCAGCTGAAGGGACAAAAATCTGTTTACACAATCACATTGTGAAGACCTGCCTTACTTATGGAGACAAAATGCAAATCCCCACGATGTAAATCATTAGACTTGCTTTGAGGTTAGACTGAGGTTAGGGTTAGGGTTTGGTTAAGGTAAGGCTTAGGATTAGGCAAGTAATATTTATTGTTATGGTTAGATGGTGGTTAAGCCTCCAGGAAATTAATGTAAGTCTATGTAATGTCCTCAGAACACGTGCTTGTGTGAGTGTGTGTGTGTGTGTGTACCTAACAGGAAGAGGAATTCTATTAACAGGAAGCCTCCTCTGTAGATCCTGACCATAGGCCAAACATCAGCACTACGGATCACCACAGCTCCTAGTGAGACATGGAAAAAGAGTGAATACATGAACGGAGACGGAGACCAAGGAAGAATGACAGAAGTGAAGACACTAACACCAAATCATTCAGAATACACTCTATGTTTATAAACCCTGACCCACATACACACATAGACTTTACTTAAGAGGGCTTCCCAGGTGTATTAACTGCCGTTGACCCTTTATAGCATTCATAATATCTATTTTTTTTTTTTTATCCCTCTGAGAGAGTGACACCATCCATGATCGATTAGCTGGTGAACGATCTACCCCTCCAGCCTGCTGACAGCTGCACATACTGTGCAGAGGAACACAGAGAGGGGCAGTTTGTTCATGCTCTGGTATCACGCCTCTCCTGTGGTTTGACCTCTCCCGTTTGCAATGCAGGCCTACTTGTGCCATTGCTTGAAGCTTGTAATTGCACCTGGTTGGTCATTCGGTACTACATTAGTTTTCATTTCGATAGGCATTTTACAGCAGAACACGCTGTTTCCACTGCACATTTGCATTTCAATTTTGTTTATCTGCACAAATCAAACAAATAGACACTGAGAATCTGTCTATTCCCTTAGTAATATAATATTCACAATGTCAAAGACAAATACTGTGAATGTAGTGACATTAAAAAAAGTCTGTTTTAAACACAAAAAACACACTCCTTCCTCATTTAGAAGCAGTGATTCATTTTTTTTCTTCCTGAAACATAAGCAAGTATGTTCCCCCTGACCAAAATATTGCAAGTACATTTCAGCCCTGGACACACTGACCTGTCAGATTCCAGGAAGTAAAAAAGGAGGAAGCATGAGAGGATTTAAAAGTTTCACATCATAAAATCTTAAAGGTGTTTATGAATGTGTGTTACCTGTAATGACCACAGTGACTATTAAGACGAGGAATACTCCGCAGTAAAGCCCGACTCTGAAGGTGGTCCAAGCCGGAGCAGGCTGCAGGCAGACGGAGAAACACAATGAACACCTCAGAGCACGCTGCCCTGCTATTGGTCTCCACTCTTATTTTTATATTGGATCATGTGCACGATGTTATTATGTCACAGACCTAATAATACAAAATAGTTTTGACAAAAAATAACCTCCACATTTATGGCAATAAGAGACTGTGGTTCAAGGCGGGAGTAGGAGTTGTTGGAAGAGCGTAGAGGTACAGGACATGGCTTCTAGTAGAACTTGTACGACAGACTATCTTGACAGGGCAGCAAAATTCATACTGATCACATTTTTGATTTGTGATCACATGTTATTACTACACATTTTTGTTTTATGAAGTTGAACATCCAAGTCAGTCATTCATGAATGACCAAAAAGTGGAACATCTGTTCAGTCATGTTGATGGTGGATGGTTTTCTGATCTTTCACAGGAGCAGTCTCTGTGTGTGTGTGTGTGTGTGTGTGTGTGTGTGTGTCAGACCTGTGCAGCTCCCAGGGGAGGTACCCTGAGCCTCTTCATGGCCCTCTGTCTGTCACCACCTTCCAGCTCAGTTGTAACCAACGCCTAAGACATGATCAGAGAGAATGACAATAACTGATGATAGACATAATTTATACTGATATACTGCATCATAATACTGACCATGTGGACCTTGTACAAACTGCTGTACTTCACAAAAGCTGATGCCAAACAAGTCTATGTAAACTGCAGAGAGCTGACACAAATATGGACGGGTGTGTGCACCTCAGTCTCAGAGATGAGCTGCGTGATCTTCTTGCATGTGTAAAATGGAGCCACTTCGACATGGGCCACCCTCCAGTCGGCCCCCCTCGACGTCTCCAAAATTTTATCATGCTTCTTCAGGATCTTCCTGAAACCAGTGAAGTTTAGGTTCTACAGAGACACAGAGAGGGAGAGATGAAGAGGGATAAGAAAAGTCAAACCTGTCCAAACCAGCCAATCAAACACAGCCGATGAAAGAACTTTATAAGCTAAACAGGACAAAAGGCTCTGCATGTGCTGCAGCTGTGTTTAATAAAGCAAATAAAATATACATTGTAATAGTGGCTTAATCTAAACATGTAATTATCACCACATCCTACTGAAATAAAAAATACCTAAAAGCTGTTGTGTGGTGAGATAAACTACCACCAACAGGGTAAAGAGCTCTGCAAAAGCTGCCCAACTGAAAAACAAAAATTTATTAATTTATTATTATGTATGAAAACTATTAATCACTCCACCACACCCAAATTTTTTCCTGCCAGGCCACGGGGGGAATCGAACCTGTGACCCTCCAGTCACAAGCCGCTTTTCAAACCTCTAGACCACAGCTGCCCCCCATTTCTTTGCATTTTAGCCATTTCTGAAACTTATTACAAGGAAGTTGGCAGTCAGAGATCCAATATGCAGCTACTGTTAGAAGAATAAATGGCTGGTTGAAACCAAAGAGTGACACTCGTGCCTGATTTATCACACAGACTACATAACTGCTTGTTTCAGCCTTAACAGCCTATTGTGGCGCCAATTAATTTCCCCTCAAGTAGCAGTGTTTGTCAGACTATGACGTGTTCTAGTCTCTGTACGACAACAGAGCTAAAAGAAGCTAAACAGCCCAGTAGAGCTGAGGGGAACTGTAGAGTTGGTGATAATTCTTGTGGGACTTTGGATAAAATGTTTTAAATTACTCACCTTTGTCCCTGCCAAATAAACTAAGAATACAAAATAAACAGCTATTGAAATAAAATAAACAGTAAATAAATGGTCATCATTGACAGCTATAAACCAGTCCAGGGTGTACCCCGCCTCTCGCTCGTAGTCAGCTGGGATAGGCTCCAGCTCCCCTGCGACCCTCACAGATGAGCGGTATAGAAAATGGATGGATGAATGACAGCTATGAAGCTCATGCACCTTGTTTCTCTGCATGTCCACTGAGAGTTGTGTGCGTGTGAATGTGCACCTGATAGTTCTGCAGCAGTATGAGGCTGAGGTAGAACTCAGAGAAGGCCAGCTGCAGGTCCTTAATGTTTCTGTGTTTGCATCGCTCTTGCTGCGACAGGGCAAACACAGTCTTCCTTCTCCTCAGGCCACGGCCGTTAGCCCAGCTCTCCCTCTGGGCGTCCAGAGATGACTGCAGCTCGTTCTGTAGTGTGGCGAATCGCCGCTGAGCCTCAGCCAGTTTTTCTGAAGGGAAGAGGGGGGGAACAAGAAAATGACGACACAAAGCCAGTGCAGAACAATAAGTCCAGCAGAGTCACATCTAAATGTAAACGTGTGTGTGTGTGTGTGTGTAAAGCGGTGACACTGGTTATAGTCATGACATTACCAGAGTAGAAGGTGTTGATTTTGGCCAGTTCTTTTTCACACGTCTGGAAGAATTTCTCCTCAAACTTGGCATAGTACCTCTTGACTGTATCCTCATCTGTGACTGTAAGAAAATATGAGTTGCTAGATTAGAGAACCGTCAAGAACACATCGCAAACCATTTGTGTTCACAACACTGATCAAGCCACGTGAATGGACCTGAACGTAGCTGGATGTTAAACAGGAGAACGGAGAGACAAACGGCGAAGAAGGGACAGCAGAAGAAGAAGCAGGACAAGCGGACGACTGTGTGCGTGAATGTGAATCCCTATGTGCTGTGTGTGCAGCAGAGCCTCATCCTGTCCTGCACTGACCAGCAGGTGGAGCAGTGAGACAACAACACTGCAGGTTTCTCTTATGCTACACCTACATTATTACAATGTGGAGATGCGGACACACAAAAGGTCACCTTCTTTGCACACAAAGTTTTGTTTTGTTTTGTTTAAATCATATTTTGTCAAATATTTCTCTTTATTCAACAACAGAACATATCTGTGGAGATTCTCAGTCATCCAGGTCATATTCTTTGCGTGAACAACAGAACATATAATAGCAGAATGTTTGCCTGACATAGTAGTAGTTATGATGGCTCTGACTCCAACTTTAATCATACCACACTATTTTGTACTGTGTTTGGTTTATGGATGTATGTGTGCATATGTTTGTATGTATGTGCATGTACACTGTAGATACACATATGTTTGACTTGCTAAGATTCCAGTTCTCTTATTTATATTGGGCTTCCTTAACTTCACCTGTCCATGTTGCCATGGACTTCTTTTCTGACCCATAATCCATCTGTGGATATCTGAGTCATTGTAACATTGTATATACACTATGAACTAGCAGGTTTTTTTCTTTGTTGCTGCTTTAATTTCTCAGAAATAAAATAAAAAAAAAAAAACAAAAAAAAAGCCCACACAGAGTTCTGACCTCAACCCCATCCAACACCTTTGGGATGGAACAGAGATTGTGAGCCAGGCCTTTTGGTCCAACATCAGTGTCTGACCTCACAAATGCTCTGCTGCATGAATGGGCAAAAAATTCCCACAGAAACACTCAAACATTTCGTGGAAAGCCTTCCCAGAAGAGTGGAAGCTGCTATAGCTGCAAAGCTGTCTGTTTATTTAGATTGCAATGACATTTAAGTGCCTGTTTGCATCCCTATACTTTTGTCTGTATCATGCATCTAAAAAAAAATAGATACACATTGAACTATTTGGATCTGAGTTTAACAGAAAGCATTATTAACTTACTAAGATGTGACCAGGCTCATTAGTTCCTAAGATACATATTTGACTAATCTTGGACTCTTGTTCACATGCATGCAGAGTTTTAGGTCCCCAAGATCCCCAAAGATTTTTGACATCCTTCTAAGGTATACATAAGTCTCTGTTCAAACTGACTGCCAAGGAAAAGCGAGCTCAGAATGTTCTTTTCTGGTAGCTGACGTAGTGCTGATGCAGAGATATTTAACAAAATGAAGATGGAATGTACGTTTAAAGACTGAGAGATGAGTCTAATAAAGCTTTGGTTGCAGTGTGTACTAGACTGTACTTCAGATGTGACTGTGAGAAGAACATTATCACTACGATGTGAAGAGAAAAAAAGCAAAAGAAAGCAGATCCATCATCAAACTCTCATCACTGCAGACGTAGGTTTTGGCACACACTGTGAGAATCTGGTCCTAAATTTTTGACACTGTGAGAATTTTGCTACACGGTGTCTTTGGTCACCAAAGCTACAATTCAGCTGTCAGTGGATGTGTCACTGTGAAGCAGCACCACCGTGACCAGACATTTCACCATGTTTCTCTAAAGACAACAGCTTTCGTCTGCAAATATTACACAGTGTTAAGTGGTTTTTGCTGGGTCATGTGAATAAACCAAAAGCTTTCTTAATGTACGGTAATGTAATATTCCAAATATAACAAGTAAAAGGGTCTGATGTGAAATATATTATCACTGTCACTATTCTCAAAAATCAGTGCTTGATACACCTAAAATCAGTTCTAGTAATTTCAGTACATTCAAGCAATTATCATCACAGTAACTCAACACAAGGGAACAGCAATGCCATAGAGCAGCTTTCAAACAGCCAAGACAAGAAAGGCAAGCAGAACTGACAAGACAAATGAAAGAAAGGATCAAGTTTTCCCACCAAAGTTTATGACTGTTTTCAAAAATAACAAGTGACAGCATCAGGTCTGTACAAGTTCAGTTGTTTTGGAGAATGATGTTGATATCAATGTTGTGTTTTATTTGCATGCCAAATACCACACTTAACAGTTCTTGTTCCTCCCATCCAGTCAAATGCCCTTTTTTTTCTTTTTTAGTGTTACCAGAACACAGTCCTGTAATTTCATTCATTTTTGATCTCAACTATTTAAGGTCACACGCTGGCACAGATTCTGGTAAACTTTAATTGAATAGCGGACACAGAGAACCTGTGTGTCCAACCACTAACTTGTAGCCGCTGTCACGTCAACAACAACCAAACAACAGACGGGGCAGGTGGTTTTGAGTCAGGCTCTGCAGACTCAGTGATTCACTGTGTTTTAGACTGGCTGCTTTTAGACAAGACACCAAATTAACTAAATTGGAGTGTCCCAACCACTCCCTCCATCCCTCTCTCTCTCCCTCTCTCCCTCTTCTATCTCTCCCTCTCTCTCTAACCAGCGCACAAACACACAAACAGCCACCACAGTCAGACTACAGTAATCTCCTTATCCCTTTTTGGCCTTATTCGGCTCTTTTCTCTCTGTGTCTCGGCTCATGTCATCATGATTATTATCATTATTATCATTATGACATGTCTGTCTCTCTGTACTAGGCTATACTTTCCATTTGTCAATTGATGTTTTTTTAGCTCTATTTCTCAGCAACACCATGCCTTACTCTCACATACTTACACACACACACACAGCCCAGTGCAGAGGTGTGCCAAGAGCCATCTGAGCTCAGAGGCAGTTGAACAGTATCAAGGGGGAGGAAGCTGCAAACAGGTCAGATTAATGTGTGATTCTGTGTTTTCAGGTATCTTAAGGTTTCTGTATTCACCTCGATACAAAGGAAGTACATGGAATGTTTGTCATTTTGACATACTACAGCAATGGGAACAATCCACAATAACATTAAGTAATTCACAGCAACACTGTCAATAAACTCATGTAGATCACCTGCAGCAGACTGTCCTGTCCAGCTGAATAGTCTACTGCGGCGGAGACCGACTTCAATGAGAAAATTTCAAGACAGCATCACAATCATGCAAGCAGACACGCAGATCTTTTCCACTCTGGGTACAGAATGCATTGCAGATGTAACTAAACCTATCAAAAGAAAGTGGCCCTATGAGCATGTGGGCTTCAATGCATCTCTCTGCCCGGGAGCTTGCAGTGTACTGAAGAGCTACAGGCCTTTGAGCTTGCCTGTGAACACTGCAGGTCACACAGGGGTGGCAGCCATGCACCTGGAACAGACGGAGCACGTGCTGCAGGATTTCGTCCCAGTGAAGCTGGCCGAGTACTTGCAGGATCGCATGTTGAATGAGTCCAGCATCAAGTTGGAGTCCACGAGGATGGTTTCAGTTCAGGCTAGGCTACAGCAGGTCAGCCGGTTCAGTTTAGTTTCTCACAAATGGTTTGTTCATAATGCAATTGTAACTGCCTAATTCTGTAAAATCACATCTTTCTCCACTGTAACTATAACAACGACAACAAAAAAAATATTCATGTCCTTGTGGTGTGGTGTCACCATTAAAAGTAACTGCTGCACAGTCTGTCTCTGTTTGTCTTTTCTCAACAAATCCTCATAAATGTGTAATCTGTAAGTTTGTCCTGGATTTTAAATACTCAGCGTCAGTGACATTTAATCTAAATGATTATGGGACATAGCTTATTTAATGATAAAATGAAAATTAAAAAGGACAGGTAATAATAGATAATGACTAATTTTTTTATGACCCTGTCAGTCAAAAAGAAGCACAGAGAAAGTCAAAGTCTTACAACAACTGCAGAACACTTCAATGGGTTTTTGAGGTCAGTCTGTGTTTCATCATTTTGCAAGCTTTCACTGATAGTGCAGCTAAAAACTCAAGTTATAGAATTCTGTTTAACAGAGCAGCTGATAAAGTCAGTCACATGGAGAAAAGGGAGACAAACATGGAGAAAGATACACAGCAATGGAAAGGGACAGAGCAAAAAATCCCCTCAAAAAACAACAGATCATTAGTGAGGTCATGGTACAAGATGGAGGGATAAGTGGAATCATAGATGGTTAGTGGGATTAGCATACTAAGCTTGTGTGTCCACGTGAAACTATAATACTATAATAGTATCTTTAAACTCTGTTCTCTCAACAACTTCTCCTTCACTGTGTGTACATTTATATTGATGATGTTACTGTAAATCTGAGACAATTTGATAGTTTAAGCAGGAAACTCCAGTATCTTCCAAGTTTCACAATTTTGCAATCGAGTCATACAGCTTAAATGACCAAGTTCAGTCAATACAAGGCAACGAAGCAAGAGCAGGTGTTTGTAGGACACTGAAGGACAACTGTATATGTCCTTAATGATTGTCCAGCTGTACCTCAAAGCCAAGTCAGAGAAACAATATTAACTGAAGTAAGGGGGGGCAGGGGGGCGGGGGGGTGGAAGGAACAGAATCACAGTCAGTGTGGGAACAAATAGTTGGGTGGATTTATTCATTAGTCAGAAGACGAGAATGGAATAATCTGTGAATCATACCATCACAGTAGGTAGCAACATGTGACTACAGACTTCTGCATATAACACAGAACCATATATGGGGACAGTGTTGGACCTCAGGGACCAGGCTGCAAATGAGTGATTCGGTGACCCATATCAAGAATACATAAGGTCAGCCACAACAACATGCAGAGGTTACATGAATAACATTCATAGACTGTAAAAAGATGGATCTGCCCGTAGTACATAACACACCATGCTGCTGTTTGCAAACTGTCAGAGAAACACCAGAACAAGACTAAGAGTCCACAGTCATACTAGCAGCACCAAGCACAGAGTTGCTTTGAGCTAAATGCCAATGTTTTCATTACATGCTCACATTGACAAGTCTAATGCTGATGTTCAGGAGGAATAATGCAAATATGTTCACCATCTCACTTTTCATTTACTAATTAGCAATAACTACAAAGGACAGCTCACGAGAATGTCATGACTTTTCTGTATGTGGTCATGAATCCAAATGCTGGGAAAAGACAAACTTTCTGACTTGTAAGAGTTTTGGATTTAACCTCAACCTTCAAAAACAACCTCCATTTTACTGTTTACAGCGTTAGAAGAATTCTACTTCAGCATGATGTAAGCATCCTAAGCCAAGTGAGAACAGGTTATCTGTTCAGAAAACACAGGTTTAAGCAATCTCTGATTGCAATTTACTGTGAAGTAACGTGTAATTTAATGACAGCCTGACAGTGTTTGCAGATTGCTAGAATACCAGCAACATCATAGTATCATCAGGACGCTATGAATAGAGCCTAACAGATATTATGTTGAATGCTGTTTACGTGAACAATGTGATAATCATTTGAGAAAAATGGCAAAGCGGCTGAACACCTACCTAATCACAGAGGCTCTCCCATAGGACAGTTAGTACAATTCCTAATTATGTGACAGCCACATAGAGCTGTGTCCTATTGCATAACACTGACAGATCAAGAAACTTCAGGGGTACTGTGTGCGTTTCCAAGTGTCATGGGGTTAAATCCAACCCACACCTCACAATCCCTGCGCTCCATCACGTCAAACGATTACGGGCCAAATAACCTGTGATTTAAAGTAGAGAAATGACCCATTTTGATGATAAAAGTGGATTTCAAAAGAAGCAGTCAGAGCGAATGGGTTCGATGACGAGCACCGGAAGACGTGCGCTGACCTGAGTTTAGGTGAACTCAGACCTTCAACGTGTCATCAAGATAACCAACACCTTTAACGGTGCTGTTTTGGTCACAGAAAGCTGCTAACGCTGAGCTGTATCACAGGCTCGGGCTGCTGTCCTAACAGTATAAAAATTCAGAATAAACCAAGACATAAATATCCATCAACTTTTATAAACTACAGCTGTGGGTTGGCAAGAATCTGGCAACACAATACACATAACACAAGGGTTACAATTCAGTATATTTCAATATACTATAATACTGTAAACAAGTATTATGTTTCAAAGGCCTGCACTCTTTGTGTTTACACTAGTGGTACGTGCTGACGTCTTGTGTCTCAGTTCATGTTGTTGCCTTGCGGTGGAAGAGTCAAACGGCTAAAGACACTGTTCTGTAGCTCACTGGGGTTTAAACACAACACAATATGAGCCATGGCTTAGAATGATTATTAAATCGTTTAATCGTGATTTTCAAAGACATTCCACCTAGGGGACAGCAGAGGCAGGGGTACTGCAAATAGCTGAATCATCTTTATATCTAAATGTGCTCAAGAATTCACATAAATAAAGAAGCGCAAATTAAAATACAACATTTTAAAAGACCAGTTATGTGTTAATATCACCCACCAATCACAACAAATCATCAGGTAGAGACAAACTATTAGTCTCTTTATTTCCTTTACCATGTAAAGTGCCTTTGTGTGTCTATTAAAGCACCTTATATCTATTATAATTATTACTGACAGTGTGTTTTTTCTCATGTGTTTGGGAAGGTGGTCCTTCAATTAAAAAAAAAACACATGCTAACAGCTTTATCTCTACTGTTGTGTGTGTTTGTCAAGTGGGTCAGCAAGTCTGATGACCTCTTGAGAACTAATAGCTCACATAACAACACATGACACCAGATCAATAGGCAGCTGGCAAATCTCCAAGTGAAGCTAACTGCAGTCTGAGCAACCTGTGCAACATGTTATATGAGCTATATGCAGGTTGGGCTCGGCTTGATTGGCAGGCGTGTCTCATTTTTGACGCTTCAGTAAAAACATTACTGTGTTTTGTGATTTGTTCTGAGGTTTATGCTCGGTTACATCATATAACTGACTGAAAATAGACCCTTTAAGTGGTGAAACTCAATTTTGTCAAAATAAAATGAAAGGATAGATACCCAGAAAAACCATATTGTGCTAGTCACGTTGTTTTGTATTGCTTTAAGAGGGAGCAGTGCAGGGGCACAAAGAGGCCTGTCATTACATGATGAAAAATAAGGCCTCTGATAACTGTTTTTAAGACATTTTAAGACTCTTTGAGGCCTTAAATTGTGGTCACACTGTGGCTGTTGTTAGTGCTTTTTTTTTTTTTTTTTTACAAAGACACATAGTTAAGCAATAATGCAGGATGAGGTAGTGCCACATAAAAAGTAATTGAGGAGCTGGAGGTAAAGAACTGCACATGCCAATTTTGACAGCAAAAAGAAGAGGCATGTTTTCTACCATGTCCATTGTCTGTTTTCTATAGCAGAGCAGTTATGTGACTCACAGAACCAATCATAATGTTTGTTCACCGTAACTTTGAGATAGAAAACCCCTGACCCACTGAGCTTACAATTTGACAGCATCTGTGCCAATTTCACATATCTCCAAAATGCAAATCAGCGTGAGTAAGTTTCAGTCACTCAGTCTACGCCACGAGGTACTGCAGTATGAATGTTAATATTTGCTGGGCCCAAATTTTGAATGAGAATTTGAATCAACACAAAGGCACTTATTAGTCTTCACAAATATGGTCGAACTCAAGGAGGAGGGCAAAAGACTGCCCAAACCATGCAGCTATATTTTAGCTTTTGTAATATGTAGCTGATGCCTTTAAATATACAAAATGAAGTGTGCAGGTGGTAAACTCATCTTAAATTCCACCCTTGCTGCCGAAACACACGTCCACATTTGTAACTTGGACTGATTTCCATGGCGGAGATACGCATTCTTTCCCTGTACTTCCATGTTGGACCATTCAGCTGGACAGATGTCCCACCCATGAATAGATGTGACTGGACAGATTCTGGTAGCTGGTGTGTTCTGGGAAACTCATCTTTCTGTCTCCTCATTCTATTTGCTTCTTGAGATTTTCTTGTGAAAGCCTAACCACTTTGTAAAATTACTTCTTATTACTGCTAACTACTTTTTATTCACAAACTAGTATGCCTTGACTTGTAAGCCCTGACTATCATGGTTTTTCTGTCTGATAATTATTTTTTATTCCCTGTTGTTTCACCATCCAACATGACAGCTCATGAATGCAACGCAATGCTATGTGGCAGCTCAACGGCAAAACTCTGGCATCAGTCCTTCACTTCAGCACTGGAATGCAGCACCAGGAAGGACTGACAGATCAGTCCTCCATATTAAAACTTCAAAACTCTGGAATTAACTAAGTTCAACCACAATCATCCTAGCAAAAACGCATTTAAAAATTAAAGCATCACTTGCATGACTTGAGAAATGTAGTTAGGGGATTTACTGCTCTGAATCAGCAAAACCATCATCCATCGCAACTTTCTGTTTCCATCTACAGCAGCAACTCCACATTCCTTATAGCAAGTGCTATCATCAGCCAGCCAGTGTGTGTGTGTGTGTGTGTGTGTGTGTGTGTGTGTGTGCGTGGACACGTATTCCTGTACTTGTGGGGACAAAAAATATTCTATTTATTTATATTTATTTACACAGTCACATTGTGAGGACCTGCCTAATGGCAGGAAATGAATGTAAATCTATGTAATGTCCCCAAAAGTGACGGAAACAAGACTCTGTGTGTTTGTGTGTGTGTGTGTGAAAGAGACAGAGATAGAGAAAGAGCGAGCGTGCGTGCGTGCGTGAGCATGACTGTGAGTGTAATACCTTCAACAGAAGGGGCCTGGTCCTGAGCAGCATACAGCATCTCTTTGAAAGCCTGCAGACATGAGAGAGAATTCATGAAATTATGAATGAAACAGGACTTAAGTTCCATCACCACTAGTTAGGCCTATTATATACAGCCAAATGTCTCCATTTATGTACCCTTAGATATCATTATATAAATATGTCATAATAAATAGTACACTGTCAAGCTCAAGCGAAACTTTTAGTGTGAGGCAACTACATTCTTCAAAGCAATGAATTATGGGAAGTTTCCTGTTGTGTAAATATTAATGCTACCAAGTGTAATACCATCGTTGGTATTAAACACATAAATTAACTTGAATCCCACAATGCCAACGTCAGCAAATATTATCCCGAGCCTCTAGGTCAGGCATGTCTAACCGGTCCACAGGAGGGCCGGTGTGGCTGCAGGTTTTCTTTCCAACCAAGTAGCAGCACACCAGACTTGACTCATTTAATCAACTGATCTCCGTCTTCAGACAGTTGATTGGTCAAACGGTGTGCTCTTGGTTGGTTGGCACAAAAACCTGCAGCCACACCGGCCCTCCTGTGGACCGGTTTGACACATGTGCTCTAGGTGTATGGATGATCCAAGCCTGCACCAGCACATGTCAGACGAACATGAGAGGAGGTTCAAGGAGGTTCAAACACGAATGGAAGAATGGAAAGTGTCTTGTTCATGGACCGTTAAACAGGGTGGAGGACTGTATGCGCAGAGCCTGAGCCTGGGTTAACCAGTCACACAGCTAACTCTTTAAATAGTACAGCAGCCTGCAGTTCAAACAGCTGAACTGATAGCCAACCAGTACCAGAAATCCAACTCTGAAGGTGCGACACTGAGCGTCTGGACCAGATCACGAAGCAGGGCTGCTTTATGGCAATATTTACTTTTATATGATTTTTGTTTCAATGCCACAAAGTAGCTTTTTTGTATGATTTTTTGTTTCAGTCTCACAAAGTAGCTTGATTTTTCAAGTATTGACCTTGCTAGCTGAAAACAGATATATTTTTTGTGTGTCTCTGTGTGTACGCATATATGGAGACACAAATGCGTGCACACTTATACACAATCTGCTCCTTAAGATAATGATTTTATCCATATGACCACATTAACACATACAGCAGATCCACCCAGACTACCTGGATTCCAGCTGAAGCCACTGTGAATGTCCAGCTCCATTTATCTCTTTTTTTTATGCTCAGAAAAAAAAATGCTCTGGTATTTTCAGATTTATCTATCTTAGAGTGGAGGAAGTCTAAGATGAAAAGGTCATTTGCCTTAGTGGGTTTGTAGCTGGATGAATATACTTCATTTTATACCTCATTTTCTAATACAAAGACACAAAAACAATGACCCTGAAATGCAAAATTTAATTGTAGTTGCCAATGTAATTGTGCCTTTCTTGCTCTCCCTCCATCCTTTCATAACGCAGTGCTGATGATGCAGCCAGTCAGTGTCCTTCTGCTAGTAAATCTGCAGTGTATGCGGCAGCTTGTCTCGGCTGCAGAGAGGGTGAGCAGACAACAGTCTTTCAGTCTCGGTGAGTACTGGTAGGACAGCAGGACAGTCACCCTCTTTCATCCGTTCTCACTGAAGGGTTAGATAGTAGAGCGGTCAGTCAGTCAGTGTTTCAGAATGCCAGCAGAGCACGAGACCACAACGGCCTTCAGTGTGCAAACCAGTAGTCAAAGAGCAGCATAGCTGGCATTTGCAGCAAACAGCAGAGCAAGTCAAGGTCATGCCATGGCCCACACAGCCAGCCCATACTCTCCGTTTCACTGATGCAGCCACTACAACAGTGGAAACAATAACCACAAACAAACAAACAAACAAAAGAAATCAATAGGAAGGCAGTAAAACGACTCCAATCTCCACTCAGCATTTACAGCTACAGTTACATAGTTGAATTTGTAAGAATTCCTTGATCACCAAAAAGTATAATCAGCTATAAATACAAGAGCAGAAGATTGCAGATTGTATTAGTGTTTTTCTGATATTCCTGTGACAAAAAGGGACCTTTTGTTTTTCTTTTACACGAGAAAGAGAAACGTGCAGATGCACGTATATGCTACCACATGGTTGTGTAGCGACAAAAGAGCATTGTGTTTTCACTGCCTGACTATAAAAGCAGTGCTCTAACCTGAAGAAAGAATTCAGGATCAATAGAAAACTGTTTGCCATTGCAACCTGAGAGATGAAGCACTCAGCATGTAGAGGAGATGGAGAGGAGCTTTTCAATGTTTCAAGCCTTCTGAGTTCAGTTAATGTTGCCATCCACTCCTTCGCCATTTCCAACAAATGCAAATATACACGTGAGCAGAGCAGAAACTAACTCCCAAGTCAGGACTCATGTGTTCTTTCTAATAACACTTTTCCACAAGGGAACCATGTTCAGTCCACACTTCCCAACATGCTGTGTGGGAAACTGTCATCCCTTCAGACAGGGAAGTAAGTAACTGACTCACCATTTTACTAACCAAACTATTAATACTCTACAGTTTCCATGGAAATCTGTGAATATGATTGTTTTTTTAATGTCCTTGTTATTGAAATCACACACACAAATCTGACCAGAAGTCTCTAAGTTAAAGGTTAAACAATAAATGATTTTCATGTAACAGCTGTGGTTTAATGTAACTTCTCAATTGATAAAAAAAAGTGAATAAAGTCTAAATTAGCTTATTGGCTAGTTTCATAACCAATTAATTTATATCTAAAAAGTACTTTATTTTTCTATGATAAAAGCAACTGCATTTTTAATTTGATTTTAATGTGAAGTTAGAGATGATTTCCTTTATAATCTTATCTTTTTAAAATCTATGTAGGCCCCCAAATACAGGCCTGAAGGATAAGTCCTTAAAAAAAAAAAAACAATATTTAAATCCAAAAACACAGCAATGCTCAGTTTCAGTGTATTATTTTCCACAAATACGTAGTTTCCCCCGTAACAAGTATATTTATTTCATGAATCAGGTCTGAGGTCATTACAGCTGGATGCATGGAGTAAAAGGGTTTAGGCTTGCAGATTTTTGCAGACAGATAATAGTGGCCAGTTGAAAACGGGCCCACTCTCTCCTTTTCAGTAGATGTGCGTTGTGATCTGGCATAGTAATGTTATCTTCCACGTGCATCAGTTCCATGGATTTACCTGCAGAGTGAGTCTCAGTGACCTTTATGTCTTTGTCAAACTCCGAAAAAGTCATCAGATTGCTGTAAAGTTCACATTGCACAACTTTCTATCTTGTAATCAGAAATCTTAAAGTAATTGTGCTTTGCAAACTACGTGCCTGATCAGCAACTGGGGGGGGGGGGGGGGGGGCAGACTCTGAGGGGACAGATGGAAACAATATTATAAGAGATAGGCATGACGACACTCCTCAAAGACAAACATAAATTTAGAAGAAGTAAAAGGTCATCTCGTCTTTCAGTCAAAGTTTAGTTAGAAGTAAATCAGCTCTGGATACAGCTGCCATGAAGACACCAACCAGATGGCCCAGCTGGAGAAGCTGGGTGTACTGTTATATGCAGTCATGTGAGGGTGCACTATGTGTGTGAGAGAGAATGTCAGTATTTTCCTTACAAGTTTAAATATTTACCTTGTGGAATACTATAGCTTATCTAGTTATCTGTTACCACCAGAAGAAAGAAACTAGTAAAAACAAAAAAAAAAAAAAGAAGAAAAGAAAAGAAAAAGAAAGGGGAGAGTGGCCAGTAGATTTTTGAATCCATCAGCTACAGTGGCAGGCAGGCTTAAAAAGTATTTCCAACCTTGGCAAACACACATTTGGGTGATAACTGCAAAACTTCACGCTTTCCCACACTTCTCCTGAGGCCCGTAGAGTCTGTGTGTGTGTGTGTGTGTGTGTGTGTGTGTGTGTGTGTGTGTGTGTGTGTGTGTGTGTGTGTGTGTGTGTGTGCTGGCTCAGCATGTGCTAAGGTGAAAGTTTCCAAAACAAAACACACAGAAAAGAGGGCAGCTCTGCTTATCCTCACAGATTACCCTTCTTCTGTCCTTTTCCCCTTCACCTCCCTCTCTTTCTCTCTCAAACACACACACACACACACACACACACACAGGTCCGAGTGTTACCGGCCTTGGTAACTCAGTCAAGGGCATTTTCTCTTCTCTTTCACACACCTCTGCCTTGGTCCAGACACATGACTTGTGGCTGTTGCCTCAGGCAGACTGTAGCACCACAACAGTTGACCATAAATCTGTGGGACTGACCGTGTGTGTGTGTGTGCGTGCATGTGCGTGTGTACCAACCCTCCTGTTTACATTATCATCTCTGCCTAATGTCATCCTCAGTCTCTCATTCTCTGTCACTTCTTTGTGCCTTTTCCTGTCTTTCCTTTGCCTCACTTTGTCCATTTATGCACATTACAATATTCCCCTCAGCCATCCCTTCCTCTGCCCGCTCTCTTCTCTTTCTCACCCCTTCTCTTTTGCTTAATCTCTTTTCTACACTCCCTTCCCTCTGTCTCAGGCCCTCTCTCTTTTCCCTAACCCCCACCCACGAGGAGACAAACACTTCATATCTTGACACCAAACTGTCAGTGGGATTATGAGTCATAACTGGATTATGCTTGCATTTGTGTCCTGCAGAAACCTCGGATCTCGAGGATTTTTCCCTTATTTTTCTAATACCGGCAGCTCACTCTGCTCATATAGAAAGTGTCTTATGAAGGTCTTGCAAAGAGGATAGGAAGGAAGCTGTGTCTTTAAATGTCAAGGCCATAAGGGCATTGCAGCAGAAAGCAGTGTGTGTCCCCAAAATCCTAAGAACTGAGGCTTTTGGAGATGTGTTTGATGCAGCACAGTGTTGTCACGCTTTGTGACGCACAAATGACGCAAACTAAAAGCTAAAGCAGTGGCTTCACACAGTATTACCATCTGATCGAGCAATTCTTTTAACTATGTGGGGATTTAACGGTTCCTTATTTTCTTATAGGTGACAGACTGTAAAGAAACAAAAAACAAAACATGAACAGCTCATTTTAGGTACTGTTGACTGGTAATTTGTGTATTAAAAGACCTCAAAATCAGAATGACGTGACGACCGTATACCAGTGTTTTGGATTTGGTGCTAAGCTACTGCTTGTTTCAATTCTGATGTTCGACTGTGACTGCAGACAATTTATCTCAATTCATATGCAAATTGTTACAGCTAAGCACCCCAAAACCCACAACCGTAGGTCTATCATCATATCATCATATGTTTTTATGTCAAATTAATCTACCACATTATATTCACCATATGAGAAAACTGCAAAAAAATATCCCATCAGTTTCCTTAGAGCCAAGTTTATGTTTTGTCCGAACAACAAACCCAAAGGTTTTCACAGAAGAGCTGAAAATCCTCACGTCTGACAAAT
Organism: Scatophagus argus; assembly: GCF_020382885.2. Taxonomy (NCBI): domain Eukaryota; kingdom Metazoa; phylum Chordata; class Actinopteri; family Scatophagidae; genus Scatophagus; species Scatophagus argus. Next base: position 21,416,345 of record NC_058505.1, on the reverse strand, counting down.
TGGCTGCACGTTTGATATTTTTTACATGAGAGTTTAGTATGTGTTTACACACAGATCTTTTTTTTTGATGGAAGTCATGCATCACTTTGACAGACGCACTCACATTTCATGTGGTGCAGCTGGAGTAAAAACCATTTGCCAATTACAAGAAAAATGCTGTATAATCATTTGCATTATTGCAATGGAAAATATTCAGGGTATTGAAATGGGCTTATCATAATTATATCATATAGTTTATCTTTTGCCGATTCCTATTAGCTCTCTGATTTTGTCGGAGGTTTAGTGGTTAGAGATATGGCACTGAGTCATCAGTGTGGGCCTCCTCCAAGGTGCGCCTGCTTTCCCCACACTAAACACATGCATGTTAGCTATTAATAATACTCCTGACACTGTGGCTTCACGCTGCCCCTAAAAGTCAAACAGGTCAAATGCACTGCAATGCACTTTTAACTGCATTATCTTATGCAGTAAAGGGGACAGCAATGGGAACCAAAAGGAGACCTAGTCATGCATGAGCAGTGAGTATGTTTAAGTGTGTGATCCTCTAATACCAGTCAGGTGCTAGCCAGTGCTATCGGCACTCGGTCCAGCTCTTTCACATCTCTCTGACCTTTTTACCCGTTTCCTCTCTTCCCTCTCTCCTTCTCAGTCTGTCAGTGTTAAGATCATTCCTCATTCTCCATATGTTTCCCTTTGGTCCCAGAAAAGGGTTTAATTAGAGTTTATATGGGGATTATGACAGTAACGCCTTTAGAAATGTCAGATTCTCTGCTCTTCTCCCTTTTAATCCTTGTCTTCAAAGTTATTCTTAACTGCCTTCTGTGGACATGTTCTTCACTCTATCTGCATCTATCTATCATTCTATCTATGATGTCTATCCCTCTTCCTCCCCTTCCTGCTCTCTCTGAACCCCCTTTCTCTTCCATTTCTCCTTCTTTACTATCTTTTATCCTCTGCCCTCCATCCCAATCCATGACGGTGAAGGTGGCATTAACTAGGACCAACAACTGGATTAAAAACACACACAAAAGTGGGGTTGCTTCTTTTCTTTCTGCAGTTCTTGACTGAGTATGCCCTCGATCAGGTCTGTCTCACTGCCAGCCCGGGTGTGGAGGCACAAGCAGTGGGTTTGCCCTGTGACCCTAACAATCCAACAACTGCTCTTTCATTTTGCACTCAAATCATTAAGCAGGCAAATATCACATGACCCTGACATATTTACCAGGCTTCAGTGTTCACATGTTCAGTCTCTTGTGAATGTACTGTCTTATATTAAGTGGGCAAAACAAAAAGCCCCTGCTAGGTATGAACTCTACTGTTTGTTTATAGACAGGTTGTGAATCACAGATAAACGTTATTTCACTGCTCTGGTTGACTGTTAGTTATCCATCATGTGCTGACGTGAAATGTTAACAAACCGCCTTTCCTTAACGATCTCGGCCCGCTTGCTTTGTCCCACATCTGAGTGCAATAGCTGTGTTCACAAATGCCCAAACAAAGTGGTGATTTTGGCACGCTCTCGGCTTCGAAACAACTGCCCTAAATGAGCCGGATTTGAATGCACCCTTAGCTTGTGCCTCAGCTCTTAAGGCAAAGAAGGACAAAGAAACCATTAAGTAGGGCTGTGTGATATTAGATTTTTGCAGATATCTGATATGCACATATTTTCCCATCTTGTTGCAGAGAACATCAAGTCTCTCCTGTGGTGGGATTAACATACCATTATGGCTACTCTTGGCTCACTGGCAGGTGCAGACATACAGCGCTAAAGCACTACGAGAGGGTAAAATACAGATTAGCTTTAGATGATATCACGATGATCCAGAGAAGGATATTCACTGCATGTAAAACACTCTTTTCTAACAATAATCCCACAAAACACAAGATGAAAATGCACTAAATAAGTAGAAGCGCTTGTCATTGTTGTTTCAGAGACCCTTCTCTTACCGTCTACTAATTCAAAATATGCCTGAAAGTGAAAACTGAGAATTGTTGATTCACCCTTATTTTGGTGTCAGCTGCTCTACTCATCAGTCCAACTGAAACCAGCTTCCATCAGCAAACTAACTTCCCATGAATTCAGGCTACTGAGGCTTGGAGTTTCCACCACTGCTGCTGTGCACAGATCTCGACAGCAGCATTATGTCGACTAAGACAAAAAATAAACAGGAGTTTATCTATAAAGGAAAGAAAGGCCTCGGGCCAACAGCATATGGACATTACATCACTAACAAGGTGCTGCTGTCCTCTGTGCAGTGGAATGATTATACTGGCTCCAACACATAATCTTGTATGTGACAAACTCTAACTAAATGGAAACAAAATTGGAAAACAATTCCACTTGAAAATAAAAGTAAAATGATAAGGGTTGTTTTTCTAAATCAATGAGAAAAAAAAGATAAACAACAGCAAGCTATGACAACATTTGTGAAACATATGAAACAAAGCTGAGGAATGAAAACTTGGAATAACACCGAGCTGGCTTTATAAGGTCTTTGTCTTTAGATTCACATCATAACTTCACATCAACATGTATTTTATTTAAGCTTTGTGTTAAACACAGATGCATTTGACAAATCTATCGTATCTTGTTAAATTTACATAATGTTCTGTCTTCACTTGATGCAGTCCTTACATTTTTTTTCATCTGTTCCATTTGCGGTTGTCTTTCAAACTCTGCTGCTATTGTTACAGTAAATCCACGTTTGTTTCTTATTATAAGACTGGATTAAAGAATGAATTTGACTGATGACAATGCGGGTCTTCTTCTACAATTTTAACGCAGTAAGAAACACGAGTGGTTAGACCATCGGACTTGATTTTAAACAAACTAACAGATTACCCAGATCATCTAAATCACTTCATTGGAAAGTCAATCCAACAGTGATGAGATCGAGATACCTAGCGATTTCTTTCTCATCATGGCAGCTCTGTGTTGCCGTATAAGTCGAATCTCGGCAAGACGCAGACGCTGCCACGGTGACACGACGACAGACGATGTCCGTCAATCCATTACTCTCTTCTACACCTGCAACAAATAGTTGCTCAGTAAAAGAAGGTTAATCAGCAACTGCTTCGATTATCATTAATCATCTTAGTTAAGCAAAAGTGTCAAACTACACCAGCTTCTCAAATGTGACACCTCCTTGTCAATTATGATAGTAAATGTAGTACCTTTGAACTTTTGGACAGAAGATGTCACTTTAGACTCTGGGTACCTGACATATGACTGAAATGTATATATGAGAGGAGAGGACTTCATCTGACATCTTTAGAAACTAAAGTCATCTAAAGCATATAAACTACACGACACTAAACTTTACGTTTACCAGGATAAAGTCAGCACAGTGCTGATAACCACAAGCACCAGGCAGACGTTAACAATGAAGCAAAGGTTGCTGTAACTCCACGGGTATGGGGCTGTAACGTTACAGCATACACAATCCACAAACAGCTAGCTGCTAGCAAAACGCTCGCTGAGTGGGTGACCAGAGTTACACGTAAATTCATAGCTTGTTTGTCAAATCACATCAGTTTTCAGAGAAAGAGAAGTGATGTCCATTAAGACAAAAATAATTATAAAACAAAAATCACATTTTTGCTTTGCATGCATTCTTCACCTTTGCTGTCATAACTCCATCCTAAGGAAAACACTAATGTAGTCATCCAGCAGATTTTCTTAGCCAGTCAATGAGTCTGCTGATTCATACAGATGACCATCAGGCATTTATATTCTTACAGTTCCTGTCTAGTAGTCACACTGGGAATCTGTCAGGTCGAATAAATGTGCTTCCGTCATGGATTTTTATTGGGAAATGCAGCCAGTCTGTCAGTCAGTAAACAAAGTCTGAGTGTGTTATCATCTATCGTCCAGACCTTACATATTTTTGAAGATAAAACTAAAGAAGAAGAAGAAAAATAAAAGAGTTGCACAGTGTTATAATGCCAATACTCCGAGCTAAAGAAGACAGGAGTGTAATAAAACAGGACAAGCTTTAACAGTCCTGGCCCAGCATAAAAACCAAAAGAGCTGACAGTCTTTTGTTCAGCGCACATCACATCATAACAGCTCAGGGTACACCTCTGTTTATCTAACTGTCCCGCTAAGTGTCTGACCCAAACACAGCTGCCATGAGAAAACACGATAAGCATGTAACAGCCCTGGTCAGCATGGCTCTGCAAAGCGCACAGACCTGGGCCCCACATCTTCACAGGACTAAAACTAACTGGGCCCAGGGCCAGATTTACAGCTGGGTGCAACAACAAGCTTCATCTGGTCTCCAAGAGCAGGAAGAAACCAGAGTCCATGTGAAACTGCTCTGAAAATAAACAACAGTAAAGTGCATTACAGGAATTATACTCATCCCTCTTGCTGCTACTGAGACATATTAGGCTGGTTATGACCTGCATAACACTGATCCACAATGTGTTTGTCAAGGACCACATTTCTCAAGTTTCATAGCGCAAGGAGGGTAATATAAGTTCAGCTACTGTTGAAATAGCCACGCCACCAATTAGTCGACTGAAAGTATAAACCCAGTCAACAACAATTCTATTAAAAGTACATTAGGACTGCAGCTGTCAACTCATGCATGAGTGGTTTGAGGGTATTCACCAGTTCGATACATTCTCAAGGGTTTCAGACCTGTCGTACAAGTCAAGATAGACATGACAGATAGATTGTGTTTCTCCACAAGGGGAAAAACACTGACTTATAATGTCATCATGCCTTAGCCTTAAAAAACAGGGTTTAAATATAGAAAAAGGAGAAGAAGAAGACGTAGAAGAAGCTTTACTTGTCATATACAATCATAATAAGTATAATGCAGTGCAACTACCACCACACGGCACCCGCGGACCACCTCTGAGCACCAGTACACCTCGCGAAAAGGAATCGACCGGACAATTAACCTAACATACACGTTTGGAGAACACGGAGAACACGCAATCTCCACACAGAAAGGTCAAGCCGGCAATGAAACCCAGGCAACTATACAACCCACAACTAATGCTGTCAAAATGATCTAAAATAAACGTTAGTCTGAGTCTCATATTAGTTGTGGATAACACTGCTTTGGAAGGATATTTTCAGCATCGAAATTCATTTCAAACTATTCCCCTTTTGCTTTTGTCACAGCACAGCACTGCTCTGACGACACATCAATGGCAGCTGTATTAATACTTTCTCTATTAATATTTTGTGTCACATCAATTGATACAACTATGGACTCTGTGAAACTGAAAGTCTTTGTATTTCTGTGAATGAGACTTGCATGCCCACGCACACGAATTGTTTAAGTCACACAATGGAACAGAATGTTTGCTTCGGGTCTATTTACAACTTTGATTCCAAGTCATTTGTGCCATCTTGCTTGTAGTTTAAAATGACTAAACAACTGTACAAAGGTACAGCATAATTTGTTTCTGAATACATTTCCAGCACAGAGTGCAGGTACAGAAAGACAATATTACTCTATTTTGAGCCCCTAGAATTTCTTCCTTTTTGGTGTGTTACTGAAAGTGGATGCTAGGTTGCATTTCAGAAGCTTTCTAACTGAACAGAGGCCATTTGGTTTGGTAATTAAAGAAGCTGATTTGGTTGTTTGGATCTTTGGAGCTGAGCTGGAGTGAATTCTAAAAAGGTGGTAGGCTGATAGAACACTAAACAGTCCTGCTGAAGCTGCTTGCCAGAATGCATTTCCAAGTGCAGGGCTCAAAGCTAAATGGTTCCTGTTCTGCAAAGGGAACACAGAACTAAAACATGTGTCAGGAGTTTCGAGGAGATGACGGATTGCTTCTGACTTTGAGCCAGAAAGCTTAGCTCTGCTTCATACTGACTGGACAAAATAGACAAATGCACAAATGAACCAATGTATAAATAATCTAGAAGAAAAAGGTGTAATATATATCAACAGATATTTCCAAATTACTTCATATAAATGCCATGACTTGTCAGTTTTTGCTATGGTGGGGAACCCAGTGGCACTGGTTACATGCTGCAGTCACACTGAGCTGTATAGCAATATGCGACTATGCAGAGCACAGGCGATGACTTGAAGAATACTGCAACTACTGTCCTCAAACAATGCAGATACTGCTGCTCACAGGTACGCACAGAGGGAGAAAGCCCGGAGGCACAAACCTAACAGCTGCACTTCTGCCATGCCTGTTCTCACAGCACAGACTGGCTGCAGTAATATTACACCTCTTGATGCAACTTTATATCTTATTTATACACACACACACACACATATTGACATGAGCTGTGATACGATAGATATTTGATATAGTGTTGTGCATTTTCTTTCTCTATCAGTCATAAAGGGAAGCAAAAAGATACACTGCTGCATTCTTAACAAGGAAAGTAACTTAGCTAAATGTAAATGCTTTAATAAGACTAGCAAGACAGGAAAAAATCCAAAAGCAGTGTTTCTAGAGAAACAAGATACTCGTCTCATAGTCTGAGACAGTACTTGAACTTTATGGTTCAACTGGGGTTCAGTTGAGGATATGTTTCTAGTCAGGGGGGAATAAGCCAGATTCACCATGACTAATACATATCACATCTTTTGCCTTGAACTGAAACATTTAGTCAATTCACTGATTAGTCTACAGAAATTTAATTAGCAACTCTTTTAATATTTAATCATGGAGTCATTTTTTTCCCATTAAAATGCCAAACATTCCCCTGTTTTACTGTCTCCGTTATGAGGATTTGCTGCTCTTTGTATTACTTTTCTTTTCACTATTTTCTTAGATTTTAGAGAACAGAAGATATTATGCTGAAGATGAAGATAATGATCTGCAGATTATTTAGTAAGAAAACTTATCATTAAATTTAGCCTCTTTTGGTTTTCAGCAAAATGCAATATTCACAGCATTCAGGTAACAGCCTACACATTCTTAACTGATCTTGATCATTTTCACAAGTAGAAATGAGCAGGTTATATCAATTTATATCACATTAGTTCATTTAAATCCATTCAGCACAAACTTGACGGGACACCAAAAAGAAACTCTTGGCTCTTGTCAGATTAACGTGCTTTCCGTAAACCCGTATGCATACTTGACTGACGACTGCATAGAGTAAAGAGAGTGCTGCTCTGTGATGGTTTGGAGACACACCTAACTGGACATGGACGTGTATTTGGTTATGTGTATACTACACTGGGCATCTACATGGGTTGTTCGTGTGTACAGTCAAAATGTGCAGTCATGAATTTTGGGATGCACAGGGACAATTTCCCATGGTCCTTTGCAGACACAAGCAGAAGACAGCATTTACATCACAAAGACCATTTTTATTTATCCCCTTGGGGATAAATAAAGATATTTTGGTTCTGATTCTGTACTGCATACAGTCAGCATTAATTCAGTTGAATCAAGTACAACAACTGTACTTCAGAACTGGTGCTGGGGTCATCTGAATGTGAATAATATTAGGCATCTGTGCCAACTGACTATCAGAGTGAACCCTTTAAATTGTCTGGATTACTATGGACACCATTACAAACTGATCACAACATGATAGCTGATTGGTTTACTCCACTGTATGAAAAGTGTTGGCTATCATACCAGGTAAATTTGCTTATCAGCAGTATTGATTTCTTCTACATTCGTGTTCTTGCAAAAAATATTTCAGGTTCATTTCAAGTTTCGACTCTGTAATACTGGATTGTCTACTGTATCATGAAAACCTCACTGCACTTCTAATTACTGCTAAAGAAATTAACCCAATCCCCAACCAAGCTGTGTTACAGCTTTGAATGGCCCGTATAAGCTAAATACAGAGTTAATAAATCTTCTATAAGAACTACCATTCTCTCTGGATGAGCACAATGTTCTCGTTGTATAAAAATACACTGTATTGCAATCCCAATATATAACCTTGACAAATATGCTTGAAATAATGATAGAACATGTACTGGCACGAACGCAAATGTTTTCCTGAAAGTTTTTATGATTTGTTTACACTGTCAGCCCTGTGAACAAATTAAAGCACCATAAAGATTAAGAGCCGAATTGCATATTTTAATAGCATTAATGGATCAAAGGTTGCAGAGCAATCAGCACCTCTCTGTCAACGTGTGACCCCCGTCCTCCTTTGGCAACATGATTGCTGAGCTTGGTCAGCATTTGGGGAAAGACAGGAGGGTTAACCAGGCGCAAAGATTAACTAGCTCAATAAATGATGACTCAGCCAAATGTCTTTTGTCTCCTCAACACATTCCTAACAGCTATGAGGACAGACACACACGGCTCTGCCGGCCGGTGTAGCCTTCATAACAGCTCCACAGAGCTTGACGTGCCCGAGGTGGAAACCTGCAGAGCAACAGAACAAACCTTGTTTGTCGAGTTTACTGGCGAGGTTTGTGGGCTGCTGGTGTTTGAATTATGGGCTTAACAAATGAAGCAGTTACTCTCTTCCTGTTGTATTATAGCAAGTGAGTGAAAGACGAGGAAGCCATCTCCGACCAAATGGTTCTGAAGGAAATAACCAGTATAAAACTGGAGACATGTAGCCTTACCGTCAGTGGCTCCCCAGTTAGCCAGTCAGCTAGCGAGTGGCTAGCCGAGTGTGGGTTTAATATGAAGCTTACCTCATATTGGATATACTGTTTCCTCCACTCCGGGGTGATGTGAGCTGAGAGATGCTCTGTGAATTTCATCTTGACAGTCTGCTGGTTTTTCCTCCCCTTGCTTTAGGTACTGCCCGGATCCGGAGGCTCAGCTGAGCAGCGGACGGTTTAGCTTTGCTGGTTCACAAACGTTTACACAGAAACTCTCGTCCGAAGATTACGATCGGGCTGCTCGGTCAAAGACAGAGATGCCCTTTTGTCTTCACGTTAACCTAGCTAGCTACCGGCACATATTTCTGTCGTTTAAGACACACTCGACAAAATGCTGGTGGAGACATATTTTAGCAAAGGAAAATGCTTAAATTTGGTTTTCACTGCAGCGCCAATGTCGCAAAATAGCGACTAGCTTTAGGTAAACAGGCTCACGGTGCTGGCACTAGCTGAGTCTTGCTATATGTCCCCCCCTCCTCTCTCCCTGCTGTTCAGCCTCTATCTCTCTCCACCTCCTGTTTCCCCGGTGCCTTCAGATGCAGTTGGAAATATTAAAACTAACCAATCGAGCGCACATGAACATGTTGTTGGTGGGTGTAACAAGGTGTGGCGTTCTTCAGACAACATCGTCCAACCAGCTCGTGTAAACTGGTTTTTTTTAACCTTAGTGGTGGGGCACTGAGCTACCTGTCATGGAAAAGGGGAGGGGTAATCGGTGACAGTTACAGTTTACGCCCACACAGAAGCTACCGTCATTTGAAATCTTGTTTTACTCAGACGTTGCTGTTATTGTTGCTCATAGTCAGTCTTTTCCTGATTCACTGTTTTTCTGGATTTTGTTAATTCTTTGAGAAAGATCATGTTCTTGATGTTGCTGAACTTAGCTAAAAAAGCTCAAATGCTTCACACTAAAAGTTTTCCACTAACATTTTTATTATTCATTTTCTTTATTAGATTTTATGAAATACCCTGAGTTGTTTTACTCTAATTCAAGTCTAATTCATCTCCATTTGAATTTTAATAAAAAATATAAGTGTATTCTTGACATAGATGACGGAGTTTTACTGCTCAGTTCTGTGTCTTTTAATTTGATCCACTTAACGCTATTTCCTCCGAACTCCGTTCACAGCTTGCGTTTCAGTGAACAAACATTTTCCTTAGCATATATTCCGGTGCAACATGAATGCCACATTTGTGACGTCACCAGTCGCCTTCGCGAGAAGATGGATGACGTAGATGTTGACTTTCTTTAAGCGAGGGGGAAAATCAGGTGCAAAATTGAAAATAGCTATATTTTGGGTATTTGTGCATAACATGGCGGAAATTAAGCCGCAAGATCCAAAAATAAACATACATGGAAAGATGGTGTAGCAATTTATGCTAAATACAGTAACAGATTTTTATGATTGATATTAATTGTGGGAAGTATGGAAATATAACAATGAAAATATCCTATGTGTTCTTCAATCACATAAGTGCAAAGAAAAAGTCCAAACGAAATCTGCACCCCCACAAAGAAAATTGATGGAGATATGAAAAATGAACCATAAGGAACCAATATTTTAAAGATGCCTGTCTGTAAAGTCTTTTATTCTGTAATCATGCAAAACTCTTACTATAACTGTGTTTGCTGCTGATGAAAGTGGCACACCGTCACTGGTAACCAATACCTGTCTAACAGAGCTACCGCAAAACGTCCAGGTGTTCTTCCTCTCATGAAAGAGAACTCGGTCTCTGTCTCTGAGGAGGACCCTTATAAGGGCTGTTACAGCAGTTATAATAAAGATAATGATTTAACTCTTTAGACATTATTTCTGTAAATGTTTCTGATGTTGATGCTGGTGTCGCTGGTTGGACGGTTTAACTCTCATCATCCAGAATTGGTTTAAGATAAGTTGCCCATAATCAGCCTAACAGCACCATCTAGTGTTCAAATACGATATTGCATACACACAGATAGGGTTTCTTTACCTGTAATCAATGAGCAGTTAATACTTTATTTGTCTTTGGCCACTCTCAGCTGTTATACTTCTTTATATGCCTTAAGAAGAATTGAATATAATAGGTAGAAATAATAGTTAAAAGTCCAGATCAACTTGATTGATTGTGGTTGTAACATTCTTGTAGCAGTGACAGTGGCTGTTGTAGGTATTTGTGCTAGCAGTAAAGATATATGAGCATATTAATATTAGTGGTAAAAGTATAACAAAAGTGTGTAGTGCTTGTATTGCTACAGCAGTAATATTCAAAGTGTTATTAGTTATTGTGAGCAGCTCCAGTGCTACTAATTGTAATTCTAATTAATAAATTGTAATTGTCCTCAATTTCTCGAAGCCATTTGTTTTTCAAAGAAATAATTTCAATACTTTACAGAACTTTTATTTCAGCATTTTCAACCACTGAACAAGTTATGTTTACTTCAAAGGGAAAAGTGACCTGTATTGCATTCATAATAGTATGACTTGTATTAAGACCCTTTTTTTTTATATAAATGTGTGTTCAAAGCTTAAAATAAATCCATAAAGGAAAGCTGTACTTCACTTTGTAAAGATTCTTTTCAAAATAGTGACATCATTTGTTCAAATATGAAATCATGTTATCTTGTTGGTCTGTCAACTTCTTGATATACTTACCCACAATCACCACCTTCCACCACTATGCTGATACAGTATATAGCCAGTATAGCGGTATATTGTACAGTGTTTATTTTAAAACAGTTAATTCATAACTCTTTTAATTTTTGAAACTGTTTTGCACACTTTTTGCATTTTGCACTCTATTCTGTTCTTGTGAGCTGCCATGACAAGTGAATTTGCCCACTGTAGGATCAATAAAGCTCATCTTATCTTCGGTTTGGTGACAAACATATTCACGATTAGGTCATTTTGAAGAGGTCATTTTCTCCATAGAGATACAGTATGTGACTCTCTAATAAACAGTTCTGAAACCAGAGTATGTCTGGCTATTTTGGTGTCATTAAAACACCTTTTCAAAGTGAGAGCCGACAGAAATGATGAGGTCTACTGCTGGACCAAAGTCTCAGTTTGAGCTGTTTAAAAGAAAGCCTTGTGAATAAAGTCTCCTTGAGAGGAACCAGTGCTGTGATTTTACTCTTCGTGTGTACCTGTGGAGTCGTTGAATGGTCCTCATTCATACAGAGAGAAAGAGAAGAGAAAATATTGATCACCCTGTGACAAGCTGCTGCTGTGGTGGTGTTTTTTTCCTGTGTGGAGGTCAGCCTCTGTGTGAGCCTGTTGTGCCACCTACAGGTCAATAATGAGTACCTACGTGCCAGATACACTGCCCTCATATTATTAGATGAAAATATTATATATTTTATGGACATGTAGTAGCAGGCTTGTTCTGATGGATTTTTTTTCTGTAAAAAAAAAAAAAAAAAAACATAAGTAAGGTGGGTGCTCACAATGTGACTGTGTAAACAGATTTTTGTCCACACAACTACAGGAGTATACATCCACATACACCCACCCACACATTTTTCCACGTTCTGTACACCACATATGGTAATGCGGTGCACATAAAGTGAACGTGCATGCTCCATCAGTCTACAAAACAGTTTAGTGTGAGAAGTCAGCATCAGGTTAGTTGTTACCTGTTGAGGTGTTGCTCCTCTGGCTCAGACTGCGGGACTCCTCGGCTACCTGCAGTGCAGTGCAGCACGGCTGAGGACGACCATCATTACCTAGCAACGGCAACCATATGTCATTTATTTTTCAATGGCGTCTCAGTCTTATTTGCCTGACTTATGTTTAATTTATATATCACAGCAATTGACAGCTGAACTGGATGTGACTAAGCATATCTGATACTTTTTTGTAACTTCCTGCAGTGAACTAACGTGTCGGTAGCTACGAAGATGACATGTTGTATTAATGTGTCTTGTTTGCTGTGATTGTAGACTCTCTGTAGACAGAATGCCACTCCTGACAAACTCCAATCGCATTTCACACTTTAAAAACATACTATGATGGAGCTGTCTCACCATTTTGTTATATGTTATTCAGAATATTTCTCCCTATGCTGAGGGAATCAGATGGGAAACTTAAAATATATTTAGAGCATGTAAAGGGATCAGCAAAGAGGAAAACAATGTCAGATTACATAATCTGTGTGTGTGTGTGTGAGTGAGTGAGTGTGTGCGCATTATACTGTATACGTGCATGAAAGACAAATCTAACCAGGACTCTATGACAGAACCTGACGCTTTATGACATGAATTCCTGGCTGTGGAAGCATCCAGAGAGCCAGCAGGGCTAAATGTGGAGCAATCATTACCGAGGATTAACAGCCAGCCAGGGTCAGATTAGGCTGGCTTGCCTTTTATAACAAGGTTGTTTAGATGTAAACAAGCTGGTGTCTGCGGTTTGAAACTGACAGACAGTGTAGTCGTTCCTTTCTGTCTGAGGCTGCTATGTTGGGAGCCATTAGTATTACTCTGTGACAGCTCCTACTGATGCCTGTTTGTTTCCATTGCAGGTGTTTCAAACTCAACGAGCTGCCACAAGTTGCAAAGACCTCACTTTTCAATATGTAAAAAAACCCAACTGAAACCGAAATACTAGGTCATGTGAACCTGCAGTGTTCAAACCATATGCTGCCCTCAGATAGAATTTCAATAACAGCCCACAGTGTCTCCATAATGCAGTTAAAACTCAACTGTTGTTCACATAAGGTACTCAGACACCATAACTGTGCTTATTTATTCATCCAGATCCTCAGCCACTCGACATGATGTCATTCCTACTGCAATTACTACTGTTTAGTCATAATCTGACTTAAATCTGTTACGACTCAGTACAGCTACTACCATTATTGTTACTACTATTGTTATCAAAATCACCATAATACCTTCTGTATACTTCATTGTCATTATCATTATCTACATTTCCGATACTTCTGGTATTATTACTGCTGCTATGCATCTCTGCTTGTGTGCTCCTTCTCTCACACCCCCCTCTCTCCCTTGCTCTCTCTCTCCTCTCTCTCTCTCTCTCTCTCTCTCTCTCTCTCTCTCTCTCTCTCTCTCAACCCAACCGGTCAAGGCAGATCCATCTTGAGCCGGGGTCTGCTCCGAGGTTTCTGCCTTCTAAAAGGCAGTTTTTCCTCACCACTGTCGCCAAGTGCTTGCTCAAGGGGGAATGTTGGGCTCTCTGTATTACAGTTTGATTAAAGAGTTTGGTCTCACTGGTGACCAGGAAGCTGAATACCGAGGTGTGGTGGACAGCTTCGTGGAGTGGTGTGGACAGAACCACCTGCAGCTCAACATAGGGAAAACTAAAGAGCTGAGGGTGGACTTCAGGAAGACGAGTACCCCCCATAACCCTATCAACATCAGGGGTACTGAGGTGGACATTGTGGACTGCTACAAGTATGTAGGCGTCCACACAGACAATAAACTGGACTGGACAGTCAACACCAGTGCCCTCTACAAGAAAGGGCAGAGTCGCCTTTTCCTCCTCAGGAGACTCAGGTCTTTTAATGTCTGCAGGACAGAGCTGCAGATGTTTTACCACTCAGTGGTCTCCAGTGTCATCTTCTACGCTGTGGTGCGCTGGGGCAGCAGGGCGAAGACAGCTGATGCCAACAGGCTCGATAAGCTCATCAGGAGAGCTGGCTTTGTCCTGGGAGTGGAACTGGCAGAGTCTCTGGCAGAGGTGTCTGAGCAGAGGATGCTGAGGAAACTGCTCAACATCCTCAACAACAAGTCACACCACCTGCATGCCACACTGCAACCCTACCGCAGCACCTTCAGTCGTAGACTGAGACCACCGAGGTGCTCCACAGAACGCCACAGGAAGTCCTTCCTCCCTGTGGCTATCAACTCATCCCTTTTACCCACATAGGACAATAACAGTTTACCCTGCACTACTATCAACACTTTAATATTGTATCTGCACCTTACCTGTTGCCATTCTGCACCTTATCTGCCATTATCTACATCATGTATATACTCTGTTATTTTTTTATAGTACTCAGCTATTTTTTATATTACTCTGTTATTTATGTGCAGTTGTTATTTATGGGCAGTCGTGGATCAGCGGTTAGGGTGTCGGACCCGTAACCGGTGGATCGCTGGTTCGATTCCCCGTCCCGGTGTCCATGGCTGAGGTACCCTTGAGCAAGGTACCTAACCCCCACTGCTCCCCGGGCGCTGCACGCGGTCGCCCACTGCCCCGGGTTTGCTGTGTGTGTGTGTGTGCACGTCACTTGGGTGGGTTAAATGCAGAGAACAAATTTCGTTGGAGTGAGTTCCCTCCAATGACAAAATATGTCACTTTAATCTTTATTTTATATTTTATATTTTGTGTGATTACTTGATACTTTTGTTTGCCTCTTTGTATTGCAACCCTGGCACAACAATTTCCTGCGGGATCAATAAAGTTCTTATCTTATCTTATCTTATCTTACTCACATCCTCTGTACTTGCAAAAGTAAACGTTATTACCTGTGTGACTGGGAAATGGGATATAATACACTGTAAAGCATTGAGACATTTGACCATTATACCAACAAGGACTTTAATGACATCACATTCTAAATGCACAGACAGCTTTACAGCTATAACAACTTCCACTTGTCTGGGAAGGTTTTTGGAGATTTTGGAGCGTTTCTGTGGGAATTTTTGTCCATTCATGCAGCAGAGCATTTGTGAGGTCAGACTCTGATGTTGGACAGAAGGGCCTGACTCACAGTCTCATCCCAAAGGTGCTGGGTGGGGTTCAGATCAAGACTCTGTGTGGGCCAGTCAAGTTCTTCCACACCAAACTCATCCAACCATGTCTTTATGAACCTCTTGCTTTGTGCACTGGGGCACAGTCATGCTGGAATAGAAAAGCATTAGGTATTCAGATTTCCCTTCATGGAAGTAAATGGCTGAGTCCAACCCCTGAACAGCCCCATACCACACCTGAATTCAATAATAAGGAGTTGTGTCCGAATTTTTGTGTCTATACAGTGTATCAAGTCTTACAAAATAAATGCATGATCAAAACTGAGAACTGTGTCCACAAACCTCAGATGTGCTGGTTAACCTGCATTTTGTCTCCAAGTGGCTTCAGTTTGGTATGGACTCTTGAGTCAGCTGGACATAATGATATAGATAGCAGCCACTGTCAGATTTTCCCCTGGAACTGGAGAATGCCATCCACATCAGACACTCAGAGGGATGTTAAGACTGATGAAGTGGATCAGGTTCAGGACCATATCAGAGCTCAAGAATTAAGATATTTTTTCAATACTTCTTCAGTATTTTACAAAGACCATGGTGGTATTGCAATTGTTTGAGGTTGCACTGAGCACACAGATCAACAACAGGGAGTCGGTTGGAGGACCATTCAATATATGAATGCTATAATCAAGTTATAGTAAGAGGTTTGCTGACCAATGCTGGCATCCAACAGTTCCTCTAAGAGGCATCATTGATGATGTAAACCTGTCTGGCAACAAGAAGTACACCAGTGCAGGAATGAGGATGGAGCCTGTAAAGTGCTAATGCCTGTAAAGTAGCTAATGAACCGGTCTCAGGGAAATGATCTGCACACTGGTGGGTGCACACGTAGGAGTGTTTGTATGCATCCAGTCTTCAGGATTTTACAGTAATGTGAAGGTCAACATGGTTGCCAACAGTGAAAAGGTTCACATTAAGGCGGAATCTGCAGTCTTTCTACAGTCAGCCGTCAGTTTTTAAGTTCACTGGCAGCAGGTTGTTTGGTGTCCTGCAGGCCACAATCACCTTCTCAAACATAATTAATATTGTTTCATCACACCAGCAAAAATCATCTGTCCTCAAACATAAGTTGAAAAGTACACAAAACGTCTATTGTTAACATCTATAACGAAGTTAAATTGTGAATAGGACTATCAAATATTAATATATTTAGAATTTAGGTTCTGGGTGATATAAGAGTACTCGTGTCACCAGAATTGAGAGATTTTGCAGCTTATCTACTAGTTTCGATTACCGGTAATGTAATTAATGCTATTTTGATTATTATTATTTCTTCTTTTTTTCTTTTTTGGCACATTCCTCATAAGAGATCTAACTGAGGCTTATGTCCTAACATATGTAACGTCACAAAGTAGGACAATATACTAGACATACTGCTAAGAACAACTTTGAGGATCCTGTACCACACCACCGTGCTTCTTTATACTTCAATTTGACCACATCCCAAAGAGAAATATTATATTTCACTACCTTTATTCAGCAAGTTAAGTCAATTTTCACTCATATTTCAACAAATAAAAAATGGATCTGGATCAAACTAGCCATCAGTATAAGAGTGTATAACAGCAGCTCCTGTAAACTACAGCATTAATTTACTGAATTATTACTATTACTAATAAATAAGTAGTAATTCAATATTACTATTATTGAATATGTCAATAATAGTAAAATAATAATATTACATTGGCTGTGGCTATTCTGCATGAGTACTCCTTTTTAGTACATTTTTACTCAAGTACATTTCAAATGCAGCTAATGCAGCTAATGCACCTTTAACTGGTATTTATTTATTTACTAAGTTCCTACTTATACTTAAGTAATAATTTGAATGCATCTTCTTGCCCATTTAACACATAAAACATGAAATATGCTTCCATGCTCATCAAAAGTGCAGGTCCACTGTGAGGAAAGGGAAGACGCACCACTTCAGTGCTGTAATATATAGAAGGTTTTAATGGGTTCAGAAGAAAAGCAAACAATGGTTGATTGTGCAGCCATTATTATTATTATTGTTGCTTTAACACATACAGCAGCGAGATGAGGAAGAAAAGCTTACTTCACTGCCGATCATATTCATCCCTGCTCAAAGCACCGCAAATGAAAAACAAACTGCTTTTCTACACAACAACCTGTGACAGAAAAGACACACAGAAACGTTCCAAACACAGAAAAGTAAGGTACAGATGGTTACATTCCAGAGACTGAACTGCACGCTGAACACAAATGACACCCACTCACGTACATATAACAGCTTTTAATACATTCCCTCCCGAGATGCCAGCCATTCTGGAGCAGCGAGGCTCCTCTCTTGGCATTCACCGCGTGCCTTAATTGACTGATTTTAAATCAAGGTCCACTGTGAACACTGAGAGAGGAAGTCCAGAGTCACAGAGGAAGACAGGGACAGTAACCTTGAGGTGGAAAGTGTCTGTCTGTCTTCATACATCCCTGTATAGCGTCACTATTCTCTGAATAACGCACTGTCAACTTTAAACACAAGTTGTCAATAGATGCACAGCATGACTTGTCCATTTTTCTCTTCCAAGCAAGTGTGTCACTGTAATTCTGCATTTTCCAAAGTTGCCTCATCTGTAAAAGAGATTCCAATGAATAAATAACATATTTTACAGATAAAATAACGTGACAAAATGATGTCTGAAGAATTAAAAAATACACCTCCTCGCTGACACTGTTTAAAGGTCACACATATACCTGCTGATGATCTTCCTTTGGCTCAATAATTCAAGGCAGCCGACTAGTGTTTACATCCGCCTGCCCTGACGGACACTGTTGAGAAGTAAGAATGATGCACAAACACGGATAATATTCCATGTCTCTTTTTCATGACATGTCAAGGACACATCAAGCAGGCAGCCATTACAGAGTAAAGCCCAGACTGCGGGGATCTACTGTAAATGAGGCTAAGACCAGATTTGGTGGAGAATGTAAACAGAATGGAAACCGGAGCACCTGAATGTAACTTTATTACATTATACGCACTAAAGTGTGCAAAAAGGGCGTTTATATACGAAGCGCTTCTTCTTTTCCTGTGCCAAACGGTACCACTGTGTCCGTTTCCTCATGAAAAATACAAATAAAACGGTACGATCAGCTCATAATTATTATATTAGAATTTTTTTAAACTGGTTTAACTGAGATATTACAATGCTATAATGGTATGTTTTAGAAAATAGAAGCATCCTACAGGCACCGCAGTACTGTAAACACACCACTGAGTACTACAGACACATTGTACGTGATGATCAAATACACAGATCATAAACCAACAGTAAGGTCACCATAGACTCAGTATTGACAAGCACAGGCACACAAAATGTCCCTTCAGGAATGTTATATAAGAGTGATTTATCACCCCTCCCGACATTAACTGGAGCAGATTATTACAGTATGTAGGCCGGGCCTTGCAGCTTTAGCCCGTACGGTCCATCAAAGCCTGGACATTCTGCCAAGTAATAAGAACACAAAATACGCACCCAAAGAGAAAGCAGCTAAGAAATACGTATGAGCATGTCATTTTTCAGTCGGATTAAGCCAGTGAAGCATCTTACATCAGTCTATGTTTACGCACAAAGGCCTCTTATTATAAAACATCGTTCAAAAAGAAAGAAAGAGAGAAAAGAAATAGCAGGAATGAATTGCCTAAATAAGAAGAGCGTCGATATCTGCAGTGAAACACGGAGCTGCTCGTCTCCTTGTCGCATTATCTCCTCCAGGATCCATCCAGAAGCCTTCACATCCTCCCTCTCCTCTTCTCTCCTCCTCTCTCCGGATCCTTTCATGTAGGACAAAAAGACATTTCTGCTGGAAAAAAAATAGATGTAAAAAAATAAATAAATAAAAGAGTTCCTTTTCAGTGAGGCGCAGTCTCTTTCCCTCCTCCTACTCTTTGGATGGTGCAAAAATGATGTCTGTTAATTTGTTTAATATTCGACACGGATTTATTAAACGCAATGTTTGGACTCATCCTCCCGGACAGTGCGGACGGGCGGGTGGTGGATTACGCACAGGAGAAGGCTTCTAACTGCTGGGGCGGAGTGACGTCACCATGCAGACAGATGCTCTCTCCCCCACCCACCACCACCACCAATACCACCCATCCCCCCTCTTTGCCCTTGAGACCGGGATAGGCCTCCTGTACAGCTGATGCTGCCATTTGGGTCTGTCACTTTGCTGTTTCCTCATTATTCAGCAATTCGCCCTAAAAGCACAGCGCCACATACAGCAGAAAACTGGAGGGGGAAAAAAAAAAAACGAAAAAAAGAAAAGATCACATTTTACTTTTCCTTCAACAATACATTAAACATGATGATGACACAAAACACCAAAATGTGTGTAATTACTAATATAAGTCTGTATTAAAGAAAAAAGGTTACAATTAATTTGCAATTTACAAACTGCATTTATGGATTTGAAGTTTCCTACATTCCCTGAACTTACCAGTGAAGACAACAAGGGCAGGTTCCTGGTTTTTCTAGAACTGTGTGGATATTAACAGCCTCAGAAGTTAATATTCTGGAATTACACACACACCGAACACCTTTGGGATGAACTGGACCAGAGACTGTGAGCCAGACCCTTCTGTCCAACATCAGTGTCTGACCTAACTATTGCTCTACTGCATGAATGGGCCAAAATTCCCACAGAAACATTTCAAAATCTTGTGGAAAGAGTGGAAGATGTTATAGCTGCAAAGCTGTCTGTGTACATTGTATGGACAAAAGTACTGGGACACCTGACCATTGCACCAAAAGGGCCTTTAATGACACTGCATTCTAAATAAACAGACAGCCCATTAGAAAATGGCCAACAGAAAAGGGCCTTCCCCAAACTGTTGCCACAAAGTTGGAAGCATAGCATTGTCCAAAATGTCTTGGTGTGCTGAAGCATTAAGATTTCCCTTCACTGGAAGAGCCTAGCTCAACCCCTGTAAACAGCCTCATCCCAATATTTATGTCTACATAGCTTATTTAGAATGCAATGTCATCAAACCCCTATTCGTGACTGACTGACAAAGTAGTCGAGTGATGAAGTTACGTGATTGGGCCAGCCAGCCGTATGGTGTTTCCCTATTGGCTGTTTCTATGACATCATCAGGGGTAAACACAAGCTATCAAACGTGTGATGTTAATTTACTCATACATTGCTATTATTCTACTTATTAGGGAAGTCTAATATCAAATATAAAGGGTGTTAGTTTAAAGGCTCGCATCAGTGTTGTTTAGAACAGAGTACGAGGGATAACAGCTCTCTGTGAACCAGGAGCCATGACTGAGAACCGCAGGTTTTTTATTTATTAATCAGACATAGCATAACCGTGTAATGTGATTTAACGCTGTCATATCTAGAAAGTCACATTACAGACCCTACCAATGAACCCTATTACAAATTGATCATATTTTTAAACACTGACCAAATGCCACCAAGCCATCAAAGTTTTGAACTAATCTTGTTAAAGAAAAACTTGAAAATATAAATGGCAGTTGTCAGGGCACAAAGCCAATCAACTGTTGATCTTCGCAAATCAAGACTTTATGGTGGTAGAGCCACTATAGAGTTTTTTGTTGGGTGCTCTCATTTGATCCACTGTGACACGCACCCTCCCACTAATAGCGTTTGCTTCCACATTTGTCACTCCTCTTGTTCTACACAGTGACTCTGCCGCTGTCCTTCCCCTCCTGAAGGAGTTTTGCCAGATCTTCTGAATGAAACTGATTTCCTGTAAAAGAGGGCATTTTAGTTCCCAATTGCCTCGGGAACTGATCTATTCAAACATTCAAGGTTGAAAGCAGTCTTTGAGAGCTGTGAAATGAGTGAACTGCTGTTGGACTGGGAGTCAGCCCAGCTCTGAAGTGATGGAGCAATGTCTTTGACTGAGTACTGTGTCACACTGACAAGCCCTTAATTTAAACATGATGTGTTTCCTTCCATTTTATCATACAGAATCAGGTTAGATGGTGATCTCCTCCTGATCAAGCTGAAACATTAGACATCCTAAACAGAATCAATAAAGGGTTGTGTTTTGGCAGCAGGGCCAGAGAGGAGCAGATTGGAAAGTTCAATGACACTTCAGTGTACCATCACTCTCTGATGTGTTACATCACCAAACACATTCATCAGATGGAGGCTGGAGCAGCAATTTGGACCACATGTAGCTCATCATTTCTCTCTCATTCCTTCTTCATATCCTGTCTTTTCATGTTTCTACTCCATGTATAATCGTCTCCCCCTCTCCTCCTCTGCCTACATCCTCTCTGCCACACCTCAGGTTATTTAATCATTAACATATTGTTGTCATATTGATTGACAGTTAAACCAAATATCTGTCAGATATTTAGACAGGACTCAGATGCAGCAGAAGACTTTTTAAACAGGTCAGGTTAAAAAGGTACTTTCTCAGTCAACTTTTCATTTAGTCGTGGAAAGTAAGTACATTATACTTCTGCTACACTACATTCAAAGGTAAAGATTGTAATTTTTACCCAGAAATAAAATTTTACAATATAATATATATAATATCCTCACATGTCTTATCTTATCTACCTTCACATTGTTTCATCTAAAGTGCAAAACAGAGCCAAGCATATAGACAAAAGTAATAATAATAATAACAATAAATTTATTTGATATAGTGCTTTTCATTAAAACTCAAAGACACTTTACAGTGGTTTAAAAGAGACATTTACATAACTAGGTTAAAACTATATACAGAGGATAAAACAAACAGTAAGTAAGTAAAACACAGTAAAAGCAAGAATTAGTCACACATTAAAAGCATTTATGAACAGGTGGGTTTTGACAAGGGATTTGAATTTGGGGAGGTCAGTGCAGTCTCAGATGTGAATTGGGAGGGAGTTTCAGAGGGAGGGGGTGGCAGTAGAAAAAAGCTTGAACTCCCCAGGTCCGGTACTTGCTACATGGTGGTGGGGACAGAAGGTTGGCATTGATGGAGCAAAGATTGCAGGAGGGGTTGTGGCGATGTAGCAGAGCTATGATGTAGGGGGGCGCCTGGTTATGGAGGACTTTAAAGGTGAGAAGGAGGATTCTGAAGTGGATGCTCTGTGGGACAGGGAGCCGGGGGTGATATGGTCTCTGGAGCGGGTTCTGGTGAGAAGGCGGACGGCAGAATTCTGGATGTACTGGATTTTGTGGATGAGTTTGGATGATGTGCCGTATAGGATGCTGTTACAGTAATGAAGTCTGGATGCGGTGAAAGCATGGATGAGGGTTTCTGCGGTAGAGAAGGAGAGGAATGTTCTGAGGCGGGTGATGTTCTTTAGATGAAAAAGGCAGTCTTTGTGATGTATTTGACGTGATGTTCATCACTGTCAAAGATGACTCCAAGGTTACATGCACTGGGGGAAGGAAGCAGAGTGGAGTTGCTGATGGTGAGATGGAAGTTATGGGTGGTGCTGATGAGGGGTTTGGGGCCAATGATGATGATGTCTGATTTGTCTCAATTTAGCTGGAGGAAGTTGGCTTGCATCCAGGATTGTAGCTCGGCTAAGCAGTGGGTGAGTGTGGAGCAGGTTGCAGGGATAATGGATTTTGTGGAGATGAAGAGCTGGACATCATCTGCGTAGCAGTGGAAGTGAAGGTTATGGCAGCGGATGATGTTAGCAAGGGGCAGTATGCACAGGATGAAGAGGAGGGGTCCAAGGACTGAGCCCTGGGGGATCCCTTGCAGCAGGGGGGTGGTGGAGGAAGTGCAGTTATTGATGCTGATGATGTTGTTGTAAATGGTAGCTATTTTTTCTTGGAAGAATGACAGGAAGGTGTTGCACTTGTCGGTTGAGAAGGAATCAGAAGTGTTGTCCTTGGATTTTAGGAGTTTGTTTATGGTGGAAAAAAGAGTTTTGGGGTTGGAGGAGGCAAAATCAATCAGATTGGAGAGATAGGTGGACTGGGCAGAGTTTAGCGCATCTTTGTAGAGGTGGAGGCAGTATGTGAAGGCTTTGTGGTGCACTGTGAGGCTGGTTTTCTTGTAGAGCCATTCAAGCTGGCACTTACAGGATTTCATGTGGCGGAGATTGGAGGTGAACCAGGGAGCTGAGTGGGTGAAGGAGACAGATTTGGTTTTGACGGGGATATCTGATTGAAACAGGAGGAGAGGGTATGGTTGAAGTAATTACTGGGACACACCTCTTTATTTTGAATTCAGGTGTGGCATGGGGCTGTTTATCATGGGTCAGGCTCAGCTACTTAGTACCAGTAGAAGTCTGGCTACTGTCTCAGTGCAAGAAACAATCATAAGAATCCCAATTGGAAGTAGAAACTTTTTACTGTGTACTGTGACAAAGTCACAGTAAAACATTCAGTTAAGTAGGCAGACTTTGTCATTTACTGATCTATTAGAAAAAATGCAACCTAAACGTTAGTTTAGAATTCCCTCATGTCCTGGAGTTCTACAGAACACTGAGGAAGACAAATCTCATTCCTCTTTTGGTTGTGCAATGGTAGACATGTCTCCTTTGTGTCATAAACTGGAGCCTATGCCAGCAGACTAGGGGACTTTAGAAATGGAATATCATCGCCACGATTATGTTTTCACTTGTCCCCAACACTGGGAAACACTTTGATGCATAAGATATGTGCACTTCTGCTTTTATTATGTCATTGTTTATTTTAACCTTTTGAAGGGGCTTGACCCAAAGGTTGGGAACCCCTGGAATGATCCTGTTGCATTTAAAATAGTTAAAATCACAGCTTAAAATGCTGCGTACAGTTTATCCATTCTTCTACAGAATAGAACTTCCAGCCTAGAGGTCCTTTGTACTTTGAATACTGTAAGTCAATTAGCTGATATGCTTTTAAATAATTAGGACTGTAGATGCAAGCCTTTTACTTGTAATGGAGTATTTATTCTATTACCAAACTGACACTTTCATTTATAGGTCAACAATCTGAGTACTTCTTCCAACCACTTATTTCAGAATACAGAAAAGATATACAAGGCTGGGCCAAATAAAGTAGAACATCAACAACTGATGATTAATCGGACTGATTCAGTGGCAGGCAAAGTGACCAGAGAGGCTCAAACACTTAGATAACATAGATGATGTGTCTTGTTGCATACTGCGAGATTAATGAGTAAATAAGAAGCACTTTTAAGGCAGGTGGGTGAATGGTTTTGTGATTTTGGTTCTGTGATTTAGGAGGAAAAGGCAATTAACTGAGTGGGACAATGTGACATGGAGAGAGAGCCAGCATAAAATTAAGTACAGTTTAAAAATGTAGGCTTAAGTTCAGCAGCAGCTTGTTCACTTGTAACTTTACAGATACACATGAGTTGTCTAAGACTGAACAAAACTAACAGGTGAACGGTGATAGACTTCACGTGTCATATTCAGACAGCATCCAGCTGCTCCTTCAGTTGTTGTTAGGGATATGACCATTAGAGGGCAACCTCTTACTGGAGGAAGTGACAACATGAGTAGCAACCTTCTTAACAGCTTATCATTTTTTTTTATGATGATGCAGATCTCAACAGAAATGTGGACATAAATGATACGTATGTTACATTTCACCTCAGCATTTTAAAATGTATAAATGATAAATATTACTCAAATGTGAAAATAACTTTTGAGATGTTTCATTATTACATCACATATGTTGTTCCATTCTCAAGCAGTTTGTGTTTTGTTGATGATAAGCCTTCATCAGGATCATCAAGGGTTCTGTTTTAACTTGTCTTTCAGTTCATGTTCGTGGTGCAGGTGTCCTCAGGGATGACCCTGCTAACCTTCCCTGTTAATCTGATCTCTAATTGGCTAACTGGAGTAGATGAAGCTAAGGCCAAGAATAGGACTACATCCCATGCACAAATATCCGTGTGGGAGCATTCAAGTTAGAGGTTAGACAGAGTGGAAGGTTAGTTTAAAAAGACCGAGGTAAAAGAAATGTTATATCACATATCCAGTAATGACATGATCATATTGTTGTTCACATTTTCACTCCAGCTTGAGAGGAACTTCCTAGTTTGAAATTGGAACTGTCAGCGTGGGTTGAAAGGGCCTAAAAAAGAAAAAAACAAACACTTTCCTTTATACTGGTAACTTGTGAACGAAGGGGTATTTACAAACTGTACAGCTCAGCTTGAAATCAGAGGAATCTCACAGGCTCTTGTAAAGAGTGACACTGGGAGAAGAAATGATTTCTCAAGAGCTAAAATTAAACTGATGAAATGCTGACAACTTCATGAAGATGGGACTCATTTCGGTTTATTTGCCATTACTGCAGACTGTTATAGTCTCTGTAATATACTGCTGAACAGCAGTGTGTGTTGAGTAACTACAAAGACTCAGTCCCCCCACCACTTCACCTCCCTACAGCGATGATATTCACGTCCTGTGTGATCACCATCTCAAACGCTTGCACAACTGTGTGTTACAAGTGCAGATTTAGTTCCATGTGGCTCCATGTGAAACTCGCAGCTCAGCCGGGCAATCAGGAAGCTTAGACATTTGGCACCCGGACTTTGGCTCAGCACCCTTGGGTGACAGGAGCAAACTACATTCCTTGGGCCAGTCAAGTCAATCTTGTAAGTGTAAGCCACTATGAATATGCTGGAATGTGGCCTGCGTTGTAAGGCAAATCTTATTACTTTAAATTTATATTGAAAATATAGAAGAAGGAACTTATATTTGGAAACAGTAATTGGAAAGTGAAAGAACACACCAGAAAATATAATAATATCACTGTGAGTTCTGCAGTCAAATTGGAGGGCATGACAATATGATTACAAATATGGAAATAAGTGGAGTATTAAAATGTGTTATGCAAATATACTACACAGGAAACCAGGGATTACGGGAGGTAATGTTTCATCCATCAATTCTCTACCAGCCTCTACCAGGCTTTAGCAAAATGCCTACCAGTGTGTGTGTGTGTGTGTGTGTGTGTGTGTGTGTGTGTGTATAGCCACTGACCGAGCATGTGCAGAGCAGCAGAGAGATTAGCACTCTCTCTCTGGCTCTGGACAGCTTGATGTGTGTCCTCAGCTCTCTGAGTGTTTGCTGGAATATTCTGAGAAACGTTTGAATTTAGACATGGAGGGACTGGATATTTTTAGGAAACTGTTCAACTCAAACAGAGTCAGAAGGCCTCTGAGGGAGAGGAGATGAGCAGTTGACTTTGGAGACTTTTCCGCCTGTGGATCGCCTCATCTGTTGCGAACACGGCCCTGCAGCTCAAAAGAGTTACGGTGACTGTTCAGAGTTTTTAGCTCCGAGTAATGACAGGCTTATCGAAGCTGAATTATGGACCTGGTGTCATGATATTTTATGCAGAACTTTTGATTTCCTGGATGCATCTCAAGTGGCCTCTTAACAGATAACCCAGAACAGGACATTTTCAGTGTTGTATAGACTGGAGCAGAGGACTATTTATATTTTAACGCCGCCTAAAACAAAGTTTATTACAGGAATGGCAGAGGAATATGAACTGTCCAGTGCATCTGAATTTATTAAAGGTAAGTTATATGTGAATTTACGATGTTTTTTTGATGAGTAATTATCAAATAATTAACTGTAGAGCTTCAGTGTCCACAAATATCACTGACACAGACCACCTCCATCAGGCCAGGAGGTAAAGATTCTGGAAAGTGTATTTGGGCTTTAAATTAATCATCTTTGATCCCAGAGACTTTCAAAGGACAATATTTGATTTTGATATAGAGCACATTGTGTCTACAGCATAAATCTATGACTTGTTGAATAACCACAGACCCACAATGAGTGTCTGTGGGAATTTCAGAGGAATATCACATTGATTCCTTTAGAGGAAAAAGAGAAAAACCACTTAGGTTAGAGTAAGCACAAAGTTGAGAGCTATGGGCACACCATAGAGTTACATCAGAATCACACTGAATTGTTTCTGCTTGGTTTATTGAGTATAACAGGTAAGATAATGAGACGTGTCACTCCCAGCTGTCAACTTTGAACAGGTTGCCAGTTCATCACAGGGCTGACGTATAGACAAACAACCATTGGCACTCACATTCACACCTATGGGTAAATTAGAGTCACCAATTAACTTAAACTACATGAACCAAGGACCATGAACCTTCTGGTTGTGAGGCGACAGCGTTAACGACCGCACCACCATGCCACCTGGAAGCCTGGGCAGCTGATGCTAAATGAATCGTGGATGAACTGGCAAGGTACACCCAGTAGAGTACAGAAAAAGAAAAAACTACCAGGACGTGAAGAGAGACACAAAGCACAAGCAGCAGCCCCGGGAGTGACACAAACCTACAGGATGTGGCAGACCCAGAGGGTTGTCACAGAAGTTAGTGACTGTAGTTTAATCCACACAGTCAGTTTATGACGCACAGCTAATGGAGATACAGTATATAGACAAAAAATATTAGCCGTTACACCAACAGGGATTGTAATGACATGGCATTCTAAATACACAGACAGCTTTGCTGCTATAACAGTTTCCACTCCACTGGGAAGGCTTTTGGAGTGTTTCTCAGTTGAAGTCAGGTCTTTGTGTGGGCAAGTCAAGCCCTTCCACGCCAAAGTCGTACAACCATGTCTTGATCTTGCTTAGTGCACTGGGGCACAGTCACGCTGGGACAGAACAGAGCCTCCCCCAAACTGTTGCCACAAGGTTGGACGAAAGTACAGCACTCTCAAATATCTTGGTATGCCTTGTGATTTTCCTTCCCTGGAAGTAGGAGCCTCAGCTCAACCCCTGAAGAACAACCTCATCCCAATACTTTTGTCTATTTAGTGCATTTAGATACCTTATTGTCTGATCACTGCAATTTATGTTTAAAAACATACTTTTAAAAAGTATTATTTTAAAAAAATCACCCTTTATAGCGCCCAAAGTAGTCTGAGAGTCATCAGGTTTCCATCACTATTTATGTAATTCACTGGCAGTCGACTGTACATCCTCATAGCAAAGAGGAACTACAAAATACCAGTTTGGCCAAGTTGTATGGAATGCCAAGGACACATATGGAGCTATTTGGTTCTGTGCCTGTAAAAAAAGTCCTCTGGGCTGCAGTTGTAAATGTAGGTGAGTTGTTAACAATCTATTGTGGTTTAGCAGGCTGAGTGTTCTTTTGTTCCTTAAATGTCTTCTGAATCATCCATTAGGCGTGATGAAACGATTTATTTGCCATTTATAAACCCTTTAGTATGACCCACCCTTTGTAAAGGGTACCTTATCAGAAAGCAGTACCCAAAGTGACTGCTTCCAAGGTTTTCTAATCATTTACATTCAGTAGTGCTCGGATTACTGTTTCAACAGAGGTGTGGAGCTTTGGGCATATGCTCTGATAAGGAAACTCAGCTAAATAAAGAAGCTAGATTAAAAAAAATTCTGCACTGAAAACTACACAAAACCGTCCATTGAGACGCAAAACAAACATTAGCTAGTGCCATCGTATTTGTTAAAGAGACTTCTTCAGGTTTGCTGAAGAACCACATGAATTTCTACCAAGACGGCTGCAGAAAAGGGAAAACAATAGATATAAATATAGATATAGATATAGATATAGATGTTCATACGATAAAATCGGAATCTGGCACTCACATGAAGGAAACGACAAGTTTCTGAAATTTAATTGTATACTTTTCAAGCCTGTGCACCATCCAAGGTTACCAAACTTTTTCTACTTGCATGTAAACAATCAAATCAAATCAGAGCTCCATGGGGACGCATATACCAAAGAAAGGGAAAGATTTGGAACAGGTGTGTGACTAGTTTCACTTTTAAAAAGGGATCCGTCCCAATACTTTTGTCTATATAGTGTATCTTTCTAAGGAAACATAATGCCTAACCTGTCTTGAAAGCAAAACTCTCCTCCACCCATACTCACAAAGTTGTCTATTGGGCGTCTGTCTGCTTGTCCCCCTGTCTGTCTGTGTGTCTCCGTGTACTGCACACCACAGACCGGTTGTACTTTGCCGCTCTTCGTGTCAAGCCAAAGAATACGGCCAGCACACACTACTTCAGCACGGACGAGGACTTCGTATATGAGAGGTAAGCAGCTGGATCAGCATCACTCAGTCAGTTATGGAGCACTATCCTCACTGTCACACAGTGCACGGCAGGATGACAGAAATGCGTTAATGGAATTAAGACAGATTATGCACACCTGATAATACAGTAGTGTACCAAAACAGCAAAACATGTAGTAGTTGTAGATTAAAAACCCAGCAGTAGTTTCTTTAGTAGGTGGGGACAGATTAACCTGCCCTGAAGGACCTTAAGACACAGGCGTGCTGCTGGGCTGAGAGTCATTACCCCGGTCCTCCCAGGGTGAGGTTAAAGTAATACTTGACCACAGACCTGCTGTGTTGTAATTTGATTAAACATGTTCATTTAAGAATATTCAACATGAAAGTCTGCTTCATTGGCTTCTGTCCTGCAGGACGGGCCAAGACAGACATGTCCCCAGAAATTTTGGGATGACGTAACTGGCTGATGGATCTCCCTGTTTCTGCAGTTCCGTCTGTAGTACTATTCTGTCAGGTCCCCAGTTTACTATTTGCAAGCACAATATAAATATAATACTAGTTTATAACTGACTATAATGCAGATATAAATATGTAGTCTAAGTAATGTTTATTATAACTTTTTATAACTTAAGAGCTGTGTTTTACCTCCATAGCCTGGAGGCTCATTTGACTTCAGTATCAGGGTCTTAAATGTGATGTGAGAAACTCCAGCTGATTACACGCTTCTCATAGTCAGCCCTAATAAGGAACAAAAATGATAATTACACATTTTTTTTGTACTTTAAAAAGAAGATGATAATCTGTTGTTTAGACACACCTGAGGCTAAGATGTAGTTTTTCTGAAATTGTTGCCAAACTGCCACCAGCTGTATCAAAGTGAGTAGATGCTGTGCTTGTTAAGTGAATGAGAGCACTTTTGTTTCATATTATCAGCTCTATTGGCTATAATTTCATTATCAGCCAATAGCCAATAATTTAAACTTTGCTCTGATAATTTCTTGGTCCAATATATGAATCATGCATTCCTTATTATATTATTGGATTCTGCATCATTCAGAAGAGTTGACGGTCTGCACACCAGGATATTACAACAGTGTGATTTGGCAATGATGAGAAACTTATTCCTACATGATGGCACGTCAGTCTCATTAGTGTACTGAGATATATATATACGTACTATACACATATATGTGTCTGTGTGTTTGCCAATGATGTGAGTCACATTCACAATAGCCTATGTCCTATGGCTAAGCAAACTCCTTTTATTCTTTCCTCTGTCCTTCATTTCCTCCTTCCTTTCCTTCTTTCCATGATGTGGTCCAAACACTGCTTTTGTAATCCTTACCTTTAGAAGAAAACATCTCCAAACAGATTAAAATGTGTTTGTGTGAGGAGTATGCCACTCATTTTGAATGAGACAATAATCACCATATGCGATACAGTAGTCCTTGTAATTTGATTTACTTGTTATGTCAAAGAAACTGATGCAAATACACATTTGGTCACTTGGATTCCAGCCTGTAAGTGAAGCCCATTCATTCCCATGAGTGTTCAGTTCATGGTTATCATGCCACAGTAAGATATAGGTCAAGATGAGATCAGTAGCTGCGTCCTGGAGATTGATGGGGATTTAGGACAACACTGCACGACAACTTTCAGACTAATTTCCTTTCAACCATTTGTACCAGTCTTCAGTTTTTATCTAATGAACACAGGGGGTTGTGTTTGGCATGGCACTTCAGTCAGTAGACTAACTGTTATGGTATTTAAATAAATCAAATTGTTCAGTAGGCTTGCCAGTTTAATCAAATATGGAAATGGACATTTTAGACAGCCACAGATGGAATATATCTCAATGAGAACACAAGGTCTGTGAAAGCACAGTGTACTTATTGTCTGATTTACTGCAACAGCAGCTCATCATGGATTCAGTGACTGAGGTGCACACAGTGAGCGAATGAGAGCTGAAAAGCAGCTCAGTGCTGGGTTTCGTTTAAGATCCGTGAGCTCTGTAAAGGAACAAAAAGATATGTTTTGCAAATTTCACAATCCTTAATATCAATAAGAACTAGTGCCAGTGGAACATCATGGAGTCAGTTTCAGAACGTAAAAGTCTTTTCTTGAATATGGGCTTACAGAGGTATTGACTGCAGGGTGGCAGCAGTGATCTCTGTGACAATACCATGATGGGATGTCAGATATTTTTAAAATCAGCTTTCTCAATGCAGCTACAGAGCTGTAATATGGTTGTCAGCAAAAAAAAAAATCACAGCATCAGACTACATTTTCAGTGTTGCTGTGCATACTATGTCCTCCCTTATCATGTCAGCCTCTGGATACATGTGCTTTTTTTAACCTTACTGACCCGTGGTGTCAAGGCCGGACTCCCTCTGCTTTCTCTTTTGGGTTTTTCAAAAGGAAATCCGTTAGCAAAAAGCAGTGACATAGGTCACAGCACTGATGCCCTCCACTCGTCTCCCTAAACTCACACAGGCAGAAGTTTGCCAACAGCGGGAGTGTTAGCTTGGAAGATTTGCGCTTGGAGCTGAAAGATGATGCTGTTGTGTTATCATTAAACCTTTATTTGAAGGCACACTATGCAGGATTTGTAAGTTGCTGTTTGTAACAGCACTATTGTGTTATAAAGCTGGTACGTAGACAGGGAGAAACAGAAAGAGCAGCGGTGGTTAAAAGCCTTGCTTTTTCATGTTGGAAGAGTTCCAGAGAGCTGGCTCAGACAGGAATAAATGGAATTACAGTGATCCAAATAAGATGAGCTCAGAAAATGGATTATGTTCTACAGGTCATCAAACATAAAAAAAAGACATGCAGAAGAAATGCAGGACTGTCCAACACTTACAACAGAGTTCGAAATCAAATAACTACATTGTGATTCAAGCTTTGCATTGTCAACGCCAGCATCCAATGGCAGTGTGCCTAAACTACATGTGAGGAAGGGGTGTCCATTTTTCCCACCTGTACCTGTCTGTGAACAAATTACCATTAGTATTTCTTGGTGATTTCCTGTTTCGATTCAACAGCATCACAGTTCAAACAAGGAGAAATGTTGTCAGTGACGTACAGCAGCTTAAACCACCTGCAGCTTCCCATTCACCAGAGGGACTTCGCTTTGTTCTTTTTGCTACTCAGGTGTCCCGTGGGTCAGCTGATGACTGATACGATGATGTGCAATGTTTTTGATGACACTGTGAACCCAGAACTATCTATGTATTTCTTGGGCAGTTTGGCCCCAGCAAAAAGTAATCCAGGCAGTGAATATGTTTAAGAGGTCACTGTAGTCTCATCTCAATTCGTCAAACACAGTGGTCACATCTTAATGATCTAAAGCTGCAGATTTATCAGCCAGGAAGTGAGCTCCACTGTTCAGTGACCCTACAACCAGATGACTTATTGTGAGTAGCATTCAACTTTTTTCTTTTACAGTCATGTTAGGATACCTTCATGATATTCAGTGAATCAAAAAGCCCACTACTACACACACAGGTTTGTCCATTCCAAACATCATGTCAATTGTTCATTGACAGCACTGATTATTTTTATTGTGTGCCATTTAATCATGTTGGAATGTGAATGATGTGCCCATCTGTTGTTCACGTTTGTACATAAAAGCTTCACGCTTAAGAGACTGCACAGATGTGTATCTATCCAAGGCTAGATACTTTAGAATTCTGCACAAACATGCTGATATCAGGCTAGGATGATCCTGTTTATTCTTATCTCGCTAATTTGGTTCTTTGAACTTTGTTAATCCTGGATGATGGAGCCTATCCCAGCTGACTACAGGCGAGAGACGCCAGTCAATTGCAGGGCTGACACACAAAGACAGACGATCACACACACTCACACCTAGGGGCAATGTAGAGTAGCCAGTTAACCTAATCTGCATGTTTTTGGGATTGTGGGAGGAAGAAACCAGAGAAAACCCACACAGGCACAGGGAGAACATGCAAACGCCACACAGAAGGGCCCATACAAGGACCCAAACCCGGAACCCTCTTGCTATGAGGCGACAGTGCTAACCACTGCACCACTGCCCATCGTAAACAGATGATTCATGTTATTCACTTCAACTGTCAGTGGCGTTAATGTTGCAGCTGATTGGTGTATTTTATCATGTGTAAGCATAGGCATCTTTATTACGATGATTACTCCAAGAGATTACAGTGCTTTCTCGATAACCTGCGAGGTCTTATCTAAAATTAGAATCATATCAACGATCTTTTATTATACCAATAAGAAATAAGAACATAGGCATCTACAAATAATTGACGTAGGCCTACTATACTCTGTTTGCGGTAAAACATCATGCTTGAGGATCAAAGACTTGTTACTCTAAGGGCAGTCACATATTTCAAATCTGCCCCTCCAGCTCCCACTGTATTGCATTACATTGCCTTTTTCTGACCTTTTTGATTTTATTTTATCTTATGGAAGAGATTAGAGATGAAAAGGTAAAATTATAACCACAATCATGTATTCACAGAGGTCTTTGCACTCATTTTCTCCTCTCCAGTCCTCTCTCTCCTCTGCTCCTTTATTTTCGTCTCCTCTACTTTTCCTCTGCTTTCCTCTCCTCACTGTAATTAAATTAAAGTTATCATTTACTTAGCAATTATGACATAAAAGATTACAATCAAAAACAGTGATATATAACAACATTTTCTGCTGAGGTACAGCGACCACACACAGAATTTTAGCGCACAGGACCGGTAATAATAACAACAATTGTGTTCAGTAAATATTGATAATTATTGCATTTGCTAATAATTATTTTGACAGCTGTGCATAGTAGCATAGGAATTTTTTTCTAATTTATATTTTTATACCAACATATCTGGGGGACATGTTGAGCATATGTGTGTGTATGTAAATATATATTACAATTACAACCTTGGTTTATTCAACTTCCTTCCTGTTGCAGTTTCTATGCGGACTTTGGGCCCCTAAATCTCGCCATGCTGTACAGATACTGCTGCAAACTCAACAAGAAGCTCAAGGTGAGAGACAGATTGTTGGTCCCCCAACTCCATATTAATGCTTTCACTCTTCTAGGAAGGCTTTCCACAAAGATTTTTGAGCGTTTCTGTGGGTATTTTGCCCATTCATGCAGTAGAGCATTTGTGAGGTCAGACACTGATGGTGGACCAAAAGGCCTGACTAACAGTCTCTGTTCCAGTTCATCCCAAAGGTGTTGGATGAGGTTGAGGTCAAGACTGTGTGGGCCAGTCAAGTTTCCTTCCCCGAACTGTTGGAAGTTGGAAGCATAGCATTGTCCAAAATGTCTTGGTATGCTGAAGCATTAAGATTTCCCTTCACTAGTATCAAGGAGCCTAGGCCAACCACTGAGAAACAGCCACATGCCAATACTTTTGTCTATATAGTGTACAAAAGATTTAAGGAGGAAGAGTTTGCCCACTTCAATAGAACAGATGAGTTGCAGTTGGATGCAACTTGTATGATCCAGTGGAAATGTATGCCTAACTTATCAAGCCTTTTAATCAGTACTGGCATGTCTTCTGACAGTTGTACACTGCACACAATATCAGCAAACTCAAAATTTGTTAATATGAAACAAGAAGGAGTCCAAAGCATGGTTTCATTACACAAAGGCAGATGACAGCATTGCTGTATATAATGTAGGTATAATGACGGATAAATAGTATGTCATGTTATAAAAACATTATAGTGCAACATCGTTAGGCTTCACATGAGATCTGTGTAGGAAGCTTTTTTCTACCAGAAAATTGACCAGGAATCAATAAGAGGTTTGATTTAAAAAAAAAACCAAAACATACTGATAAACAGCATGGATAATTGGTTTAAATGTGTAGTCACTGTGAAAAACAGTAAATCACTCATGCTGTTGTGTTATTATTCGTGATTATTCATTAGACACTAACTTTTTTTTGTCCCTTCAGTCCTTCACCATGTCTAGAAAGAAACTGGTCCACTACACCAGTTACGACCAGAAGAAGAGAGCCAATGATGCTGTTCTCATCGGTGCCTATGCTGTAAATATCTTTTTATTTGTCCATCTGTCTTTCTCTTCATCTTTCTGTCTTCCTGCCCATTTGTTCATTATTAATAGTACAGCATAACCTCTTCCTTATAGGTAATCTATTTGAAAAGAAGCCCGGAAGAAGCCTACAGGACTCTGATCTCAGGAAACAACACAGGCTTCCTGCCGTTCAGGTAGGCCTGGTCACACACTCACAAACACACACACTGGCTAGTGCTGCAGCAGTTTTTCTGCAGCATTTCAAAGGAACCAGGTAAAGAAATTCCCTTGTGCACAATGTAAACAATTATGATCCTCCATTGGTACCAGCGACAGGTGTAGATGTACCCATTTATTTAATGTTCAAATCAAGCCAAACCATAAAGGAAGAGACATCAACTCATCAGCGTTCTAATCTAGATAACTTGCTCTGTGTACAAATATCAGTCACTAAGGCTTTAAGAAAAACAGAGTACAAACAGCCTTGTCACATAAGATCCAATCTGGTTATTGTAAAGTTCAGAAGTTAATTCATAATATTTGAATTTATCATTTACATTTTTACGTATTTAAATCTATACAACTGCATCTTTAAAAGAGTAATCTGATGAATCCACCTCTTCGGTTTCCCCCACATTTACCTGAGTCAAATACCTTCTAGCTTCTGATTGGTTATGATTTAGTCGCATGTAAGACAGATCAAGGAGGTGTTGTTGGTGTTGTGAAGCTGTGATGAACTTCTTCTCATCTCTCGATTCCTTTCCTCGCCCCCTCACTCATTCGAGGAGAGAAAAGTCGAGGCAACAGGAATTTAACAAAACGAGACATCCTGCTTCACAGCCAGCTAAATGTTAAGTGTGGCACAGCTGCATTATCTGTCCATTGTTTTGTTGTAGGCTGTAGTTTATGATGTGGCATAAGTAATATAGGAGAACACAAGAGAAAAGAATTGTAGAATACAACGGGAGAAAATTTATAGCAAGCCCACATGTTGAAAACAGATGTGAGGATGGAGAAGAACTCATGCACTAAAATGCAAAGGCAGCCATCTTGGTTATTAAAAAGAAACAAAGAAACAAAGAAACAATGAACAGAGAAGCTCAGATTACTGCACGATAACTCTGCACAACCAATAG
Organism: Scatophagus argus; assembly: GCF_020382885.2. NCBI lineage: Eukaryota > Metazoa > Chordata > Actinopteri > Scatophagidae > Scatophagus > Scatophagus argus. The sequence goes on along the minus strand of NC_058505.1, from coordinate 21,379,878 downwards.
TCTGATAGTTTGCTGCTATAATAATTATCAAAATGTTCAGGATGTTTAATCTTTAAAGAAATAGTTAGTAATAGTAGTAATCTTTCGTTGAAAATTCTTAGTGAAGAAGAAGAAGAAGAAGATTGATTACACTTTCATATCTGCCTGCTAAAGCTACTGCCCGCAGACAATTAGCTTAGCTTAGCATTAAGACCAGCATGGCTGTTTCTCAGCACTCAGCAAGAAAGCAAATAAGTCTCATTCCCAAAATGCAAACTTCAGCTTGAACTTCATTTTATTCACATTGAACATCACCCATAGAGTCTCTCAGTAATAAAGACAAAGCAATACTCTTCATGATCAGTAAACTAACCTTGTGTGTGTGTGTGTGTGTGTGTGTGTCCCACAGGGATGCAGCAGTGGGAGAGTGCTCCTTCAATCTCACTGTCCTTGACTGCTTACAAGGAATACGCAAGGTAAACAACAATCAGGACCAATCTAAACTACAGCGGATTAGTTTAGTTTCATTTCGTAGGGACTTACCTTAACCCCCACACACACACCGTCTCTCTGTATCAGAGATTAGCGGGGGTTAAGTCAGCTAAAGTTTATCCTTTCACCATGTTAGAAGAAAAAAAAAGAGCCTAATGTCGTTACATCATATTGAACTGACGTAAGATATTCTGAACAGTGTATTGTATGGGAACGACTGTAACAGCTGCCATGATGATCAAATACATTCTGATCCCTCTGGAGGTCAGAGTTCAAATGCTTTTTTGTTCACATCTATGTTCTTACCTACTCTTAATCCTTCGCTCTTATGGCAGTTAAAGGAGATAAAAAAAAAAGAACAGAGCTTATTAGGAGAGAAATTACATCACTGTATCAGGCTAGTTCTTTGAAAAAATGTACCCGAGTCATCTGTCCTCCCTCTCTCTCTCTCTCTCTCTCCTCCAGGCATTACAACATGGTTTCCTTGACTTTGAAAATTTCAGCGTTGAGGAATATGAGCATTATGAGGTGAGGGCGCACAGGCACTCATAACTACCATCAAATCACACACATTTCTCATTTACATTAAAATACATGATTAAAGATCATCATAAGCTAAACTAACGTAGTGAAGGAAAACCACTGAAATCACTGAGTGTGATGAGACAGAGTGGGTCAGGCCTAGGACTCTGTGACCATCTTCTGCTCTGTAATGTTAACAGATGTCTGAAGAGAAGTCTTCAGAAACGTGTTGCCACACACAGAGTGTGTGTGTGTGTGTGTGTGTGTGTGTGCATATCATTAGAACAACATTTTATTCCCAACAGTTCTTTCATGTAGTTAGTGGAGTAAAAAAGTACTTGTAGTGGTATTATGGTATATAGAGTATTGATATATTTTACTGATATTCTAACTTTGAAAACGCTGGAGGTAGTCGGGGTCTACTTGTTCTTTTCTCTCTGTGTTTTTAGCGAGTGGAAAATGGGGACATGAACTGGATCATTCCAGGAAAGGTTCTGGCATTCAGCAGCCCTCACCCTCGCAGTAAGATAGAAAATGGTGAGTGTGATTCCATCGAAAAATCCAGAAAGACAGCCATCCATCCATTTTCTATAGCGCTTATCTGTCAGAGTCGTGGTGGGGCTGGAGCCTATCCCAGCTGACTACGGGCGAGAGGCGGGGTTCACCCTCAACTGGTCGTTAGTCAATCACAGGGCCGACACACAAAGACAAACAACCACACACTCTCACACTCACACCTAGGGGCAAGTTAGAGTAGCCAATTAACCTAATGTGCATGTTTTTGGGATTGTGGGAGGAAGTCGGAGAAAACCCAGGGCACAGGGAGAACATGCAAACTCCACATAGAAGGGCCCAGACCAGGATTCGAACCTGGAACCCTCTTGCTGTGAGGCGGCAGTGCTAACCACTGCACCACCGTGACACCCAGAACCATAGTCATATTTAATTTTCTTTCTTTTGAAGTCAGTATGAGAATACTCTGCTCAAAGGTTGCACAGTCCATATTTTTACCACAGTTGAATTATTGCTTATTACATTAATGTGAGTGTTGAGTGTTTGAACAGAAACATCCAATGTTCTTACTTAAAACCACGTCAACTCAGTGCTAAGAGCTCATAATGACTGTCTTGACAGGTTATCCTCTCCACGCACCTGAGGCGTATTTTGCATACTTTCGCCAAAACAACGTCACAGCAGTAGTGCGGCTAAACAGGAAGTTGTACGATGGCAGGCGGTTTGAGGATGCAGGATTTGAGCACCATGACCTCTTCTTCCTGGATGGTACCACACCCTCTGACCTCATCATCAGACGCTTCCTGCACGTGTGTGAAAGTACTGAAGGAGCGGTGGCTGTGCACTGTAAAGGTGGGCCTGCATTTGTGTCTGTATTCTTTCTTTTGTTTTGTCACAGTCAGAGATGTTGCATCGGGCAGATAATCATATGATGGAATTAATGCAATGTTTACAGAATAGTGTGTCGTCTTTCTTTAATTTGTTTTCAACGCAGCTGGCCTGGGCCGGACAGGCACTCTGATTGGCTGTTACATGATGAAGCACTTCCGGTTCACTGCGGCTGAATCCATCGCCTGGATCAGAATTTGCCGGCCTGGATCCATCATTGGACCGCAGCAGAACTTCTTAGAGGAGTGAGTTTCAGTCTCAGTTGTGGCTCCACGACATAAACAATCAGTTGCTTGTTTGCCCTTTGGTTAGCTGGCTGTGGAGATAATTTGAGACACAACATAACCTAACAGTGTATATTAAAAACTAATGGTGAAATTTTTGCTGACCATAGCTATAGTTTGAGATTAAAAGATAAATGAAATATACGTACAACAAAAGGATATCTTTTAATTACATTTTATTTATATTGTGTTTCAAAAGAAAAAATATTTTTAAATTATCAATCAATTTCATGAATTATTACAGACGTCAGACAGTGTTGACAGACAGACTAACACAGTACTGTTGATGAGGTCTTTTGTGGGGTTCATTGGCAATAGGAAAAATAAAAAATAACATCACCCTTATCGTTAAACTTCAAAACATTGGTGATGCACATGTCTGTGCTAACCATTTTTGGTTTTGACTGAAATATCTTAACAACAACTGGATGGATTGCTGAAATATTTGTTAAACATATTCATGATCTTAAAAGGATGACTTTTACTAAAATCATCAGTGGGTCAAAATCTAATAATTTGGTTTTTGACCAGATACACCATATAGACAAAAGTATTTGGCACACCTCTTTATTGTTGAATTCAGGTGTGGTATGGGGCTGTTTATCATTGTTTGGGCTTGGCCCCTGACTTCCAGTGAAGGGAAATCTTAACGCTTCAGCATACCAAGACATTTTGGACAATATTGTGCTTCCAACTTTGTGGCAACAGTTTGGGTAAGACCCTTTTCTATTCCAGCATGACTGTGCCCCAGTGCACAAAGCAAAGCTCCATAAAGACATGGTTGGATGAGTTTGATGTGGTAGGGCTTGACTGGCCCACACAGAGTCCTGACCTCAACCCCATCCAACACCTTTGGGATAGACTAAATGTGTATCAGTGAGGTCAGACACTGATGTTTTTCATCAAACATCAGTGTCTGACCTCACAAATGCAGGAAACACACAGAAAGATTTTTGCAACCTGAGTCAAGAACTTGCCGAGCTGAATGTAGTGTGTGTTCCTTGTGTGAATGCGTGCAGGAAACAACACAGTTTGTGGGTCCAGGGTGATGTCCATCGCTCTAAACTGAAACTGGTTCAGCAAAGACTGAGTCGACGGCAGCACCTGCAGCAACAGAGTTCACAGCAGCTTCACAGCCCCGACTCTGAGGGGAGGGGACAGGAAGTCATGTCCCGCCTCCTCTCCAGCATGGACGACCTGTCGATCAACACCACCCTTTACAAATCATACAGCTTGGATGAGGTGAGGGGTGGGCCTTTCTGACATCAAACAAGCACAACAATGATTTCAATTTGTAAAAAAATAAGTTCAATTTGTAAAACTTTTTTTTTTTCATATTTTTCCACACTCTGTGTGGGTATAAATGTGTGTAGAGTAACTACAAGGAAGGCAGTCTTACTCAGGGAGACAAACTGAGAGCACTGAAAGGCAGACGACCGCCTCGATCAGCTTCCTCCTCCTCAAGGTACGACGGTTTTTGGTTAACATCAGAGTCATAGTTGACGTTGTTGTCGTTATGCTTAAGGGGGTTTTTTCGTCTTCAGAATTTACCACCAAAAATATCAAAACCACTCATGTCATCCCAAGTCTTTTCAGTTATTTTGCCCATCTGAGGGCTGTGTGGGTGTGAACAGACTTAACATGCCATTTATTCAACCCCCATCAGCCTTGCATTAAACCTGTATACAGTTCATTTATATTTTGTGTATATGCAGTATACAGTAAGTCATAATTTGAATATGTGTTCATCAGTGACTTGATTGCATTTATATTTATTTCAATTTCAGTTCAATTTATTTATTTAAATAGCACCTTAAACAATCAAAATTCTCTCTAGATGCTTTGCAGAGACCCACAGCCTGAACCCCTGAATTTATTTATGTGTCATATTTTACAAAAATCAATATTTATTCATCCTGCATACACGCTACGTCTTTAAGTACTCACTCAGCTATTCCCATTGCTGTTTCGATCTTTCGTCATTATATTTTAAGGTTAGGGAAATATCAAACATGCATATGTTATAATCACTTGTTTCTTTTGTGTTTTCTTATTCAGGTTAAACCTGTGTAAGACCTCTCACTGTTCCATTCTCCCACCCCCTAAATCCACTAAAGTTCCCCTCTCCTTCCCCACCTCCTCCTCCTCCTCCTCATCTAAAAGGCTGGTTCGGAGTGCCTCCTCCTCCTCCACCACGCAGATCAAGAGGTGAGCGTTCAGACAGACATATTAATATTATTTCTCATGCCATCCTCAAGATTGCAATACAGAGGAGAGAGTGTCATCAACATAAATCAGTAACCCCCCCTCCCCTTCCTCTCTCCCCAGTCCCTTCAGCCTCAGTGTGTTCAGCACCAGGCCTGCCATCATTCACTGACTTCACCATCCGGAAGTTTCCATCCTGCTCATAGTGGAAACTGGATGACCAACATGTTGTTTGCGTCTGGGCCTTAAACATTTTATCAATCTTGATAAACAATAACCATGAAAATTCAAATACAGATAACTAACAGTGAACAAAGTTTAATTAGTAAACAGATTTACTAATGACAAAACTACATGCTAAGCACTTTACTTAAGTAAAGGTAATACTCCATTACAAGTTAAAATCCTGTTTTGCAAATCCTAGATAATTAAAGGTACAGAAATACTTTAATGTGTACTTTAAAAGTAAAAGTACATTCATGCAGAATGTCCCTCAGCATGTGTCTCACAAGACAGGGAGATGATCTTGGTGTCAGTTAGGCGATGTCACATATCGGCTGAGGTGACAAGTGGACAAACCTTCAATAAAGTCAGTGGTTTAAGTAAGCAAGGTATTTTACCAGCCTACCAGCCAGTTAGCACATTGCAAGTGAGGGTGACTGAGGGTGAGTGTATACAGTACATGCAGTGCATCCCTGGACACCACAGCATGTGTATTACAACACTGAATTGAAGGCGGATCAGAAGAATGAACGTGCCAGCTTCTGGTTTTCCATCTGTATCCCAAACACTGTAGACGAGGACTTCAAACAAAGCCATATGACTTTAAACTGCAACTGCACTTTATTAGAACCTTAATACACTAAATGTTTTTGACAAAAAATCTTAACACAATTATTAGTAAATTTGTTTTGTTTTTAATTGAGTAGGAACAGTTTGTATACATACAAGGACATTCAGTACCAGCAAGCTCAACTCAGCTAAAACACGTATCTGGTACTGATAAGGTATCATCCAAGTAAAATGTATCAATATCTGTACTCTTAATGAAGGGTAATCCTCATTGGGTAGCCAGCTGACATTTATTCATTTAGTTTAAATGGTAAATGGACTGTACCACCATTCAAATAATTCTGATCAACACATACCAATTCCAGGCTTCCCACACAATACTTGTTTAAGCACCGCCCACTTCAGGATTAAGCCCCTCCCATTCCTTGCAAGAACAGAGATACACACTGGTTAGCTGATTAGTTTAGTTTGTTGGTTGATCAGATATAGATATTGGTGTGCTCACTCAGTCCCAGCCTACAAGACAAGACATGGAAATTGTAGACACAGCAACAATAACAACAACAACAATAATAATAATAATAATCATGATTGGGATATATTTTTAGTTGCAAACAACAATCTTGACAGCCAAAAATATCATTCATGCAAGTCATTCATAAAGGGAAATTCTTTTGTTTTCACAAATGTTTGTATTGAGAATCTTTCTGTTTCATGCAACGTCAGCACTAATCTTTAATGCAAATGCTCAGTCCAGTTTTAATATTATATTTGATTTCTATTATGTTTAATATTACACGTGTATATATATATATATGTGTGTGTGTGTATATACAGTATATATATATATATATATCATGAACTGTGACCATCATTGCTGATCATTGGAGAATGGATTATCCAATCGCTTTACCTGATTCAGAATTAAGAAAAAATGATATATAGATTTTGCCTTTAGTGTTGCTGCAGAGATTGTTATGTTTAAAATGAAGAATAAATGTTGCTGATGATTAGAAAATAAAGCCGCTTACCCTGTGTATGCAGGTTTATTAGCAAATGTTGTTTTTTTGTTTGATTTCACAAAGGAACTACATCTGGTGTTGCTCAAGGTTTGGTCATTCCAAAAAACAAATTTTGATTTTTAAAGTAGAAGTGAGTGAACGATGAAACCCACCACGCAGCCAATATGTCTCCGTCCTTACTGTTGTCCTGGGTTAACTGGTGACATTTTTCATCATCAGACTGCATCCATGTCTGTCCAAACTTATGCAACATACCATATGTAGTGACAGATAAAGGGCTTAATGACATTACATTAACACAGTTCACTGTCATCAGAACAAATAGTATATACTGTACATGGATATAAAATGCCCTCACATTACATCACTTTGACCACCTAAATCTAATGAGCTCATCTTTAAGTCCAAGTAGACATTAGTACCAAATTTGAAGAAATTTTCTCAAGGTGTTCCAGAGATATTGTGTTCATGACGATGGGATGGACAAACAGAAAACCCTGAAACATAGTGTCTTCTGCCACAGCTATCACTGACATGGCAGTATAAACATAATCATTTCTTAACCTTTTCACCAACTGATGAAAATGCGGTGACTGAAACTCCTGTAAATTCAAAGGTGACCTTATCAGTAATGGACCAAATAAGAGTTGTTTTGTCAGTGCATGTCTGAAGAATGTGTGGGCAACTAGCAAAAGCATGTTTGTCATAACAACCTGAGGTCTGTCTTGGCTTGTGCTAATTAGCCCCAAAATTGATTAATTCATCCATGTTTGGTTTAATTTGCAAATGCACAGAAAACCCCATAAAATACTTTTTAAAAAGTGCATAAGCTCATTATTCATTTATGTTAAGACAAACCGGGGCACCGACTATTTGAGATATCTGCATAAGTCTCTCATATGTCAAGCTGCTGTTGTTTCACCCTGTGCCCCTCATTGCATGGAAACGTCACCTTCATGTCATTGTGAAACAGTTCATGTGGCTTTAGTGGAGACATTAAAAGGATTCACGATGTTTCCTCAACACTTCAAGTGCTGCTTTAGGCATCAGTGTGTGCTCATATGGATCCAGTCATGTTGGATAGAAGTTGAAGAAGTTAGCAGATGTCATTCTAATCATGTTTAGTTCCTGCACTTTAGGTTGCTGTTTTGTTAGCTCCATCATTTCGTGAGTTTGTCCCTGAATTTTTCTGTCCCACTTTGACTTGTGTGCTAGTAGCCTTTAACACAAAGACAAATCCTGACATGACTGATTTTACAACAAAACCAGCGAGTTGAGGAAGAAATTTAATGTTCTACAATAACATATACTGTATGGTGAGTTTAGAAGAATCATACTACAATATTTTAGTCTAAGTTTAGTTCTTGACACTATGGAGGATATAAAAGAGACATTCAGGAATGGAGATTAATAAATTAAAAGGACAAGAAAATATACCTGACAAAAACCTTTGGCTATCCTTTTTAATTCAAATTATTTCATGATACACACTCTTCATGATTATTAAAAAAACAGTATTCAGTATGTCTCATACATATGGATCCAGTCCACAACATTGGTTGTATGAGAGACTATCAAAAATCTCAAATAGAGTGTCTTTAAAGGAAGACCACTGAGGTTAAAGAACCTCCTTAAAGCCTGACAGACATTTTTGTTATCCAGTCTCGACAACCACGCAACCACTATGATTAGTCTGATGCTTTCAACAGTAAAAGCCCATGTACAGTCACGACTGATGACAAAAATATACTTGTGTTATTTATACATTCTAAATCTCTGCGCTGATAAATATTTTTCAGGCAGAGACTTGGGTATACATCTGTGTGTGTTTCTTCCAGCTATCTGGAAGCTGCAGAGCTAATGATGTCTTTCAGCATATCCACCTGAAAGAAAAGACCCAGAGAGACAATTTAAACTGTTTGTCATGTAAGCTGACCATCATGTTACTGACACAGACTGCTTTTCTGCTATATATGCTATTATAACAATAAAAGCCAAGTATCTCATGGGGTTAACACAAGCTCATCAACTGCGTCACAAATATTTGACTGAAGATTGACTAGGTTGTCTAGTAGTTATTTCTTTCCCCTCAGCTTTGCTTTGGTTTCAGTATTTTTCATTAGGACAAATTTCAAATGACAAGAGAAAAGGCTTCTTTCAGTTAAAATTAGAAAGTGGTTAATTACAAGCACTGTTAATTAAACTATTTCATTTATTTCTCCTAGCTGTAATACGGGAGCATTTTGCAGCGCCACACCCTGGGTCGTCCCACTGCCCCTACCCTGCCCTCATGGCCTTCGTTTCTTCGACTTCTTCTTCTCCTTTTTCCTCTTCCATCTTTTATACTCTCCTTCTAATGGCAGCTGGACCCAGCCTTAATGCCTACCATCATTTTCAGAGTTTTGACAGTATTACCTGGCTGCTCTCTCCTACACCGAGTTTCTTGAGCCTGTACACAGTCACTTGTCCATCACTGTCCCCTACCAGGACACAGTCTGCCTGTGAGGCAAACAGCAGGGACTTCATCTGAACACCAGGAGCAGCAGGCTGCACAATGACTGGGTCTAAGCTGAAGTAGAGAAGTGCATATGGTGGACACACAGGATTCACATTAAAGAGTTTTACAGGGTAAAACTAAATGAGACAGAACAATCACAGACACATCCTCCCCCCAGTCTAACTTACATGCTCGAATTCAAGTCCCAGATCTCCAGCTGTCCCTCATTAACAGCTGCGAATACTGTAGCCCACTTTGGGGACCACTTGATGTCGCACACGGCTGTCTGGGTGGAGCTGAAGCCTAAGACGGGGCGGAGGCAGTCCTGCTTCCACAGCTGGATGGTCCAGTCAGAGGAGCAGCTCAGAAACACATCAGGACAGAGTGGACTCCATGTGATGCAGTTCACAGGACACTGAGGGGCAAAAAAGTTACTCTAGTTCTGTCTGAGCACTCAACCCTGACGCAGAGCCCAGACCAGCTGCAGTAACAACACATACTATCAGCTAACTGGAAACTCTAATCAAGGAAAAAGGTACCAAAAGAGTTAGTCCTACAGACAGAAAAAAGGTCATTTTTTAAATTACTGTTTCTAGTATAACTTCAAGAGGTGAATTTTTCAGTGTACAGCAGAAAGCAGCAATTATTCAGTTTCACCACATTATATTATGAGTATCCTTAAAGCCTAATGCTGAATGCTTTTTCTATAATAAAAAAATATGCATTTTGTTAAGTTGTGAAACCTGCATTGTTCACACTGACTCGCTGTCTTTTTCTTTACCACAAGGCAGCTGAAGCTCACATTTGATTTCATCAAATGCAAATGTCTGAAATTAGTGTGGAAAAATAAACAAAGGCCTTGTGGTCTTTTGTGTTCTAGAGTCTTTAAATCACTCTTATGAGATGACATGGTGACTTTTATCCTGACAGACTTACAAAGTGTTTTGTGTAAGTGTCCAGAAACTGCTGACTGTTGGAACTGGAGCACCTATGGATGAGACCTTCCCATGTGCCAACCAAGTAGATACTGGAATTCTGAAAGAACAATGAAATAGTGTGTGATTGTCATCTATAAAGTAAAAAAACAAAACAAAACAAAACCCAACAACCCTAAATATATTCATTTTACTGAAACTGTCAGTGTCAGCACTTCTGCTTCTTCACAGCCATAGCCCTGCAGCAGCCCCTCCTGGACTGTTGCAGGGATGAGTCCTAAAACCAGAAGGTAGGTGAGCATTTTGCATAAATTGCTGGGTTTTTTGAATGGGTTTTTCATTTATGACGCTTCAAAAAAACACAGAAGTATTTTTAATTTGTGGAGATCATAAACTTTTGTTTGAGCTTATTTTCTGCAATAAGATCCAATTCCACTGGCCTTTTTTCCCAGGGCAATGTTAACATTTTTGGCCTGTAAAATATGTCATCCCTGCAGCAGTCTCTATGTTAAAACATCTGTTAATATATGTTAATATAAGTAGTTTTCCAGAGGGCCCAGGAACTATGCTGGCTGAAACTACTCTACTGATTTTCAATTTCTGTTACCAACTTACTGTTGAATGGAGGTCAAAACACAGACCAGGAGTCAGCACTGACAGAACAGTGTCTGTCTTCTTATCCGTCTTATTTCCTCCAATCTTCTTGAGCTTCATCACATCTAGCAAGAGATGCACAACTGGTTTTAAAAGTAATGTAACAACAACATCCTATTAAACTGGTGCTTAATCACCAGAATTTTTCAAACTTAAAAATAAAGACATAAGCTGTAATAACAGATTTGACTACACTCTTGTTTCCGTCCTTTAAATGTTTCTGAGCATGTTTGACTGTTAGTGAATCTAAAAGGTCTTCTGTCTGATTTCTTGTGTGTTCATGGGGCTTCTAATAGAATTTTAGTTAAACAGACTGATTGTGATGATCTACTGTTGGGAATTGACTCTGAGGAAGGTAGTCAAATATTCTCAAAAAAAATCGCTATTAGATTTTAACTGTAGGTGTGAATGAACGGGATCTTAAAAACTGTGATCAGAGGTTACGAGAATGATTCCATCTCTCAAATCATTCAGAGCAAAGGATATATTTGGTGTGGATCCAGGTATGCTCAAAGAACTCAGTACAACACTAACCAATCGTATTACCAAAATGATTTATTTTTGATCTCTCTGGGAATATTTTCAAGCATTTGGAAGTCAAGTGCTATTGCTGCTAGGCGGAGACTCCTTTCCACTTGTAATTACAGCATTCTACCTACAGTGTCAGCTTGGCTTTAGAGCCAATTATTCAATTGATACAACCAACAGTTTTTCCACAGAAGAAAATGTATTTTCAATTGGTAAAGGTGGTGTTGTCGGAGCGGTGTTTTACTGCTCTCTCAAGGCCTTTGACGCCGTTAATCATAGAATTCTCATGTCTAAGTTATCTAGTTTCTGTTTTTTCTCAGATACACTTAAATTGACAGAATCACATTTGTTGAACTGAACTCAATACGTCAGTGTACAGAGACATCCACAGTCACAGGTGCGTTGGTGGTATAGTGGTTAGCATAGCTGCCTTCCAAGCAGTTGACCCGGGTTCGATTCCCGGCCAACGTAATGTGGCCAATGTAATGTAAGGATGTCCAGAATGATGTTTTCTCAACATGAATATTCTCTGTTCTTTATATTATTGTACTGCATGCTTATGTTATTTATAATGTCTAATAAATCTCAGTAATTTTGTAGTTTAATCCTACTGCTGTTTTATGTTGACCATGTAACACACAACAATGATTTTTAATGTGCATTGTTCCTGTTAAATAAGCCAACAAAAAATAACTAATAAAGAGATGTGTTTCTCTTTGAGCTGAATTGACGATGGTAATCCACCGCCTGCTCCTGAGTACAGTACCTATGCAGTCGAGGCCATTGTTGGAGACAAACCACTTGCTGACCCGGCCATCTGCAGCCACAGAAAAGAGAACTTCTACCTTCTCCTCTCCTGTTAAGTTTAACCCTTGTTGGGTCCACCTGACCTGCCACACTGGACCCATGTTCTTGTTGGGACATTCACTGCACAGATAAACACACAAACAAAAATAAAGAGTAGTAGCACCAGGAAATATTGCTTTTAGCGTGTGATGAAAGTGCTGCACTGTCATCACACACACATAAACAGTCTTCACCGGCTGCTGATGACACATGATTTGTTGTCTTGACTCTGCACATTGTAGACAGCAATAGTTCCATCTTTCATCCCCACAGCCAGCTGACTAGGGTTGGTGGACGAGAAATCCAGGGAAGTGACAGCGCTGTCACAGTGGATGACACGCTCAGGCCACTGCAGAGAGGACACACATGACAACATCTGAAATGTGCAGCTGGCACTCCCACTTGAGTTCTCACTCGACATCTCACATGCTGCTGAGGAGACATGGACACTGGATGTTTGAAGGTTTGGGAAGGTTAAATAAAGGTTAAAGCAAAGTCATACCGTTGGGTTTTTGAGAGACCAGCAGCACACCAGGCCTGGTTTCTGGTTACTGGAGTCTAACTCACCATAGCCTACAGCCAGGAGGTCCTACCAGAAAAAGATTTGTCTTAGTGAAGTGGCCCACATCTGACGATATATTATGCTACCATTAATTGATATTTATATGACAAGTATTTACAATTCTTAGAACAAGAATAACTTTTATAGGACCATAGAAGAGTAAATGTTTGCTGGTATCATGATAAAAGTGTCAGCAAGAGGAGTTTCAGCAGTTTTGTTAGTTGTTATAGCTTATGATTAATAACTGCATGCCAGACAATTTTGAGGGCATGCATGTTAAAGTAACTGTTGCCACCCCAATACAAAAAAGGTAAGTGGAAGCTTGTGTTGCACAGAGCATTTAAAAACAACATCTGAAATATTCAAGAGAAGTGAATCTTTTCAAACAATGTTGTTGTCAGTCTAAATAATCATCAAACCTCACTATAAACTGTTTTGATGGGTACAATTTCCTCTGTAAAATGGAGTTTGAATGAAAAATGTTGACAGTGTTTTCTTGAAATTACCTAGCATAACCATTGAAACACGTTACTGTTCAATTTTTCTCTATAAAGACCTCAGTGAAAGCTAACATTTTAACCTTGTCAATGTTTCCATATGGTGTTTCTTATATACTTATATTTCTTATGTTTCATCCATTGACCATGCTCAAACAAATCTGCAGTGCTATATAAAATTAGCCAGGATTAGCATGTCTGTTTCCATGGTGATTGCTGTCAGATGTTGACAGGATGTTTTGTCTGGCTTTGGTTGTTGGTAAAGTTACAGCAAATGTTATTCATGACAGATTGTCAGATAAACTGCTGAATTAGATGATAATTATTTTCATTATGATGATTCAGACATAAAACTTCACATGACTTTGGGGTTGTTGCTCTTCAGTTTTGGAAATGTTTGGCTGAATTACTTTTTGTCTTATTAATTGTATTTGTCTTACTGGGTTCTTCTTGTTCCAGACCATGCTGCTGACGCTGCATCCTCTGCTGAGCTCACAACTAAAAGTCCACAGATACTCCACAGTTGGGCTCTCTGTATCGTCCTCCATCTGTTCCACTGTCCCAGGCTTCACCAAACTGTCTGGGTCTAACACAGTCAGTACATTTAAACTCGCTTTCTTCATGCAAATGATTGCATGTTGACCATTAGCACCCATTAATATTGTATCGTGCCTTGCAAAAGTATTCACCCCCTTTGGCTTTTTACCTACTTTATTACATTACAATCTGAATTTTATGTAATGAATCTGCACAAAATAGTCTAAGGTGAAAAAAAAGTATATATTCACCACCTTTGCAATGAAGCCCCTAAAAAGTTCTGGTGCAACCAATTACCTTCAGAAGTCATATAATTAGTGAAATAAAGTCCAACTGTGTGCAATCTAAGTATCACGTGATCTGTCAGTAAAAATACATCTTTTCTGAAAGGCCCCAGAGGCTGCAGCACCACTAAGCAAGAGGCACCAAAAACCAAACAACACTATGAAGACCAAGGAGCTCTCCAAACAAGTCAGGGACAAAGTTATTGAGAAGTACAAGTTGGGTTATAAGAAAATATCCAAATCTTTGATGATCCCCTGGAGCACCATCAAATCAATCATCATCAAATGGTTGAGTTGTAACCCTCAAACTCCAATCCATTTTAATTCCAGGTGGTGAGGCAACAAAACACAAAAAATGCTGGGGGGGTGGGTGAATACTTTTGCAAGGCACTGCATCTTACTTCTCCCATGGTAAGTGTGTGTAGTATAATAGACATAGGGATTACATGACATCAGTCCAGAAAAATCTGTATAATCACCAGTGTATCAGTGGCCATGTAATAATGAGCTGAGTTTACCTGCTAGTATGGGCAGCTGTCTGTAAGCAGCCAGCTTGGGTTGGTAGGTGTTTCTCAGTATGCTCCTTTCCATTACTAGTAAGAGGTGCTGGAATGTCTCAGACAGCATGATCAGCTGCAGTTCCGATTCAGCATTTAAACTGTTCCCAAATGCTTCTACTTCCTTCAGGGAGCTAGCAGCACTGACTAAACAATATTACAAGAAAATGTTAGTTATTGCTAAATTATTCTTAGTCAAGAGTAAAACTGTACGAACACACTATAACAATTCATACTACTTAGGTTCTACATCTCACCCTTTTCTCGGCACAGAATCTAAGAGGTCAACTTCATATATCAGCACACTGTTGAATTATCCACTGCAAACACATTTCTGAACATTCTTGGCTGTATGGAGAGGAATTACACACAGTGAAAGCCAGACTGCAGCAGAGCACCTTCTGAGGTGTTCCTTACTGTTACCTGAACTGGCTGTGCTGCCCACTGACATGCTCCTCTCTGTGCCTCTGCTGGTGTCCACAACAGCCTCTGGATACTCAGCCCTTTCTGGTTCAGGGCTACACACTGTTTCATCCTGCTCGTGGCTCATCAAAGTGTTGTACATATCCCAGGAGGTAACAGATGTGGCTGTGGACAAGGTGATTGAAAAGATTGTGTAGAAAAAGCCAAGAAAAACCAAACACTGTTAACTGTGAGTTTACAGGTAGAAATAATATAATCAATTAATGGTTTAAGTAATTTTTCTTTACTTTCGTTTCTTTTTTCTTTACACAACGTACTGCGCAGCTACATGTGAACTACATAAACAAAGAAAGAGCATGCTAACCAAAAAGCCTTTTGTGTGTCTGTCTGATGTCTAACAAATGTAGCCTGTTATCATAACTGAACTGTCAATGTGTTACTCTCAGCTAGCAGTCGTCCGCCTCACTGCCTTTGCAGGTGCACTGCTACCAACTACAGCATGCATAACACAAATAAATCATGAACCAAGTCATCAAAACATTACATTTGACAGGGTGTTAAGGGTATTTTAATTATTCGTACATCAAATATCCGTATCTGTGTAACAGCTAAGAGGCTTAAAGGGACTGACCAGTGAACTTCAGCCTAAGAGCCAGATTTTATTCTCATTAGTAAGCCCAAAACAGAACCAAAATCAGAGCATACTGGACTTCATTAGGTGACCAGAAGGAAAACTCCAACTCCAACTCCACTTGCTCCACATCTGCTGTTTAGAATGGCAACTATGGTTGTAAGGCTCTTTTTGCTATAACAACTTTGCAACATGACAATACTGTATGTCAGCGTTCAGCTTATTCTGCTGCCCCCAAGTGGCAATATGAAAAATGAACTTTAGTATTGTGAGCTTCAAGGGAAAACAATGAGGCTAACCTGTTTCCACCATGACCTTGCAGTCGCTCTGGACATGTTTATTTTTAGCTGCTCCATTCAGCGTCTGCATTGATCGATCCACGTACTTATCATTTTCCATTCTGTTCCTGCAAACCTCAGCATACTGACTGTTTCTCTGTCTATGAAAACAAGATGACACCAGGTTGTTAAAGAAAGAATATACTTAAGTATTTAATAATACCAAAGTAGAATGTGCATTTTTCAGTGACTGATTACTAGATAGATTTCAGCTCTGCTCCACTGTCACAAACTGCATTAGTACATGTAAGACACATCTATTGGTCTGTGTTGTTTGGTTTTTTTATTTCAAAAAGACAATGAGTGGTGTGTCTTTCCCAGGGGAAGTCTTGGAGCAGATTGCTGATCCTGAAAAAAGAGTTGCAAAAAAATCAAGAAGACTCTACTCACATGACAGCTTCTGCATCATCAGCATCCACCGACACTACGGCACTGGGTATGTCCAGCAGTGAAACGCTGTCTGTCTCAGAGATGTAGACATCTATGACCTGTTTCAACATGTCTTCTGTTATGTTTTCTTTCACAGTATCTCTTTTCCTCTGCACATCTGAAAGAGAACAAAACAGAATACCAGAACAGAAACCCACAAAAATCACAATATGTTACAGCTCTGTGCTATCATTAATTGTGATGAACCTGGGAAATTAACTGGTATGTCCCGTTTTGAAAATGTATCCTCGATCTCTTCGTTCATTGAATCTATGGTAGATTGGCTGGATATTCTGCTGCTTCCAAATACTGATCTGCAAAACAGTGTTAGAGTACATTTATTCAAGGTGAAAATGTGTTGCAATACCTAACCAACTACACAAAAAAGGATGTCAAACAGTGTTATTATTTACATACAGTTCTAAAACATATAGCTACAAATCAAATTTTATGTTAATATAGAGATAAAATTATTATTTTCCAGCACAACAGCATCTCATTTATGAATAAATCATTTGATTATGTGTAGATGATTCAGTCATTCAGTTTGTTTATTTAACAAAGCAGCCTGTGTTAAATAATCATGTATCATAGTTTTTAAAAAGTGCTGGTGATTTTTAAATTCTCGTATGTTCATGACATCTCAGATCAGCTCCAGCTGTTCGGCTGGTGTGAAAGAATGAGCCACGGTACCTGGAGAAAGGCAGGGAGAAGCTGCCGGTGGCTGATACCTGGTCTGATGCTGATCCAGCTGAGATTTCATCCAGAAAGAACCTGCTGGCTCTAGCCTGCACAGCGGCTGTATCTGCCTGGTAAAGCGGCTCGGGAGTGACATCGTTGTCTTCTTCATCAAATACCTGCAAAGAGGTGCGCAATTAGCCACCTAGCTTCAGCGGCACCTAGCCTAGCCTAGCCTAGCGGAGCAGGGTGTCGTCGGCTGCTCTAAGTTACCCGAACAGCTTGTCTCGGAGTCTGAATGGCGCTCTTCTCCAGAACTTTACTGCCCTGGCCCAGACTGAAACTTCTTCTGCTGGAGGAGAGGACGACGCTGTTCGTGTGTCTCGTACTTTGGTTGACTCCATGTACGCCTGAATGTGAAATACTGATTGTTCGAGACGAGCTAGAAGGCAGAGA
Organism: Scatophagus argus; assembly: GCF_020382885.2. Classification (NCBI taxonomy): domain Eukaryota; kingdom Metazoa; phylum Chordata; class Actinopteri; family Scatophagidae; genus Scatophagus; species Scatophagus argus. The sequence goes on along the minus strand of NC_058505.1, from coordinate 21,362,329 downwards.
AATAACAAATAAGCAGAACGGTTAGCGTGGCTCATGTTTGTTCGCTTACAGTCACTAAAATGTGAACTTACGGCCTCAGCACCAGAGTACGTCTCTTCAGTCGGTCTTCTTTTGCTACAGAAGAGGACATTATCGTAGTTTTGTGGTGGAGCTGTTCTACTCGGTTGCCATGGCAACGTGACGCTAGGCGCCCCTGCTGGCCAGCTGTCCTGTGAATAAGCTGATTCAGACACGTAACTATGTGTACTAATAAAGGTAATAATCAGTAGTTTGTCAAGAGAGCCTCACCAATCATCTCCAATCATACTCGCCCACTGAAGTTGCAGAGTGGTTTCTTACTTCATAGCTCTATTGTGTAACCATAATTATTGTCAGTTAAACATTCAGTACTTCCCTCACAGTGAAGATTTAGACATTAATGATAATAAATATTTACATGTTAACTGTTCCAAATATGGTCTGTGTTGATGTGAATCTGAAGTGGTTTCAAATTTTATTTTATTTTGTTGATGGGCCCCAAATTTCTGTCTGTCGCTCTCTCTCTCTCTCTCTCTCATCCCTGTTTGATGTCTGGCATTTTTAGATGCCCTTTAAAGGTAAAACTATGAATATGAATATGTTTGCAAAGATCTTGCAAAGAAATAAGATCAGTGGTAAGCCATCAAAAAAAAAATATTTACTGACCTGTTATTGACCTGTCAACCTGAAATCCTTCATTTTGTGGACCACTGAAAAAAGGGTGACAAACATTGCATTATGTTGTTTGTTGATGTGTTTGTGTATTATATTGTGATTGGTGTTGTTCATATTAAATATTTTTTACTGAAGGGTCATTAAAGGCAAAAGGACAAAGGACACACTCTGTCCTCACTGGATCTGTCAAGGCTGAAGAGTGTCGAATAGAGACTGTAAAGAAACGTGTGCACCTTATCACATCACTGTGATCTCTGCTCTTTAGATAAGGTTCATGTACTTGACATCTGTATCTCCATTGCTGTGTGCTGTTCTGCAGCTCATTTCAAAGACGTAGTGTTGACTGTGGAAAGAGCAGGCAGACGAAGAGCATGGATGAAGGAGAGGGCAATCGGAGAGGGGAAAGGAGAAGCAGAGGCTCGGAGGAAAAGCAAAACCAGTAGGTGACATGTTTTTTTCTTATCTGTCAAGCTGTACATACAAAGCTAGAAAGGTGAGCTTGTGACAAGTTTGCCTCACAAACATTTCCTGTGTTTATCTTCTTTTGCTATGTGAATTTGTTTACCAGTGGAAGTGTTGTTGATCATGGGGTCCTCAGCTTTGATAAGATATATCTTGGGGTATGGTTTTGTACTTGAGGAAGTGTATTTCTCCTAAATGTTGTTCATGTGAGTGCATAGAAAGATGTGTGATAGTCTCTTTTGCTGTGTCATACAGGATAAGGCAACGGTCTAATCATCATGGTTCGGACTCAGGACAAAAGAGTTGTCTAAGAAAACAACACCTGATCATGATATCTGTGGCTGTTGGACTTGTCCTGCTGGTCATCATCACTGTCACAGCTGTGCTGCTCACTAAAAAGCCAGGTACTGTCTTGAAGAAGTTTACCAATGTAACTAAGAAGACTTACTCAAGTACTGTACTTAGGGACAATTTTGAGGTACTTTTTCTTTACTGGAGTATTTCAATTTCCCTTATCCTATCACAGCAATTCTTTTTTTGGAATACATTTATTTTTGTTGTATTTGGATTTAAACTGTTTTCAATAATCGGTCAATCTCTAGCATGCAGTGTATGAGTTGCCATTTCAGAGACGCAGTCTGGACCCACATTAGATTAAAGGACAAAGTTTGTCAGCATCACCAGATTGTGTCGCTATTTTGAGCTTATGGGAAATAATACAAGCTTGGTGAATGAGTTTCACTTGGGATTGAATTGCTCAATCCATATTATGTAGTCAGACAGCAGTTATGTTATCAGGTGAGTTATTTTCCAGTATATGTGAATTAAGTTGTAAAATGTTTGTACTTGTACTTGTACTTAAGCTTATCAGTATGAATGGACCCGATAAGATAGTACTACATGATAAAATACTAACATTAATTAATCCATAATATGTAAGCTGTTGCTGAGGACACTGAGGTCATCTGTATTCTTTCTGCCAGTTTGTTGGGGAGTTTACATTCTGCAGTTAAAGACCTGTTATATTTAAACAAAACATGCAAGTGGGACCAGCAAATACTTGCCTAAAAGCTATAAAACAGATAATTACTGATTACCGAAATGTCCATCCTATACATGCATATGTGCCTGTGTTTGTCTTGCTACCCAATCAGATTCCTCAACTCCTCCTCTCTTGTTTTCCACTGGTGGAGACATGCTGGACTACCTGTATCAATCGGGTAATATAAGCAAACCTGATGGTCTTTTGGCTACCTGGGTTCACAGAGCCAATAGCAAGGAGGAAATGAACAACGCTCTAGCAAGTAAACTCACTCACACTTACAAGCACAGACCAAAACTGCATTCTTCTTTGATGTTTATCCCTGGAGCCCTGTCTGACCAATGTGGTGATGGCCGATTTACTGTTTACACACATTTACATCCACTTCTCTCAAGGTGATGCTATGATCCTGGAGTCTGATGTCACTCTGGAGGGTTATGGAACTCCCAATGTGAAGCCAATCCCTATCATGGCCCACCCTCCTCTTGTCTATAGTGACAACACTCTGAACGAATGGTTGGATGCTGTGCTGGCCTCTACAAAAGGTACAGCGGAATAGAAGAGATGTGTCTGTCTGCGTCTCTTTCTGTACATCTGTTTGTCTGACAATCTTAAGAAGCAAAGCACAGGTTTAAATATTCTGTGTGTTCCTGCAGCTATGAAGTTGGATTTCAAGGCTCTGGGGTCAGTGGGTTTGTCATTGGACCTGCTAATTGAAAAGAACAATAGCAAAGGAATAAACAGGCCCGTGTGGCTTAATGCAGACATCCTTCATGGTCCCAACGCACCAACTTTTGTGCCTACAATCAATGGAACGAGGTGAAGAAGATCATTTTTTTTATGTATTTACATATTCACTTCCTTGCTATTCACAAGCTAAACGCTCACCAAATTCTAAACACTCCCTCAACAAAAATAGATTAATAATATAGATTAAATTTAAGTCCAGGAGATACATTAACAATCCATCTTGGGAGATCTGGAAAAAGCCACAACAAATAATAGGGTACAATGGATTTTTTTTTTTAGGATATTAGTAAATAGTAGTGTATATATTCAGGGAATGCAAAATAAACTTACTCTCACATTGTCATTAACTCTCAGTTCCCTCATAACATACAGCACATTTTCCCCTCTCTTTCCCTCCTTCCCCCCTTTCCAGATTTCTGCAGCTGATTCAGGAGAAGTTTCCAGATGTGACTTTGTCTCCTGGATGGATGGTATTACACGTTCACAGCCTAATTAGGAATCATTGTAAAGTACTTGTTTATAGTCCTATGGACTTTTTAGCCAGTAAGTCATTAAGGACCAGAATGCCAGGCTGTTTAAGCATGGGCTACTTCATGAAAGAAATAGTAGGGTTATGAGTCCTACATGCATTTAATCTTAATGAGAAGTGTTTTCTGTCTGGTTTAGTCAGAAAGGATCATGGTAGCAGCTCTGTGAGGCTGTATTGTGAGGCGTGGTGCTTTTTGAGGTAAAAACATCAGCATGCTATCATTCTGATATTTTACAGGTGGGCTTATAATGTTTACCATGTTAACCATTTTAGTACAGCATGTTAACATTTACAAATTAATATATCTGTGGCTGATAAGACTGTCAACAGATTTGATCATAAAATAAATTATTACATAAACTGAAATTTTGACCAGATAATGGTAGAAGATGACATGTCAAAGTTAAGTCATTTCATGCAGATGAGAGAGAGAGAGAGATGAATGTCTGTGCCAAATTTCATCCAATCAATAGTTTTTTAGATATTTCACTGAGTCCCCAAAATGTCATTATACAATGAACTTTAAAACTTGGTTTAAAGGCTAATCCTTTCGATAACACTCAAGGACAGTAAGGGTGTGGTGTGATCAGATTTGAGTGATAGTGTCAGGGATACTGTGTTGCTGCAGATGCGGAGAGCTGAACCCTAACGCAGAGTCAAAAAGGCAGGGCAGGAAGGCAGAGGTCCGAAATAATATTCTTTTATTTTTACAAATGAAACTCAAAACTAGCACACACTTACTGTGGCTCTTGGATCAAAAGAATCTACAAAAAGCTGTAGCAAAACCAGACAAGACAAGAATTTCCTGGCAACAAAAGCATGGAGACAATACAACAATCCAGGAATGACTGGGAAGACAAGGACTAAATAGACAAGACAATGAGACGCAGGTGAAACACATTAGGAGGGAGAAAGCAGTCAGGATAAACAAAAGCAAAGCTACATGAAACAGAGACACACAGGGGAAGTGACACTTTCAAAATAAAACAGGACATGACAAAAACCTGGAACATAATACATGCCAACACAAGACACACATGAAACATGACACATGAATCCAAAATCAGAAGACAAAACATAACCTAAACACAAGACATGACAGATAGTCCTGATTGGTGCACCAATCAGACACCAGGTTTTTTCAGAGCTTTTTTCAGCTCTGCAGAATTCAAATCAGTGAGAAGAGCACAGAAAACAAAGAAATACAGAAAACCTTAAAGTATGTCACTTTAGGATTTTCTGTATTTCATGAAATTTGAAATAGTATATTCATGCAGGATCCCATTACTCATACTTCACTGTCATATACAGAATGCTCAGGGTAAGAATTAGTTTTCCTGTCCCGTAAAACGCAGGTATCAGTGTTTTGTTTTTTTTTCATTTTCAGTGATGTATCTAACAGTTGTTGTTTTATTAATGTAAAATGAGGGACTGCTAGCTCAGCTGTTGCAGTCAAAATGATTGTCATTTACAGCTGACATTGCACTTTTTCTGGCAGGTAGTCTATCAGCCTCCAATTCTTACTCAAACCTACACCAGGCCCATGATGGAGGACATGTATAATATGATCAAAGATGTCCCTCAGTTGGTAAGTTTTCAAAAGACATTTAAAAGACCTACAAACAGACAGACAAAAGACAATAGAATAGGTAATCCATTGTTAAGTACAGGAAGATTCATTCACGTGTCCTCACAAAAAAAATAGGAAACTTGCTACAACCAGCTATGGAATACACCTGCTCGTGTGAAATGCATCCTCCAAGTGGAATCCAGAAAGTAGTACGAAGAAGAAAGTAGAAATTTCTTCAAGTGAAGTATAAAGTTGCATAAGATGTAAATACTCAAGTACCTTGAATTTGTACTTGAGTACAGTACTTTACTAAGTGTACTTAGTTACATTCCACTTCTGGTAGCAGTTGAAAGTCAATGACAGATTTATATATGCAATAAAACATTTGGAATAATTTGTCTTTTAAGGTGACATTCCCAATCTACGCCCTGTTGGCTCGCAGTGGCTGGCAGCACATCAACTGGCTCCTCAGCCAGTCATCACGGTAACACATAACTTCTGTGTTTATTATGATACTGACTGACAGGCATGTGATTTTCTGCATTCTCCACACGGTGTTGCACCTTGTGACACTGAGACTGTTTTGGCGTTGTGTTCTGCGGTTTCCAGGTACAGTCTGACATTGTGGCAGGGTTCAATTCACCCAAACATCAGTGACCTGCTGTTCATCCGTGACAACACTAACCCTGCTAGTGTATACTACGATATATATGAACCGACGCTGTCTGCATTTAAAGAGGCTGTGGGTAAGTACGTTAAGAAACAGTAACTGGATTCATATCAGAAGTGCAGTCCATCGGTCAGTGGTTTGCTACAAATATGGATTAATAGACCTTCAGGCTACACTGGCTAGGCTAAAAGGATATGTTATTACTGAAGCAAAAAAGGCTGCAATTTATTGAATTTTGTTGACATAATATGAAATGTAAATGTGTTAATAAATACTTCATGTTGAAATTACTGTACATTCTAATGAACTTACAGCAGTGAAATATTTTGCTATGAGAAACATCCATTTGAATTTATAATTTATGTAGTATGCATTCCCCTCTTTATAGTTTCCAGTAGGGCATTTTAAGTTTTGTTATTCCAAAAATTAGACTTTTTTATAGGTGGCTTAAAAATTCTGATTAAAAAAAAAACAATAAATGAAAGTGTCAAGTTTTCTAACCTCTTAGGACAAAATTCGATTTCATTCAGACTGGATTGATTGATTGAAAAATAAAAAAAATGTCAAGATTTTACTACTTTAATTCATAAGAACAGTTGCTGCCATGTCAGTGATACATGAGTTAAGGGTGGTAAAGAATGTTCAAACTTTCATCACATGATAGTGGTTAGAAATGACTGGCTGATGTTTCAGGGTAATTAATAATGTTCTATTTACAGGGGTACAGGGCCGTCTGAGGAGATTTTATCCTGGAGGAGACCTGATGGACTTCCTCTATCCAATACACAACTCAGGCACAAACTTCCAGTCCACAGCCACACAACACAACAGCCTGGCTGTTCATTGGTTTGCAGTTACTGACTGGACCTCCCTGCTGAGTCAGCTTTCAGGTATGTAGATACTTATTTCATCATTTTTCTAGTTTCAGTCAAAGAATAATTGATGTAAAAAGAAAAAAAAGAAATAAAGAAAAAAACTTGAATAATTTAAAAAAAAATCATGGAAAATAATACGTGAACTTTACCTTTGCCTGATTTACCTTCTAGGAAGAACATAATCAGTCATGTTAAAAGTTAAAAGTTAATCTACTAATCTTCAACAACTCATTACCTGATATGTACTGCAAGGTACAATTTACCTCCAATTTCTTATTCTATCTACATGCTCCTGAGGTCAAATCACAACATATTTTTTTTTTTTTTGAAGGAGATGAAACATGCACGTATTTTTTACACTATATTTTTGCTGTGGTTGATAGTGAAATAGATACTCTGCTGTAAAGCAGGACACCATGATGGCATCAAACACGTGTGAGCCTGTGGACATTGGTGAAACCATCACATCACTGTGACAGTAGTGAAACATTAATCCTGTCTGTGTGTTCAGATGGTACTGGCGGCATGTTGGTGGTTCGAGTAGCTTCTAACAGCAACCGGCCTGGAGTCCCTTTGGTGGAGGGTTCTGAAAAAAGCTCAGAGGCCATCACGCTCGAGGTATAATTGCTTGTGGCAGAGGAAACAATTTCGAAAAATTTTAATTATTTATCTGAGGCCAGAAAATGGCTACAACGCTGGTGAACTGATACCTGATTTTATCTCTACCACTCCTTTTTGTTCAGAAAATCTTTGAGATTTGCAACTGACATTACCAGCTTACCACATAATAATTGGTCCATATGTCTAACTGAGCACACACACTGGATGTTTTCCAGACTTGAACCTCATACAAAAAACTGTGCAGGTGTCTGCTACTGCATTTCTGTCATCCCTTAGTGCCTTTAATACCACAGATGTATGCGTCCGTCAGGCCTTCTGTGTGTATGTATTTGCAGGACATCTTGCAGCTGCTTGGGCAGAGGGCTGATGTCCCCTGGGGTGTCCACCTGCGGATTCAAACTCAGCAGCTCCTAGAAGCCTCTCTCAAACTGCTGCACTCAGCATACAGCAGAGAGGAGCTCTATAGGCCTGTCTGGATCAGCATGGAGGGCTCACAGAGCACTGACAACACAACGGTCTGTACATAGCTTCATACCTTACTCATTCTGTTACACCAACATGGACTCCTGATGCATGGTAACTGAGCTTCAATTCTGACTGATTTCATACTAAATCATTTTATTCCTAACAGTAGTTCATTCCATTAAATTAAGAGTAGGAGTTGTACTGACAGTGTCTTGAGAACCCTATAGGGGGACTTAATTAAAATCATGTGACACTTCAATGAGAGTAAAGTTTCTCTCATAAGACATAGAATAAGAGGTGGAAGTGCAGCAGGCTGGACTGACTGGCGTATTCTACCCACTCCAAATGCAGACTCTAGGACGCCAGGTTGGATGCAGTAACACACTGAAGGGCTGTCTCCAGATCCTGATTAGCCTGTTTTATTTGACTGTTGGTCTGTGATTGAAAACCCAGACTTCTGTGTGAGGACTGAGAGTCTTGTCTTTCTGAGCAACAAAGAAAAACCTGCCCCTAGTGGTATGGATGATTGCGAGATTATGCCTGCCACAAGTGTGTCTTTTATCTTATACAGCATCAAATCACGACAACATTTCTCATGACACTTTCATAACAATTCATGTACTGCTCTGTTGCTTCCCTTTCAGTATAAACAACTGGAAGGAAGTAGAAGACTAATAACTATGGCTCAATCATAAAGTCTGTGATGAGGCAGAGACAAAGCTTTGCTCTTACGGAAATCCTCCTTCAGATCATAATGCGGAGGGAATAGGATACACATCAACTGAATCAAAATGAGCTGGGGCTGGAATGATAGTGCGCCCTCTGCAGGTGACAAGCTAAACCTAAGGGATGCCATGTCTGACTAGTCTGAATGCATGGCTGAATTAGTGAATGGGGAGCTGACAAATGGAATTTATTGGCTTGGCTCACCAGCACTACCATGCCTACTGGTGTTGGTGTTTGGCAGGAGTCAGATGTTAATGACCCACTTGCCTGGGCTCATCAGCGGCAAGGATACTGGCTTGAAGGCAATTTCTCCACTCTTCTTTGATAAAAATGATTGTCTAGATGAATGGCTAGTGAAACAAAATAGTTTTGGTTGGCATGTTTATCTCTTGATACTAATTCATCTTTCGCCTGTTTATTCAGTCTCATAATAAATACCCTCCTCATTGGGCATCTGGAGTCCAAAAATCCACAGAGTAATCTACCACACCTTGGTTCCCCTGACAGAAGCTCAATAAATGGTTAGAAGTGTGTCCTTTAAATATGGTTCTGAATCATAAGACAAAAACATCATGATGAAACTGTTTCTGGCCTATTTGAAACAACTGCTTCTACCTTGTTGAAACACTGACCGCTTAAGAGACTCAGAAGTAAAGTTTACCTTGAGTTTACCTGAGCATACTGTAGGAGAAAACCACAATGCTACAAATTCCCAGTGAAGGACTAGAGGTCTGCCATGCAAGATTCTCTGGGATGGGAACTAGGCTTAGCTAGGTCTGGAGCAGGTGGATCTGCAGTTGCAGAAGGGTTAGAGTGGGCTGGAGGAAAAAGAGCCAGAAAAACAAAACTGGCAGGTTAATCAGAAACCTAAGCTGCCATTGTCTGATTATTTTCCACTTTAGTACAAATTAACTGATTATGTTTGCCCAGCATAACTCCCTGATCAGAATTAGATTAATTATTAGAATTATTCCTGTGTGGTGTCTAAGGGGTCCATGTTGGTGGCCAAATGGTTCTGTTAAGGATTTTACACAGAATAGCTTAGGACCCAATGCAGAACACACAACTAGCATGTAAAAGCAGTTATTTAGCAAGTAAATCATTGCACACAGGGAAACAGAGGCAGGTGTAGGAATTCTTTCAACAGGTGTTATAGTAGCACAATAGAAACAAAGCTCATAAAAATATATTAAACTGTATAGCAGGAAAAATATATGTGAAATAGTTTGCAGTTAAGGGACTAAGACTTGTGAAAACACTGCTGGAAATGATGATGCATAATCAGGGGAAGGAAGTGTCACAGAGCAATCAAACAGGTGTAATTGTCCTGTTCCACCACATGTAACATGTGTTAACCCACCGCTGTAACCTCCTCCTCCTCTCTCTTTCAGGGCTTTGTGTCTGCAGTCGAGAGGCTGTTCCCTTACGTCACTCTTGTCCTGACACAGCACACTTGGCCTCCTGTGATCCCAGAGATAGCGACAAGCTTGTCTCAGAGGGTAGCTCTTTATCTGAACACGGCTTCACTGCCAAAAGGACAGGGGGCGCTTTACTCTCTGATGGGAATGATGGACAAATATGACCTTATAGTAGTGGAGGAAAATACAAAAATCAGCACTGAAGAATTTGCACTCTTCAAAGGACTTGTGACCCAGCGTGCAGGGAAAGCAAACACTAACCTGTATCTGATCAACTCCAACTGAGGATGGATATGACCAACCCAGAATTACAGCGCTCAAAAAGGATATTTGTGTATGAATGTTCAGTCATTTTATGTAATCATTGTTACCTGTTATGTAACCTTACTTACTGTGCACATGATTTTTTTTAGGTTATTTTAATTTCTTAAGTTAACCATAGTAATTTATATTGATTATTAAGCTATACAGTATACTCTTATAAGTTGTGTGTATTTCAGTAGGAATAATTTCACAATGTTATTCTAGACTTGCAGAATTACTTTTTATTATCACAACCAATAATTATTAACCATCACTTTCTGTAGACATGGTAGATTACTTTGCATAGACCAGGTAACATACACCTGCAGAGAGGGGGATCTCCTGTGAACCCTGAGAGAGTGAAGTCACTTAGGTGTTGGGTGTAAAACTGTAACTACCAGTCAAACAACGCCTGCTGCACAGGAAGTGATTGTGCTGAACTTTAGACAGCTGGATATTTAGACATGTTTCTGCATTTTTCTTTTATCAGGTAAAGCACACTTATGATTTTGTTAATTTCCTTTACTCTGATTAATTTAGAAAATCACTAGATGCAATGTTTCTGATCCAACCATAAATGAGTTCCTCACTTTTCAGGGGAACTGCCCTCTTAATTTTCCCAAGTTTACTTCTGTAAGCAATAGTTATATTCATATATTCTTCTGTGTATCTTTTCTCTTTTCTTTTCTTTACTTTTGGTTGCCATGTTATTGTGTTAGCATGCTATCGTTTGCTAGTTAGCACTAGGCATAAAGTACAGCTGAAGCTGATGAAAAGTTCATTAGATTGTGGGCATTTGGTCATAAACCAAATAAATGCCAATCTAATGAAGGCATTAGATGAAAAGTAAGAACATAAACATTTTTACAATATACTGTATCCTCAGGGGACCATGAATACTAATGGATAAGTATTTGAACTAGATGTCAAAGTGATCCATCAATAGTTAGACATTTCAATTAAAACCAAAAATGTCAACCTCATGGGGGTCTCCCCAAATAGTGTGCTAGTGTCTTTGTCAATATTTATGGTTTTGATCAAACTCCATTAATTAGGTCTATTTAATTTTTTAATTTTAATTTTAACCACGCTACCAGCATGGCTCTGGGGAAAGCAGTGTTGGTCAGCACATCATATCATTCACAGACAATGTATTGGGAGGGTAGTAAACATATGTAGTTAAAAACGTTTTATTAAGTTTCTATGACAGCACTAAATGATTCAAATAATCTTTTGTTATCAAAGGAAAGATGTTATCTGGTGCTTTTTGCAGTCAGAAAATTGTCTCACTACCTCATGCTTCTGTTAGTGTTTCTCAGAACAAACACCGCAATTAAACCCCACTTGGTTATGGTGCATTCGATTTGTACTCGTTAGTCATTTTCTGACTTCCCGAAGCTGGAAATGACAAACAGAACGCCCCTGAAGTGGGAATTCCAACTTGTCAACTCGGTAGACCTCAGAGGACACTGAGTTCGTAAACCAAGATGGCTGCCCAGAACGCTGACTGTAAATAAAAGCTGTGTTTTCGCGTCTAATTTAATAAGCCATGTACACAATACTATCTTACAGCCGCTTATAGATATATAGCTATGGTCTTGTTAGGCGTGAAATGTCACGTAATGTGTTGTTTATCAACTGGTGCTGCTTGTAACCGGTCAACGTTGCTATAGACGAGCTGTCTTGTCCTGTCGTGTTGAGGCAGAATACATCCAAGTGTGATGTCACTCCGAGTCCGGACTTACGACTTAGGAGTACAAACTGAATGCAGGGTTAGGTTCACACTTCAATGGAAATATGATTTAAAAGCATTTTTAAAAAAAGATTAAATTAGATGTTTAAAGGAGGCACTGAGTGTCTAGGTTTACTTAATTTACTGTGATTGTATTATTATTTTATGCATCATGCATCTCATACGTACTACAAAAATACTAAAAAACTTTTAATTGTACCATGATGTACAAACAGCAGCTTCACCTCACTCTACACTTTGTGATATAAACTGGCCTGAAACGTACCCCTGACTGTTTACAACTGAGTACAGTGCAGGGCCACTGACAGACTGTCAGCTTTACTGTCACAGGTGGGACTGTCTGTGGTCGTGGTCTGGTACTGGCAGGCTTGTTCCTCAGAGGCGGTCTGCAACCTGTGCATAGTCAGGTATTGTCTGCAGGAGCAGAAGGTGTGGTAGAAAGAAGAGGAGAGGCCGGCAATATCTGTGGAGATGTAGGGAAGAACCTCCGGAGACGCCTGGTTATAGTAACTGATCTGGAAAAATAAAAGTTCAAGGTTATATGTAAATATACACCAGTTTCATCAGCTAATCAGCTACAATTGGTATTTGTCTCACTAGTGACATGTTGTTTTTGGTCTCCAGTATGGTAAATCCAGCACATAGAACCTCTCCTCTGTTATATCCTTGAGTGGGAGGGTGAGTGGGAAGGGACACCGATCGCAGAGCAATGACATATGGATCTCTAGAGAAAAGAAAAACAAGAAGTTACAGTCAATCCTGCCAGTCAGACTTGTATGAAACCATCCAGTGATTCTACTGACCCACTGCCACATGGCTTTCTCTTGGAGGCCAACAAGATAAAGTCCTGGAGAATCCCTTCTCCCTGACTGGCCGACGTCGGGGAACCCACTCCACCATGACGCACTGATGGAGTCACCACACGGTACAGGAAGTCATCGTCGTCCACCAGGTGAATCAGCTCACAATTCCTGATTTAGGAAAGGACACAAAGAGATACCACTAATGAGGATGTTGATAGAAACGTAGTGGATTTGAAATATAGAAGACAAACACTGTCTACAATGTTAGAGCAACTGTTCCACATTTTGAGGAATCCATTTACTTAGAAGATACCTCAGCCAAGACGCTGAATATGTTTAAAGGACTTTTTATTCTGCTTGAAACTTGAAAGAATATATCTACAAAAATGTGACCTGTGTTTCTATTTGGCCTGAATCCTAAAGCTGCCTGCCAGAAAGAGGAAGAGTGTCCACACACACACAAGTTAAACAAATAAGGCTATTTGCGCTCAGTAAATGCAGAGTTTGTCCTGGATACAGTGTTCACCTCATTTGCACTGATTATGAACTTCAACCAACCATCTAGTTTCTCACTACGAGCTCTGAGTTACTGGGATGCTGTCCTTCATCACTTTTTAATATAGCAGATATCTTCGAATGACACATGATTTCCCAAACTAGTCAAACCAATGGTGCCATACATTTAAGACATTTAGTTTTTACATTTGGTTTACAAGACAAACACAAGAGACAATAATTAAGAGACACAATGACCAGGGACTTACTGGGTGACATTATTACTTGTCAACATTTTATTATAGCAAATGACATTCTGCTACGGACTAAAATGAGGTAGCATGTGGTGGTACGCGATCTGTGGATTTCCATTTTAACATGTGCTGCAATTGGTGTCAACCTTTTCTGCCATATAAGAACCTGAACCCTAAAATCCTGCTCTGAAGATAATCTGTCATACAATACACTCTGACCTTTATACAAGTTTGAATAGATTTTCTTTACAAAGTCTGTGCATGTGTGTGTGTGTGAAAGCATTACTGGTAATGTGTGTCCCAGCTCGTTCTGTTGTTCAGGTCAGCCAGCAGACAAAAGGCTCTGTGAGCAGGAACATCAACCTCTGCTTCCACCCTGAAACTCAACATGGACTTCTGCTCCAGGGTGTAAAGACGAACCTAGAGACAAAGAGTCACATGAAACATCCAGCGCCTCGTTGGGAAAACACATACATGAAACTAAAACTGCCTTTCAAGGAGCAGACAGCAGATACCTTGTCTTTCTCAGAGCTGAGGCGCCAGTTGTTTTTAGCAGCCAACATCTTCAGAGCTGAAACATTGTTATAGCTCAGATACACCTGAAAACACACACACACACACACACACACACACAGAACATACAGTTGCATTAGCAAACACACAGAATGTGGATGAAGCAGGGGATCTGGATACGACTCAATTACACTCCTGTATGTCTCCTCATCAGTAATGCTTAAAGATGTACTGTGAAGGAGAAACAGCACAATACAATCTGACAGGTATCTTAAGAAAATCAAACAACAACTTCATTTTTGACATCATCTTAGCGCTGAATCAATGTGTATCTTTGACGTTTCTGCCCCACTAGCACCAGCAATGCATTTTTAAAATCATGCAATTATTTTTAAGATTATTTAATCTTATTTTCATTTTCAGTCAGCCACTGACTTTCATTAATCCATCCATTTTCTATACCGCTTATCCGTCAGGGTCCCGGGGCTGGAGCCTATCCCAGCTGACTACGGGCGAGAGGCGGGATACACCCTGGACTGGTCGCCAGTCAATCGCAGGGCCAACACACAAAGACAAACAACCACACACACGCAGACTTTATGTAAATACTTGATCCACCCAACAAAATGTTTGTTTCTAGTACTGTCAAAGAGGAATGCGGTGCAGATTTTTTTACTGTAACCAAACTATAACATTGCTTAGAAAAGTGAAAAGCAATGTTCACTTAGATAACTGCCTCGCAAAATATTCCACTGTGACTGATCACAATCAGTCAAATCAAAAGTTTGTTATAAGCTTGAAATAACATTTTGCTAATTCCCAGCGCAATCGTTTCAGATTTGGATTTTCAGGGTGGTTTTGTGGATTTTGAGCTAGTCCTGGTTAAACATTGTGTCTGAGATATGTGTTGTGTGCAACCAGAAACAACTGCTCTTACCAGACACTCTAACCATATCCACCAGACTCCACTGAAGAAAATAACCCCTTTAATTTCACTGTATCATAAAGCACCCACATTTTATGACCATCTTGGCTCATCTTTCCACTGTTCAAACACGAGGTCTTGTATGGTCAAAATAAACCCTTATATGACATGTCAAAAGAGAAGAGGGAGGGCGCACATCAGAGAACCAGCAGGAAAAAACAGCATGCAGAGCCAGAATCATTTCACAAGTAAATTAAGGGATTAGTTCAACCAAACCAGAGACTGTGATTGGTTGAAAAAAAAAAAAATAAAGGCACTAATCACTTTTGTGTGAGTATCAGTGACTTGACCTCAGTTTTTGATACCCAACACTGGTGATATTGTTGACAAGTTGCTGACTAGTGGTGGAGGTCAGTAAATAAAGATGCTCAGGCAGCAAGCATTAATATAAGTTTTCAGTTGGTTAAAAAATGTTTCTGTCTTATGTGCAGTCTGGTATTCCTTCCATTGCTCTCCCCATGTGACCGTTTCGACCAATGCGGCGCCATCGGTGTGCGGATGTGTGCGAATGTTTAGATAATTCCTTCTCATGGATCGGCTTCTGCCATCAGTGTGTGAGTGTGTGTGTGAATGCAACAGTAATGCCAAAGTTCTTTGAGTGGTCAGTATCACTAGAAAAGCACTAAGTACAGTCCATTTACCAAGTAACTGAACTTTCTCTTTACCTGGTTTCTGGGGTCCCAGGGTACAGACAAGGGGACCTCAGCCTGCTTGCAGGAAATGATGTATTTCCTGAAACAACAAAAGGAGAGCATGTAGCAAGCATGTTAAACCAATGTTGCATGCATGCCTTTAGCAAGAGGGACAGAGTGCCATGTATTTCTACACAATGCAGATTGGTGTCCTGCATACTGACATTTCTTTTCCAAATAAACTGAGCATATCATACAAACTGTATCATGACTGGCACACAGCAGAGGATCTAAGAAGACAGCATGTGCTCTTCATTGGATCAGAGATAAGTTACCTGTCCAGTCTGATCTTCTTCCTGGCTATGGCTTCTTGAAACCGCCTCTCCCCTTCCTGTAGGTGAAAGACACACAGAGAGAAGGGGCTTCTTTAAACTACTCAACAAACAGCCTAGTCTGGGTTGGTTAAGTTTGTTTTTGTTTATAGTAGTCTTATCTCTGTAAACATAGCACCTTTAACCTTGCAAGTGAAAACTTCTCAGTGTGACTCATACATGCAGGAGTGGGACATTGTGATAAGAGCTGCTTCAGTGAGCACAAGGCCACTCCTTCAAAGGGTTTATGAGTGGTGAGGGTTTCCTCCAGCAGTCCTCTCACTTGTTGAGTCAAGTTAATTTGATAGCTCTGGTCTTAGTTCAGCCAGGCCTTCACACCTGTCCAATCAGAGCCCTTGAAAACTTCTGTCAGAGGTAATATGAGAGCAGCTTATCTCATGTTAGGCATACATAGATCTGTTATCAGTAGCTGTAAAAGCAGAAATATCAGTCAGTTTCTGAATGTTGTTGCAGATTAACTGCACTATTTTAAAGGATTTTTTTCACTGATTTCATAATGTCCATTGGGCAAAAGAATGTACAGTTATGCCCATATATATTCAAACAAGTATACATTTTTTGGGGATTTGGCCTCTATACCCCACCACACTGAATTTGAAATGAAACACTCAAGATGTGAGTGAAGACTTAATTTAATTCAAGGGGTTTGACAAAAGTGAATTAAACATTTAGAAATTAGAAACCACTAGAATTTACAGCCATGTCTATACATCCACCCTCATCTTTGGTGGCTCATAAATGATGGGACAAATGGGTGACAAGCAGTTTCATGGTCAGGTGTGGCCTGTTCCATCATTAGGCCATGACAATCAAGCTACTAAACCTAGACTGGCTGCTGAATAAAGTTGAGCATTTAACAAGTAAAGAAGCAAATATTTCCCTCAGGAGTTGTTGGAGACCAGAAACAGAGTCAAAAGGAGAGTGACTATTGGATTTACATTCCTCAGGTTGATACAAAGACGGCTCCAAAACAATGGTAATATTGCTTACCGGGCAAAACAAAAAAAAATCAATACAGAGTGTTTTTACAATACAGTAAATCATTAATGGCGATTTGTTATTTTTTAAATATCTTGCTGAGTTTCAATTTTGTTGGCTAACTCACCACAGGTTCGGGTCGTATTCGTGGTAATGTACATGGCTTCCTGTGGTTGTCAAGCACCTCAAAGATCATGAAAGCGGAATTTATGTGTCGGTTAGGACCCTCCTCCTGGTAGGCCTCTGCACGCACCCCCACCTCAATGCTACAGGACACACAGCAAATAATTCATTTAATATGGAGCTGTTATCATGGCCTGTTTTCTCCACATAGATCAGTAAAGTTTGATCTTATCTTATCTTTTGTAACTTTATGGCTGATTTCTGGACTGAAAGACACCTGTTTTTGAAGGCATTGTTGACTATAGCTCTAAGCAGCAGTCTGTCTCCAATCTGAGAAGGGCCTCTGAAGGTAAACATGTCGATGGTCCGCAGAGTCGGGTGAGCCTGACACAGACGACTGCACAGAGAAAGAGAGTGATAATACGACAAAAAATAAAAATAAAACCACAGAGAGAGAATATTTTTGAGAAACTGTTACATGCTTGCAGGAACGATCACATGTGTGTGTTAACACAAAAGGCAGATTTAAAAAAGCAAAGTTAGATTGCTGAAGGCCATAGGCTACGTTTGAAAGTGGGATTTTAATACATATTACTATATATATATTTACAGATTTTGGTGGGTAAATGATTCATTCTTACCAAAAGTTTTGGGACTGGTCCAACAGATCATCTCAGCTGGCTACAACAACACAACTGCTAGAGCTGCAAAGTTACATCCACTAAAAGTGTTGAGATTGTTAAAATCTTTTTTTTGTTTTGTCTCTCAATGAAAGATCTCACTCTGAAATCTCACAAGAAGTGAGTTGTTGCAGTTTCTTCATCTTCATTCAGCTGTGACTTTGAACATAAATTATTGCTGGCAGTTTCTCTCTTGGAAAACTCCAAACTCCTCTCCCACTCTGACTCATATTTCCTTCTGGAATCATTTACACACCAAAATACTGAAGACGAAGAGCCTGTATCAGGGTGTGTATATGTGTATTAGCTCTGTAAAACCTCTGTTATCCTGATGGATTCAAATAAAGCATTTAAATTGTATGTGTGTGTGAGATTGTACCTGGCAGCAATGGTAGCTACATTCACCATCCAGGCCATGATCTGTCCGCCAAATGTATTTACCTGGAATGATGATACAGTGAACATACCCTCAAAACTACACTGACACAACAGAGATGAAACAAAGAGTGCATGAATAATAAAAGCCTTTCAAAGTGTGTATTCATATGGGACATAAATATTGATGGGTTTTTATACTACATTGTTTCAGATAGGATATGTACAGTTGTTAATGGTGAGAGACAAAGAATTTCTTGATCCCATTTGAATTGTGCCACAAGTTACACATAGGATACTTGTCAATTTAAAAGTTAATAACAATCAAGAAAGTTTAAAAATCTAAAAAGTCTAAAAAGATTCATCACCCTTTCTGGGATAAATGAACGCAGAGGAAAAGACAGACAGGTATATAAGTAAATAACCTGATGGTTAGTGTGTGGGGGTAGAACCAGTTCAACACTCTCCACCTTGGTCTTCTCTGCTGCCACCGCACTGTCTACTGCCGAGCTGTCGGCTAACACACACATATACAAATTTGAAATTTAAGGGCAGATTTTTGGTGTTATTCTATTTATTATTAGTAGTATTATTAGTCAATAATCCCATAGAAAAAAACAAAACCAATAACGTGTTACAGAAGGAAACAGTACAACAGTACACTATTATTTACAATAGCAGATCAATATACATTTGGTTTTCTGGTGAGTAGTTCTGGTAGCAGGATAGTGTGCATGGGATTGAGTCAGAATGAATTACAGTATGTGTGTTCAGCATTTAAGACAAGTGCTACTTTGTTGTTTTGGTTCCTCATAGTACTGTTACACTGCTTAACAGGGAAAACTACATGTAATGTGTTTTGTAATGTAGTGTGGATCAAACCTACACTGCTGGATAGACCCATGGGAGAGCAGATCTTTGATGATGTCATCGTGTAACATCCTGACCCGCCGTCGCTCAGCAGCCAGGCTGTATTCAACCTGCTCTTTGTGAGTGTGAGGCACAACAGGCTTCAAAATCACCTGTGGGATAACGTCAGGTAATGTGGCTTAGTGTAAGAAAAACCTCTCTTGCACACACACGTGCGCACACACACACTAATATGTTTTTACATTCATTTTGCATTGTGTGCCATTGTGTGCCACTGTTTTGCCCGTCAGTCATCCTTCCAACATAAATATGCAGTCAGTATTGCAAGGAGTTGCCACCAACCACATAACACACATTTTTGAAACCTAAATGGGTCACAATCACCTCAAAGTCATTTGGTAAGCTAACAACAAAACTCTTGCTTACCTTTTCTCCTGTGTTTGTGCGCTGGGTCACAAAGGTGGCGTAGGCGTGACAAACCTTCCAGTGACGATCAGAGAACAGGTCCTCACAGCTTACCTGTATGCCCACCTGAGACAGAATATATCCACACATACATATATACGGAGAATATATGGTCAAAAGCTCACGAAGGGCTTCTCAGGCATTGATATAATAACTTTTTTGGCCCTTTGGGTGGAGCAGAAACATCACCTTCAAACTTGATATGAAGGACTTGTTAGCAAACAGTTGCTTAATACTCAGCACACTCAGCACTTAGGGAGCAACACCGTCATTCATTTGGAGTTGTGTTTGTGTACACCTGATAAATGATTAATATAAGCTCATAGTTCAATCTCTTTTTGCTCTGTTTTTGGTCTCTACCTGCTCCTGAGGGAAAGATCTGTCTTTTCAGCTGCTAAATGCTTCACTATGTTCACCAGCTCATCTCTAACTGTGTCTGTCCGTTATTTGGTGCTGAGTTGCTAGCGTTCATTGGGTTTTGGAGCCTTTTTACTGGAAAAAGCTGCCTTCTGGGCCTAAAAAAAATGGTGCAGTTCCTGCAACGAGAGTGAACCTGAATAGTAAAGTTGTTGGGTGGACAACTAAACAATCAGGCGAAACCCACTGTAAAACTTCTTAAAGCCAAGGCGAGCTGCAGATTCAGCTATTATTCTCTGTAGGTTCATCACTGTGAGTGCCCTCTTTCACATTGGCGCAGTTTACATAGTCATTAAAATACTGATAATAATCACTATTTCTCTTGGATCTGTTCTGTACATAGTTTTTGCTAACCACCAGTGGTTCATCTTGCTGCAGTGATGAACAGGTGGCCTCCAGGACCCTATGATATTACCTCTAGCTGTATGTGAAACAGACTTGAAATATTTAACCAGAAGGCACAGAAAAACACTTTTCATCCCAGTGTAAGTTACTCTTTAAAAACTTGTTTCTGAGATTTCTGCCTTCATTAGCAACATCTCTGTTGTTCTGGAAAATAAATTAGTCCATTGACAAAGCTCAGAAATATGCTTTTTTTCACATTAATACAGTGGGGAAAAAGAGAAATTAGTAATGGACTCATAACTTCATAAATCTTTCTGCCCTTGTGGTAAATAAATGCCCAGGCTACTAACAGAAAACACACAGTAGGTGAATATGTTTTAATGCAATTTCAATAAACAAGTAATTCCAAAACCAGAGCAACTTTTAATTAAATTTGATTATTTGAGTTCGAATAATAAGTGATTTTGTGTGTTATGACTTCTTTATATAAGAAACAACAGATATGATGGTATGAAAGGTATGTAACAAAGAATAAACAGGTGTGTTTATTCTTTGTTACATGTTATGTCTCATGTTATGTATGAACACAGTGCAAACATATCTGACCTCCATGCTGGTGTTGAAGGCTCTGTTGACTTTTGACTTGATGTTCACCACCTGACCCACACTAAACAGAGAGCCATACAGCAAGAATTACTAAATACTGTATATATGTACACACACATTATTCACAAGGTCTGTACACACACTTCCTGTTACCTGATGGTATGTTCAAAGTGGATGTCATCCATGGAAGCAGTGACGCAGGGACACCCAGCATGTCTCTCAGCTTCCCATATGAAACAGACATAGGTTACGTCCTGTCTGGTTAGTCATATTCTGGACACTCACAAACGAAAGAAAATGATTTCAACACACACCACATGACTAATACTTACTGAATCTTACAAAGACACACAAACACACACACTCACACACACCTCACCAGAGAGGCAGGCAGTGGAGTCTATCCATTTGAGCAGCTGTCCAACGCTCAGCTCCTGTCGATGGTTGCTGTGACAGGGCATCACTATCTGACTCATTTTCACCTCTGTTGGGTTCACACCCTCATCATCTTCTTCTTCTTCTTCTTCCTCCTCCTCCTCCTCCTCTTTCTCCAGATCTCTGGAATTCATCTTCAAAGCTGGGGGGAGAAGAGTGGTTACTTAGTTTGAAACAAAGTTCAGTATGAGGTCATTTCTGCCATCAATAAAAAGATTTCAAGTTTTTGAAATGTCATCATGTTTGAATTCATAGCTAGGACTGAGCTTCCTTTGTAAAACCCTTTCTGTTTTTCTCTTTTGAATCTATAACCAGTAAACCTGGCAATGAACATCCTAAAGCCTTCCAATGTTACCAAAAGTTTCATTTCAACAACAAAAGAACATGCGCTTAGTAAGTAACAGACTTCAAACTCTGCCGACTCTCAGTCAGTAACAGGCAGGACTGTTACCAGACTGTCTGGTGACAGGAGCAGAGAGGTTCTCTGTGTAAAGGTGGGGCTTGTTCTTACTTGTTTAAACTGATCTGTATCTGTGTCTTTTACTGGATATCAACTGTGTTGAAAATAAACATACAGTATTTATACAGAACCTACAATACAGTGTGTAAATTCTGAAATTTACAATATCCAGAGTAGCTTTTCTACATAATCGTAACTTCTTATGCCCCAATCCATGACACATTAGGTCACATTAGTTCAGTTGTTTACGTGAAGGCTGCACTCATAAAGGCAATGATGGCGACATAGTTAATTGCAACAGCTTCCTGTGCAATTAATCATGTTAAACTGAATGCTTTTTTCTCCAATAAGTCAAACATTTCTGTCACCAGACTCACAGGGAGTCTCAAAAATTCAGCGACTTCCTACATCAGCTCTTTCTACGGGAACAGCCTACTAGTCTGTTGGTCTAAATATGATATTTGACTGGCTGTAATGCTGTACAGTGGATCACAAATGCCCCAGAAACTGTTACCTCAGTCAGATCTCTTTTGTCCTTCATGAATTACACTGATTTAGTTAGACTGGTCCCCTGTCCGGTAAGCTCAACATCAGCAGTGTTTCAGCAACTTAGCTAAGTGGTGCGAATACCTGAAGTCTAAGAAGTTTATAAGTATGTAGACACTGACACATGAAAACTAACATACAGGTCTGACAGGAAAGTGCATGTACGCTGAATAAATATGATAAAGTTACAGGTTACGGACAGACTGTTAATACCACTTTCATTCTATAAACTAAAACATCTGCATGCGAACTGGCTAACAGCAGTGAAACAGATATTTATTCTTCAAAAACTATACATAACACGTAACGTTATGTACCATCTAAGGTGCTGTTACTGAGCCACTGACCTTAACTGCGTCTCGTCAGCAAACACGGAATAAAACGAAATGAATAAATGAACGGTTATCAGTTCAACTTTGACGTGTTAGCTTAGTTTAAAACGCACCCACTAACCTGACGGAAACCTGTGAAAGCATCAAGATACGCGATGATAACATCACAGCTTTCAGCAAAGGATGTTCCAGTAATACCATTCAAAATAAAAGCCTCGTTAATGGCGACAGCATATTACTCGGAGAAAGTAACTATTTCCTAAATATTTATACAGATAATAGAAATCATCAATAATTATGGTGCAAAGGTATATATTCTGTTTTTTTTATTAGCAAAGTTTAGTCTGATATATAGATACGATGAGAAACTCAGTGAAACAACTTTTTGTTTTTTTTACATTTTTTTTATACATGCTGCATTTTGACAAAAGAGAGTACAGTGCCAATGAAAATACAAAGACGAACTGGCATTTACTACAAAATGCCACAAGAACAAGGCAGAACATACAAGCTACCTTTTAAGCGACATTTTGTAACTGCGATAGATATGAAGGCGAAGCAACTGACTTCCGGTATTTTTGTGAATGTCTTTGGCTAATGACACAATGCGAGAAACGCCAAAAAAACCTAAAAGGGCTAAAAGTTTGTTTTATAATACCTTTTTTTGCAGCTTCCCCTGTGTGTGGTCGGCTGTTCTTTCTGTCTCTCTCTCTCTTTCTCTCTCTAAGGTCGGTTCAGTGTATTTAAGGCCGATGTGCCCGGTCTTGTGTACCTTTCAAGTAAAAAGATGCTGACGTGCATATTGTGTGAGCTTGCTCTGTAGAGCTTCCCGTTTTACATTTATGCAAGTGCATTTATCATGCAGTGCAATCTCATGGAAAACGATCAAAGTTAAAATATATATGGTTTTATTAAATGTGAGTGGCAGCACAGATTTTGTTGGCACCCATCCAGCAGATGGCTAATCGGGTGGGCAGTTAATAGCCGCCCAATGAAATTAAAGCCCGGGGGTCCCTTAAATCATGTTAATATGCAGCAGTATGGTGACAGAAGTGTGGTTTTTACTTTGAGAATACCGGAGTTGTTTGATGAAGCTGGAAATGTGCCTGAGCAAACTGATGTGTAGGTGGTGTAAAGAAAGACTATTCTTTAAACAGACTGACACACTTTGATGCTGCAAACAGTTTTTCACCTGATTTTCTACATGATGTATTGGAAGGAATTGTACCTGTGGAACTATGTCTCTCAGATCTGATTGCTAAGAAGTATTTCACCCTGAATGACCTTAATTGTGGAATAGCAACATTCCTATTACAATTCTGTGACAAAACTAACAAACCTCAGACAATACAAACAAACTTTGAAAAAATGGAACTATAGGAGGCAATGAACATTTCTTCCACTGTTGGCTGGCCACCATGTTCCAGAGGGTGAAAAAACGTCCCATATGATCTTTGAATTGAAAGACATTGTGGAGTTGTTCCAGCAACTAACTGACAATGGAAACTCCTACCTATAAGCCAAAATGACTGCAGGTCCAGATGGCATCAGTTCCAGGTTCCTCAAGTCCAGCACAGACCAACTCTGTGGGATTGTGGAGCATGTCTTCACCCTGAGCCTGAAGCTGGGGAGAGTTCCACAACTGTGGAAAACATCCTGCTTGGTGCCAGTGCCAAAGAAGCCACACCAAAAAGACCTCAACAGCTACAGGAGACAGACACTGGAACCGCTGGTCCTCGTCCATCTCCGCCCTCTGGTGGGACCATCCATGGACCCACTGCAGTTCACCTATCAGTCTGGCATCGGGGTGGATGACGCCGTCATCTTCCTCCTTCACAGAGCTCTCTCCCACCTAGTGAAGCCTGGAAGCACTGGGAGGATCACATTTTTCAACCTCTCCAGTGCTTTCAAAACCATCCAGCCTCTGCTTCTGAGGGACAAGCTGGAGCTCTCAGGAGTGTATCATCATCTCACACCCTGGATTATGGATTACCTCACCAACCACCCACAATATGTGAGGATTAAGGACTATGTCTCAGACACGGTGGTCTGCAGCACAGGGGCTCAACTGGGAACAGTCTTGGCTCCTTTTCTGTTCACTGCAGACTTCAGGCACAGTTCTGCACATTGTCACCTGCAGAAGTTCTCTGACGACTCTGCCATCATCAGCCTCATCACTGATGATGATGACAGGGAATACAGAGAACTGATCAAGGACTTTGTGGACTGGTGTCAGTGGAACGGCCTCCAGATCAACGCAGGGAAATCCAAGGAGCTAGTGTTGGATTTTTGCAGGGGCAGTCACACCCCCCAAAACCGGTGAACATCCAACAAAGAGAGTGTGGACTGTTATAAGTAACCAGGTGTTCACCTGAACAATAAACTGAACTGGACTCATAACACTCACGCACTTTACAAGGAAAGCCAGAGCAGACTCTACCTGCTGAAGAAACTCTTTGACACTGTTGAGGCATCAGCCTTTTTCTTTGGAGTGGTGCCCACTGGACTCCGTGGAGGAGGTGGGTGAGAGGAGGATGTTAGTCAAGCTGACATCCATCATGGACAACACCTCTCGCCCTCTGCATCAGACAGTGGAGGCTCTGAGCAGCTCCTTCAGCAGCAGACTGCTACACCCTCAGTGTAGGAAGGAGCTACAGCAGGTCAATTTCCTCCCTATCCTTACAGAACTGTGCAACACTTACCCACAATCACCACCTTCCACCACTATGCTGATATGTATATAACCTGTATAGCGGTATGCAGTGTTTATTTGTGATATAACTATTTCATTTCATTACTTTAACTACTTTAAAACTGTTAACTTATAACTCTCTTTATTTTTTAAACTGTTTTGCACACTTTTTTCACTCTATTCTGCTCTTGTGAGCTGCCATGACAAGTGAATTTCTCCACTGTGGGATCAATAAAGTTCATCTCATCTCATGTACACAGAAAGCCACAGACTGACCACATATTTGTCTTCTCACACTGATTTTGTTTATTTCTCTCCACTGACAAATCAGCTGATCCTGCTGGGCAGACTGGACCTGTCGCTGGCACCTGATTGGTTAACGACATTGTCATCAGTGATCTCCTACCTAGACTGTGGTCTGAACCCCCTTATCTACTGCCTGGCCTGCTGTGGACCAATAGGAAACCATCATCAGAGGCTGCGCTCACTCCTACAGTATCACTAAACGTGACCTGTAAACACATGAGGGGTTCCACATTTATTCATCAGAAATTTCAACATGATCACCTGGAGTTCATACTTGTGTATAATAATTTATTTCCAGTAACACAGTGGCAATATGTATGAGTATTCTGGTCATGGGTTTCATACATCCATCCATCCATCCATTTTCTATACCGCTTATCCGTCACCTTATCCGGGGGGAGCTTGAGCCTATCCCAGCTGACTACGGGCGAGAGGCGGGGTTCACCCTGGACTGGTCGCCAGTCAATCGCAGGGCCAACACACAAAGACAAACAACCACACACTCTCACACTCACACCTAGGGGCAATTTAGAGTAACCAATTAACCTAATGTGCATGTTTTTGGTATTGTGGGAGGAAGCCGGAGTACCCGGAGAAAACCCATGCAGGCACAGGGAGAACATGCAAACTCCACATAGAAGGGCCCAGACCGGGATTCGAACCTGGAACCCCCTGTGCACCACCACGCTGCTATGAGGCGACAGTGCTAACCACTGCACCACCATGCCGCCCGGGTTTCATACACTTTCTGTTAAAAAAAAATAATCAGTTGGGAGACCCTGGGACAAAATCCTATAAAATGGCACCCAACCACTGACTTAGGAGATCTCATGTGAGTGTGGAACTTTAGTAGTTGTGTACTAGAGAAGAATTTCAGTGTGTAAAATTTTTGAAGTTTGAAATACAGAGGCCATGAGTTCCAGTCCCCTCAGTTTTTTTTTTTGTTAATTAATATATTATTCAAGTGTTTCACTTCTCCACCTTCTCCACTCTGTCAGAAAAAAATTTAGTTGAAACAATAAAATCTTTTATTTATTCATTTGTTTGTCTTGATCTAAAACTTGGGAAGTTTACCCTTACAAATGCAGCCCATATGACATTCATGTGTTGCCTATTTATGAATTATTATTATTATTATTATTATTATTTTACAAATCATTTGAGAGATACATAAAAAATTGAAAGGTGCTTCACACCTGGGAAAAATGTGAAGATGTTCCATATCATCATGACGATTTAGCCTTGTGGAAGATCAAGTTTATCATTAAGTATCTGAATCAACACAAATTCATATTTACAGAAACATCGCAAAATTGACCTGAGCAGCATTTAAATGTAAAACTCACTTTTCATGAATCAGGCACTGTAGACATTTTCTTTCAGCAGACACTAATTCAGCTCCAAACTCGGAGCAGATGCAGCATCTCCAGTGGTCTTTCTAAGCAACAACAGACGTGCTGCAGATTGAACAAAATACAATATCTTTGATTACAGTAAAAGAAGCCAGAACATTTGTCAGAAGAGTTTGTGTGTATCCAAGAGGGGCTAACTTATATAACACTAAAACTGAGAGAGGAGAGATGAGTGAATGTGAATGTATATATTGTAAATGCCATCTAATAGTGAACATATGACAACCTTCACTAAAGCTTGTTCTGTGGCACAGACTCCATAGTCTGCTGGCTGCCGGTGAGGAATGTTCCGGTTATCTGAACTTGTTTTCTTTGTCACAAATCCTATGAAGATTGTTTAATCACTTTCTCATTTTTGTCTCAATATGTCCATATTCCATGTTTTGAATGAATCTGTGGTTCTGTTTTTCGTTCCTTTTTTCACAGTGAAATTAAAGCGCCTCGCACATGTTCATCCCTGACAGTTTCTCACTCCTGCTGTGCTGCTGTCTTTGCCTCAGCTCTCTGTGTCAGAGCAGTCAGGAAACAGAAGCTGAAGTGGAACTGGAGCACGTCGCACACTTTGGACCAGAAGTGTCCGGTGAGCCGCTGGAAGAGCCGGTACCGAGCGAGCCAGTGATCCAGCAGCTTTAGTACCACGAAGCCCGCACACGACAGCAGGGCCAGCAACAGATATCCTCGCGTGCGCCCGTCCCCGTGCTCTCGCTGCACGCGAACTCCCTTATACAACGCGAGAGCCACGTGACAACCCAGCGCACCTTCGAAGCCCCGTTCGTGCGCCAGCGCCAAGCTGTAGCTGAGGATAGAAACCAGTTCGAGCGCCGCCGCGTGCGACGCGCGCCAGTTTGCCGGTCTGCGTTCTATATAGCTAATCCACACCGGAACCCACGCGAAGATCGGCAAGGTGAACCACTGGTCGAGCACGGCGGGAGGCCGCCGGAGAACCGCCAAGCGCGTCCACTGCACAGGAGCATAGAAGACAGCCATGAGAGCGAACACTTCTCTCATGTACCGACTCCGTTCCGTTTCTGTCGCGTCTCTGTGCCACAACAGCCAGTACAGACCCACGCAGATATATGCCAGGTTAACTAGACAATTACATGGCATCGCCAGGAAACCAGGCAGGTCGTCAACCCTTTGCTCTGCATAATGGTCATAGGACAAGTCCACCGCAACTTCGTCGAACAGGCTGGTGTTCGCCAAGGCGACGCAGAGCACAAAGGGGACCGATAAGTGAAGCAGAGCGGACTTCATTACAGCTCTGTAGAGAACATGCCGAACTGCAGTAAAGCTCTAAACACGTGTGTTTTCTGTACGTTTTCTGACAGATTGGGACCAGAAGTCTGTTGTTATTCCGGGTTTCAAAATCACGTGGTAGAAAATGGAGGGTTTGGATTGGCAGCTTTGTTGCTCAACCTCCTCCCTTTTGACTGTTGCGTGCACACATCATATTGACTGTGTATAACACATATAACACACGGTGACCAACATCTTCAAGCTGTCTATCAATTATTTATACATTTAAACTAACCTTTGTTTTTGTTTTTTTCCTGTGAATGCACACTGGAACATTAGAAAAAAAAAACAGGGAAAAAAACTGATATACAAACGCACAGAGTTTGAGTCTTATGTTTAAACAAACCCCTGAGCAGAACACACACATACACACACTTAGAAGTAAACGTTCAGCAGGTATTTATTTGCAATAGAGCCTCATAGCTGAAGATGCACGGTTGTCCACACAGAACCCGGAGTCGTTACCTAGGAGCTCAGTAGTTGCAAGTGAATCCAGGACTGAAGGCAGGGAAGAGAGTTCAGGAAGACTTTCCAGGAACACGGAGCTACTGGACTGACAGACGAACTGGTAGGCGATTGAGCCCTGACTTAGACTCACAGAGCTGGAGTCGTGGTGGCCCAAGAAGTGCAGAGGTGAGGCCGGACCTGAGCACACACAGAGCAGAGTCAGACGGCGTACAAAGCATCTGAGCAAAAACTAACACATGGCCTAAGTCAGCATGCCAGGTAGGATACTGAACAATGTGACAGAGTGGATGAATGAACCTTAAGTAGTCTGGAAGAGGGTGAGGATGATGAGGAGAATGAGGAACAGCCATGCAGCAAACCTGGTGGGAGATCCTATCAGTAAACCCGGCTCAGCTGTGGACAAGTCACACACAGACACACACAGACCTGGGAAACAAACCAAACACAGGGGGAAAAAACAGAAAACAAAAGGAAAACAAGGGAGAAATAACCTGAAACCCTAAAAAAATGTTTCAATTCAAAGTTCAAACAAGGTTAGTTCATTTCACAAGACATCAGATTCGTTGAGGTCATTTAAAGGCAGAGGTGCTTGATGCAGGAATGTGCGTCAAACACAACACTTATCACTTGTCTTATAAAATGCATGCTGGGATCCCCTTAGCCCGGGTGGTGAGGACAGCACAGGGGATTGTGGGCTGCAGTCTACCAGATCTGGTCTAGTTTACACTGCCCGAGTCCAGAAGAAGGCAAGACGCTTTGCCACAGACCCCACCCACCCGGGCAATGAACTGTTTGTAACGCTTCCATCAGGAAAGCGGTACAGGAACATTAAAACCAGCACCAACAGACTCAGGGACAGCTTCTTCCCCAGAGCTGTTAAAGCAATAACCCCCCTACAGTGAAACACTCACATCCCACCCTCCTACAGGACTCCACACATACACCCTCCCTCGTCTAGCCAGATACACACACACACAGCATACCACAGACTGGCACTAAGTACACTTTATTTTCCTTACTTGTATTTTGTATTTTATATTTTTCTTAAGTGTGCAATTTTAATTTTCTTCTCCTATGCATAAGTGTGCTTTTAAGCCGAGAATCTGCACAAAATTTCATTATGCTTGCATAATGACAATAAAGACTCTTGATTCCTCATCACATCACATAACAGAAATCAGAAATCAGAAAAGACTTTATTGCCATGTAAGTGAAGAGGTTTCACATTACTAGGAATTTGTCTTGGTGATTGGTGCATACATAGAACGTAACAAGTGACATATAATTGAAGAATAAAATAAAAATAAAATAGAATAAGGTAACACAAAATAAAATAAGTGAAATAAATATTTTTCTGGAGGTAGTCCAAAAGTGAGGTAGTGCAGGGTGGAGTATAGTGCAAGTGGGTGAGGTAAATATATCCTGTGATGAAAACAGCACATTTTTCAGTGAAAAAGAATTTTGACAGTAAAGCTGTCGTCAAATGTGATGCGGCTTCAAACATTTCAAAGTTTATGAAGTGAAAAATGATTTTAGGCTAATTTACAAGCTTATTATTCATTCATTTCAATTCAATTTAATTTATTTAAATCGTGTCAAATGATTTTTCAAGAGATCCAACAATTTCTGCCCTCATGGGTTCATTTCAGGAAGCGCAATCCAATCCACTCACTCTGTTACCTTTGACAGAAATAAACAGACATTACAGTGAACACACAGTGCTGTTAGCTGAATGTTGCGTCAGTCAAA
Organism: Scatophagus argus; assembly: GCF_020382885.2. Classification (NCBI taxonomy): domain Eukaryota; kingdom Metazoa; phylum Chordata; class Actinopteri; family Scatophagidae; genus Scatophagus; species Scatophagus argus. Next base: position 21,331,823 of record NC_058505.1, on the reverse strand, counting down.
CAAATACGCAGGTACTTTTGCAGGATGAAGTCCACAAACACAACTCAGTGATCAAACACAATCCAAAATTGAAAGAGTTTGGAATCAGGTGACGTACAGGGAACAGCTTTACCTGCTGGTGAACTTCATTTCTTCTGTCTTGGTGCTGGCCTGTTGGCAGCTTCAGAGAGCAGCAGACCTCCTAAGCCATCCACTCATCATCACAACAATTATTATGGATTGTCATTTATAATGACATTGTTAAGAAGGCCCTTTGCTTCAATTACAGTGTTTTTCAAATAAAAAAAATATATTTTAATGAGGTTGTTGAACAGTTGTAAGACTTACCATTACTGCTGGACATTCTATGACAAATGTTTAATAATATAAACATATAAGAGCCCTACAATTACTTAGCAATATCCTACACTTCTCTGTCTAAATTAGTCATGACTTATCTACATAATGAGCTTATCAATGATCTATATCCTTAACATGTCACTACTTTTTCTATATTTTTTATTTATTTATTCCTGAGGAGAAAAGGAAACAGTTCTCAGCAATCTGCCACTAAGCCACTAAGTATACTTTACCTGATGGACCAGCTAGGCCTGGGCCCTTTACACGTGAGGGTTCTCACATCGCCACACCAGTTAGACCATGCCAAACAATACCTCTGCAGGTGGAACCCAGGTGGGAATGTGCACCATTCATCAATTATTCCCTCAATAATGTTTAAATATTTCTAAAATACTTAAATCATACACACACTACTTTCGCGTTTATTTAATGCATATCATTTAGCGTTTTTAAGCTAAACTTGAAACTGAAAATGACAAGTGTTTCATGTTGTAATCGTAGGTTCAGCAACAGTTCAGTGGTTCGTGTTAGCCATGTTAAAGAGATGGTAGCTAAACGGAAAGCGCGCGGTATTTCCGGTTATCTAACAGTAACCCTGGAGTCAGTCCAATAGCCGTATGTGAGATAAGCGCGGTGTTTTAATTACAAATGGAGCGCGTACTTTTCTGCTCAGCAGCTGTGTAACCCTGCCCGTTAGCGTCATTACGGTCAGCTCGACTTAACTTTGCCTGTAAAATGTTCAAACGTATGTAAACTAATTACGGTCACCTGGTGGCCAAAGTCATGTCTTTGTCTCTCACTTCATGTGTTAATGAAAGCCTGAGACTGTGTAACGTGGAGTTGGAGGGAGGCTTAGCCACGGATGCTAGCATAGTGTCAACTTAAACTTGCAAAGCATCGGATAAAGTGAAGGGATTTCCATACGGTGCATTTATTTATAGGTAAAGAGCACATAAAACCAGGTCCCATGACATATTCTATAACACGACAAAACGGTCGTAGCTTTTTTTTTTTTTTTTTTTTTTTTTTTTTTTTTTTAATTTTATTATTGAAGTATTCAATACAAGGCAGTTATTATAATGAACATACATACAAACAACAGAACGTCAGCCAGGGGGTAGGCTACTTAAACAAATGCAGAAAATGTAGAGCACAAGTGATATGTTTTCATAGCTTTCTTATTGTTAGATTCACAGATACTTTCCATATACTGTTCTGTTTCCTTTAGAAATGCAATAAAGTAGGGGTTTGAGTGACTAACTTTGGCTTTGTGTATGTGATATTTACCCAATATAATTATTAAGTTTATGACATACAATTCCTTTTGTTTTTTACTTTTAACATCATGAACACCAAAAAGTATATTGTTCCATTGTAACAGGAAGTCTGAGTCAATCTTCAGTTTGATGTAATGCAGTACCTCCTTCCAGTAGATGGCAGTATAGTGACAGTTCCAGAACAGGTGCATCATAGTTTCAGGCTCAGATCCACAGAAAGAACAGTTCACACACACATCCTTCCCAAATCTTAGCAGATAGTGTTTGGTAGGATAGTATTTATGGATTAATTTATAAGACACTTCTCTAACTTTGTTGGTAATCAAATATTTGTAAGGAAGATTCCATATATGAACCCAGTTCAACCCGTTAACAATATTAGACCAGTACTGGACAACATATGGGGTAGTGGTAATATCAGATTGAAGCAATGATCTAATAAGACAATTTTTTTTTTTAGTTTTGATAGAGAAACACATTTGCCCCACTGATGTTAATGTGGGGTCTAAAGGAGGACAAATTGGTTTTCCAGCACCTCTTAAAAGAGTTAGGATACCAGAAGGAACGGCATCCATTACAATTGCAAAGTCTTTGGGGGTAACAGGAATACCATATGTTTGAAGGAATTCTGTATAATTTAGCAGATTTCCTTTATCGTTGAGTAGCTGGGTAACTAAAATGATGTTATTATTAAACCAGGAGTTAATAAATAAAGATTTGTTTTTATATTTGATATGTTGATTATTCCAAATAAAGCATCTATGTGGAGAGAAGTTGTGTTTATAGATTAAGGACCATGCCAACAGCATTTGCCTATGAAAGTTTGATAGAGTTAGGGGAAGTTTTTCTATTTTATAATTACATAGTAGCACATATTCAAGGCCTCCAATGGTAGAAAAGATATATTTGGGTATAAAGTTCCAAGTGGAAGTAGGATTATGTAGAAATTGCTTTATCCAGTTAATTTTAAATGTATTGTTGAGGGTGGTGAAGTCAAGAAAATTTAAACCACCAGAGTCATAAGTATTCATAACAACAGATTTTTTCACATAATGCGTCTTATTCTTCCATATAAAATTAAATAATAGCTTATCAATGGCATTGCAGATCTGCTTTTCAACAGCCAGGGGAGTAGCGGCATAAGTGAGGCGAGACAATCCTTCTGCCTTTGTTAGTAACACTCTACCTTTCAACGATAGATCTCTTTGAAGCCATTGGTTCAGTTTTTTCCTTGTCTTGTCTATAATCATATTAAAATTTTCAAAGCATCTATCTGTCTGATTTTTAACAATAGTAATTCCAAGGTAATTGAGTTTGTTTCTAATAGGTATATTATAGATCGTGGATTCCCCGCAGTCTTTGAGAGGAAACAGCTCACATTTTTTCAGGTTTAAACAAAGTCCAGAAGCTGCAGAGAAAAAATCTATTGTATGGATAGCAATGTGAACCTCCGTGGCATTTTTTAAGAAAAGTGTAGTATCATCAGCCAGCTGACTTATTATAATTTCTCTATCTGCAATAAAAATACCTTTCAATGAGCTACTTTTTATATGAGTGGCAAGTAGTTGAGTGCATAGGATGAATAGATAAGGGGAAGCAGGACAGCCCTGTCGTATACCCCGCTGTAAATCAAATCTCGGGGAAGTCCCATTTTTTAATCTGATGGAGCTGTTTCCTTTTGAGTACATAGTTTTGACAGCCTTACAGAAGAAATCACCAAAACCAAAACGTTCAATTGTTTGAAAAATGAAATTATGTTCTATGGTGTCGAATGCCTTATAGAAGTCCAAAAAGAAGATAAGACTGTCGTCCGAACATAGAGAGGAATAATCAATTAAGTCTAAAACAAGACGAATATTATTGGAAATATGTCTCCCTCTCATAAATCCCGATTGGGTTTCATCAATAATTGGGTCCAAAACGTTCTTAAGTCGTTTAGCAAGAACAGAAGCAAATATCTTGTAATCAGTGTTCAGGAGCGAAATAGGTCGCCAATTATCAATAAGTAGGTGGTCTTTTTTAGGTTTTGGGATTAAAGTAATCAATCCTTGTGTTAGTGTAGGAGGTAAAGTTCCTTGTTCCACACTCTCTAAAATGACCTTAAGTAAAAAGGGAGTTATATCTTCAACAAATGTTTGATAAAATTCAGCAGAAAGACCATCGACTCCAGGAGATTTGTTTTTTTTGAGGTGTTGTATCGCATGAGTGACTTCCTGTAAAGTTATAATCCCATCACACATCTCTTTGTCATCTTCAGTAATTTTAGTGATGTTATTCAAAGAATTAAAAAATAAAGTTGCTGACTGATGACAATATTTGGACTTATATAGCTCACTGTAAAAACTGGAGCAGAAGTCTGCAATTTTACGAGGATCATCAGTTAGATCACCATTAATGTTAAGTTGTTGGATTAAATTAAGCTTCCTGTGATGTCTTTCGAGGTTAAAAAAATAAGCTGAGTTCTGTTCTCCTGCTTCAATCCACTTTTTTCTTGATCTTACAAAGGCACCTTTAGCCTTTTGCAAATATATTTCATTTAATTTAGTTTGTACTGAAATCAAGTCAGAGCGCTCCCTTTCTGACATATCAGCAGAATTTTTCTGAGATAGTGAAATTATTTTAGAGACTACTTTTTCTTCTTCTAGTCTTTGGTTTTTGGAGAAGGTACTTCCATAGTTTCTTAAATACTGGGCAGTTTTAAATTTCAGAAGTTCCCAGTTGCTACCATAAGCATCTTCAGCATTCGCTTTATTCCAAAATTCTGCTATTATCCTCTTTATGCCTAATTTGACTGCCTCGTGATTTAAGAGAGAGCTGTTTAGCTTCCAGTAAGCAGATCTATAGACCTTTGTGAAAGCAGAGTGTAAGGGGATAAATATGGAGACCGCCTTATGATCAGTTAGTGGAGTTGTAATAATATTAGCTAATATTTTATCAATGTTCAGATTGTTAGAAACTAACCAAAAATCAAGCCGCGATTTCCTGGTGGCATTTCTGTTACTCCATGTAAAAGCATTGGTGTTATAATTTTGGTGTCTCCATACATCAATTAAATTAAATTTTTGCATAAAAGCTTTCAGGTTTTTATTAACTGCAGCAGGGCTGCGTGGAGGCCAACAGTCCAGATTGTGATCAAGTATCATGTTAAAATCTCCCCCTATTATAATACCTGAGATAGGAAAGTTACTAAAAGCATTATCAATATGGTTTTCTAAAGTTTCCAGCATTGTATTATTATCATTGTGCGAGTTATAGCCGTAAATATTAACAATTGCTACTATGATATTTTCAATATCTATCACTTGAAGGATAAAATGGCCTGATGGATCACGAATAGTTAATAACAACGACCCTGAAAAGTTATGGTTTAAAGTGGTAACACCAGCAGAATATTCAGAACCATGAGCCTGCCACAACTCATTACCCCACTGGGATCTCCAAAATTTTCCATCATCCGGAACTGAATGTGACTCTTGGATAAAACAGAAATCAGTTTTGTGCTTCTTGGCAAACAAAAATAACGCCTTGCGTTTAACATTATTTCGTAACCCCCTGGCATTGAAAGTAACAATGGATAAGGACATAATAATAACAATGAATAGAACAAAATATGTCTAAGGATAGAATAAACTCAGATAATATTATCCTTCTGAACAGGAGCTGGACCATCTCAGGTTCTATATGCAGTGAAACATACAACATGTAAATACAAAGAGGCACTTGGGTTTTCAGAATTTCCCTCATCTCATTAACTATGAGGTATCACCAGTGTAACATGAAGTGGGTTATAACAGTTAACTTGCATAATCTCAGTATAGTCTTGTTAGCAGTTATGTGATTATCACCTTCAGGTAGTTGGAATCAGTTCAGTTCCTTCTGCAAAGGCTCTCCCTCCGATGTAGTACGCCGTTTTTCCTTGTTCACGTGCTTTGGCCACCAAAGGCCACAGCTGCCTCCGTCTCTCCCTGGTGGCCGGTGACAGATCCTCAGCGAAGCGCAGTTTCTTGGCCTGCAGATATGTCGACTTCTTTGCAGCTTTCCAGATTTTATCGCGGTAAAAGCGGGTGGCAAACTGCAGGATGATCCCTCGCGGCTTGGCGACATCTTTCCTTGGTTGACCAAGTCGATGTACTGTATCAATCGCGTCTGGAAGCTTTGTTTTGTACTCCGGCAGGATCGCTTGGCAGATATGTATCACCTCGGTACGGACATCTCGCTCCTTATCTTCAGGCACTCCATATAGGCGCAGGTTCCAGCGCCGTGAGTAGTTCTCCAGATCGGTGACTCGTTGGTCCATGACAGACACTTTTTTCTCCGTCTCACTAGCTCGTGTGTCAACTTGTGTCACCTTTCCTTTTATTTCCTGAATCTCAGCACAGGCGAAGTCAACTGTTTTTTTCAGACCCTCGATTTTCAGGGTATTGTCAGAAATCAGTTTCTCCATGTTTTTTTCTAGGCTGTCAAGTCTGGTGTTTAAGATATCGGATATTTTTTTCACTATGTCCCCGTCATCCATATTCAAAACACGGTGCGTCTTCAACTTCTTTGGAGCAGGGGGTTTGGACGGCGTAGAAGATGGTGTGATGGGAAGAGGAGGGAATTCGGAATCCACAAGGGAGATCACAGGTGTATCTGCTATGCAGTAGTCGTGGAGGTTGTGCATAAGCGGGTTCTCTTTTGTTAAAGGCGCCTCCATGTGTTGTTATGCGCTAGCTTACTGAAGCACTTAGCAAATATTTTCCCTCGACGTATATCGTTATTTATATTAACAGTTCTTCGTAAAATAAGGATGTTTTGCCAGTTAAACAGGGTTACTCACCACTGCTTTAAGTTACATCGAGTAGTGTGCAGTATAAAGTAAATGTTTCACTGAGTTCTACGTTAGTTGGTGCTCAGCTCCCAAACATGCATGCGCTCACTCCGCCATCTTGCGACCTTCAAACGGTCGTAGCTTGCCGCCCTCACCAGCGTCCACATTACTGAAGTTGAGGAAGTCAAGAAGAAGAGTTATACCGAAGTGATACCTGCAGTATGGTACTAAATGGTAAATCAAAGGGAGGCGCCACCCTGTGGCGTAAACAGGTAATGCTCCATGTAATACACCCCCGGGTAATAACAAGGCTGTCCTCAGCCACCGTGGTCATGCATGAACATCAATGAATTGATAGCCGTTACACGCAGAGAAAGACATAATAACCAGCATACTAATATATATATCAATGCACAGAATAATGAAACAGAGAAACACTCATTAAACACATCAGGTGAATAATTATAGTGAAAAATCCAATTTTTATTGCTATTAGATTTGTCTAGATTTGGACAGGAGCTTCATGAGGACGTGGAGCTCGGAGAGATCCTCCCCAACCACGATGGAACCTTCCAGATGAGTGCTGATCTGAAGCTTTCATCAGTCGCACCTGAAGACTGGAGCTTTATTTCATAGTTTATGCTTCTGCTAAACTCAAGAGGACCTCAGTTTTGTTAGTTTTTAAGAAAGTTGGTTTCACTTGAGTGGTTTCTTCATTGTTGTTTTCAGAATTGATTTTTAATTATCATACCAGCAGTTAAAAGAAATCAATGAGAGATTCTTACATATCAGACACATTTTTAAAATCAAATCCAAAGTCACTTGCTGCTCGTCATCTTCACAGTGTGTGATTTTTTTTTCTTTTTGCTTTGTTTTTATGCAGTGAAGCTCATTGACACGACACTCATCATCAGCATCATCGCTTCTCTGGTTGTTCTTGTTCTCGTCCTCATCGCTGCCATTGTAGTCGTGGCTTATAAAATGAAGAAAAGCGAGAGAACCAAAGATTTCTACGTTTTCAGCTCTCCTTTGATTTTTAATCTCTGAGTCGATGCTTATCTGCACCGCAAAATGAAACAAGCTTCAGGTGCTTCCACAACGCACTGTGAAGCCAGAAGCGAAAATCTAAATTTCGAATTCCATCGTAACATGAGAGAGAACTGATAAAATGATCAATTAAAATGTAAACAGGAAGGTTGAAGGGATTTTAAACCAGTTTAAGTGAGTGCATTCGTAACTTTGACAGCTGAAACAATCTGTCTTGGATTCAGCCTAGTAAGTACAACATGTTTTTACTCTACTTAATATTTTGAGTTGATTTTGAAAAGTGGCAAAGCTGATCAGGGTTTTATACGTAATTCAACAAACTGTAAAGCAGCCAGCAGTGCAGGTGTGGGGCTCAGGGCCTCAGAGTCCTCTGCTGGTTTAGTCTCTAACCTGCAGCGTCTGGTCATGTAGCAGCTCTGCCAGGTGGTTTACCAGGTCAGCTTTAGTGGCGGCGAGCTGCCGAAAATCATCACTGGAAAATAAGAGAAAGTCACGACTCAAAGGTTTCAGTATCAGAAAGTCAACCCAGAGAAGATCAGCTGGTGTGGCTGAACTCATGTAGCCTCATGTCCATTCGTTTTGTCCTGTTTTTGTAGACAAGAAGACCCCAGGTGACAAGTCTGTTCAACAAGGTTTGACCAGCAAATCAGGTTTGTCTGGCCGTCTGTTTATTGATCTGTCTATCTGCTCGTCTGTCCGTACTGCACTGCTCAAACTGGTTTGTTGTAGACTTCTTCTACTGGTTCTTCTTCTCCACTGGTCCACGGCAACTCAAATGGGGTTTGTGATGAAAACGTACGTCTCTCCATTGGCTGTGAGTGTGTTGGTGTGTGTTGGATGAGTCGAGGATGAGTCCACTGCTGATGAAGATGATGTCTGTGAACAGAGGACAGACAGTCTGTAGAAATCTGTGGTGAGAGTTGACTCGAGATGCATAAGGACACCAAATCAGTATCTTTTATATCATTTTAAATGAATTATCTTCGTTTGTTGAACCGCTGACCAGAGAAAAGGAGGAATTTAAACATCTCACCTTGACCTTTGACCTCTCAGAAACTGCAATGGATATATTTCACTATGTCCTTCTTTTTACAGACAAAAACTATGAACTGATTGGGAGAATTACCAAAATACTGTGAGGAAAATATTACAATATTCTGAGGACAAAGATTAGAATTTTTAAGAATTAAGTGGAAAATTTAGGAGGAAAAAAGTCTTTCCTATCAAATATTTAGTAGCTGTTGAGTAAATATGGACAATCAGGCCCATGTTATGCTGTCATCTCAGTCCAATTCTCTACACGGCCTTTATCTTATGATACGTTACTTTGTTCTCGTTACATCATCACTCCTTCTCATGTAATAATAAAGTACAGCTTTATTCTTTTAATTCTTTATTCTTCAGAGGTGGTTTGAGTGTATATAAAGTATTTGTACTTGTTGATTTATTTTGTATATATATGTATGTGATGTATATTTTGGCAGATCTTCCATTGACGTGTTGTCAAACTGTGGATCAAATCTTGTGTGTTTCTTTGAAGTGAAAACAAATGATTTTGTCATTTGTGTCTTTTGTGTTAATGTAAATGTTTCTTGCATTTTTATTTATCAGAATCAGAATCAGAATCAGAATTCCTTTATTAATCCCTGGAGGGAAATTCTTGTTTCTACAGACAATTGCACATGCAGTATTCCCGACCAAGAAAGGAGAAAAGTGCAGAGTATATAAATAGGATAAACAAAAACTAAAATCTCAAGTACAGTAGTATTTACAAAAACTGTATTCAAAAATTTTTTAAGAAAATTTAAAAATACAGGTATGTGCAATGTGTAAAAGTAGCCAATATGTACATTGTATAAACAGTGAGTGTGTCCGTCACAGTGCTGAGTTTAACAGTTTGATGGCGACAGGCAGGAATGATTTCCTGTGTCGCTCTGTGGTGCATCGTGGCAGTATGAGTCTGTTGCTGAACGAGCTCCTGTAGCCGATCAGCACATTGTGGAGAGGGTGAGAGGGAAAGTCCAGTATAGTTCTTATTTTGGACAACATCCTCCTCTCAGACACCACTGTCAGAGAGTCCAGTTCCTCTCCCACAACATGGCTGGCCTTCTTGATGATTCTATTGAGTCTGTTAGTGTCCCTCACCCTCAGGCAGCTGCCCCAGCAGGCAACGGCATATGTGATGGCACTGGACACCACCGACTCGTAGAACATCCTCAGCATCGTCCTGCAGATGTTGAAGGACCTCAGCCGCCTCAGAAAGTAGAGGCGGCTCTGGCCCTTTCTGTAGACCATGTCCACGTTCTTGCACCAGTCCAGTTTGTGGTCTAAGTACACCCCCAGGTATTTGTACTCCTCCACCACCTCCACAGTGTCCCCTTTGATGTTGATAGGGGTCACTGGAGCCTTAGTCCTCCTCAGGTCCACCACCAGTTCCTTGGTCTTTGTCACATTGAGCTGTAGGTGGTTTTTCCCGCTCCATGTGACAAAGTTGTCCACTACCGTCCTGTACTCTCTCTCATCCCCCCCAGTAATACACCCAACCACTGCAGAGTCATCAGAAAATTTCTGAAGATGGCAGGACTCTGTGCAGTGCGTAAAGTCTGTGGTGTAAATAGTGAAGAGGAAGGGAGAGAGGACAGTCCCCTGTGGAGCCCCGGTGTTGCTGATCACTTCATCTGACAGGCAGCACTTCAGGCAAACAGGTTGGTGTGAAATGAGGTGTTTCTGCTGAGTTTATTAAGCTGTTAAGCTTTTGTTACATGGTTGAAAAACTGAACACACTGACCCTCTGAGACTTTATTTAGAGAAACGACTCACGACTAATCTGCTGAGTTATCCAGAGCATCGGCAGCAGGAAGTTTGATTTTGTATGTGAACAAAATAAAACATTAAAATAAAGCCCTGTCTCACTGTCTTCTTAAAGATTAGCCGATTTTACTTTGACTGTCGTAAATAACCTCAGTGGGTCAGGCTGCAGTAACAAATGTGTTCCCTGTATAAAGCAGGTAAAAGAGAAGCAATGAGGACTCGCTGTGTCACGTTTCCTTCCACACTGACTCTGACTAGGACCTGCCCCCGAAGGGATTTGTTTATTTGCTGAAAGAGGAACGTCATTTTTGTCATGAATTTTACCCAGTTACAAGTGACACGCTGATGTTCGAGCTGAATTCTCATTGGCTCAGATCGACGTGCACGTTGTTTCCTCACTTCGTTTAGTCACTTCACTCCTGGAGTCGTGCTCGACGAAGAAGCAAAGTGCATCTGTAACGGAATAAATAATAATAACAATAAAAATAAGAATTTAAAAAGAAATCTATTAAAGTCTCAAAATGAACAAATGGGTCTTCCTGGTCCTCCTGGGAACAGGTCTACATGTCTCGGCTGCACGTGAGTTTACTTTATTTGAAATTTGATTGCTAAAGAGAGAACGCTTGGTTTCCTCCTAACTTCCTACACTGTATTTATGTACTGATGCTTCGCTTGATTGACTTTGACATTCAGTTCCAGGACTTACAGATGTGATTATCAGAAATGTTTTAAAAACTAACCAAACTGTATTTTTAAAGTTCACAGTTGTTAATTCTGTCAGCCAAACGGGACAAAATTTACCGCCAAAACTTGGCAAAACCGGAAACGCTATTTTCTGTCCTTAAGTTACCGTTTTATGTGAAAAATTAGTGCTGTTTATTATAATAAAGTTTAGAATGCATCTAAATATTAATATATATATTCATATTTTATGAATATTGACATTTTTACAGTCTGCATCAGTATGACGGTCCTGTTGCTATGCGCTCAGCAACAGGGGTTCTCAACCTTTTGCAAGCTGCCCCCCCCCCCCCAAAAAAAAGCTGGTTCAATGCAGTTAGACCAGCTGCCCCACCCCCCCAACATTCCACCTTGCATAGATAGATAAATTATTACTAGGCCTAACAGTAGGCATATCATCTGCAAAGAGAACCAGTATTTTTTTTTAGCAGCTGGTGCTTACACCAAAGTTTATGATTTAAGTTTATCTGTGTGCGCGCGTGTTTGTGGCTATGTTGAGAGACTATAACATGGGGGCTAATGAGAGTTGGGACTTCGACATGATCTTTAATACACAATTAAGATTTTTGCAGGCAATGCAGATTTTATTTTATGACTTGACGATTGTAGTCCTTTGTGAGTGTGTGTGTTAGTGGTGTCGTCGTTGTTGGGTTGCAATATGGTGAAAAAGGCAGAGCAGTTAACAGCAGCCTTGCAGTTAAAACAAATAATTGGCTAGGGCTGAGATGGGAATAGTCCTTAAAAAGACTGTTTGGGATTTTAAAGTAAATAAATTGATAACGACAGATGGCACAAGCGAACTAGAGTGAATGGCTCTACCACATCTGTGCGGACGCTTATTTAGTAGCACTGACGTCATGGCAAGTTCAAAAATACTACCCTCTGTTTTAATTGGTAGATTTGAAATGAAACTGTGTGGTTGATTTGTTTGTGTGTTATAATTGTCCAACCGCTTACATTTCGACACAGGGGGAATCTGCTGCATCTCCTTTGTACTAATAGCCAGTGAGTCCGGGGAGAGAGCGGGAGAGAAAACAAAATCCGACCACACCTATCTCAGTATGGCGCTCAGCCTCTTGTACAGGCCATGGTTATTTCCCGCCTTGACTACTGCAATGCCCTTCTGACAGGCCTCCTGGCATCTGCAGTAAAACCTTTACAAACGATCCAGAATGCAGCAGTGCGTCTGTTTTTTAATGAACCCTGAATGAAGTGTAATGTAATGTTAAAATGTTTCCAGTAAACAATGTCAACACAGAAGGACATCATCCATGAACACTCACACACAACATAAAGATGAAGCTCATATCGTCGTACTGTTTGAACAGCATATTTTTATTAAAGTAAACTTTAGAGAGAGATAAGACTTTACTGATTCCCAAGGGGAAATTTAGTTGTTGCAGCAGCTAACATTTAACAGGACAAGACAGTGCAAATATACATCCATCCACTTTCTACACCGCTTATCCGTCAGGGTCGCGGAGGGGCTGGAGCCTATCCCAGCTGACCACAGACTTTTTATATTTGTATAGTGTTGTTTTATATTAGTCACATATTTTGTAGGTTATTGGGCTTATACCGGGACCAGGAAAACTAATTTTGTTCCACCTCATGTTCTACATGTGTGAAACGACAATAAAGCTCCTTGAATCCTTGAATTGAACATGCAAACTCCACCCAGAAGAGCCCAGATCGGGATTCAAACCTGGAACCCTCTTGCTATGAGGCGACAGTGCTAACCACTGCACCACTGTGCCGCCCACAAAAATACAAGAAACTATTAAAAATATAAAATAATATGAAAACTACATGGTGAGCTAATATTATATTGGATTAGGTTTTGTAGGCATCATGATTATCATGAAAGATTAAACCATGTAATATTTAACAATACCGTATTTTCTGAACTATAGAACGCATCTGAGTATAAGCCGAACCCAACAAATTAAAAATAATAATAATATTCGTACATATATAGGCCACACTTGACTATAAGCCACAGGTGTCCACATTGTAACTGTAAGGTTTTCAAGTCCGGGCCATCTGCTTTTATTACCTCTGAAAGCTTTTGTCGTCTTTTTGCATTGCGTCAGTTCTTCACGCTGCCGTCTCCAACGTCTCACCATTGATTCATTTACGCCAAGCTAACGTGCAGCAGCTCTATTTCCTTCTTGGACAGCCAGTTTGATTGCTTTTAACTTAAAAGCTGCATCATATGCATTTTTTTGAGAGTTTTCCATCTTCCTCTTTACATCACTGGGCCGTTAGACCGTAAAAATCTATAGATTAGCCACATCGTTGTTTAGGCCGCAGAGTTGAAGGCGTGAGAAAAAAGTAGCGGCTTATAGTCCGGAAAATACAGTATTTAAGCCATTGCCAAGATAATTACACAATTTAACTTCACATGCAGAAATAGTGTTCTTTAATGTATGGAGTTTTGAGTTGGGTCTGATCACATCACACTTGCAGTTATTACAGTTATTAATCTGTGGATGATAAATCAGCCACAGATTTGTCTGCAGATATTAACTGATTACAGACATGTTGGTGTCTGTGATACTAAACTCTTCAGAAACAGCGTCTCATTACACAGTTTGTCCACCAGAGGGCACTAACGAGTTTATTTTCTGCTTGTGAAATGTGTTGCTCAGTCAGAGTCACCAAAACGTTCCCAAATATTGAAAATGAAGTCAATGATGACTTGAATATCATAAATTGACAACAGCAGTAGCAAAGGGAAAAGAGAAGTTTTAGCTTCAACAAACTGAGTTCACAGTTGAATTTGATCACAGTTCAAAGTATAAATTAGAGACCATAAGAGACATGAACTGAAATGAACTGCATGAACTGAATATTTGACGAGTTTAAAATTCTGTTTCTGAATAAACATAAAATCCTGGAAGTGAAGAGTTTATGGAGCAAAATCTTTATCTCTAAATGTTTGCATTTGCTGACTGAACAGCAGAGATTATTAGGCTGTCTTGAATGTGCTGCACTTCTCTTTGATTCTGTGTGCAGTAAAATAACTTCATAGTGTGATTTATCAAACTGTGATGTGACTGGAATCATGACACAAACTTTTTCTCACAGTGACTCACTCTCTGAAGTATTTCTACACTGGGTCCTCTGAAGTCCCAAACTTCCCAGAGTTTGTGTCTGTTGGGTTGGTTGATGAAGCTCCGATAAGTTACTATGACAGTAACACCAAGAGAGCAGAACCCAAACAGGACTGGATGAAGAAAGTCACAGCAGATGATCTGCAGTACTGGGAGAAAGAGACTGACTATTTACGTGGTTCCCAGCAGGCCTCCAAAGCCAACATTGAAACTGCAAAGCAGCGGTTCAACCAAACTGGAGGTTTGTTTCTGTTTCACTTACTGCTGATAAAATGTTAACATTTTCATCCTGTATTTTATTAAACAGATGTTACCACACACACACTAGTCTTCATCTGTGGACTTTTCTTGGCTGAAACTCAGTCAGACTCAACAGAAACATGACACTGAGACTACTTGGCTGCTGCTGTGCTGCACTGATTCAGTGTTTCTGCCCATCCCATAATAACCAGCAGAGATGATCAACACTCCACTAGATCCATTTTCTATACCGCTTATCCGTCAGGGTCGCGGGGGGGGTGGGGGGCTGGAGCCTATCTCAGCTGACTACGGGCGAGAGGACTGGACTGGGATCAACACTCCACTAGATGAGATCAAATTAACTGTGGCGAGCTGCCCACAGTGAGTTGGTCCACAGTGAGTCTCCTGTAGGAACCTGCTGACAGTTGACAGCTGACAGGGGAACATCACTGCCTGGTTTCTCAAACTGAGGAGCAGGACCGTAAATGGGCCACAGGCTCTCCTGCTGGATCCCCACATGAGAGGAGCAGCAGTGTGTTTTAATCCAGCCGGCTGACGGGACAACACGGGAAACGTCTCAATCACATCAGAGCTTTAACAAGTTCAACAACACAACTCTGCCGCACTGATACACACTGTGTCCATCCCATAAGATACACACAGAACTACAGATTAGATCAGGACTGATTAGATTAGCTCATGGACTGATAAACAGTGTGTCTGTGCCATAACAAACTGATACAGAGCTGAAGCTGTTAGTCGTTTAATAGATAGTTGATCAGCAGGAAATGAATTGACAAAAATGTTGATAATCAAATAATTATTTAAAGCTTATAGACCCTCAGCTCAGTCACCATGTGTTGGAGTTCTCCCCTGGTCGTTTCCCTGCGCCTTCTGGGCAGGGATAGGCCTCTCACTGATGTCTCGGCCAATGGGCCGAACAGCAGTGCAGAGTACCCGGCTTTCTTGGAGTCCCAGGGAGGGGCACTGGAAGATGCTACAACTGGGGACTCCATAGTTCTACTGAGGGACCTCAACTCCCACGTGGGCGACGACAGTGACACCTGGAGGGGCGTGACTTGGAACCCGAGTGGTGTTTTCAATCAATCAATTTATTTGTAGAGCCCTTTACAACACAAAAATGACCAAAGTGCTTTCCAATAAAATCAAATAAAACAATAAAGCAGTTAACAGACAATACAATTTCATATGATACAATAAAATACATATCAGTACGTATCACTGCTAGGTGTTAAAAGCCATTCTGAATAAGTAGGTTTTGAGCCTGTATATAAAGCGATCCGGGTCCGTGATGGTGCGCATGTCGGGACGCAATGTGTTCCACAGTTTGGGGCCAGATCACCCCAGTGCTTGTATCTGGTTCTTGGGACTTCGAGCAGGAGTTGATTCAGTGATCTCAACGCTCTGTTAGGGTTGTGGATGGCCAGCATTTCTAAAAGGTACGGTGGAGCAAGGCAGAGCTCAGAGCTTTAAAAACAAACATAAAAATTTTAAAATCCACTCTACAAGAAACTGGAGGGACTGGAGCAGGGGTCGGCAACCCGCGGCTCTTTCATCCCTCTTCCGTGGCTCCTGTGACTAAGAGAGGGCGAGCATGTTTTGGGGAAAAAAATGATGTGAATAAATAATGGACACTTAATTTAAATTGATTTCATTCTGTTTATTCAGGAGTTATTTTTCCTTGTAATAGTTATTTCTTTGGAGATTGAGGTGCTCTTGTGACGTTAACGTAAAATTTTTAATATTTTGTCGATCAAAATATCCATTTGCTACACCTGTTACCGCCAAATAAGTGACTTATTTTGGCCCCCGGTAAGCTAGCAATGAACAAATCAAAGAGGAGAAAAATTTCAGATGAAAATAAATCGGTTAAGGCCTCATGGACAGATTGGTTTGCTTTTACTGCTGACCAAACTGGTTTACCGGTTACTTAATATGTGGTGAGAAATTAACAAACATTTTATTTTAATTAACGAGTTCCTTGCACAGCCCTAATGCGTTAAGGCGTTAACGTTGCCATAGCCCTAATGTATATATATATATATTATTTTATTTGAAAATAAATGTACAAGTGCTTTTCTCTCAAAGAGAGAGCCTACAAAAGAATTAGGTGTTTTGCACTGTTAAAAATAGAAAATAAAAAATTGTCATTTTCCGTTTAAAGTTTATTAATTTCATAAAAGTAACATATTATAGTTCTCATATATAAAGCATAAGTTGAAGGAAACTACATGTGGTGTTACTCTCAGTTTAGTGGTCCAATAGGTTTTGTGGCTCTGAGTGGGTCCAGAGACCCAACGGGTGACATGGCTGGAGGGACTACGTCACTCGACTGGCCTGGGAACACCTTGGGGTCCACCCGGAAGAGCTGGAGGAAGTGTCCGGGGAGATCGAAGTCTGGGCATCCCTGCTCAAGCTGCTGCCTCAGCAACCCGGTCTCAGATAAAGCGGAAGAAAATGGATGGATGGATGGATATTTCAAGTCTTTTATGAAACAAAAGTGACAAACATTTTTTTTACTTCATTAATCCCAAATTGGGAAATTATTTCTCTGCATTTAATCCGTCCAGATTAAAGCACAGACACATGCAACATGCAGCGAAACACACAGGAGCAGTGGACTGCAATTTCAGGTGCCCAGGGAGCAAACTGGGGGGTGGTTAAGGGCCTTGCTCAAGGGCACATGAGCCGGCTAATTGGGGGGGGTTGAACAAATAAGGCACACAGGGGTCACCACAAGATCAGGACTTAAGTGGGCATCAACGGGGCATCATGCACAGAAAGACAGAGTCTTGGATCTTCCCATTTCTAACAGTGGGGGAAGGCAGGAACCAGGGAGAGAAGAGCCATGATCCAGGAGGAGGTACGGAACATCGAAGAGTATCGACGTAGGTCAAGTGGAACTAGCTTCCCAAGGAGCCTGGACCAGATGGGACCTACCGAAAAGAAAGATCACTTGGGTAGATCTATGGAGACTGGAGCCGTGCCTCTTTCCTGCTGAGATCAGTGTATGATACTCTCCCAACCCCAGCAAACCTGCACAAGCACCACCTGTATCACCCAAGGGAGATACAGTTACACTGGCACTGGCTAACACCTTGGAGCAGGAGAGAAGGAAAAAAACTCCAACCACCTCAGAAAACATCAATCCAGTTTGTAAAGGAAGGGGAAAGGCCACCAGCAACGGTAGTGTCAAGGAACAGCCTACAACAAAAGACCTGATCATGGAAAATGAAGGTCGACCTGGGAGGAAGGCTGCAGTTCCCCCAAATTGTCCAGACAGCCCTCAGCCTGTGGCATGTGTTACTGTGGTCTGAAGAGACAAAAAAGATCATCCTCATAGAACTTACAGTCCCATGGGAAGAGGGGTGTGAACAGGCCTTTGAAAGAAATAGTGCCAAATACCAGGACCTCCTGCATGACTGTAGGGCTGTTCCCGGGTCGATGCTGGCTGCAGGGGATTCCCTGCATAGTCAGTGTGAAGAATGCTCACAGTCATTGGAGTGGCAGGGAAGGAGAGGAAGACAGCAGCCGCGGGCTGCAGGACAGGTCCACTTTGTCCAGATGATGATTGGCTGTGAGTGTCTCTCATGGAGCTAATAACAGCAGGTGGTGTAGATCCTCTGTTTTGGTGTGTGTGGTTCAGTGTGTCTCTGTGGTAAAGATGTGATATCAGCTGATGATGGACCAGTGGGCTGTGAGCTCACTCTGCTTCACTGTAGTCTCTGTCTCTGTCTCTCAGGTATCCACATTGCCCAGAGAATGTACGGCTGTGAGTGGGACGATGAGACCAATGAGGTTAAGGGTTTTCGTCAGGATGGTTATGATGGAGAAGACTTCATAGTATTTGACCTGCAGACGCTGACTTGGATCGCTGCCAAACCACAGGCTGTCATCACCAAACACAAGTGGGAAAATAACAAAGCTCAGTCAGCGTTGTATCACAACTACCTCACCCAGATTTGTCCTGAGTGGCTGAAGAAGTATTTGGACTATGGGAGGAGCTCTCTGCTGAGAACAGGTAGGATCACATGACCTGAGAGAGTTTAATGGACACAACAATCTCCACAACTGTCTTCTGTTTCTCACCAGCAGTAACATTTCAATAAATATGAACCAACATACAGAGACTCACTTTGTCTCAGTGTTTCTCTTTCATGTTCTCTCTGCTGTTTCAGTCTGTCTCACTTTCTGTCTCTGTCTCTCACTCTGTCTGTCTCTCACTGTCCTCCTCCTCCTCCCTTTGTAGTCTGTCTCACCCCTCACCTCTAGTCATCTGTTTGTCCCCTGTGTCCCTCCTGTCTTTTCTCAGTTACACTTCAGTGATCTTTATTTGCACTGCATACATGTATACACAGCACGTGTGCTAAAATATTCAAAATGCATCAAACACAATGATAATATTGATCTTCAGTAGATCCAAATGAAGAACTTATAAATAAGAATAGGTCACATTGTCTCGCCATCTCTGTCTGCCTGTCCAGATCTTCCCTCAGTGTCTCTCCTCCAGAAGACGCCCTCCTCTCCAGTCAGCTGCCACGCTACAGGTTTCTACCCTGAGAGAGCCACACTCAGCTGGAGGAAAGATGGAGAGGAGCTTTATGAGGGCGTGGAGCTCGGAGAGATCCTCCCCAACCACGATGGAACCTTCCAGATGAGTGCTGAGCTGAAGCTTTCATCAGTCACACCTGAAGACTGGAGCAGGTACACCTGTGTGTTTCAGCTCTCAGGTGTGAAGGAGGACATCATCACCAAACTGGACAAAGCAGACATCAGGACCAATGGAGGTAAGACTGGGATCAAAAGGTGGGAAACACACATTTATTTTAATGTAACAGTCCCACAGTTCCGGTTTTCTCGTGTGTTGGATGAGAAGTTTTGTTTCCTTCTGTAGTTTTGTTGTTAGTTTCTTTCATCTGTTTTTATATTGTAATTTTAAGGCTTAGATTAGAATTAAAGCAACACACACGTTCACCTCTGGACCCTGACAAGAGGATCAATTGTACCTAAAAAGATTCAAAGTTATGTTTCTTCATTAAAGTCAAAGTTTTAAAGAGATTACAGACAATTGTAATGAAACTTAAAAAACCTAAGTTTTTTTGTTTTCATTTTGTGTGCAGTTTTTAACCATGTTTATCTTTTTGTTTTTTTAACTTTTCTTTTGTTTACTGATAAAATTCTTGATGAATCTGAATGTGATTGAAGCTTTCAGTGTGCCGAAAACCAGCACAGACTTCAGCTAAACAAAGACAACAAAACTCTAGAAGGACAAACAAGAACACATGCAGTACTTATGTACAGACAAGTAGATTAATTTGCTTAAAAATGTAAATTAGCAGCAGCAGCAGGACAAACATACATTAGTGTCTGTCTACACTAGGGTTGTAGTCAGGTTGACAAATGGATGTTTCTCCTCTGAGCTGCTTCACCTGTACAGGTTGTGACTGTTTTCTGTTGTTTTCTGCTCAACAGAGAAGCTCGTTAACATGGCCGTCATCATCCTGGTTGCCGTGCAACTGGGTCTCGCTCTCGTCTTCATCACTGCTGTTGTATTAGTGGTGCACAAAAAGAAGAAAGGTGAGAGGCCCAAACAGAATGATTGTTTCTTTTTTCTCTGGTTTCATTTCAGAGTTTGAGTTGATGCTTTTATCCAAAGTGAAGCAAACTTCACTTTCCCAGCACATGGAGATCAGCTTCAAACAGCAGTAAAGTGTGTGAGGCTCAGGCCCACAGTGTCAGTATGATACGACCACAGAAGACAAACTCAGCTTTTCGTTTTGCCTTCATCTTGAAGAGGAGTCGCAGTTAGCTGCGTGCTTAGGATCAGAAACACGTGTTCAGGTTTACACTGTGAAGCTGCTTTTGGATCCTACAGTGAATATGATGATGTTAGAGAGACAAGATCAGAGGAGGAGTCGCATAAAAACACAAACACAGAGATTTATTTATCAGTCTGAGTGAGCGCAAACTGTGAGAAGTAAAATGACTCGTCTTTGCTTTGCATTTCAGCCAAATGCCCTCCGTCTCCTGACAACATCTCTGAGCTCTCTGAGAAAGTGACTCTTCATCACTGAATAACAAACACAGCACCTGAACACAGTGAGTGGCTTCATATGAGACATGAACACAGACTTTAGTAAAACAGTGATAGCAGTTTATTAAACTGGTGTTGAAGCAAATGAAAAACAAACTGTACTTCAATTATTATTAAATATGAGCAGGACAGGAAATGGACTCATGGGGTTTTGTATCACACTGCTGAATTATTTTGATTTGTGTGTAATTAATTTGACAAATATTCCCATCTGGTTATCACCAAACACCAGCACTGTGCACACACATAAAATATCATCATCAGTAGAAAATGTTCCAATTGTGTAAAACTGGAAAAAGACCCAATTTTGTTTTCAACAGTACTGAAGTTGTTATGAATATTCTGTAAATTATGCATTTATTCATGTAAATATGTTATAAAGGTGTTTGTGAATTAATGAGCAGTCTGTTACTGTTTGTTTTTCTTTTCTTTTTTTTTTACATTTTCATCTTTTTTTAAATGTTAAGAATAATGTTTAAACATGATTATGTTTGAATTTCAGCTGAAGTCCTTGAAATATTGTGTTTGATGCTTCTCAGCACGAGCTAAATTCTGCTGCTGATGTTGCTGCTGCTGCTCAGAAGTTGTACAGCAATTTTGTACTTTTGCTTTTCATTAAAGCATTAAAGCATTAAAGCATCTCCTCAGTGCTCTTTGAGTCTCTGTGATTCCTCTGCTGTACATGTATATGAATATAGGTGTATCTTTACTGCCTTTTGTGCTGTGGACTAGGTGATCTTAACGATATAAAGATGAATTGCTGCATATGGACGCCTCACGTTGTGTGAAATGGCAACTTTTTAATACCATTTTTGATAAAATTAGATAAAAATACAAAAAAAGGCTTTGACATAAACTTGAAGAAACCCTGACTTAACTAAAAAACGGATTATTTTTGATTGATTTGACAATTTCAGTTTTGGTCAACAGCTGCTGGCAGGTGCTGCGTTTCTCTCAGCAGGGTTGAGCCTGATGGATTTATTCTTCACCTTTAATCCTTCATCTAGACCAGGGGTCACCAACACGGTGCCCGCGGGCACCAGGTCGCCCCCACGAGCCACATGAGTCGCCCGCAGACCTGTTCTTAAAAATAGCACAACTCACTAGTGACTGCGTCTAAAATTTTATTTTATTCTGTTGCTGTTCTTTTTTTAATCACACTTGCATTTATATAGATTTTAAAATGACAGTATCTTAAAAATATTTTAATTATACATTTTTTTATTTAAGTTTAGATGAACTTTGACCTACTCTAGTTCAAAGGTCAGTATTGTGCTCGCGACAAAACCAGTGGTCATGGAGAGTAAGCTAGCGGCGCAGCGAAGATGAGCGCTGAATGCAGTTTCTTACCCCCGCAAAATGGCAGAAAAAAAAGAAAAGTTATCACTTTCACAACACATGGGAGGAGGAGATCTTTTTTACGGCTGTGAAAGAAACCTGCGTGTGTCTCATTTGCGGGGCGACTGTGGCGACAGCAAAGCGGCACAATGTGGAGAGACGCTTCACTACGTGTCACAAAAGCTACCATGCTAACTACCCACCGGGAAGCGCGTTACGGGCAGAAAAAGCCTGGGCCACAGATTTGAAAGAAGAAAGAAAGTGACATATTTTGTCATTGGAGGGAACTCACTCCAACGAAATTTGTTCTCTGCATTTAACCCACCCAAGTGACGTGCACACACACACAGCAAACCCGGGGCAGTGGGCGACCGCGTGCAGCGCCCGGGGAGCAGTGGGGGTTAGGTACCTTGCTCAAGGGTACCTCAGCCACGACTGCCCCTAAAAGTTCCACCGTTGTCGGCAGGATTCGAACCTGCGCGGGGAGACCCCAATGGATTTCTAGTCCATCGCCTTAACCACTCGGCCACGACAACATCATTAGTTCTTGTTATGTGTATGTGTTATGTGTTATCTAGTTATGTGACAAGATTTATTTAAAAGTAAGTAAGTTGATTTTTTTCTTTAACATTACATAATTGATAACTTTTTGAAACGTGGCGCATGGTTTGCTATAAAGGTTTGTCAGTGGCTAGTGAAAATGGGACATTTACTGAGATTAATAAAGTTCTGAATGCTGATGTCTGTTTCCCACCTTGTTGTCATTGTTGATAATTATTGTGAGAAATCATTAATGTGATCGGTGTCTTCACATAGATGAGTATCATTATTAATAGTGTGTAATTAAATGCAAACTGAGCAAATTTGTTATTTCAGAAGAGTGTATCAAACTGGTAGCCCTTCGTATGACTCAGTACCCCTGAAGTAGCTCTCAGTTTCAAAAAGGTTGGTGACCCCTGATCTAGACAGTACAGGTTTCACTTCCTAGAAAAGCTGTTAGGGCAGTGCTTCTCAAATAGTGGGGCGCGCCCCCCTGGGTGTGACCCCGGGGAACATGCTTTTTTTGCCGTACTAGAATAAAGTGTAATTGCACATCCACTACAGTAGTTGGCAGTGGCGCTCTCATTGTCAGAGTGTGCGCAGGGAGTATTAGCTCTATGGTGTAGCGGCTTTTTTGCACCGAGCAGGCGAGATGAAGTGCAGTAAACGAACCCTTAAGAGACAACATGAAGAAATTTTTAACAGGGATGAGAAGAAAGGCGGAGAGAGACGAAGATAATGAGACAAAAGTAACTCACCTGAAAGCTAAGACGAGGAAATATGACGAAGCATATGTAGCGCTTGGCTTCACTGTGACTACAGTGGGAGACAAAAGACCGGTGTGTTTACTGTCTAAAAATGTTGGCAGCGGACAGCATGAAGCCAAATAAATTAAGGCGCTACTTGAAGACATTACATCCCAATCATGCTGATAAGCCGCTGGAGATTTTTCAGCCAAAACGTGCCGAATATTGCCAACAATCATCCCGCTTTGTGAATGCTACTTCAGTAAACCAGCGAGAATTGTTAGCATCCTATTATTACATATTATTAAATATTATTACATATTATTATTACTATTATTTATAGTCGCGGCGGAGAGTGGGGGGGGACTCCCTTCTACTTGCTGGGGTGGGGCGCAACAGAAAATAATTGAGAAGCACTGGTATAGGCTAACTATAGCCACGAAATACAGTGTTCTGTAGCCTAGCTATTAGGTATTGCATGTATAGTTGAAACGTCATACTATAGCTTAAATAATTATATGAGTGGTAGGTTCTGACTATAACGCTGCATAGTCCAACATATTTTCCTAGCCAACGTACTGTCAGATGTGTTTTTATAGGCAGCAGCGTGAATGAAAAACGCTAAGTAAAACTTCAAAGTATTTAATGTAACGTGGATCCAGAAACAGAGAACCACGAGCGCAAAATTGCCCGCCATTGATTTTAAAGAATGCTAGGAAAACCGGTGACGTAAGCGCCATTCTAGAACGTAGGGTGTGGCTTTGATGTTCACATGTTTTTCATGGACACCTAATGTCCTTTGATGTTCCCAAGTCCTTTGATGTGAAATTATATAAAGCGGCGAAACTCACATCTACTTCGTTTCGAGTTAACGAATACACCGGCTACACTTCGATCAACTGATCTCCTGCCTTTCTCGCTATAACTTGAAAACAATACGTGGATATAGTGCATAAAATACTGTCTTCTCTATTCAGCTCTTTTAAGACTCGATAACAACCCTTGGATATAGTACATAGAAGACGGTCTTTTACGTTCAGCTGTAAAGATCTGCCAACATGCCCATCTTTGTTTTGACGTTTGTTGCTGTCCCTTGGGCTGCTTCAAAAGCTGGTCGCCTCATCAGATCTGGACTGGAACTCATTGGCACAAATTCACCCAGGGCTAACCCAGCAGAGTCTGTTCCCCATGATTTACCTGTAATCGTACCTCTACCAGCCCAGACATACTTCCAGGACAGAAGCTTCAGTGGTCTCAGGATGCTGCATCAGAATAATGTCAGAAGCCCGAACCAACTACCAGATGAAAATAAGCAAGAGAAACAAGAGCAGGACAGTACCTCTGCAACCTCTAAGACTGACATCAGCAGCCAAAGTCTTAAACTCCCTCCCTTCCAGGACAGAAGCTTCAGTGGTCTCAGGATGCTGCATCAGAATAATGTCAGAAGCCGGACCCTACTGCTTGATGAAAATAAGCAAGAGAAACAAGAGCAGGATAGCAGCTTTGCAACCTCTAAGATTGACATCAGCAGCCAAAGTGAGCTCAAGATGCTACAGCAGAATGATGACAGAAGCCAGACCCTACTGCTTGATGAAAATAAGCAAGAGAAACAAGAGCAGGACAGTACCTCTGCAACCTCTAAGACTGACATCAGCAGCCAAAGTCTTAAACTCCCTCCCTTCCAGGACAGAAGCTTCAGTGGTCTCAGGATGCTGCATCAGAATAATGTCAGAAGCCGGACCCTACTGCTTGATGAAAATAAGCAAGAGAAACAAGAGCAGGATAGCATCTTTGCAACCTCTAAGATTGACATCAGCAGCCAAAGTGAGCTCAAGATGCTACAGCAGAATGATGACAGAAGCCAGACCCTACTGCTTGATGAAAATAAGCAAGAGAAACAAGAGCAGGACAGTACCTCTGCAACCTCTAAGACTGACAGCAGCCAAAGTCTTAAACTCCCTCGTCTCGCTCTCTACATGTCTGTACATCTGTACCCCTTTGCCTCTTGTGGAGTGAAGAGAAAGTCTAGAAAGGACTTGACACCACATGACAGATGGATGAAGGAAGAAGCCCAATTTGCAGCTGCTTTTTATGTGACCTATGACGAAATTTTAGCGTGTATGCAGAAATACAAAGAAAGACAACAAATGGTTCCTTTCCCAACAAAAGTTGCAATCTTCTTCCGTGCGGCCCGAGCAAGAATCATGGATCTTTGGTTCAGGATTGTAGAAAAAATTATATCTGTTTTTGCCAAGGCCCAAGCAGCACTTTCAGCTTGGATTTTTGACCGTTATAATTTTCTCTTTGGTACTGCAGTTTTATCACTTATTTATTTCTTTATTTACAGGAAAAGACCAACAATGACAGCAGTTTTTTCCAGCACAGAGGAAGAATTTCCGGCGGTCTTTCCACAATTGAAACAGCAAGAAATGTATTTCCCAGGAAACAAGCGAGAATTGCTGATTTCTTTTCCACACCCACAGCAAAGATTGCAGCTGTTTTATCCAGAATCAAAAGAGGGTTGGACAATAGTTCTGAAACGGACAGAACACCAAATGAGGCTGCTTTTACCAGGACACCTACAAGGACTGCAGATGGTTTTTCCACTGTCCAAGCAAGAACTGCCAGTGCCTTTTCCACGACCAGTGGAAGAATTGCTGCTGTTATTTCCACAATCGGGGCAAGGAATTCGCGTGTTTTTTCCAGGACTAACAGGACGAATTAGAGCAGCTTTTTTCGGAGCCCAAAGAAGAATAATACAAGTTGTTTCCTGGACTCGATCAAGAATTGCTGCTGGTCTTCTCAGCGCATCCGAATGGACTCTGACTCTGACGCGATCTCAGACAGACTCGCAGTCATGTTTGCACACTTTGAGTAATAATAATAATCATAATCATAATAACAACAATAATAATAATACTAATAATAATTAGTATTATTATTATAAATGAATAATCATGAATAGATAAATTATAATATAGTAACAAAAATATATTTCTATATGTATGTACATTAAAATATATCTAAAATATGAAATGAATATGAAATAGTCGGGTTTACTCCGGGGGCTCCGGTTTCTTCCCACACAATGAAGAATTGAAAAAAAAAACCAAACCTATAATAATAATAATTATAATAAATGAATAATCATTAATAGATAAATTATAATATAGAGACAAAAATGTATTTATATATGTATGTACATTAAAATATATCTAAAATATGAGATTAATATGAATATGAAATGATCGGGTTTACTCCGGGGGCTCCGGTTTCTTCCCACACAATGAAGAATTGAAAAAGAAAAACCAAACCTATAATAATAATAATTATAATAAATGAATAATCATTAATAGATAAATTATAATATAGTGACAAAAATGTATTTATATATGTATGTACATTAAAATATATCTAAAATATGAAATGAATATGAAATAATTGCGTTACTCCGGGTGCTCCGGTTTCTTCCCACAGGATAAAGAATTTACATAAAATGATAATAATAATAATGATAATTAAAAATAAATAAATAATATAGTACATAAAATACTATCTTCTGCATTCCATTGTAATGATCTGCCAACATGCCCTTCATTTACTTTGGGTTTAGTTGTGGTCCGTTGGGCCGCTGATCATTTTATTTTTCTCTTTAGTGTTGTATTTCATCGGGTGGCGGTGGTGCAGTGGTTTGCACTGTTGCCTCACAGCGAGAGGGTTCCAGGTTTGAATCCCGGTCTGGGCCCTTCTGCGTGGAGTTTGCATGTTCTCCCTGTGCCTGCGTGGGTTTTCTCCGGGTACTCCAGCTTCCTCCCACAATCCCGAAAACATGCACATTAGGTTAATTGACTACTTACAGGTGTGAGTGCGTGGTTGTCTGTCTTTGTGTGTCGGCCCTGCGATTGACTGGCGAGCAGTCCAGGGTGAACCCCGCCTGTAGAAGTTGGATGGATGTTGTATTTCTTGCTTTTTTCTCTCTCCTTTATTTCTTTATTTATTTATTTCCACCATTGAACCAGCAAGAAATGTATTGTAGAAAATGTATTGCCATGAAGCAACTCCACAGCATTACTGTGACTTTTGTGTGTTCAAAAAAGGGAAATTCCATGTTTTGTTGTCTTGTTGACAAGGGGTAAGCGTCCACTGTGAGTGGACGCTTACCCCTTGGGCACTTTTACTTTTACTGTAGCCTTAGTTGTGTACTGTTATAGTGATCAAACAATGACCTGGTGAACCCTACTGTTATAGCCCCATTGTAAGTAACTTGTTGAGATGAAACATTTTGGTGTATGCTACCCTTTCCAGTCTTGTTTTTCTTGACTCACTACAGGCAGAAATTCCGTAACACTTTCATTCATTTTGATCCCCTCTTCTCTGAACAACAACCTTTGTTGCACGTGTTTAACAGTGAAAACGTTCGCTGGAAAGGCTTATAGTTACAGATGCAAAACTGCTTGTGCAGCATTAATTGCAAATTACTCGACTGTCTGCTCACCCCCCATCCTGTCAAAAAGCTTTGTGATCTGATCACAAGTGGACAGTTTCAAGGCTGTAAAATGTAAAATGTGTCTCGAGTGACCACTTCTGTTTGGATCTCACTTGTGTATGCAGGTGAACATGTACATCACTGGGACAGGCAGGCTCAATGTGTAAGGAACGAGTTCATTTACACATTTGCTGCAAGAGGATTCAAATAATTAAGAATCTGTCATAAAAAGCACACGAGGACATTCCCCAAGGGAAATGATCCCATATTGGTTGCTCTTTAACATATTTGCAAAATTTAACACGACTACCGACACTAGAAAAGGACAGAGCAGGCTAAATAACCATTGTCCTGTTTAATAAGGTTTAAGGAAAGTGGCAGAGTTGAGCTTTATGGAATTTATGGAGACCAGGCTGCAGAGCAAGTTTTCCAAATGTCCTGGTGAGAAAGAATGATTAATGAAATGGTAAGCTATTCACCAGTAATAAACAGGCAGTGATGCTCTTTTCTGCCATTCAAGCTCAGCACACACGACAACGACAAGTGTTCTGACGAATTTAGGCAAAGCGATGAATGTCACCTAGAGGTTTCAGAGTGGAACTCATGTAGGTGTATCGTGTAGATGATTTAACCGTAATGGTTGACTGAGAGAAAATTTGCTTCCACATCTAAGTAGTCTAAGTTCTGCTCTGCCTGTTTGGGGAAGACACAGTCAGTGGGGGTGAAAGATGTATGGAAGATGTTATAAGAGAGTCCAAATCCTACTTTCATTTATTTATTGAAGTGAATCCCGAGGATGAAATTTCTACATTTTGCCACAATGAAAATGTATTGTTCATTTCGCCCTTCTGTATTCAGTGTGAGAGCAGCTATTGAGTTGTAACGTTACAAGATGTTGCTCCTCCTTGTGGTCTTTTACGGTCCTGCATCCTTTACAAAGAATGACGTGAGACTGACCTTAACAGTTCATCAGAGACAGAAAATGGCTGATTTGGGAAGCAAAGTAAAAGATAAATCCTCTGAAGCTGTACTACTGCACTGAGTGAAACTATTGTTCAAGAATATTGTAGTTTGCTGTTAACAATTCGATTTTTTAAAATACATTATTTAATTTGACTGTTCTAGTAAAAGAACAAGAAAGTTATGATAGACATAACCGGTGTATACATTCCAATAAAGGAAAATAAAAAGGCAATAGAAACTTTCCCATTTTAAATAACCCACGTGAGCGTCTGCGTATCGATTTCTGGCGTCCTTATTGGCGCCAGTGACTGTCAACGGTCGCGCTTTTACCACACAACGCAGAGTTTAGGAGGTGCAGCTGAAAGCACCACGAATTCCCGTTTCTGTTTCTAAACTCCTCCAAAGGAAGCAGCCAGAAACAGCGCAACTCTTTGTGACACTAACACGCGGTGAGGACTTTTTGTTGCATCGTTTGGCACAAACATTTCCCTCACCAAACGGAAAATACCAGCATTTGGCACCTGGCGAGTGTTCATATAAGATATATTCATATATATTATATTATGAGATAAACTTCATATATATATATATGGAACAAGTGAGTTTGGTCTAGACCTGCTCTAATGGGAATGTGTCATGAGATAACTTTTGTTATGATTAAGCGTTAGATAATTAGATAAACGGAACTGAAAAAGTAGCAGCAGGACATGACAGTTTTAGTGTTAGAAACACTGGATTAGATTTTGAGGATATTATCTACCCACTTCAATATTATTATATATTTTACATCGCATTCAATTTGAGTTGCCTTTTTTAAAAAAAATTATAACCGGTTTGTACCCGTAAAAATATTTCGGCGGACTTCAATTCAAATTCAAATTCAAAAACATTTTAATACACCTGCTCAATGACCGGCATCACTGACATTTATGCTCAGTATCTTATAATTGACGCCATATTTGCATCCCGATTTGCATTTGCAGTCAGTCTCTCATTGTAACACTAGATGGCGCCAAAGTATTGCGCTGTGATGCAGACGGGGACTTGAATACAACTGTTGAGCCTGATCGACTAAGAGGCTTTCATGGCACCAAGGAAGTAACAAAATTTCACATGCTTTACACACACACACACACACAAAGGAAGAAAAACAATTACTCGAGTGTGTGTGTGTGTCTGTGGCTGCTAACAAGGTATGTTTGTACTGTAGCGTGCACCGCATTATTTATGGTGTAGTTAACAATACTAATAGTGTTTGTCTTGATTAGGTGCTACTGTAGCTAGCTTATTAGGGCCGTTGCTGCTTTGTCTCTCCTGCTTTTGTCTTCACGTTGTATGCGTGACGGGTGCCTGGGGGGCCTGCTTTTTGACGGGGGTTTGGTTCCTTTTACGTCTTATTACTTTTGGGTTATTTGTACTAATTTATTTGTACATTTTTGTTTGGATTTTGTTTT
This sequence comes from Scatophagus argus, assembly GCF_020382885.2. Taxonomy (NCBI): domain Eukaryota; kingdom Metazoa; phylum Chordata; class Actinopteri; family Scatophagidae; genus Scatophagus; species Scatophagus argus. The sequence goes on along the minus strand of NC_058505.1, from coordinate 21,301,800 downwards.
CTTTAAGCCTTTATTGTTTACATTTGTTTGAGTTCTAATTGGGCAGTTATTGGTTGATATATTTTGTGACCTGCCCATCAGTTATAAGTTTTGTTATATTTTCATTCATTGATTTTTTTTGTTTGTTTTTCCCCATTGGTTTGTTTTGTTGCAACCCCCCTACCTTTTTTAATTTCCCCCTTTTCAGTTGCTGGAGGCCGGTGGTGGCGGTGCTGTCTGTTGTGTCGCTGTTTGGCTGTTTCATAGGGAGGAGGTTGAGAAGATACTGACTGAATATGCAATTTTGGGTGAGCTGTGCTTTTCAGGAGTTCTGGGGAGATCAGTGAGGACCTTCCAGCAGCTTCCCGTGAAGAGCAGCAGGCACACTGTGAACCAACGGCTGATCAGACTGATAAATATACAGTGCACACAGTGTAAACCTACATGTATGCACACTTACAAAGCAGCAGCGTGTCTGGATGATGGGCATGGACGTAGAGGTGGGGTAAGTGGACGGACAACATGACGTGGTGTCTTCATTGGTGGCCCTGGTTGCCACTTAATGTGTTTTGGGGTCCAACCTTAAGGCTGAATATGTAAATCCTACTTGAATTTATTTGTTGAAATGCAATGAAAAATTGTAACATTTTACCAAAGTAAATACATGTAATGATTGCGCTGCCTGTGCATTTTACAAGAGTTTACAAGCTCCACCTTGTGGTTCTTTATGGTTCCTGCAGCCTCGACACAGCATGACGAGGAAACGCAGATTCAATTCTGAAGCTCAGTTCAACTGAGAAGGAAAATGACTGTTTTGTGGAAAAGATAAATCTTCTGTTGCTGTATTATTCTACTGCTTTTCATCTTTGTTTGACTGACTCTGACCCTGACTGTGTATTTGTCCCCTCTCTTTCCCCAGAACCACGGCATTCGGCTTACTCCAGGCCATCTGTGAATTAGCAGCAGTTTTAGGAATAAGCAGCTTTACGTCGTTTGTTGGTATCACCAAGGCTGCGCCCATCTTCTTGGACTCGGGTGAGCTGGCAGCAGGCAGTTTTCTGGCCCTCAAACTACCAGAGACGCAGGGTCAGGTGCTGCGATAGTGTGGCACCAACTATTTTCTTGGGTACAGCAGAGTTTTCTCCACATTGTGAATAAACAGCTCAAGAGTTCTCCAAATCCTTCCGTCAGATTTGTTGTGAATAGAGCGGTTTGGGGATTATTTCATAGGTACTATTTCATAGGTATATTATCAAGAACAGTTAAGGTGCAACAAACAATTAGAATGCCCAAAGAAACCACGGCAAATTGTTGATGATTGCTGATGTTGAAACCCGAGGCAAAAGTAATGTTAACACATTCAGTGAGAGCATGACATTTTGTTTCCCTTGAATATTATAACTTCTGCAAGTAAATTTAGCTCCTGTCAGTAGGAGTACGTAGAACTGGGGTTGGAGGTCAGGCCTCTTGATAATGAGCCATGCAAATATACTCGTAGAAATGACCACAGTCACTGTTGCAGAGTTCTCTGTAGTTCACTTCCATTCTCCTGAAAAAAATTCAACTCACCTGGCAAGTCTTAAGGGCTTTGCCATTGTTGGACATATAATCAAATGCAACATTTTACGACTTGATCTGGAGCACTATTGACTTTACAGGGTAAACAAAGATACGGTGCTCTAGGCTTTCTCTTAAACATAGGCCTTTCCTCGATGTGTGAAAACTGAAAGTCCAACATGTGAACAGCATTTTGGACAAGCTGCATTTGTTCATCAGTTCGTATGGTTTGTCTTCCCCTCATATTTGAACACATCCTACGCACAACAGACAATTCTGCTGTTGGTAGCAGCAGAATGAGGTTAGAATAAGTGAAGGTTGACAAACCGTATCACACTCTTCCTGGGGAACACTCCAGATCCTTTATTAACTTAAACCATATTATCACATTGGGAAGAAAAGCAGGTCATCAAAAGGTTAAAAAACAAGTTAAACAAAGACCACAGCACACCAAATGACAATACTGTGACGACATGAGTGCAGCTGTGAACATAGGTGCTTGGAGCTCTGATAATCTGCCCCTTATATGTCACTCCCTCCATGTCCCATTGATCTGATTTTGACATCTGACTCAATATCTATGAGTGTGCCATCTCTCGTTGCCAGATATTTTTGTATGGCCCAGGTTTACACATTGCACCATCACTTCTCTGTCATAGATCTAAACATGTGGAAATAAAAGTACTTATAATGACTAATAAGAATAATAAAATAATAACTAATACAACTAATAAGATGGCTGTTCAAACCTTTTGAGGCCTGGAAATGTGCAGTAACTGTTGTATCTGTTCAACATGGTAAGCTGTTAAAGGGCTAACCTGTCTCAGTGACTCAGTTCAGGCTGCGTCCTGGGCTTGTTTACCTCCTGTGCCGAAGTGGATGTTGCTAACTTCAGGGTTAACCCCCTTCACTGTACCAGCAGTTAGGGAAGCAACACGGGGCAGCTCCACTTGGTCTTGAGATGCCGCAGGCTGTATTTTATCACAGTGGTGACTTATACTGTACATTGGCTGCTAAACTGGCCACTTCATTGCTTGCTGTCAATCTAAATGTGTATACTCGCCGCCCGCTGCCTTCACTGTCCCTCGTATCTCCCGCTCGCTCCCTCTTGCATGTCCGCTCACTGCATGCACACGCACATATACCGCTCTGCCTCTTAAGGGGCCGCGCCACTCGTATGACAACATATATCTGTTTTGGGCTCTCCAGCCAGGCTGAGTGATGGATGGACTTTCTGTTACATTGTTTGTTACAAACATGTAGGCTACCTCGTCAAACGGAAAATACCAGCTGTTGGCACTTTGCGAGCGTTCATTTCGGATCCTGACTCCATGAATAAGTAAGTTTGGCCTTTCACATATTTGTTATGTAAAGCTTAGAGACATATCCTACATAGACAACCAACACCATTTTTACGTCGTATCGTATGCATTCAAGCTTCAGTGCAGTTGGTATACAAAATACATGTTCCTGGTGGGCTCTGTCCACGTTGTTGGTAGTTAGGGTGACTCGATGGCGTTTTAATGTCACTGCTAAGATTTCTGCAAATACTTTAGAACTGGACTGAGTAACTTATTGAGCAATAAAAAAGAAACTCTTGTACATCTTCCATCTTTTATACCTTCACTAAAACTAGACTGGTCAGGATACCAGAACTTGAAACAAAATTCCGAGGTCTGAAGCAGCATTTCAAAATCTAAACTCAACACTCGACCCGGCGGTGCTGTCTTCTCTTGTACCCACAGTGAGAAACTTGAAGTACCTTGGGTTAAGTGTCCACCATCATTAGACAGCACCAGGACCTGTAAGATGGTCTCCTCTTCCTCACTCACTGCTGAGTCGTGTCTGTTATTCAGATGAACATCATCCCACAGGTGAACCTTTCCTCCTCTGTTACCTCTGACTCCTCCCACCAGTTACACTCTCTTCTCTCCCAGCTGTTGTCAAAGTGAATGTCCACAGCTCATGATTTTTGAGCCTTTTTGGACTGTGCATTGTGACACAATCCCTGAATAATAGCAATAGTATTGAAGAAAAAAATGAACTATGAACTAGTTGATTTTTGGAACCTTGAATTTAGTTCGTAATTTTGAAATATGAACTATGAACTGAACTAATTCATTTTAAAATTTGTGAACTGAACTTTGAACTAGTTCATGTAGAAAGTGAACTTTCCCTACGCTGGACAGGAAGTCCAGTTTTCATCATGTGTATACACCGGTTTTAGCAGCAAAATGTACTCATAGCAACGGTAAAAGTACTTGTTCTGAAGAAAAATGTGTTTCATTTTTGCCAGTTAACATAGATATGACTTGTGATTCTTCACAAACTAATTCATAGATGAGATGTTTATTATTTGTTCATTTGTAAGCTCATCAATCTTTACTTTGTGTCTGCTAATCTGACATAAACTTTATGCTGTAGATTAAAAAGACAAACATTTTCTAGATTGTTTCCTGTATTTACTGTTTATAAAAGTGATTTTCATGCAGTTTCACAGTTTGTGACCTCACAGCTCCTGGCGACGACTCTGAGGCCTCTGAGGACCAGAATCCAAGACCTGATTGACAAACACACTGAATGAGTTCCTACATGTGACTTGTATCACATTATGCAGCTTCACAGAAGTAAAACAGACTGACAGATGTCTTCCTGCAGTGACAGTATAGCAGTAATCCTGCAAACTAGTTTTATGTTAGTTGATCCATTTCTATTTGATATTTAAAAATCAGTTGTAAAAGCTGTCCAACATTTTCATGAATCTTTATGCTGTCAAACCACATGAGTCGCTAACTGCAGGCTGTTGGTGAGGCTGGTTGAACCTGATAGACGGTGATGGTGGTTGGACTGAGCGAGTCAAAGCTTTCACACGAAGTTTCTTATCAAGTCAGTCAGTGTAGTTTAGCCTGAGCAGATACAATGTCGACACAAGACCACAGAGCGTCTGCTGTTTGCTCTGGTGAGTGAAGGACTTAAAGGCAGCTTGAGGACACGTCAGGTTGGTGGTAAAGAGTTGTGTCACCTGTTGGAGGGCTCAGCAGGTTTATGACAGCCTGACAGCCACTGCAGGGCCTAATGACGGTTCAACACATCATTAACATGAACACTGGGCTTCCATGGCAAAGCTCAGCCAACGTTTGGCACACAGTGTCCACCTTTTTACTGAGTATTGATGGACATAAATGGATGAGAAAATCGAATGTATTGTTCTTTTGTTTTGCACTTCACTTTTCAATAAAGTCCACAACTTTCAAATGTTTGTCTCTTTACTGAAGTCCGCATGTTCACCTGTGACTGTAGCTGCAGTAATATGAATGTTAGCAGCAGCTGAATGTCTCGTCATGTCGGCACACCTGCGAAAATGAAATGAGTGATTCGTCCCGCTACCCGCCCAAGTAAATATGTTACAGTCCAGGGTTACGGCAACAGAGCCACACCCACCTCTACCTGCGAGGTAAGACAAACACCAGCAGCAGGAGCAGCTCGGTCCTTCATACACACACACGTCTTGAACAAAATAAGATGAGGAAGTTATTTTTATTGCTTCTCTTCTCTCGCTTTTCTTCGCCAGGTAGGAACACATTTCAGTCTTTACTTTAAAGCTTTCTGCTTCACTTTTCACTCTGCATCTCGTTTTTTGTGTCGACGCTCACGCTAGTTTAGTTTCACTATAGGCTTTTCAGGATAAATCAGTTGTTTTTGAGTGTGATGATGATGATGTGTATATTCATACTGAATGTGTAAACCTTGTTCGTCCTGCAGTCAAACACTCCCTGAAGTATTTCTACACTGCATCCTCTGGAGTCCCAAACTTCCCGGAGTTTGTTGCTGTTGTGCTGGTTGATGACGTGCTGGCAGGTTACTGCGACAGCTTCACAAAGGTGGTAGAACCAAAACAGGACTGGTTCAAAAAATTGCTAGAACATGAGCCTCATCATCTGGAGATGTACAACCAGGGTTGTTCTGAGAGTGAGCCATACTACTTTGAAACCACGATTCACACTTTGAAGCGGCGCTACAACCAAAGCGGAGGTGCAGTACGTATGACGTTCACTTTTACCTGAGCGCGGGGACGTTTGCAGACTGTTCGTATTGGAAAGTCAAAATCTTAATACATTGAACCCACATCTGTCACCTACCCACCCACACCGCTGTAGCGTGTGTATTTATGATAATATATTTACAATTTATACTTAAATAGACGAAGTTAAATGTTGCAATTGACCCCATAAAAGGGGACGGTTGCAACATTCAATAAAATGTATTAAAATCCTTATCTAACACCATTTTGCAATTTTCTTTTAATCTGTGAACGGACAGGGTCTGCACTAAGTTATAGTGCAACAGGTAGAGGGACACCCCCTACCTGTTGCTTTCTCTCAGATAAAATAAGCAGATAAAATGTAGGCTACATTGTGGCCTGGTGTGATTTTTAAAAAGCTATGTACTTCTAAATAAAAAGGGAGATACCGGCCTTTTTGGACTGTGCATTGTGAATGTGAATGTGCTCTTTGTTCATCTATTCAATTGCAATTTTGTTATGTAGGCTACATTAATGAGCTTTTCCATGCTGGGATAAAGTCTCTGAACTGACAGCCATGATGAAAGTTGCTATGCTAGCTTGACACAATAGCTTTGACACATGCTAGCGATGCCTGTTAGCTAGCAAAGAAAATGCTGATTAAAATTACTCCACTTTGCAATTAATGATGTAAGGTGACCTTCAATATCTAGAAATGCACCTAAAAATAAAATTGTTGTTGTTATATTTATTAATTCTTCAGGCAAACATTTTGGACAGGAAAAGAAAACCTCTGATTAAAATTAAAGAAGTTATTTTTTTAAAAAAATAACTTCTTTAATTTGAAAAGTATTTCTTGCAGAGGGAACATATTGAAGACATTTTATTGCCAGTAAATGCTCTCCAAGATGTGGACATGGATGACAAAAGTTTAAGTTGTTTTTGTTGTATTGGCTGGAAAACCAAGTTGATCAGTTGGATTTGTTTATGTCAGTATTTTTCATGTTGTCAGATGGGAAGAGAGAAATAAATGTCTTGTTGCCCCAGACATTTCAGTTGATTGTATTTAACCAAGCAACTATTTTTCCTAGTTGGTTTTATGCATGGCAGCTGTATTATTGTGTTATTTTTGGTGACTAAATGTTTCTTCAAATATTTTTCATAATAAATGCTGTTCAGTGGTGTCAGCACTGTTGCTCTCTCTGCTGTTTGTCATGGTGGATCAGTTTTATCTTTGTTCAACCTCTTGGGCTGCTTAAGAATAGCAAACACACACATTTATCAGGACTGCCTGAACCCGTCTTGAATGAGTCTCTTTCATTTACCGCAATGAAACTGTTTTAGTCCAAGTGATTTGCTCGGTTTTTTCAAGTTAGTTTTGGACTTTTAATCCCCTCTTTCATGTCAGTCAGAATAAAATCTGTGGTCTGCTTTGTCCTTTATGACACTGTGGGTATTGAGACAGCTGTCAGGTTGTCAGCCACTGAAATGTTTACCTCACATCATGAAGCCTGAGACACATCACACACCACAAGACTGGGAGAGCAGCAGTACATGATGCAGTGCACAGTATTTTAAAGCTCATCTTTCCACTGCAGATTTCATCTGTTCATCGTTTTTAAATGCAGTCTTTGCTTCTGTTTCTGTCTCAGGTGTCCACATTTTGCAGAATATGAACGGCTGTGAGTGGGATGATGAGACTGGAGAGATTAATGGATTTAACCAGTATGGTTATGATGGAGAAGACTTGATATCATTTGACCTGAAGACATTGACATGGATCGCTCCAACACCACAGGCTGTCACCACCAAACTGAGCTGGGATGCTGACAAAGCCAAATCAAAATACAGTGAGAATTATCTCACTCAGATTTACCCTGAGTGGCTGAAGATGTATTTGGCCTATAGTGAGAGCTCTCTGCTGAGAACAGGTATGACTCATATGACTTACATGTCACCATACCTGTCAGTGTGACTTTACCTGCTTTTTGAGTGTTTTCTGCCTTGGTGAGATTGGATTTAGTCCTAACCAATCAATGGCTGCTAATCCTGAGTAACCAGTTTATAATTCATAAGAACAAAATGGACAACTGGGGCAGCGTGGTGGTGCACAGGGGGTTCCAGGTTGGAATCCCGGTCTGGGCCCTTCTATGTGGAGTTTGCATGTTCTCCCTGTGCCTGCGTGGGTTTTCTCCGGGTACTCCGGCTTCCTCCCACAATACCAAAAAACATGCACATTAGGTTAACTGGCTGCTCTACATTGCCCCTAGGTGTGAGTGTGAGAGTGTGTGGTTGTTTGTCTTTGTGTGTTAGCCCTGTGATTGACTGTTGCTGTGCCTCAGTACAGCCTCACAGAGCTGCTGGCTAATAGGCTAATTCAGCCATCACCTTCAAACTGCTCACATTGTGGTTAACTCAAGCAAGACAGTCGTGAGACAGGATCACATGACTGTATCAGACACATCATTAACAGTCTGAGATCAGACGCAGTGCATCATGGGGCGGTTCAGCTCACCTCCCATACTCTGAAATTCTTGCCAATCTAGAAAACATCTCATAACATTCACATACTGTGCAGCTGCATTACACACACAAAATGGAATTTTGACGTGATTACTCTGTTTGTCTGGATATTTTTACTTGTGCTTCTATATTGTTTGCTCAGACTTTCTTTCTATTTCAAATCACATTCATCTGTTTTAAAGGCCACTGTGAATCTGCAGCTCGTCAACATTGCAGACTAACACAATCTCTCTCTGTCTCTGTCTGCCTGTCCAGATCTTCCCTCAGTGTCTCTCCTCCAGAAGACGCCCTCCTCTCCAGTCAGCTGCCACGCTACAGGTTTCTACCCTGAGAGAGCCACACTCAGCTGGAGGAAAGATGGAGGGGAGCTTTATGAGGGCGTGGAGCTTGGAGAGATCCTCCCCAACAACGATGGAACCTTCCAGATGAGTGCTGATCTGAAGCTTTCATCAGTCGCACCTGAAGACTGGAGCAGGTACACCTGTGTGTTTCAGCTCTCAGGTTTGAAGGAGGACATCATCACCAAACTGGACAAAGCAGACGTCAGGACCAACTGGGGTAAGACTGAGATTAGAAGGTCCTGAATGGGACTGCATGTCTGTGGTTGCTTGGGTCTGTGGGCGTTTTCCTCTTCACCCCAGAATTCATCTTAAAAAACTAATATTAATAAACTAAAACTAATTCAATAATTTAATTAAACCCGTGCTCGTTGCTCAACCTAGGATCATTGGTCCTTTTGTTTTTCTTAAACCCACTGAAGGTTTTTCACAAACCATTTTGTTTTGCCACACATCAAGTTTGTGCTGTTTGTCTACTCTGAATTCAACTCAGAATAAAACACATCAAGGTCAAAGTTTAAACCTACAAAACTTGATTTCATTCCATTGTTTCTACCTTTTTTTTACCTGAAGATGATATTAACTTTGTGTTTAAGATTCATTTTCATTTTCTACATTTTAAAGACTCACACTTTCAAGATAAGATACAAAATCATTGATTGCACTGTATTAACTCAACAAAGTGGCTGTTCGTTCACAGCAACAGACCCACAGGTGTGTAAGAATCAGTCAGTGGATGTACGTCTGTTCTAACCCGCCTCACCTCGTCGTTCTCGTCTACTTTTTTGCTCAACAGAGGAGCTCAATCCTGTGACCATCCCCATCATTGCTGCAGGGGTTTTTCTTGTTCTCATCCTCATGGTTTCCGCTGGATTCATCGTTCACAAAAAGAAGAAAGGTGAGAGGAACAAGCGGAAAGATTATCTGCTTAATTTTATTTTTCCAGTGCTTTGATTTTAGTCTTTGAGTTGATGTTTTTCATCCAGGTGGCAGCTTGTGTTTATAGCCGTGACTGAAATTGTTTGTCTTTTGTTTCAACTGATCTGACACAAACTTCATGCTGTAGGTTAAAAAGGGTTTCACATTATTGTGCAGATTAACTTTGTCAAGACTGCTTTCTGTATTTACTATTTGATAAAGTGGACTTGATGCGGTTTCACAGTTTGTTTCTGACCTCACAGCTCCTGACGATGACTCTGAGGCCTCTGAGAACCTGAATCCAAGACCTGATTGACAAGCGCACTTGTACCACATTGTGCAACTTCACAGAAGTAAAAGAGACTGAAAGCTGGCTTCCTGCAATGAAGGTGTTATAGTACTTATACTTCATTTGCCTAATATGTAAATGTTCAAAGTAATAGTTTAATGTCACTTTATCCATTTCTGTTTGATATTTAAAAATCAGTTATAAAAATTGTGTTCAACATTTTCAGGAATCTTTATGTTGTCAAACCACATGAGTTGTCAGGTGTGTGTTATGATGGTTCAACACATCATTAACATGAACACTGGGCTTCCATGGCAAATCTCAGCCAACATTTGGCACACAGTGTCCACCTTTTTATTTTGTATTGATGAACATAAATGGATGAGAAAATCGAATGTATTGTTCTTTTGTTTTGCACTTCACTTTTCAATAAAGTCCACAACTTTCAAATGTTTGTCTCTTGACTGAAGTCCGCATGTTCACCTGTGACTGTAGCTGCAGTAATATGAATGTAGCAGTTTAATGTCTCGTCATGTCGGCACACCTGACTCTTTCTTCAGTGTGCTGTTATCTCACTGTCACTGACTGCAGATGACCTACAGTGTTGTAGATCCATGTGTGATCATTAACTACAGGTCAATCTCAAACCTTCCCCTCACTGTCACGTTCATAAAACATGTTACAACATTTCAGATTGGCTTCAGAACAATCTTAAGACCGCAGTAATTACAAAATGGGGACATTCATCTTTGCTGGGTTGTTTTTATATGAAATGAAACAGGAGATTCATCCCGAGGAGTTCACAATGAAACCAGATCAATGGGTCAGCGCGATATGTTGAGCTGAAAACCGGGGTTTCCCATGTCACAAAGATGACTCTCTTTAAACCTGGTTAGATCACCAAGGTAACTGATGGTGCACACCTGACCTGGTCCGGACGAGGTGAAGTTCAGAAGCTAAACAGCGCTGTCTTTTCATTGATGCTTACAAAAACTCTGCTGCGGATTGAACCTGTGCTTTCTTTCTTAGTTCTGGGTTGCTCCAGTGGCCATTTTAAATGACTTGCATTGAAGTTAAAAAGGCTGATTAAAATTGAGTCTATATGTATTCATCACAGATAATATTAAATCAATAAAAATGTATTTTGACTCGGCCAAAACCCAAAGTAGTTTGAATGTATCCCTTCTTATGGGACATTCCTATCTTTTCCTATTACAGCAACACTTTTGCGTTTAGCTGTGAGTTTTTTTTTTTAAATATATTCATCATCGTTATAACAACCAGGTCCTCCTGAGTGAAGCAGACATCATGTGATTGGTCAATTTTATGCAGGAGAAGAATCACATGACACACCACAGAACGCACACTGAGTCTTTTTGATATTAACAGAAAGTTGACATAAACTGTGGTGATATTCTTCACACACACGTCTTGAACAAAATAAGATGAGGAAGTTATTTTTATTGCTTCTCTTCTCTCGCTTTTCTTCGCCAGGTAAGAACGCATTTCAGTCTTTAAAGCGTTCTGCTTCACTTTTCACTCTGCATTTTACTTTTGTGTCAACAGTCACTTGTTTAGTTTCACTTTTAATACTCAGCAAGTAGTGTGATGATGATTTGTGCATTTATACTGAATGTGTAAACCTTGTTCGTCCTGCAGTCAAACACTCCCTGAAGTATTTCTACACTGCATCCTCTGGAGTCCCAAACTTCCCGGAGTTTGTTGTTGCTGTGCTGGTTGATGACGTGCTGGCAGGTTACTGCGACACCTTCACAAAGGTGGTAGAACCAAAACAGGACTGGGTTAAAAAATTATTCAAAAATGAGCCTCATCATTTTGAGAAGTACACTCGAGAGTGTTCTGAGAGTGAGCCGAACTACTTTAAAGCCATGATTCATACTTTGAAGCTGCGCTACAACCAAACTGGAGGTACAGTATGCATTTCACTTTTACTGGTCAACTGCTCTACATCTAAATTGTAAAGTTAGACATATTAACCGGCCTGCTGCAGCTTGTGTGTTACAGTCGCCATCCTGTGGAGAGGATGAGGCTCTGCAGGATTACACTGTGCATTGAAATTCAGATTATTTTCCATTTGGTTTGATATTGACCTAACCAAGCAGTTTTGTTGCCTAACCTAAGCAACCTATGACATAAGAATGGAAAATTCAACTCCCATCTCCTAGGTGAGAAACCTTGGACATAACTCACTCATCTATCACACTCACAAGTTAAATCTTTTTCATTTCATTCACTGACTACCTGTGGTTTCTGGACTCCTAAAAAGTAGATTGGGAACCAGAGACTTCAGTTATCAAGCTGAAAATGGATGGATGGATGAATTGATTTGAAATTTAAGTGTACCTAACCAGACAGCATCCACAAGAGGTTAAACCTTCTTTTCAAAAAGTCTTAATCAATAACATTTTGAATTAAAAGGATTGTTTTTTGCAAGTGAACCATCTCCTCTCATCTCTGTTGAAACGTGGACATTAGTATTAATCTACAGTAATTGTCTGTGCTGAAATTATTTTGGTGTTGGTGAAAAACCAGTTTGTGTCATATTTTCATCAGGTATACAGTTCATTCAATGTATGAAAAAAAAAAACATGAACAAACATGTTCATGTTTAGGGAACTATTTATCCCTGGTTGATTTGTCAGGTGTCAAGTCAGGTGTCTGTCTTTGTTGTGTTTTGTGAAAATAAGTTTGTTAAGCCAGAGATGAAGGAAATGCTGAGTTTTCTGTTCTATAAAGAGAAGTGAATTAAACCCTGGGTCCGTTACTGGGGCGACAGACTCTAAAGCTACCAGCAACCTGTGGACATCATGAATTTATCCATCAGAATAAAATCTGTGGTCTGCTGTGTCCTTTATGACTCTGTGGGTATTGAGAGGTATTGAGTCAGGTTGTCAGCCACTGAAATGTTTACCTCACATCATGAAGCCTGAGACGCATCACACACCACAAGACTGGGAGAGCAGCAGTACATGACGCAGTGCACAGTATTTTAAAGCTCATCTTTCCACTGCAGATTTCATCTGGTCATCGTTTTTAAATGCAGTCTCTGTTTCCGTTTCTGTTTCTGTCTCAGGTGTCCACATTTTGCAGAGGATGAACGGCTGTGAGTGGGATGATGAGACTGGAGAGATTAATGGATTTAACCAGTACGGTTATGATGGAGAAGACTTGATATCATTTGATCTGAAGACATTGACATGGATCGCTCCAACACCACAGGCTGTCACCACCAAACTGAGCTGGGATGCTGACAAAGCAAAAATAAAACATAATGAGATATACTTCACTCAGATTTTCCCTGAATGGCTGAAGATGTATTTGGCTTATGGTGGGAGCTCTCTGCTGAGAACAGGTATGACTCATATGACTTACATGACCTGATGCAGTTCAAAGCATTTCCTTTCAAGGCATTGAAGATAACAAGTTGTTCAGTGTTGAAGGTGCTTAATGCTCCCCACTGACTATTGAACAGTGAGTCACAAAGAGCAAACAATAACACCACTGCAGTTACTCCACACTTGTTCTCCTCATGTTCAACACTTTAGTGGTAAGCCACAAAATAATTGTGATCAGTTACTTCACAGAATCTCACATCACAATAATTTGTTATTGTATAATTAACAGGTGGTGATCGGTTCGTGAGAGAAGTCAGAGTTGGCAACCCTGCTGTTTATCCAGCACTACTGGTTTTTATACCCGCAAAACTAATGACATCCACATCAGCCTCAGCTGTACTTTATGCTTAGTGCTAATTAGCAAAACATGCAGAGCTGAGGAGGTTTTATACTGGCCAAACGTCAACATTCTGATATATTTAGCATGTCGCCATGTACCTCAGTACAGCTGTGCAGAGCTGCTATGTGGCTACAATCATGCTTGCAGTGTGTTTATGAGTATGTAGCAAATGTGCTGCCAACTACATACTGTACATACATCAGGGTTATACTGCATACTGCCTGCTAAATGAGCGATTAAGCCATTACGATCAGACTGATCAAAGTGAAGTATACTCAAGCAAGGCAGTCGTGTATCGTGTATGTTATCAATCTGCTGTCACGTCGGACAGTTTCCAGCAGCCTGCAGTCTGTACAGGAAGTACAGAAGCACTAACATCCTGTTGGATCTGATTTTGATTCATTAACATGTTATGTCAGACACATACAGTATATCAGTTTGTATGTTGTCTCCAGATGTGTTGATTGTGAGAGTGTAGCTGATGTTCATGTAGATGATGTTCACATGCAGTTCATGATTTACCCTTTTCAGAGACATCAGAGCAAATCAGTCTGAAATCTAACCAGCATGCATTGTGCAGCAATCACCAACGATCAGCTCCTCTAGAACTGCCTAACATTAAAACATTAACAGTCTGAGGTTGGGCGCCATGCATTTTGGGGCCATTTATTATGTCCGTTAAGCTCACCTCACAGACCCAGAAACTCTTGCTAAAGTATATCGATGTAGGTTCTCAGTCATCTGGGTCATGGTATTTGATGTGCTAGAAGCGAAGGCAACCGGATATCTTTAGGCTGTTGAAGACGTTTCACGTCTCATCTGAAAGACTTCTCCAGTTCTGAGACTGAAGGGGAAATCCAACTATTTAACCTCTGGTGGGGTTGTCGCTTTGGGGGTGGTCTTGATGGTTGTTGACACTTTGTGCCATCATGTGAGTCGTTATGGTGACATGAGGGATGGTGGGAATGGAGGTTAAACCATCTGGGGAGTGATCTCAGGCTGCCCTGAAAGTTGTCTGTGGAGAGTCAGCTCATCCAGATAAGACTTGGCTGTATGTCTGCATCTCAAGGATAAGGGACACACCTTTGAGGACTCAAATGTTCACATCCTGGACAAAGAGGACCGATCTATGTCCAGTTGAACAAAGGTGCTGGCTTACGACACCAACTTTCAGCCACCTGTAGTGCAGCTTTGAGATCCCTCCCCAGAAGGTTTAACTCCCATTTGCACCATCCCTCATGTAATGGCACAAAGTGTCAACATCCCACAAGACCACCCCCAAGGTGATAACCCCACTAGAGGTTAAATAGCTGGAACTCCTCATCAATCCCAGAACGGAAGAAGCCTTTCGGATGAGAGGTGAAACATCTTCAGTAGCCTAAAGATATCCGATTGCCTTTGCTTCTATCACTTCAAATCTTGCTAAAGTAGTTCTCCTTCCCTACAGCCCTTTGTATGGCATAACAGCATACATCATGTGGAGGCCACCTGGAGAGCAGAGGAAAGTGGATGGAGATTTAAATGAAATGCAGTTGCTAACAAAATCTCTGTCTCTCTGCAGGGCGTCCCTCAGTGTCTCTCCTCCAGAAGACTCCCTCCTCTCCAGTCAGTTGCCACGCTACAGGTTTCTACACTGAGAGAGCCACACTCAGCTGGAGGAAAGATGGAGAGGAGCTTCATGAGGACGTGGAGCTCGGAGAGATCCTCCCCAACAACGATGGAACCTTCCAGATGAGTGCTGATCTGAAGCTTTCATCAGTCGCACCTGAAGACTGGAGCAGGTACACCTGTGTGTTTCAGCTCTCAGGTGTGAACGAGGACATCATCACCAAACTGGACAAAGCAGACGTCAGGACCAACTGGGGTAAGACTGAGATTAGAGGAGACTAAAGTGAATGTCTGTGGTTCCTATTCAGCTCAGAATTCATCAAAGACATAATAATACAGATAAAGCTGGTTTGAGCTCCACCCATCAGTTCATCCGTCCACTGATTTAAGCAGACGCACGTGTCATGTTTGTGCCTGGTTTTCTTGAGTTAAATTAATACAGTATACTGTATTCCCTCAAATAACATCTACAAGTCCTTTAAAATGATTATTATTTGTATTATTTGGTTGTTTTTTGTCCAACAGAGGAGCGCAGTGAGGTGACCTTCCCCATCGTGGCCTCAGTGGTTTTTGCTCTCCTCCTCCTCCTCGTCATCATTGCCACTGGATTCTTCACCATTTACAAAAGTAGGAAAGGTGAGAGAGATAAGATTTTCTCTTAACTGATGATCAGTTCCCTGCACTCAGCAGTTTGAAGCAGCCAGCAGTAAAAACAGCAAGGCTCAGAGCCTGTGAGTCAGGATAACTTGATGACACCATGATGATGTGGGACAGACGTGATGAGGAAGGAAATAAAGTAACGACGAAACAGAAGAATAGAATGGATTTGTTTTTCAGTTTGAGTTGAATCAGAACTGAAATTATTTGCCTTTTGTTTTAATTTCAGCCCGTCCTTCACCTGGTGAGTAAAACTTACTTTCATTCTGTTTCAACTGATCTGACACAGACTTTATGCTGTAGATTAGGGTTTTACTAAAGGTTGTTAAGGGTTTTACATGTTATGGTGCAGATGAACTTTTTGTTGACTGTTTCCTGTACTGTTTGTTAAAGTGGACTAGATGCAGTTTCACAGTTTGTTTGTGATCTCACAGATCCTGACGATGACTCTGAGCTCTCTGAAAACCTGAATCCAAGACCTGATTGAAGACTACATTATTATATTCTATGTATTTTTATGGATGGGTTTAACATTAATAGCGGTGGAAGTATGGCTAAATCTTGTTTCTGAAAATGACAATGAAGAAAGAAATGAAAAGACAAGTGGAGAGTCGAAGCATATAGTTAATCGAAAACTCCATAGTCCTTGCTTGAATCAAATGTGTTGTTCTCTGTTAGTGCTGCTGATTGGCTTTTCATTAAAGTTTGCTGTTCTTAAAAGCTTGGCTCCTTTTTGTGAGTCCACACACTGAGCTGTGACTGTGACTGCAGTATTATGAATGTTATCTGAGTGTTAACAATCCTTGAAGGCTCAATGCACAGCAGGACTTTGATAAGGCAAATCTCTTCTACGTGATCCCACACAAAACACACCCCATGATGATAACTTTTTTATTTTTCAACACAATCGCCACCTCTAAAGTATGAAGTAAAAGGAAAACTCAACCAAAAACACAAGCAGGTTTTAATTACAGGACTGAAAACAGATCATTCAAGGGCACAGTGATAATATTTCTTTTTCCTTTGTAGCTGCTGCCTCATGTGCCAGCTTCAAGGAACATCAGGGGCAAAAAATGCCACCACACTTGAAACACTTTTGGCTGGTGTCTAAAATATTTGCTTTAATTTAACAGCAGCACACACCTATGGGAATGGGAGGAGACATGTTAGAGCAAGTTAGAACAAGGAAACACACACACAAAAAGAACATTGTGGGCAAAATACACTAATAATAAAATAAATGTGGCTGTTAAGGTGAATTTGCACTGGTAACAGATGAGCCAACACACCTCAAACATTCAGAGAATATAAACACAACCAGGAAAGATCCAAACAAAAGCACAAAAACAACTGACTCTCGATTTTTACTGGAGGAAGGAGGAAGATGATCCTCGTGTCTGATGAATGTCATCAGTGATGTGGTGCTTGTTACCTGATAGGATCTGCGGACTGAAACAAACTGTGTCTGAGTCATCGGCTTACCTGTACAAAGTACAGAAACACTCTCACCTCCCTCCGTGACGGAAAACCATTGGACAGAAAGCCAAACAGCTGAACCAGCCTTCATCCACTCGTCTTCATCAAAACACAATGAAAACTTTATTCTTGTTACTTCTCTTCTGTCACGGATCATCAGCAGGTAAGACCTCATTTTAAATGTGCGTTTTAAATCACATTTATCATGTGATGATGTGTGTATGTTCACCATTTTATGCTGAATGTACAAATGTTGTTTGTCCTGCAGTCAAGCAGTTTTTAAAATTCTCCTGCACTGCATCGACTGGACTATCAAATTTCCCGGAGTTTGTACTCACTGCAGAGTTTGGTGGGATTCTGATCGGGTACTGCGACACCAATATAAAGACAGTAGAAATAAAACAGGACTGGGCGAAAATGTTCTATAAGAACAATCCTCAGCACTTGGAGTTGTTCAAAGCGGGGTGTTTGGAGCGTCTGCCAGTCTTCTTCAAAGCCACAATTGACAGTTTGAAGCAGCTCTTCAACCAAAGTGGAGGTAGGCCTGTACCATGTTATAGTTCACACGTCCTTCATGATCTGTTTTGTTTCGTGGGTGTAAAGTAAAGTGGACCCTGCAGGGTCCGAAGACCAGGATGTTTTTCAGCAGTGGCCAAACCACTACCTGCCAGTCCCCGTGTGCACACCATAAATGAGTTTGTTGTTGTAATGTAGCATCATTTCCTTTGTCCTGACACTTGATATTGTGCTTCATGGTGCATATTCCCAAACTTCCCTCATTTTCATTCAAGTGAGCACAAACCAGTTGAGCTGGTTGACTGAACTTGGGACGACATCCAGGTGTCACATGTGGGGCTTCTTTGTAGTTTCTTTTTTATGTTTCCTTGTCAGCAATAACTGCAACAAGTGATTATGTCTTCAGGTGGTCTGTCTCATTCTCATGATTGTGATGTATGATGTATCATATTGCATTATAGAACACCTTGAGGTGTTGTATTAAGTTGTGGAACACCTGTCCACTTGGACATGATGATGAATTCTCCATCCAGATCTACATGCTGACCTGCATCTGGCCCTCTGACAAACCCAGTGTCTACTGTCAACATCTGCGCATGTCGTTCTTCTATGTAGTGCTATTATAACTGACTTAAACAACATATCAGCTAAAAAACAAATACATACAGTACATAGTCTTTCAGAAATCCAATTAGAACAACCTGTCATGTTTCATCTGTTCGTCACTGGTCTTTGTTTCTGTCTCTCTCTCTCTCAGGTGTCCATGTGTTACAGAATATTAATGGCTGTGAGTGGAATGATGAGATGGGACAAGTTAATAGTTTTAATCAGTTTGGTTATGACGGAGAGGACTTCATATCACTGGACCTGAAGACCTTGACATGGATCCCGCTAAAACCACAAGCTGTCACCATCAAACTGAGCTGGGATGCTGACAAAGCCATAATAAGAGACAATGAGGTGTACCTTCGTCAGGAGTGTCCCAAGTGGCTGAAGGTGTATGCGGCCTACGACAACAGCTCTCTGTTGAGAACAGGTAGTCACATGACCTGATGTAGTTTCAAGGACATAATAGTGTTCATGTAGCCTGCTCAGACTGAACTGCCATTAAACTGTCACTCCAGTCAGTCGAATTTTACTTCGTTTTTTTGCATACATCTTGAAAGACAAAAAGATTTTACATTTCAGTGCATATCAGACAACCTAAACTTCAATGCTGATGTGTCACAATCTCTGTCTGTCTCTCTGCAGGGCGTCCCTCAGTGTCTCTCCTCCAGAAGACGCCCTCCTCTCCAGTCAGCTGCCACGCTACAGGTTTCTACCCTGAGAGAGCCACACTCAGCTGGAGGAAAGATGGAGAGGAGCTTCATGAGGGCGTGGAGCTCGGAGAGATCCTCCCCAACCACGATGGAACCTTCCAGATGAGTGCTGAGCTGAATCTTTCATCAGTCACACCTGAAGACTGGAGCAGGTACACCTGTGTGTTTCAGCTCTCAGGTGTGAAGGAGGACATTGTCACCAAACTGGACAAAGCACACATCAGGACCAACTGGGGTAAGACTGGGATCATGTTCTGTTTGTTCCTTCCAGTGGTGGAGACAAAGTGTGAATGTTCTGTTTTGGTTCCAGTTCCTCCCTCAGAGTTTCCTACTGGTGCAGTTGTTGGAGTTGTTGTAGGACTTCTGCTGCTGACACTCTGCATCTCTGGACTCCTCATGTGGAGAAGGAACAGAACTGGTGAGTGAAGCTATCGTTACTCCGCTGTCGGATTTAACATGCGGGTTGAGCTGGCTGATGTTCAGAGGAGCTCAGAGGTCCTCAGCAGATGTACAGTATGTGTTAGTACAAGTATACACTGTAGGTATGGATGCACAATATTTGGTGTTTGTCAGTATGTGACATGCTGATCGACTCTCCTGTTGAGGAGTTAAAATATTATTATTACTCTTATCAAGATGTTCACCTGATGCTGATATTTCAGTTTAAAGTCTTTATCTGCTGATATAAATGACACTCTGATTTTACATGAATAACATGTTAAAGCTGCAGTCCTGCCTTTATATTCAAAGCAGAAGTCTGTGGCTTTTGTTTTCTTTTCATAAAATCAGATTGAAACTTTTAATACTGTAACTTCTCATCTGTGTTTCAGGATTCAGACCAGCAGAGAGTAAGTTTCCTCTTATGAAAAATGAAATATTTTTATTTTAATATTAAAAATAATGTGAGTTGTGTTATTTGTGAGCATTAGAAATCAGTCATTCATTTTCATTCCTGTCTTTCATATATTTCATTCTTTCATTTAAATGAACTTATTTAACTTAATTTTCTGCTTGCAGCTGCAGACTCATGATGGGATAAAAATTCAGCTGCTGCCTCATCACAGTGAGGTCGTCATTGTTTCAGCTCTGCTGTGCACATAACCGCACACCAACAGGAAGTCCAGTTTTCATCATGTGTATAAGTACACCAGCTTTATCAACTGGTAAAAGTAAAAGTACTCATTCTTAAAAAAAATGTGTTTCATTTTTGCCAGTTAACATAGATATGTCTTGTGGTTCTTCACAAACTAATTAATAGATGAGATGTTTATTATTTGTTCATTTGTAAGCTCATCAATCTTTACTTTGTGTCTGCTAATCTGACATAAACTTTATTTTGGAGATTAAAAAGACAAACATTTTCTAGATTGTTTCCTGTATTTACTGTTTATAAAAGTGAGGCCTCTGAGGACCAGAATCCAAGACCTGATTGACAAACACACTGAATGAGTTCCTACATGTGACTTGTATCACATTATGCAGCTTCACAGAAGTAAAACAGACAGAAGTCTTCCTGCAACTAACGTGTATTTGTACTTATAATTCATTTATTTTCTTTCTATGTAAATGTTCAAAGTAATAGTTTTATGTCACTTTGTTAATTTGTATTTGAAATTTAAAAATCAGTTGCAAAAATTGTGTCCAACATTTTCATGAATCTTTATGTTGTCAAACCACATGAGTTGTCAGGTGTGTGTTATGATGGTTCAGTACATCATTAACATGAATACTGGGCTTCCATGGCAAAGCTCAGCCAACATTTGGCACACAGTGTTCACCTTTTTACGGAGTATTGATGGACATAAATGGATGGGAACATCGAATGTAATGCTCTTTTGTTTTGCACTTCACTTCTTAATGAAGTCCACAACTTTCAAATGTTTGTCTCTTTACTTAAGTCCGCATGTTCACCTGTGACTGTAGTTTATAGTAGTTTTAAATATACTCAAGCAAGACAGTCGTGTATCAGCCACAACAGGCTTGTTCACAAGTAACCTGCTGTCACGTCGGACAGTTTCCAGCAGCCTGCAGTCTGTACAGGAAGTACAGAAGCACTAACATCCTGTTGGATCTGATTTTGATTCATTAAAATGTTATGTCAGACACATACAGTATATCAGTTTGTATGTTGTGTCCAGATGTGAAGTGTAGTTGATGTTCATGTAGATGATGTTCACATGCAGTTCATGGTTTACCTGTTTTTGTTTGCATGTACATGGCGTCAAAGCAAGTGAATCTGAAATCTAACCAGCATGCATTGTGCAGCAATCACCAATGATCAGTTCTTCTAGAACGGGCCTAAGATCGACAGTCTGACGTCAGGCGCCATGCATTTTGGGGCCATTTATTATGTCCGTTAAGCTCACCTCACAGACCCAGAAACTCTTGCTAAAGTATATCGATGTAGGTTCTCAGTCATCTGGGTCATGGTATTTGAAGTGCTAGAAGCGAAGGCAACCGGATATCTTTAGGCTGTTGAAGACGTTTCACGTCTCATCTGAAAGGCTTCTTCAGTTCTGAGACTGAAGGGGAAATCCAACTATTTAACCTCTCGTGGGGTTGTCACCTTGGGGGTGGTCTTGATGGTTGTTGACACTTTGTGCCATCGTGTGAGTCGTTATGGTGACATGAGGGATGGTGGGAATGGGGGTTAAACCACTCCACAGACACATGCCAAAGCACAGGAGAGTCATCTCCTCCGAACAAGACTTGGCTGTATGTCTGCATCCCAAGGATGAAGGACAAACCTTTGAGGACTCAAATGTTCACATCCTGGACAAAGAAGACCGTAAGTTTGAGAGAGGTGTGAAAGAGGCCATCTATGTCCAGAGAGAACATCCATCGTTGAACAGAGGTGCTGGCTTACGATACCAACTTTCAGCCACTTAATAAATTAAGCAAAGCACAATGGATCCTGTGAGCAGTCAGCTATTAACTGTATGTGCCAAACTAAAACTGTCTGCATCAATAACACAGGATAAAGTAAACATAATCAAACCAAACAAAACCAAGTCTGGTACCTGAAAGGCACTGGCCTTCCAGGAAGGAGATAAGGAGCGAAAGAGCCATAGATTTCCAAGCAGGTGAGGTCAATTCCCTCAGTGAGGTGGGAGGACCTGAAAGACTGTCATACAGACAAGAGCCATCACACAGAGAGCTTCTGGCAGGAGAGGTGCCTCCTGTTGCCCATTCAAAATACAGAACCTCAACAGTAGACAACTGCTTGTTGTGTAAAATTAATTAATTAATTTTAACTCGAAAGAGTGGTTGCAAATCAGTTGATTGATCACCTACACAGGTACAGTCTCTTTGAGATGTTTCAGTCTGGTTTTAGAGCCCATCACAGCACAGAAACAGCACTGGTTAAAGTCACAAATGACCTCCTCATGGCATCAGACCGCAGGCTTGTCTCCATACTTGTTTTGCTAGATCTCAGTGCTGCTTTCGACACTGTAGATCACAGCATTTTATTACACAGATTAGAACATGAGACTAGGATCACAGGGACTGCGCTATGCTGGTTCAAATCATATTTAACAGATAGATGTCACTTTGTTCACGTTAATGATGTTTCCTCTTCATATATAAGGGTTAGCCTCGGTGTTGTTTAGGTTCAGTGCTTGGGCCGATCCTGTTCACCTTATACATGCTCCCTCTAGGAAATATTATTCAGAAACATGGCATAAACTTTCATTGTTATGCTGATGACACTCAGCTGTACTTATCCTTAAAGCCTGAAGAAACAGAGCCGTTAGCCAGACTCCAGGCATGTCTTAAGGACATAAACGACTGGATGACCTCCAATTTTTTATTATTAAACTCAGACAAAACTGAGATCATTGTTCTAGGCCCCAAACACCTTAGAAATAGAATAGCTGATAATATTCTTTCTCTGGACGGCATTACTTTGGCCTCCAGTACGACTGCAAGGAACCTCGGCGTTATCTTTGATCAAGACGTGTCATTTATTCATCACATTAAACAGATCTCTAAGACCGCCTTCTTTCACCTCCGTAATATCGCTAAGATTAGGAGCGTCCTCTCTCAGAGTGATGCTGAAAAACTTGTTCATGCTTTCGTTACTTCTAGGCTGGACTACTGCAACTCACTATTGTCAGGATGTCCAAATTATTCTATTAATAACCTGCAGCTGATCCAAAATGCAGCAGCTAGAGTTTTAACAGGAATCAGTAAAAGGGATCATATCTCCCCCATCTTAGCTTCTCTTCACTGGCTTCCGGTAAAATTCAGAATAGACTTTAAAATTCTCCTACTTACATATAAGGCCCTAAATGGACTAGCCCCATCATACCTGCAGGATCTAATAGTCCCATATATTCCCAATAGATCACTCAGATCACAGAGTGCAGGTTTACTTACAGTTCCCAGAATTTATAAAAGTAGAACGGGAGGACGAGCCTTTAGCTATCAGGTACCCCTGCTGTGGAACCAGTTGCCAATCTGGGTTCGACAGGCAGACACCACCTCCACTTTTAAGACTAAACTTAAAACCTTTCTGTTTAGTAAAGTGTATAGTTAACGTCAAACAAAGTGTGTAGGGCTGGTAGGCATAGTTTCACCCACCTCATGATATATAGCCACAGGTAGAATAGGTCTGACTAACTGTTAGTCTTTAAATCTCTATCATAGCTAAGCTGCTATAGGCCTATGCTGCCGGGGGACACAAACATGATCCACCAAGCAGTTTCCCCTCCTCCTTTTCCTCTTCTATCCTCTCCCCTCGTCAGATTAACATGCAGTTCATTATTAATTTTCTTATAACTTGTGAAATGTTAAAATCATATTGAGGTGGTAAACTGAAACTAAACAGTTGAGATTTTGTTTTGCTTATCTTTTTAGTAATGTCATTTCTCATGTTGAAAATTGCTTTCCTGCCTGTACAACATCCATTGCACGTCTGCCCGTCCTGGGTGAGGGATCCCTCCTCTGTTGCTCACCCTGAGGTTTCTTCCATTTTTTCCTGTTAAACGTTTTTCTGGGAGTTTTTCCTTAGTCGATGTGAGGGTCGAAGGGCAGAGGATGTTGCTGATGTTATGTTAAGCCCTTTGAGACAAACTGCTTGTAAAAATGGGCTATACAAATAAAGTTGACTTGACTTGACTTGTAAAAGCACCTTTAATGAGATGATGCTGGTGTTGCCTGTGTGAAACTATCCAAAGGAAGCATGCCTGGTCTCTGTTTCTATAGTCCTGAAGGCTGGCAGCCTCTGTGGAAAACACTTTGTCTCTGCTTTCCTTTGAGACTGTCCCATTTTATATATTCTAGTGTTCTTATAGTCTTTCATCCACCATACAGTGAGAGAATGAGTGACAGGAAGAGTGTGTTAGATGGAAAAAAGAGGGAACAAGAGAACAAGAATATAATACACTGAAAGGATGACAAATTGAGGCAGAGAAAGAGGCAGACAGCCTGACTGACATGCAAATATTCCCCAGCGGAAGTAGCTGTGTCTTCTTATAGTGATCTTGTCGTGTGAGCGAGAGCCTGAACAGAAGAGGACAGCACCCAGAAGAGGACGGTTTGAGGACCTGTTGGACAGAGTGAGAGGACTGCTGCCACGCCTCACAGGCAGACCCAGACACAGGGATGGAGAGTACGTTAGCCTTTGTTAGCTCATAGCTCCTTTCATACCAATCATGGCTGTGCAAAAATGTTGCACTCTTTTATTGGAAAATATGTTTAGTGTTACGGTGATTGCCATGTTACGGTAATCAGTAAGTCTGCGGATAGAAAATTAATAAAAAAATATCGGATTTGAGTCTTCTCCCTTATATGATTATGGATATTATATATCTTCAGGCTCTGGATTGTTGACCAGGAAAGAAACAATCAATCTGAAGACTTCCCCTTCCACTCTGGGAAATTGTGATTGAGTTGGCTTTCTGGATGCCTGTTTACCAACTCTGAATTCCTATATGAATTTTCTTTTGCATTTATATCCTGGTTATTGTTCAACATGGAATAATGGGAGTCTATAGCACATTCATGTCAGCAGTTTTTAACTGTTTCAGAAGATTTGTTTGTCTTGGCAGATGGATCTTAACACCATGAGACCAATGAGCATTGGTGGTTGTGCTATAACAAAGAAGCCATTCAGAGTAATGACAAATTCAAAATGTTTTGTTGTTACAGATGAGAACACAACAAGTGTGTAAACAAAATGATTTCTTCTTGTATTTGTATTTAATCAGGTTTTCTGAAAAGCATGTTTAGCCCCTCACCATCAATACAGACTTTTAAGTTTTCTGAGTGGACGTTTACAAACAGTCTCGCTGAAGTTTTCCACTTCTCTTGTGGACAGTTCCATCACATTATTTTTCATTTTAAGATATTTTCACAAATATTGAAGTTGACATATTGAATAAACTAAATAGGACAAAGTGCAGTGGTAACTTAACGTGGACTTGGACTTAGCAAATAAATAAGCAGTGTTCTGTTTCTCTGAGGAGATGAAAACATCAGATGTGTTTGTGTGTGTGTGTGTGTGCATGTCTGTAAACTATTTATCTGATTTACTGCTTTGTCGTGGCTAACACCACTGTACACTTTAAATATGAAATGTCTGTCATCATGAGAGGACCAGTGAGTGTGGTGGATAACAGCAGGTAACTGAGGTTAATCATTACTGTGGTGGGGGGAGAAAGATGGCACAGTCTGTGTGGGACTGAATTAATCACCTGATTAATTACCTAATTACCTGAAAAATATCTTTGAAAATATAAGTCAAATCATTAAAAAAAAAAAAAGAATCTTGTGTGATGGAACTTCAGAATGCTAGTTTGCACACTCTTGGTTCTTTACCTTTCATCTGACTTTGATGTGTCATCACATTCTGAACAGAACAGTGTGCTCTCCAACAGATCTGAGATTCACTCGGTATCAGTACACACTCTCCAGGTTATCTGCACGTGTTTACAGTACAACTCATCTGAAACTTCGATTCATTCGACGATTTCTCCTGAGTTCACCCAACATTTGATGACTCTGACCTCCAGAACAGATTCAGGTAGGTGCAAAGTGTTTCCAGTTACAGCTCATAGTCTTGTTGTTGTGTGTTTGCTCAAATCCTGGAAACTAATCTTTAATGTGCTGTGACTAACTGATGCAAGTTTAAAATTATAATTGTGGGCCCAGTTGGTCTTTGTAGTCCAGTGTGACACCAGCGTCATTTTAGGCAAAACCTTGTAGGCTTACTTCTCAGATAAGTTTCGATATAAGGTCTGTTTTTGTAACAGAGAGTTTCTTTAGGTTTTGTTCAAAGTACAAACCTTTTCAGAGATGAGATCTTTAAATTCATCTGTCTGTCCAAGTAGGTGAATGGGGCTGAAGTTTTAATTAAATCCATAATATGCTTATTTCCTTTCTGGCCAATACTGACGTAATCTGTCACATCCATCACAAATGAAGTTTATTCTATGATCCTTATGTTGAGTCAGTCTGAGTACATGACCATCGTAGTTCATGTTTAAGTCGCTGCTTTATTTTTAAAACGTACTGCAGTCAAAACAGATTATTTCTCATTTTAGAGAACAACATGCAGGCAGATCGTGAGATGAGTGTTGTTGCGGGGTCACCCAGGACAGGTGACAACTGTAGCAATGTTCACGAGGATGTCAGCGTGAGAAAGAGGAGGGCTAGTGATGATGGCAGGATGCCCGACAAAAGGATGAGGTGCAGTAACCTCACCAACCCTTCTGAACACAGTGATGTGTCAGTAAAGGACAGAATCAGTCAAAGGAGAAAGAGGAAGATCAGTGTAGATGCCAGACCTCCTGAAAAGAAGAGAAGGTGTAGCATCAGAAACAGCTCCAACTCCAGTAGTAGTGACAGCGGAGTGTCCCGGTTCTGTCTGCTCAGTGATACTGAATCCTCCTCTTCATCAGCAGACATCACCTACAACACCAGCAATGCCTCATCCGAGGAGGAGAGAATCTTTGAGTTGGCCTCCTCACTAAACGCAAGCAGAGGTAAGCAGACAGTGGGGAACAAAATGACAGAACAACAATAGGAGTGAAAGTATTCATGTGAAAAGTATCAAAAAATAAGTAAAGAATTCAGAAGAAAATGTCCGTCTGTGTGTTTTCAGCTGATTTCGTGAACAAGTACTGCGAGTTGGATCCGATCGGCAAGGGAGGCTTCGGCTCAGTGCGCGCTGGCTTCCGTAAATCAGACCATCAACCAGTAAGTCTTACAAACACACGCTCACACACACTGCAACATTCACTGATCCTCAGGATGTATCAGCTATAGACAGTGTACTGTACGTGCTGAGCTGAGTTTCCCAGTCTAAAAAATGGGCACACTCCACTTGATGACAAAAGTCCATCTGTATGTAATCTTAAGAGAAAAGGACCATGCTGCTTACTTGATGAATTACTGTATTACTTCATGGCTTCATGGTCTCAATTGCAAGGTCCAGGTCTTATCAATACAACATGCTCAGTATATAAGTTGTAGTCCCGTTTACCTGAAATAGACGATAAAGTGTAGTTTTGTGCCTTAATGTCTGGGTTTTGGTTAAATCTGCTTTCACTAGCCAGACATCCACTAACTGCTAATTAAAACTAATTCATTTCTGGGGAAAATACAAAATGACATGAAATGCAGGAGATGCTTTCTTTCTTTGATTCTGGCTCTCCATTGACTCAATGAGCTTCGGGGAGCCGCACTAGTCAGCTTCTCTGTGCTTCTTCTGCCGTGTGCCAGACAGACTCTGAGTGAGGAACACACTCGTCTCGCATAATCACACTTACTTTTACACTGAGTTGTGTCTCTGTGGTACCTCTGCAAAAAGGGTCACACTCTGTGGTTAGCTTGCCTGCTTTCAGCCCAAGCTAGCTTGAGTTTTATCTCATCCCTCTCCTGCTTAAACAGTTTTTAAATTTGTTCAGTCGCAGTAACTTTTAATGACGTGACTAAACTTAATTTACATTTGACTCTGAGGAGCAGGTGTTCCCACACTGAGCTTTGTTTCTCTGTGCATCACTTTTTTATGCCAGATGATAATATAGCAGAGTGTGTGTGTGGGTGTGTGTGTGTGTGTGTGTGCGTGTGCGTGTGGCGGGGAGGACCTGTACACCTACATGTGTAATTGGTCACTTCTCTTTGGCTAACCAAGATTGCGCTCTGCAAACCAATGTGTGATGTCATGGTGGGTTTACACACAAACCAAATCATTTGAATTTCTGTCTTGCAGGTTGCCATCAAGCACATTCCCATCAGGGCTGTGAGATTAGAAGAAGTTGTAAGTAATTTGATCAGATGATGAACACCAGCTGACGTATTTAAAACAAAATGTGAACGTTAAATGTGTCTTTGCTATACTGTGAATGAGCTGCGCATGTTTTATCTCTGTGTCTGAAACATTCGGTGTTGGAATTTATTACAAGTCATTGGCATGTAAGCATTTTTTTTTCTTTAGAAATGCAATGGGAAGGTGTTCGACATCGTTCTGGAGGTGGCACTCATGCTGAAAGCCACAGGTCTACCAGGAACCATTGGACAGTCCACTGCTGTGTCTCTTCTGGACTGGTATGATCTGGGCCACGAGATAATACTGGTCATGGAAAGACCGGAGAACTGCATGGACCTCCTCAGCTACCTAAAATCTCGTGGAGGTTACCTGGATGAACATGAGGCAAAGGTATGGAAGCTGGGGGGACAATATTTCTGTATGGGTGTGTGTGTGTGTGTGTGTGTGTGCTGCCAAACTCCAGACTTGATAAAACGGTCTTTACAAGAAGATCAAAGTTCGTAAAGACAACTAATACAGAACTTACATTGCTGCCATATTTTTCATTGTGTTGTTCAAGAGATACATTTTTCCTGACCTTCTCTTCTCATTCTGTCTCTCTCAGATGATCCTGAGACAGCTGGTGGACGCAGCCATCGACATGCACTCAAAGGGTGTCTTTCACCGGGACATAAAGTTACAGAACGTCCTGGTGCAGTTGAACGGTGGAGAACCCAAAGTGCGTATCATCGACTTCGGCTGTGGCAGCTTCTCCACTGAGGCGTCTTACACTACTTTTTGTGGTATGATATCTGGCTTGTGCTCTTCAGTCATTTGCCAATCTCTGAAATAATGATTTTCATGTTTAAACAAAGATTCTCTTCATCCCTTCCTGTCTTTTCCGTCCATTGCTCTGCTGATATGTGTACTAGGTACCCGTGCATACTTCCCTCCCGAGTGGTTTGACGATCACAAATACAGGGCCTGTCCCACCACTGTTTGGCAGCTTGGAGCGCTGTTTTATACATTGCTGTGTGGACATAGGACCTTTACCACCATGAGCTTCATGAGCAAACACGTTCAGTTCGACAGAGCACTGTCCAATGGTGAGAAACACACGGACAACACCAGATCTTTCATCTTTTTTCACTGGATCACTTTCCACTAAAACCTTTCATCCCATTTTTTCTCATTTCCCAGAGGTCAAGATCTTGGTGTATATGTGTCTGATCAGAGACCCTGAGTTGCGAGCCACTCTGAAGGAGCTACAGCTGCACTCTGCGCTCAACTAAGCATCCGCAAATCCAAGTCAAGTCAACTTTGATTTTACGGTACTGAAAAACTCGTAATGGACTGTTCAATTTGTCATGTGCAACCTCAACTCTCAAATAAAGTAAGAAGCTTCTCCATCACTGATTGTAGTTTTTGAAGAGCACTATTTTCACTGCAGTCTAAAATCATCACATTTGTGACCTGAGTCTGACTCAGTTTCAAGTTATGTGACCTGAGGGCACATCTCTGAAGAACACTGTATCTGATGTTGTACTGTACTGCAAATAAATGAATCATCATTTGAGCTGCTGCAATGGTCTGAATTTTCCCCAAAATATTCAGGTAAAACATCAGTGCTTTAAGGTGATGAATGGTATACAGATGACTCATTTGTGGGATGCTTACATTTACATGTAGGACTTGCAAAATACAAAAATTGCAAAGAAGAGGACACTGCTTGATGATTTTTACAATTTCTAAATCTGATTTCTTTTACTCATGCAAAAAGAAAAATGCATTGTCAGCACTTCTTGCTCAGCATATCTACAGTATGTGAAGAAACACACATCTTGAGAGACAAATGGGACAAGTATGACCTTACAGGTTCCTAATACAAAGTGTTTCTGATGGAAAGTGACTGAATGTCAGCAAAAATTCTAAATTACCAACAGAACAAGTGTGACAACACTGAATCACTGAATCCAGAGGAACATTTCTGTTCCAACTAGCCCCCAGGATAGTGGAACAGAACCACATTTCTTCTGTGTATGTTCACATGTTAAAAATATCAGTTATATTCTAATAATGCTCTTCCAGGCTTTATGACCTGGCCTGAAAATACAGACAAATTACAGTAACTCAACCCAGACACAACCTGCATCTAAGTGCTTTTTATGCCTACCATAATACATGTGTAATGTCTAGACGTGATAAATGCAAGCACAGGCGTCGACGTGGGGAGACAAATGGGATATGTGTCCCGGGGCCCCAAGCACGAGGGGGCCCGAGGCTTTTGTAAAGTTTTGAATATATAAACATATAAATATGTCAATTGTAAACGTAATTAACATTAAATGTTCAATAATAAGGGTACTTTCATCAAATTAGGATTGTTTGAGACTGCCTGCACCACCCTTGCAAAAATTCAATATGGTTCATGGTGAAATGTAACTAAGCAACTCACATACAGCGCTCTGAGATCTGAGATCTGAGCTGCAGCAGCATGTCTCTTTCAACGATCAAGTCAGGCTACCAGAAGAGAAAGGAGAGAGGAGAGAAAGAAAGAAGGCACAAAGTATTACTAAGTTTTTTACAAGGAAAGGTTTGTTCAGTCCTTAACGTTATAGCACATGATGAAAACGAAATACCATGGTTTACACACACTGCTTTGAACCCAGACAATTAAACAAACACATCCAAGCAAGGTAATGTAAAAGCAGTGCAAAAGGAGGTGTTGTTGTCAGGATAGTACACTCTGTTGGAAGTATAAGAATCGCTTTTGTGATTATGTTTAGAGCAGAAAATGGATCTGGATCTTCTCATGCTTCACCTAAAAACAATCCCACAAACTCACTCTAGGGGCAAAGTAGAGTAGCCAGTTAACCCAATGTGCATGTTATTGAGACTGTGGGAGAAAGCCGGAGTATCTGAAGTAAACTCTCACAGGCACAGGGAGAACATGCAAACTCCGCACAGAAGGGGCCAGACCTGAACCTGAACTTGGATCCCACCATGCCAGCCCCACGGGATTACAGACATGCTCAAACCCAAAACAGAACAAACAAAAATCAAAAGTTAGTGGTGATTTACAGAAAGAATTTCCCTTAAAATTGTTGGAATATCATCAGTCTGATGTCCATCGCGTTCCAAGAGGTATTAAACTAAACACTCTGCGTTTATTGTTAATTTGCACACAGCATGAACAAATGCCACACACCACAGAATACATAGCTAAGCTAATTTAGAAAGCCTGTTGCTAAAGGTACCTTTAAAATACATAAAACTCAGTGTTAAAATGCATACCGCATAGCACAAGACACAAGTTAGAAACACTGCTACAACTGAAGTTCCATAAGAGCCATGCATTACCTTTTTGCCCCTGTAGTTCACCTGCCTTGTTTTCTTTTGGCTGTTGTGACAATAACAGTAGCTTGGTGTTGGACATGAGGACAGTGTGGCTGGAGAGTTGACTTGCTGCATGGCTGTCTGAGCTGCAGGCTGGTGAAGCTAGCTAGCCAGATGAGTGACTGACTGTTGGAGAGGCAGAGGTTTCTATAGGACTATGGCTCTGTTACGGCCCCATTGAGGTGGAATCCTGGGTGAATGCTGGAAGCTGTAACACCTCAACCAAACAATTTGAAGGAGTCCATGTGGTGGAGAAAAGTAAAAATGTTTTTATTTCCATCAGAAACCAAATACAACAGGAGCAACAGAAATTAAACCTAAACAAATGTGGGGGAGAATTGGGAATGAGTGGTTGTGCCAAAACAATCAAAAAACAGTACAAAAAACTAGGCCTAACTACACTCAACTGCTAAGAACAAAAGAACAAACAAACCTGTCTCCTACCTGTCTCTGATCTAAAAAAAAAAAGACTTACATAAATTAAATACAGCGGGTGGCACCAACCAATAACCCTAGTGTGCATTAACAAAAAACCACTATGTGCTGCACAAATGTATAGGGTACCCCAAACTCACCTACTCCGCCAAAATCTCCCACCACATACTTTTGCCTTTATGTTTTTCTGCTTGACAAACACAGACCAATGTCCAGCGAGAGAGAGAGCGCAGACAGGTGTGCTGGCCTATATATGACAATGTCCCTGAATGATGATTGGCTAGATGTAAGTTTCAATGAACCAATCAGCAGGGCAGCCCGGCAGCACAGGTGGATCCACTCACAGCTGACACCTATGGAACACAACAGGGAACAAGAGACACACACAAACCTGCCTGCATGTAACAGGCTCCCATTTGATTTGGTGGGTTTGTTTGTAATCTCTCAAATATCACATACTGTCTACAGTACACACACACACACACACACAGACACAGACACACAAACAGTGTAAACAAAGGCATGCTTCCAATGGCAAATGTCTATCTGTTCACATTTACAGAACATTCATCTTATCCTAGCGGCAGCTGATTGTAGACCTAAATTCTTTCTTTACCATAAAACTGCAAACTTATTTGATCAGTGCTCATTTCAGCGTTCACCTTAACACTCTTGATCCTCTTGGCCAGGATTTTTTCAGCACCTATTGATGTCTCTTCTCTTTATGAATCTGTACATCGCAGTGGTACACACTCAATCTTTGCCAAGCACAAGAGCACAACTCCCAAGCACGCAGGTTGAGTTAAAACATATTTACAGTGTCTGAGAGCAAAAAAGAGGCAAACAAAATAAGTGGAAAAGGCAGGCAAGCAAAGAAAATCCAAAAGTCAGGCAAATGTCCCAACAAGCAGGTAAGCACAGAGCAGGACGCTTACTTTGCATCAGGTACTCTCACTGAGATCAAGATCTCTTCTGCAAGACAGACCTGAGGGAAACAGCAGAGAAAAAGAAACATCACAAAGAATGCATTCAGGCCATTGTGACAGAGGTGAAGAAGTCCAGGAGGACACTGAAAAGCTAAGAAGAGAGAAAGACAGAGTGACAGTGGAAAAATAAGAGTAAATCTCAGATTGACTTTTAGTTAGTGCTGAGAGTTCTGCAAAATAAAAGGCAGCAAAGCAGATGCTGCGATGGATTGATTGCTGATGACTGATTGATTGATTCATAAGCAATATTAACCGGCTTGCTAAGTCAGGCCTTGTGTTACAGCATTTGCTAGATGTTTCATCTGTGTTATTTGAAAACAAGCCTATCTGACAGTTTTATTACGGAAACCAGGAATCTGTATTTACAACAAAACTTTGGCTGTGCAAAATTTCACAAAATAATCATTTCCATATAACATCGCTTTAATGCTGAAAGGAACATACAAGTTTCAGAGAAACATATGCTACCACCCAGATAATTTCTTCCTCAGAGATGTCCCTGCTTATTCCAGCAGGACAGTGCAGAGACACATTCTACTGCATAGCTTTAAGACAGGCCTGCCTTCATTGTGAACCTGTCTCCCACTGAAAATGTGTGGCACATTATGAAGAGCAAAATATCACAATTAACAATATATCAGGGAAAACTGGGAAGTAATTTGACTTTCCAAACCTCAGCAATTAGTGTCTTCACTTCCATTTACAGAGTGTTGTTGAAAAGGGTAACGTGTCCCAACTTTTTAAAGATGTTGTACACGTCAAATTCAGAATGAATGTGCACGTACAAGAAAATAAATAAATAAATCTGGAAAAAAAATATTGGTTTATTTATGTTTTGAACATTTAATATCTTTGTGTGTAAAGGCTGAAAAGGGTTTGCAAAGCGTTTGATTCGACTTTAATTTATGTTTAAAAGATGTCTAAGGATGTGAAAGTTCTAAGAAACGTCAGGTGGCTTTCAGATTCAGATTACTTCTTTCTCCATAAGATTTACATACAATATAAAGATCTTTGTCACCGGCATATGGGACAACACACACCATACACACTAATTCATAACAGTTCACAGCAAAACAGATCAAATAAAGGCTCAATACAAATTCAAATCAGCCCCCTGGACTGATTAACTGAAAATGAACCAAGGCCTGTTATAATTGCAGTTGCAATGAGCTGCTTATGATCTGTTTTTCTTAACGTCTGCATCAGCTCAGGCAGCACCATGCTATCACCTCACAGCAAGGAGGTCTCGGGTTGGAAGCTTTCTGCGTGGAGTCGGTACCCCGCCTCTCGCCCAGTGTCAGCTGGGATATGCGGCAAAGGATAAGCACTGATAGATAATGGATGGATGGATGCAGCAGCTCTCAGTGACTCAAACCAGGGGGCGTGGCTGTTAATCCATCATCTTCATCAGGTTCATGGAGAGGAAGAGTGAGGAGAAGCTGTCTCATACACAGACTGCGTCACTGCCTGTCCTCTGCTCCCATCAGCCCCTCTTCTGTTTCCTCCTTCCATCCCCTCATCTCTCCAGGGAAGCTGTGGAGTGTGTTTAAGTTAGGCCACATCGCAGATACATGAGAAGAGAGCCGTTCAAAAGGAATATTCCAGGTTAATTTCTTGAGAGCTTGAAACCGCGCCTTGCCCGGAATGGGGCCGAGAGATGAAAACTCTTGTCTTGTAATTCTTTTCTCTTTCCTCACATCACAGAAGCACAGATATTAATCCTCACACCCCACTCACCACAAGTTTATCTATTTGCAAACCCTTCAGTATTAAACCAGACCAATGTTAGTACAGTTCTGTGTGCACAACTATGACATATTGCATGTGGATTATAACATGAATGCATTTATTCTTTTGACTACTGCTGACTAAATTCAGTTCACTTGTAGCTCAGGCAGTTTGCAAGCAGCATCACAATCAAAGTACAGGTTAAACAAACCAGTGCACTTCACTTCATCCAGACAAAGAGGCTAATTCTCTTGTAGCCTGACATGATCTTGTCAAGAAGTGTCGGCGTTGCTGACGCAGAAAAATACTGAACCCCGATGCAGAGTCTAAAGGAGCAGGCAGGCGTAGTGGAGGTCCAAAAAACAATAGTCTTTATTTAGAAAACAAAACCTAACTTAAACAAGCTCACACTTACTATGACTCGGAAACTAACTGTGGGACAAAAACTCCTGGCATGGCATGGAAGAACAAGGCAGAAAAGCTCCTGGCATGATACAAAAGACATTCAACGCTGGGACAAAGGTGACTGGGAAGACAAGGACTAAATAGACATGGTAACGAGACACAGGTGACACACATCAGGAGGGAGAAAGCAATCAAGAAAACTAAAGCAAAGCTACAAGAAAACAGGACACACAGGGGAAGTGACGCTTTTCAAAATAAAACAGGACATGACA
The DNA here is from genome assembly GCF_020382885.2 of Scatophagus argus. Lineage (NCBI taxonomy): Eukaryota > Metazoa > Chordata > Actinopteri > Scatophagidae > Scatophagus > Scatophagus argus. The sequence continues at coordinate 21,266,368 of NC_058505.1, read as the reverse complement.
AAAACCTTTAACATAATACATGGAAGCACAAGACAACATGGAACATGACACATGGACAGAAATCAAAAGACAAAGCATAACAAAAACACCAGGCATGACAGAAAACCACCAGGCATGACAGATCTTCTGACGTCTTCTTCAACTTAGAGTTCTTGACTGTCCTTAACATCTTGATCTGGTATGACTGTCCTAGTCTGCTCACCATCTTTCACACAACTGCTGTGCTGTGTTGTGTGTAACCCTCCCTTTCATTTATCCCATATGAGCACAAAGCCTTGTGACCACATAAATTAGCCACATAAAATACAAAGCAAAACAAAACAACACAAAAATAGGTCTCACAGTTTAATGCTCAAAAGATGAACAAACTTCAGGTTAGACTCTCAAACACCTGCAGAATATATTTTTGTGGCCCAGTACAGCTGTAAGTGTAGCAATACCCCTGGTGTCTCAGTCTCTCTCTTCTTCCTCTGCTCTGTCTGTGTCATGGATGTATACAGAGCTGCACATCTGTGTGTGCATACAAATCAAGAAAAGTGTGTTTGCTTCTTCTTTAAAATGTAACTGTTGTGAAACAATCAGAGGATAACTTTATTTCTCTGTCGTTCATGTTCCTCCCTTTCTTCATTTGCTGTATAGCTCACTTGACCACCGCTGCTCTCTTGAGCAGGACAGGCAGGTCCAAACGAGGCCTGAATCGTCCTCACTCTTGTGTTTTATGTTTGTGTGTGGATTTGAGTCTTCTCCCTTATATGATTATCAATCCATCCATTTTCTATACCGCTTATCCGTCAGGGTCGCGGGGGAGCTGGAGCCTATCCCAGCTGACTACGGGCGAGAGGCAGGGTACACCCTGGACTGGTCGCCAGTCAATCGCAGGGCCAACACACAAAGACAGACAACCATACAACCACACACTCACACACTCACACCTAGGGGCAAGTTAGAGTAGCCAATTAACCTAATGTGCATGTTTTTGGTATTGTGGGAGGAAGCCGGAGTACCCGGAGAAAACCCACGCAGGCACAGGGAGAACATGCAAACTCCACATAGAAGGGCCCAGACCGGGATTCGAACCTGGAACCCTCTTGCTATGAGGGGACAGTGCTAACCACTGCACCACCGTGCCGCCCCTTATATGATTATAGATATTATATATCTTCAGGCTCTGGATTGTTGACCAGGAAAGAAACAATCAATCTGAAGACTTCCCCTTCCACTCTGGGAAATTGTGATTGAGTTGGCTTTCTGGATGCCCGCTTACCAACTCTGAATTCCTATGTGAATTTTCTCTTGCATTTGTATCCTGGTTATTGTTCAACATGGAATAATGTGAGTCTATAGCACATTCATGTCAGCAGATTTTAGTTTTAGTTTTATTTTATTTGTTTGTCTTGGCAAATGGATCTTAACTAAATAGGACAGTGTAGTGCAGTGGTAACTTAGACGCGGACTTCGACTTAGCGTAAATCAGCAGTCTTCTGTTCGTCTGAAGAGATGAAAACATCAGATGTGTTTGTGTGTGTGTGTGTGTGTGTGTGCGTGTGTCTGTAAACTATAGCTTGATTTCTATTGAAAACATGTTGCATTCAGCCACTGAGAACTCTCCCTGTGCTCCGATGGCTAGTCCAGTACTGCTACTATAATATGCAAATCCACAATGCCAGCATCATATGTCTGGATATATTTCCAACAGTATTAGAATTATGTCAAAATATGATTAGGCATAGACATCAGTATGACCTCTCAGTCATCAGTTATTACCCACTGGTGTGAGGTGGTGCCTATAGAGACTCTGTGTGTGCCTGCATTTTCTTCATATTGTTATTTCACAGTGTCAGAGACATTTCTGAGCATCAGTCTGTGGGCTTGTAGCCCCCAGCCAGTAACAGTGTGCAGGGTGTGAGGTCAGACTGTAGGCTATAGGCCCTATCTGTCTCATGGCTGTATAAAGAGCTGCAGGTCTGTGTGTCTGATTGGTGTGTGAATTCACTTAAAACACAGCAATGTGGTTTATTTGTGCTGTAGAACACAAATACATGAAACAATCAGAAAATAATATTTCATTTATCTGATTTACTGCTTTGTCGTGGCTAACACCACTGTACACTTTAAATATGAAATGTCTGTCATCATGAGAGGACCAGTGAGTGTGGTGGATAACAGCAGGTAACTGAGGTTAATCATTACTGTGGTGGGGGGAGAAAGATGGCACAGTCTGTGTGGGACTGAATTAATCACCTGACCTCTGAAAAATATCTATGAATATAATATTATATATATATATATATATATATATATATATATATATATATAAGTCAAATAGTTAAAAAAAAAATTCTTGTGTGATGGAACTTCAGAATGCTAGTTTGCACACTCTTGGTTCTTTACCTTTCATCTGACTTTGATGTGTCATCACATTCTGAACAGAACAGTGTGCTCTCCAACAGATCTGACATTCACTCGGTATCAGTACACACTCTCCAGGTTATCTGCACGTGTTTACAGTACAACTCGTCTGAAACTTCGATTCATTCGACGATTTCTCCTGAGTTCATCCAACATTTGATGACTCTGACCTCCAGAACAGATTCAGGTAGGTGCAAAGTGTTTCCAGTTACAGCTCATAGTCTTGTTGTTGTGTGTTTGCTCAAATCCTGGACACTAATCTTTAATGTGCTGTGACTAACTGATGCAAGTTTAAAATTATAATTGTGGGCCCAATTGGTCTTTGTAGTCCAGTGTGACACCAGCGTCATTTTAGGCAAAACCTTGTAGGCTTACTTCTCAGATAAGTTTCGATATAAGGTCTGTTTTTGTAACAGAGAGTTTCTTTAGGTTTTGTTCAAAGTACAAACCTTTTCAGACATGAGATCTTTAAATTCATCTATCTGTCCAAGTAGCAGCTTTTTGGCATTTAAACGGAGCAACATTTTGCACGAAGTAGGTGAATGGGGCTGAAGTTTTAATTAATATGCTTATTTCCTTTCTGGCCAATACTGACGTATCTGTCACATCCATCACAAATGAAGTTTATTCTATGATCCTTATGTTGAGTCAGTCTGAGTACATGACCATCGTAGTTCATGTTTAAGTCGCTGCTTTATTTTTAAAACCTACTGCAGTCAAAACAGATTATTTCTCATTTTAGAGAACAACATGCAGGCAGATCGTGAGATGAGTGTTGTTGTGGGGTCACCCAGGACAGGTGACAACTGTAGCAATGTTCACGAGGATGTCAGCGTGAGAAAGAGGAGGGCTAGTGATGATGGGATGCCCGACAGGATGCCCGACAAAAGGATGAGGTGCAGTAACCTCACCAACCCTTCTGAACACAGTGTTGTGTCAGTAAAGGACAGAATCAGTCAAAGGAGAAAGAGGAAGATCAGTGTAGATGCCAGACCTCCTGAAAAGAAGAGAAGGTGTAGCATCAGAAACAGCTCCAACTCCAGTAGTAGTGACAGCGGAGTGTCCCGGTTCTGTCTGCTCAGTGATACTGAATCCTCCTCTTCATCAGCAGACATCAGCTACAACACCAGCAGTGCCTCATCCGAGGAGGAGAGAATCTTTGAGTTGGCCTCCTCACTAAACACAAGCAGAGGTAAGCAGACAGTGGGGAACAAAATGACAGAACAACAATAGGAGTGAAAGTATTCATGTGAAAAGTATCAAAAAATAAGTAAAGAATTCAGAAGAAAATGTCCGTCTGTGTGTTTTCAGCTGATTTCGTGAACAAGTACTGCGAGTTGGATCCGATCGGCAAGGGAGGCTTCGGCTCAGTGCGCGCTGGCTTCCGTAAATCAGACCATCAACCAGTAAGTCTTACAAACACACGCTCACACACACTGCAACATTCACTGATCCTCAGGATGTATCAGCTATAGACAGTGTACTGTACGTGCTGAGCTGAGTTTCCCAGTCTAAAAAATGGGCACACTCCACTTGATGACAAAAGTCCATCTGTATGTAATCTTAAGAGAAAAGGACCATGCTGCTTACTTGATGAATTACTGTATTACCTCATGGCTTCATGGTCTCAATTGCAAGGTCCAGGTCTTATCAATACAACATGCTCAGTATATAAGTTGTAGTCCCGTTTACCTGAAATAGACGATAAAGTGTAGTTTTGTCCCTTAATGTCTGGGTTTTGGTTAAATCTGCTTTCACTAGCCAGACATCCACTAACTGCTAATTAAAACTAATTCATTTCTGGGGAAAATACAAAATGACATGAAATGCAGGAGATGCTTTCTTTCTTTGATTCTGGCTCTCCATTGACTCAATGAGCTTCGGGGAGCCGCACTAGTCAGCTTCTCTGTGCTTCTTCTGCCGTGTGCCAGACAGACTCTGAGTGAGGAACACACTCGTCTCGCATAATCACACTTACTTTTACACTGAGTTGTGTCTCCGTGGTACCTCTGCAAAAAGGGTCACACTCTGTGGTTAGCTTGCCTGCTTTCAGCCCAAGCTAGTTTGAGTTTTAGCTCATCCTTCTCCTGCTTACACAGTTTTTAAATTTGTTCAGTCGCAGTAACTTTTAATGACGTGACTAAACTTAATTTACATTTGACTCTGAGGAGCAGGTGTTCCCACACTGAGCTTTGTTTCTCTGTGCATCACTTTTTTATGCCAGATGATAATATAGCAGAGTGTGTGTGTGTGTGTGTGTGTGTGGCGGGGAGGACCTGTACACCTACATGTGTAATTGGTCACTTCTGTTTGGCTAACCAAGATTGCGCTCTGCAAACCAATGTGTGATGTCATGGTGGGTTTACACACAAACTAAACCATTTGAATTTCTGTCTTGCAGGTTGCCATCAAGCACATTCCCATCAGGGCTGTGAGATTAGAAGAAGTTGTAAGTAATTTGATCAGATGATGAACACCAGCTGACGTCTTTAAAACAAAATGTGAACGTTAAATGTGTCTTTGCTGAATGAGCTGCACATGTTTTATCTCTGTGTCTGAAACATTCGGTGTTGGAATTTATTACAAGTCATTGGCATGTAAGCATTTTTTTTTCTTTAGAAATGCAATGGGAAGGTGTTCGACATCGTTCTGGAGGTGGCACTGATGCTGAAAGCCACAGGTCTACCAGGATCCATTGGACAGTCCACTGCTGTGTCTCTTCTGGACTGGTATGATCTGGGTCACGAGATAATACTGGTCATGGAAAGACCGGAGAACTGCATGGACCTCCTCAGCTACCTAAAATCTCGTGGAGGTTACCTGGATGAACATGAGGCAAAGGTATGGACGCTGGGCGGAGAATATTTCTGTATGGGTGTGTGTGTGTGTGTGTGTGTGCTGCCAAACTCCAGACTTGATAAAACGGTCTTTACAAGAAGATCAAAGTTCGTAAAGACAACTAATACAGAACTTACATTGCTGCCATATTTTTCATTGTGTTGTTCAAGAGATACATTTTTCCTGACCTTCTCTTCTCATTCTGTCTCTCTCAGATGATCCTGAGACAGCTGGTGGACGCAGCCATCGACATGCACTCAAAGGGTGTCTTTCACCGGGACATAAAGTTGCAGAACGTCCTGGTGCAGTTGAACGGTGGAGAACCCAAAGTGCGTATCATCGACTTCGGCTGTGGCAGCTTCTCCACTGAGGCGTCTTACACTACTTTTTGTGGTATGATATCTGGCTTGTGCTCTTCAGTCATTTGCCAATCTCTGAAATAATGATTTTCATGTTTAAACAAAGATTCTCTTCATCCCTTCCTGTCTTTTCCCTCCATTGCTCTGCTGATGTGTGTACTAGGTACCCGTGCATACTTCCCTCCCGAGTGGTTTGACGATCACAAATACAGGGCCTGTCCCACCACTGTTTGGCAGCTTGGAGCGCTATTTTATACATTGCTGTGTGGACATAGGACCTTTACCACCATGAGCTTCATGAGCAAACACGTTCAGTTCGACAGAGCACTGTCCAATGGTGAGAAACACATGGACAACACCAGATCTTTCATCTTTTTTCACTGGATCACTTTCCACTAAAACCTTTCATCCCATTTTTTCTCGTTTCCCAGAGGTCAAGATCTTGGTGTATATGTGTCTGATCAGAGACCCTGAGTTGCGAGCCACTCTGAAGGAGCTACAGATGCACTCTGCGCTCAACTAAGTATCCGCAAATCCAAGTCAAGTCAACTTTGATTTTACGGTACTGAAAAACTCGTAATGGACTGTTCAATTTGTCATGTGCAACCTCAACTCTCAAATAAAGTAAGAAGCTTCTCCATCACTGATTGTAATTTTTGAAGAGCACTATTTTCACTGCAGTCTAAAATCATCACATTTGTGACCTGAGTCAGACTCAGTTTCAAGTTATGTGACCTGAGGGCACATCTCTGAAGAACACTGTATCTGATGTTGTACTGTACTGCAAATAAATGAATCATCATTTGAGCTGCTGCAATGGTCTGAATTTTCCCCAAAATATTCAGGTAAAACATCAGTGCTTTAAGGTGATGAATGGTATACAGATGACTCATTTGTGGGATGCTTACATTTACATGTAGGACTTGCAAAATACAAAAATTGCAAAGAACAGGACACTGCTTGATGATTTTTATAATTTCTAAATCTGATTTCTTTCACTCATGCAAAAAGAAAAGTGCATTGTCAGCACTTCTTGCTCAGCATATCTACAGTATGTGAAGAAACACACGTCTTGAGAGACAAATGGGACAAGTATGACCTTACAGGTTCCTAATTCAAAGTGTTTCTTAATTACCAACAGAACAAGTGTGATAACACTGAATCACTGAATCCAGTGGAACATTTCTGTAACAACTACTCCCGCAGCTGTACAGAGTAGTAATCGAATTAAAATAGATTATGACTAAACAGTAGTAATCGCAGTAAGTTTCAAGCAGGACCGCAGCAGGAGGTCCAACCACGATCCATGGGAACCTGTGAGATGAGAAAGCACAAGGACTCCAGGGAAGAAGTTGGGTTAGTGATGTGCATTAATGTGACATAAACGTGTGCAAAGGAGAGGGAGAGGAAGAAAGAGCTCAGTGCATCGTGGGAGATCCGCCGGCAGTCTAAGCCTCTCGCAGCCTAAGGCCGATTGATCCACTGGTGTGACTAATCTGTGCACTATTTCTCCTTTTTGAATGATGTTTGGACTACAGTGAGAAAGATGTATTTAAAAATCACTTTCTTTTACTTTTAAAAATGAAGCCATATGTTTGTGAGGTGTTTTTCAAGATCAATCAGTTGGAACCAATGAGCTTAGACAGGGTAGGGACAACAGAAAGTTACAGGAGACAGGTTAACTCACTGTCGGTTATGATTTTTTTCATGGGAAGGAAATTATAGAATAATGCCAGACTTAGCATTTAATACATTTAATCCTTTTTCATGATTTTGTTTATGAGATCTAACAACCACATCTTGATTTAGACTCCATCCTTAATGAAGCAACAAGTCTTAGGGAGTAGACATATGGACAATGCATGCATGTGCAAGATGAGCTGGTGGCAGTTGATGTCATCTGTTCACTTTGAACCTAGGAGATTGTACCGTAAAATATTAGAGCCTCATTATCCTTATTAGGATTATAATAAGCAATAAAAAATAGAGGTTCCTCATTCTAACACGCAATTAAACTCTTAAAACTACCTGACCGCAAGTATTATTGATACTTTAGTTTAATGTTAATAAGCCTGACTTAAATGGATGGAATTACGTTAGCCGACAATGGTTATCTAGTTAATTCACTAAAGTGAAAATAACGAGCCTGTGCTTCTTGTGCAGTGATGAGTTGAAAGTTTATTTTCACTTAAAATCATATATCTATCATAACTCACCCCGATCTCCAGCTGACCTGTCTATGGTTGAGTTGCATTGTGGGTATCCTAGATGACATGTGATTAGATGTGCTGATTTTCCCATCACATCTAGTCCCATGTTAGTCTCATATTTGCAACTCAAAAACAAACTAAAGCATAAAAATTGCTTATCAAACACTCAATCATAGTACATATTCAGAACGACAGTTTTTATTGCATGAACTCACAGTAGCAAGAACAAACATTTTTCTTTTAAGTCTGGTTTTAATTAGTTATTTGGTGCTATAAAAAAGGGGGTGGGACGTTGTGATTGACAGCTGAGCACTGACCATGACTAGGTCAGAAGGGTGTATGGGTGGGAAGATGAGCCCATGGCTCCACTGCACAGACTCTGGCTCCAAGAGACATCATCAGCACAGTATGGTCCTATGTCCTATGCAGCTCCATGCAGGTACAGGGCCAGGAACTTGGTGAATGTTTCAGGTTTGTATCCTGCCAGACCAGCTGGTACCTAAAGGGAGACACACAGCAGCCAGCAGCAATCACGTCACTTGTCACTCATCAGTAAAAACACATGTATGCTGAAGAGAGGTTTGACCCTGCCAAGCTCCTAAGCTCCCTTGTTCTGTAATCACACAGGATGGTGACAGTGTGTACACACTAAATGAGTAGAAATATTAGATTTAGATAGTCATAAAGGCAGATACTCACTTAAACCACACTGATTTAAACTAAGAAGATGGTTCTAATTTGATGAGAAGACAGCTGTCAAATGGCAGAACCTGGCAGGAAGTCAGAAATTCATCATCCTACCTTCACTTGCTTCTTCTTGATGAGTGGTCGGACTTTTGCAAAATCGTAGAGCTCGACATCATGTTCCAACCACACCTGCATGGAGCACACAAAATTAAAAAAAAATAATAATAACAGCAGACAGCAGTGAAGCAGTAAACATATTCTTCCATCAGGACTTTTGTTTACTTTACAATACAGAAACACTGATTTTTATGTGGCGGCATGGATCTAACATCAAAATAACATGATAAAATCCTGCCATTTATACAATCAACACTAAATGTTTGCATACACACAAACAAGGAAATGACCATATGCCAAAAACATTTGTGCCTGACAGTGCACAGCTTCCTTTCATAAACCCCAAATCAACTTGGAACTGTCTGCCTGTGGATTAGCCTCATATCCTCCCCTCTACATGTTCATGTTTAACCACAAACGATCAACGCAAAGCAGCTCATGAATGTAGCTGCATAGAAACGAGCCTGTCGATCAATAGTTGTTCACGTTAAATCAAGACAACGACCGCTAGGAAGATAACAAAAAGGAGTTAGTAACAGTAAGTATAGTGACTTACAAATACAATAGCTTACAAATCAGTTCATCAAATGTATACGAAAAGAGCCAGAGCCAGAGAGCATCATTATTAGCATACGAGGAACTATCTGCTGACAGCACCTATAAACATTCCATTACTTATTTAAATCTGAAGAAAATGATACGTTATGTTTTTTGGGGGTTATGTGTCAGGCACAAACACTCCCTTGGCTGGGAGGGGTAATTAACTCCTTTAATAATGATGCACCAACACATACGAGTCACATATGTCCATTTTTAGCATTTTGGCAACAACTATCTGGACTATTTTTTTTCTACAGATGGTGCCTTATTTTGTCTTGAAAATTGTGATAAACAACTATAATATATTATTATAGTAGAATATTACTTTTTTGGCACAGCTGAAACTGAGACGTTACACATGGTATTTCATGGTATTTAGTACAGGTCTACAGCATACTGGTATAGCTGCACATATTCTGCTGTAGTACAACAATCATCCCTTCAAGGTCACCAAGATCTGATGACTTGGACTTTCTTGCAAAGCAGTGCACACACAGCTAACAGTAAAAAATAATTACCTGGTTCTTGATGCCGTCATCTCCTGAGAGATCCGTTGTGTTGAGCTGGAAAACCATAAACTGAAAAATTCTACCATTGGACCCCACTGCCTGTACCGTTATAGGATGATCTAGTACCTGCAGGGGCTCGTTCTGACACACACACACACACACACAGTGTAAGAGGCAGAAAGAGAGACGGAGAGAAGGATAATTACGGAGCATGACGTGGATCAGGAACTGGTAATACATTATGTTCGCAGTCTATTTTCACATATTTGCTGAGTATAATGACAGCCTACTAAATGTAATGTATGTATCCTTACCCCATACAGCATGCGTGCACGGGCCAGAGCGTTTCCAAAAGCAAACATGAGCATCTTGGCTCTAAACTGATCTGGGCGGAGTTTAAAGCGAGCGCCATCATCTTCCAGGAAGTAAAGCGTGTGGGCATGAGGGTAAGGGTAGTCACCCACGAAACCTGAAAAAAAGAGGTCATTAAATTTGGCCTGAACAGTGGACAATCTGCACAATGAAACCCAGACACAGCCGAGCATTATTAGATCAGGCTTTCTGACATAACAGGGGACTGGGTGTCTTCTTACCTGTGCAGTTCATTTCCTCTTTGTATATTTGTACTTTCTGCAGGCTGATTGTTGGAGCCATGGGATAGAAGGTTTCCAGGTTATAATCTGCTGTCTCGCTCACTTCCTGTTTCCCAGAAACCACTGGAAGGGGATCCATGCAGTTATGCAGCAAACCATTCTGACCCCTTATCTGGAACAGGTCTTCACCTGATGTACAAATACACAAAGTAAATGGAAGTCCATTAGAATGCATTTAGTACTTTCACATTTATTATCATTTCAGGTGGCGCCAGGCTGTTCAGTTCTGTGCTGGCAATGATGTCTGTCTTTCGCTCAATCCAATACTTTATTCCAGACTGAAATAAGACAACAACTATAAGACGGATTGCCAGAAAATTTGGTAGTGAATCTTGTTATCCCCAGAGAATGAATCCAAATGACTATGTTGATCCTTTTTCCACCAGCAGGAGAATGATTTAATATAGCCAAGGAAAATCTTGTGAAATGTTTTAAATCTTACCTTGTCTATATATTACCCAGAAGTCTTTGCCTTTCTTGGCACATTCCTGTATATTGCTGCCAACTGTTGCTCAGTGGTATAGTCTGAAACCACTGGCAATAATGTGTATTGTGCCAATTACATGCCCACCACACAATCGGGAAAACATTATTCCATAGCATTAGCAGTGGTTAAAAGCTCCACGTGATACATTGAAATATCAGCACCAGGTATTCCAAAAGGTTGTATTACCTCTTTTCCATGTAGCTGCCAATGAGTATTTCTCAGCAAGGATCCTCCTTCCGATCGCTGGGTGACTGGACTGTAGAGCTGCGCACAGATGGAGCAGGTTGTAGAGCAAAGTGTTGCTGGGGAAGGAGCACACACAAATAGTGAGAGAGAGAGAGAGAGAGAAAGAGAGAGAGAGAGAGAGGAGAGAGGAGAGAGGAGAGAGGTGGATTTCGCAAGCAAGGACTGTGAAAGTCCTTGTTTGAAGTGCGAAATCATTTGACAGTTTTTGAGCTTGCAGGACCTGCAGTTTTTGGCACTTTTTTGAGAATTGACATTTCCCGAATGGTCACTTAAGTCTGGCTCCAAAAGCAGGTCAGTTCCGATCAGACCCCATGTTAAAATGCCCCAATTCACAGTAGGAATACAGGCTGGCACAAAGACAGCTTTGATCACTATAGCTAACATCCCTGGTCGTGACAACAAATTATAGTAAGATTTAAAGTTATGCATAAATTACCTGCGAGTAAGGGTAAAAGGCAAATCAGCTAATTCATGTCACTGTACTCTCAGCCATGCTGCATGGTACTGGAGCTTTTTGGAGTATATTTTCGTGCAAATTTCAAAACAAATAATGCGACGTGCTGTGTGGTTAACTGTGCCAACAGACTATGCAAGAAGTTTGTGCTGCACCTCTATGCCCATTTTTGAATTAGCTGGAAGTCAGGTGGAATCAGACACTACTGAGACACACACTGATTCAGAATGCCTCTTCAGATACTCGTGTGTGATGTCATGGGGGACTGTGTCCATGTTTTATACAGTCTACGTTCTCAACTAATATCACTATCTTGGCAAAGACAGGAAATCCTGATATTGTTCATGGTCACTGCTGGAGGGATACATAATAAAACTGAGCCGTTGTTACAGTTAGATACGTTCACCTGGAGTGTTGTTTCATTCACTGCCCACACAACAAAATAACCTTGAATACTTAATTTACTTGAGCATGTACATTGTTGTGACACAATACCTGTATTTCGCTTTGCCTGTTTTTTCCTCCGTCGTGTCCCAGAAGCGGGCATGTTTGATGGCGTTCTGCACGCGTTCATCCTGATCTGGTATCTGATTGGCAGGATTCTCTGCCAGCGAGAGCAGGTGAGGTGGCAGGGCAGAGATCATCTTGGATTTTGTCAGCCACAGAGCCTGACGAACACCTGAGAGGGAGTGAGAGAGGGACAGATGAGGATCTGATGTGACAAAAGGGTTTGGAAATTCCCCTCACATGCAGGTTAAAGTGATACTGTAGCCAACACTTCATGTGACAAATCAGAAGAGAGAATTCCTGCCTGGTTGTAAACTTATAATATGCATAAACATACACATCAATAAAAGGGTTTCTTGTAGTGAACATACAATATCAGATTTATCCAGGTTCATCTGACAAATTTGGTGTAAGGTGAGCATTTAGGCTAAGTCAGTGAGATCTGAAAATGACAGGAATGTCTAACATTTTCACCAGATAAATAAGAAGTAAACAACATCCTGTCCTTGTTATGTTATTCCAGACGTTACACGCTTAGAAAAAAAATCCGAGTGCTATTCTGATACAGTGAGAACAAAAAACTAAACATACTATCTGTTAAACTCAAAATGAACTTTAGATGTGTATTTAATTTATAGTATTTAACCTGAAACACTTCAAACACCAACACGAAGAAAGTACGTTTAAAAACCCAGAATGAATGGACCATTCATTCGTTCATTTTGCTGGATTGAGATACAGTGGAAAACAAAAAAGACATCGATGACAGGTTCCAACCTTTTCAACTGAAATTGCACTTTATTAAGCACAGATGTAAGACTAACAATAATGAGCCTCTGCCGTTATCGCGACATACTTGTGCAACTGCTGGTAAGGTATACCTGATTGTTTTAACACAACAGTGATTACACTGAAGTGTAATAAAGCTTAGACATTTTACCTTCCAGTGGACTGGTCCGCTGGCTGTACACATAGCACGGCTTCTCTTTGAAAAGCGGCATTTCATGAGGCGGGGGTGGCTTGTAATATCTAGGGTCCTTGTAGTCCCTCTCCCACTTCGGGTAAACCGGCTTAGCCAACCCCGGCACATAGTGCATCCTTTCGCCATAGGTGATCATCTCCAGTCCGGGGATCTCCACTGTTTCCTTGATTTTGCGCGGACGGGGAACCTTGGCCATCAGACAGCCGCTGACACTGAAGTGTCTCCGGCCCTGCAGGCAGCTGGCTCCTCCATGTGCGGACAACCGTCTCAAATCCTTCAAGAAAACGGTTTGAGAAAACAACGGAGCCGCCGTTTTTAAACACTGAGCAGTTTCTGGAAGCATGATATCTCTCGGGGTATTTTTTGTTCAGTTTTCAAAAGTAAAGCTGTTATTTTGACCTAAGTCATATCCTGTCAGTGAATGCCGTAACAGGACGCCGCCATGTTGGATGATCTAACTTCTTCGGTGACTATACTTGATGCAGTAAACCAGCGTTAAGGAAGGACAGGTTAGGAGAGCGCCCTCTAGAGCTTATGAGAGGAGCTGCTGGCGCTTCTGAAATTATACATTTCCCACTATGCATGGTGATTTACAGTACAGACAGTATAACTTGTGGGCCTATGCAGGGCTGTTGTTAATACTTCTGTAATACTAATGCCAAGAGTCTGAATAGCAGCCAAAAGTCAAAAACTTAACCTTTATGATTACTTCATCTGTTTTTTAAAAAGCCACAAATTAACAAACCAGTTTTTAATGGGTTATGTCCAAGAAAAATATTAAAATAAGCCTTAATAAAAACTACTATGTGTGGAATTTGTAAACTCCTCCCTCCCGTCATATCAGCATATTACATGTATCCATATATGAATGCTGCAACTGTCATTGTGATTCATTTTTATTATTATTGTAAAAGACAAAAGAATGTTTTATTGTTGTAATTTACAGTTCAAACTGTATTTTTATATTTATATTGAAAAGAAAATTAAACACTTACATAAGAAGTTCAATAAGCCCAAACTATTTAAATGTGTAACACAAATAAAACAATACAATTAACATTAAAATGTCTTTGGGGAATAAAGAAACACTAGCATTCAGAACAAATTAATCAATCAAAGACCGGCTTCACTGACATGGAATCCTTGATTTAAGGACTGAAAAAAAATGCAGAAATTAAAATATAGAATAAAAATTTAAAAGCGAATGGCAGAAGTAAGGCGACATTGAGGAGAGAGCTCTGGATCCTTGTCTTCTCATCTTCGCATGCATTTTACAGCTAGGGCAGCCAAGCTGAAAAGGAAGATGGCAGTTTTTCCAAGAAGAATCCAATACCATATCTGACCCAGCAGACCTACATGGACACAGATGGATGCAGACTTGTATTTAGCTACATAGAATCTCTCTGAAACAAAGCTGTAGGAACATACATGAAAAGAGGCAGATACAGAGGAAGAAATAAAAGAAAAGACATGGTGAAAATGAATTTGACAGATATAACACTTTATTTATTATAGTACTGAGAACTGAAATAAGAATCTACATGAGGCAGGAATAGTTGATCAAGTCTAGTCTCATCAGTCCCTCCAGAGTCCTGACTACAGTGTCACTCAACATAAAGTACCCTCATCTGTGGACTGTGTCGCAGAACAATGCCATTAATGTCTGCAGATAAAGTAGATACAAGTAAACAGTTTTATGGTCTAAGGACAAACATTAGACTTCTCAGTTCGTTATTATTTTAAATCAGAAATGAAGATAGTTTGAGGAAATTGTAGCAGTAGTTTGTCAGATCAGTTGGAAAATAGACAGTAGAACAGTGTTTCTGAGGACTGGGCCTCACTGATAACTGATTTTGATGAAACTGATAATACGTTATGTAAAAAATAATGATTTACAACGCTGCCTGATGGACAGCTGCTTAACTGCTGTTAGCCGGTTAGCCCAGTCAACTGGGCAGCTAGCAGTCCTATTAGCTGTCTCTGCTGACAGTGGTATAACAGTGAACTATAAGGGTCCAGGTTCAAGTCAGAAACATTTTAAAGCGTTAAGAAGCTTTAATTTCCACTAACTGGTGAGGGTTGTGGGGCATAGATAGGCAATAGTTAGCTGCAGTGAGAAGAGGAAACTGTCACTTTTCAAAGAGCTGTTTAAAAGAACTTCTATTTTTCTAAAAGACACGCTGAATGGGGTCATAATCCCACAATCCTCTTAATGTTTTATGGTTTTATAGACGGTTGGTCTGATATTTCAGTAACTGCTCTCCATCTACTAGCATTTCCCCACTGATTTTAAACATGCCAATATGAACCTTGTCTTAAATAAGCCCTTCCTAGAGCCCTTCCGAGATCTCTCTGTTTGAAGAGAATTAGACCCACCTGTATCCAAGGTTTTAGAAAAATATTTCTAAACAATGGATCTCTTTTGTGTACAGCAATCAAATTTTTGCCATTTCAATTCACTCTATGCAGCACTGAGGTTCAGGCCTCAACCCCATTTTTATCGCCCTTGCCTTCAGCTCAGTCTTTGACACAGCAGAACATTCTGGACATTGTTCTGGTCCAAACAGGCCTGAGAATGACAAAGACTTACTTCACCGGTTATCTGTGAGTATTAATTGATTACTGTTCTTAACATAACCTATCTGAGCATGGCTCTAGAGCATCAGCATTTATCCATGGATGAGATGTAGAATTTAATATTAGATTTCCTGTAGATATGATATTTTCCCATAACTTAAATTTCAGAGAATCAATACCCCTTCTGACAAGCTGCACTTTATTGCTGTGAGCTCTCACCTGTTGCACTGCTGTGCTTTTGGGTGCTGTCACACAGTGGAGTGCTGGGTGTGGTCAGGGTAGATGTTGTCAAGTTATCTGGAGAGGGGACAGTTAATCATGTTCAATATCAAACCAATAAATAAATAATAGTCGTAGTACAAAATTATGCAAAATGTAAACTAGTGAAACTTTTTGTCAAAATGCTTCTTGTCGGTTTTTATGTCATAAATGCTTTTTTTTCTCAATGACACTTTTATCTTATGCTTCACTTGTGTCAAACTAATTGTGGTTCAGCAGTACAGAACACAGAAACAGAAACCAATTTCTAATTTAATTTGCTAACAGGACAAGATTGTATGTTCTGCCTGCATAGCTTGCTAAGTAGCTTGGCGCAGATGTTTGTCAGCATGAGGAGACAGCAGCAGTTAGGGTTTATTAGCTCATTAGCATGCTAGACACGTAGCATGTTCAGCCTTCTTCAGCCAAGACTTAAAAATTAAAGTCATTTGGTTACTGTGTGTACTGTTTATTTAGGCTACAGCAGAGCCTCTAGTTGGTTGGTGACATTAATACACAGTCAATTATTGTGACATTGTTGTTCTAGCTAACAGGTGCTGCAGTAACTGTCTGAAATTAACATAGCTTTCTAGGCTAAGAGGCAGAGAGTAAGTGGTTGGGCAGAAACATGAGAAGCTAGTGTGAAAACACAAAGTCATTAAAAGTGACATCATGAAATAAAATTTGATATTTTAAGTGAGCCACTGCACTACTTGACATGAAACGAAAGGGCTAGTTCTAAAGGACTGTGTTGTTACTGTTCATCTGTATCTTACCTGCTATTTGAATCAAGACTTGGGGGCTGATTGCATCAGGTGGCATTGTCATGCAGAAGTAACGTCCAGTGTCTGCCGTTGTAGCAGAGTCAACAGTCACGACCACGATCACATCAGGGAGGATGGAGGTGATGTTGAAAACGGACACTCTGTCCTGACAGACAAAAACAGCTGTGTCACTAGCGCTCATAATCTGACACAACTGCTGTGCAAAACCTGAAATTTATAAACTTTGCAAAGTCATTAATATGTGAACTCATCAGGGTGAAAATCCATTTCATTCAGAACTAAACAGACATGAAGAAAATGCAAGTGTTAAGATTACACCTGAATGAATAGACATTTTTACTCAGTTGTTCATCTCCTAACACCTGACCATCACACTATAACCATAACACTTTCCTGGGTGCTTATAATGCACAAGATGGTCCAAACCATGGAAGTAATCATCATCATCATCATCATCATCCTTAACAACAAAAGAACTGCTTTACTTGTTGTAACATTTAGGACGTCCATTATCAAGAGTGCCCGCATTTGGCGTGTACATATGAACAGGTTTAATTTATGGCATTAGTTGTTATTGTTGCAAAAACCTTGAAAAAATGTTTTAAAAAACTACCTGATCCTCACTTTCCCTCCACATCTGGGAGACATGTTGGGGTTCTAAACACGAGAATTTACAGCTCAGGTTGAAACCCTTTCCAACTGGAAGCAACCTATCATCTCCGGAAATACTCACAGTAGGTGCACTGCAACCACCTACAGAGGACACGATGAGAGGAGGCAGGTAAAATAAGGTAAAAAAAGGTAAAGTTATAGAAATATAATCCACCTCTTGAGTCTCTGAAATGATCTGGAATTTTTACTGAGTTTCTATATAAGAAATAATGATTTTCATTAAATAACTTTTTCAATTACTAAATCAAATTACCAAATATATAATAATAAGTGATATTACTACTATTTGTTTGTTTGTTTATAAAAAAAATATATTGTACCTTCAGATTGAGTCCAGTACATCAAACTTATCACCAGAAGGAACATGTCTGATTCTTTTCTCATCCTTTCCGTCATCAGCAGACTGGCTTCAGTGTCACATACTTCAAGTGGACCTAAGTCCCATGCAGACAGGATGTACACCTCTGCACTTTTGAGCTGATAAAGGCTGCGATAATCATAGCAGAAAAGGTTGCTGCTGATAGCACACATGATAGGTAATGTGTGCTATAGCACCTTCTCCTGCACACACACACACACACACACACACACAATCAAACACTCACAGCATACCATAGACTAACACTAAGTGCACTTTAGTTACTTTCCTTTTGTTTTATATTTTAAGGGTTCATTTTAATTTTTTCGCGCTATTTACATGTGTGCCTTTAAGCTGAGAATCTTTACAAAATTTCCGTTATGCTCGCGTAATGACAATAAAGACTCTTGAATCTATATAGTTGAAAGTAAATAGCAGAATATACAGTAGAATGAACTTTAGTGCTGATGCAAGTACAATAACAGGAAGTCTTTTGTTGTTATCAATCAAGTAAAAAAGACAACTGACACTTTGGAAAAAGGACTAGGCCTAACAAGGTAATAATAGTGCACTTTATATATTAATATTTCAATATATAAACCTCTCCTTAAAAAGCACACACTTGGCCCAGAGGTTTTAAGCAACTATAAACCAATATCGAACCTTCCATTTCTCTCCAAGATCCTTGAGAGAACAGTCGCCAATCAGCTGCTTGACTTTCTACATAGTAAAAGTTTATTTGAGGATCTGACTTTAGAGCTCATCATAGGGCAGAGACAGCATCGGTCACAAATGACCTTCTACTTGCATCAGACGAGGGACTTATCTCTGTCCTTGTACTGTTAGACCTCAGTGCTGCATTTGACACCATTGACCATCCTATCTTTTTACACACATTGGAACACTTAACTGGCATTAAAGGAACTGCATTAAGCTGCTTCAGATTGGTCTCAATTTGTTCATGTTAATGATGCATCGTCCATGAAGTTCAGAAAACTTCTTGAACCTTTCCAGGAACTCAGGGTTTTTGGTTTCTGGGGATCTTGAGCCCTAGAGCAGTTGCCTGCTTTGCCTGGCTATTAACGGTTCTTATCCATATTCATATGACATGTGATTTACTTGTTGAATGCGAAATTCAAGATAAAAAACTGATAACCGTGAAGGATTTGGTCCATATATTACAGAAATGACTTTATTCAACCTAAATATGGATGCATGTTATTTTATGGTATTTCCTTTACTGTCATGCTTCTTTAGACCAAATATTTGCATTTTTTCATTTCAGTCGGATGTGTATAAGTGCAGGAACAATACATCGATGTACCTTTGTCCAGACTGCATACTGGTATTTAAACAACGTACGAAAAACAACCACATTAAAAGAAAAATAACTTTTTCTACAAATTAAAGTATGGGTGACACTCACGCAGACACACATACGCGCGCACACAGATTTTCTGTCGGTATTCTTCAAAGCAGGTTACGCTCGCTCCTTCCGCTTACTGTTCTGCACTTACCTTCTTATACGTAAATTGCGTTATGATCACTGGCGAGGCTTTTCAGCTGGTTAGCCAAACATCCACAGAAAAAGAGATGAGCAGGAAAACGAGACGAAGAAACTGATACCAATTTATTCCAGACTAGAAGAATACCAACCGAAAGAAAACATCTTTGGGTACGTTTCCCACTTTTTTTTAACTTTGCAAGAATTGTTTGTTAAATTAGCTAGGTATGTTTTTGAATGACTGTCTGTATGTATGGGCAGAAATTCAGCGTTAGCCAACATTGGCTAGTTAGCTGACTGGCTAATATGTTAGCCAACGTTAGCAACGTCTTGCTACGAACACAGAAGCTAGTAAACGTTAGCTTGAACTCGTTGTTGATATGATTCACTAATCTACTGCTGTGCATTAAGAGTACTCATCTGTTCTCTGACATTGTTTCATTTAATTTGCTAAAGTACTTTCTCCACTTTGGCATTTCAAATCTGTTTCAATGAAGCTAACGTTGTCAAGCTAGACTGAGGCCAAACACTCACACACAAACTACTGTGGCCTAATCCTAACTTCCTGCGTTATCTAGCTCGCTTGATAGTTTGACGTGCTGTAAAACCCACACCGTTTTATTTTCCGAAACAGACTGTCAGCTAAAGACGTGAACGATTACAGGCGTATAGTTATCAGATTGAACAGTTGCTGTTTCCCGAGTACTGAAATTTGCTGCAGTCGTATCAGCTAACGTTAGCTCCATGAACAAACTCGAGGTCTTTTAGCCAATTCATCACTTTAACAGCTTTCTGTGCCACAATTTGAAATGGTGTCAGCTTGCTCAGTTTGCTAGTTCACTAGTGCCCAAAGTATTTTTTAGAGATAAGTAAGAGGTGGTGCAGCTAAATTAAACATAGGAGTGTGGGCGGTGAGATAAGGCCATATTGGTAGAGCTGTTGCTGTATTTCCCCCAAACAATGTTACGAAGAGCTTAAAAGGAACATATTGATTATTAGGAGGTTTTCGTTCCCATCAGGACCACCGCTACTGCATTCACTCATTAGCTGGTTATGCAGTAAGGTGCCATTGATGCACAGCTGAGAAATCTGAAAGGGATGTACGTCTAAAATTTTGTGTACCACACCTGGCATTATCAACAACAATTAATGTAGACGTAGCACTAAAAGTAGAAATTTAGTAATTAGAGTATAACGTCACCATCAGATTATAGACAGTAAAATGTAAAAATTAAGAAACTGATATGAAAGAGCTGTTTGATTTGGGTCAGTAATGCTAAGGACAACTGGTGTAGGGTGAGAACATGATAACAGCAGTTGTGGAGGCTTCTTCATTTTATTTCATCGCTCCGGAACAGTATAGAGGAAGTTTTGTTAGTATATTGTGAGTCATTAATTAAGTGCATGTAGAAACTTCTTAGTGCATGTATCACTGCCTGCTAATTTATTTCCCATCTTAACCATTGTATTTTTAATGTGGTGCATGGCACAATCAGTAGATTTGTGTGGAACTCGTGTTTTCTTTTCAACTTATGCATCATTTACATGGTGTATATGTTGTGAGGCTCTGGGAAGATATTGGTATTTAATTTGGTATATCTGGAAAACTGTTGTGTCAGGTTGTTTGTCTTGCAGAGACAGTTTTGAATCTGTTGTCCCAGTTGCTTTGTAATTGAGGTCAGGTTTGTGCCCTGTGGCATGCTTAGGAACGTACACTGTTGGGTCTGTGACTGCATGTTGGTTTATTAGATGTAGTAAACTTTCATTGCTCAGGTTCATGTAGTCAGACAAGAGGTGAGCATGACAAAACATTGCAAACAATGACTCGGTATTGGATGCAGCGATTGATGTCTTCATTTTGATGCCTAATAAATACTATTTTCAATACCTGTATTTTTCATGTATCCATAGATACCCCAAAAAATCTAAATTTGATTTCAGAAAGTGTAGAGATACCCTGAAAGTCTATGTTAAGACACTGTCAGCTGCAGATGTGTTGGAGATGTAATGGGGTCAGATTAAAGTTTTCTTCCCTATAGCATTTGATATGTACTTAAAAAGAACTGAGTTCTGATACCAAGCTATTTTGGAAGATATTTCCAAATTAACTGCATGATTGTAAAGGAGGTTATTGTAAAGAAAGTCCAACCTGAGCAAAGGCCTCAATCTCATATTGTATGCATGCAAAAGTTTCAAAGTCTTCTTTTAACTGAGGCCACAGATAGTGTGTGGGTGTGATGTTGCCACTTGCTTTGCTCCGGTCTAACCCTGTCTCATATATAGCCTATACAGCAGCATTGATTTTTTTTTCTCCTCTGGCTGTGAGTTGCTCAATTTGACAGAGGCCTCTGTGGGAGGGGAAAAACAGTGTTTGACCTGCTACAGTGCAACAGCGGATGTAATTAAAGGAATAGGTCTGACTTCAGTGAGGCAAAAAGCTGTTTAATTTTATTATAGAATCTGATTTTGGCAAGTCTTGCAACCCTGTTTATTAAGTTTCGAGCAACGTAATTCCTTCATTTCATAAACTCAGCTGAGCACAGTGCCCACATAAACATCAAATCAAGTTCTCAGGCTCAGAGTTGATGCAGCTGCCGAGTTGTTGTAAGTTGCTGTTGCACATAGCTCAGAAGTGCTTCTGAATCCAAATGAGTTCACAGACTGGCATCAGCATCACCCTTCTTTTCATATATATTCATCAGCTGTTATTGGCTTCTAATATCCTGTGTGTTATTCCTGTAGTTACAATGATTGGATAAAATCCAAACATCACTGTCTGACTAGGTTGTAACAGACCTCTGTAGTTGTTTGTAAGACCACACTGTTGCATTATGACAAGGTGCTCAGGGGTCATGTTATTCCTGTTAATGACATCAGAGGAGATGCGTTGACATACTCGGCATTGTCCATTATCGCAGACATTTCCTCCTCCTCAGTGTTATCCTTCTCTCTGTGTCCTCCATGTCATTATCACGAGGAAAGAAGTGGTCATAAACCTCTTAAGCAGTGAACTATTATTCTGAAATTGATTGATGACAATGCCAGGAACAGTCTGAACATTTATGTACATTAGTATTGGCATTAAGCCTTTGTTGCGCCCGCCACCAGTGTTGGTGTCATGTTATCTCAAGAAAAGAAAATGTGAATTCTCATTGGCATTGTGAACAAGGAGGAAAAGTAACTTTATATGTGTTTAACCTTCCTTAAATCTGTCATTCAGACAATCTTTTGTGTTTTAAAACTGAGCAACCAACCAAAATATTTTCCCATTATGATTTAGACCGGTTGTCTGAATCTTTATAATACATTGTTATTAATTTCATACCTGCAAATGGTCTTGCAACAGGGTATTCTTACAAATGAAAAATAAAAATAAAACATGTTAAAGTTTAATAAGTGGATGTGATAAGCTGCACTCTCTGCCCTGTGCAACAGTAATGTCCTTGTGTATGTAATTAATTAATTTGACTTGAATTGCAGCATTGGTAACTGTCTTGAGGTTAAAGTATGAATATTTTTTATATTTACAAAATGTTGCAGTTTAGAAGCATGCATGTAAATAAAGTTATACAGCTGACTCAGTTTCACTAGTAGAGTCAAATGAGCCATGTTTTTATAAACCAGCAATGATAGCTATTTTGGAGGGCACCTATGGGCCAACTGCAAAGTTTGATTAATTTTTGAGTTGTGTTTCATTGGTGTGCATGCTGCATCTTTTGCCTGTATAGTTAGATCCTAATAAATACACATGCATTGTCATTCACAAGCTTGTACAGCATGAAGAGCAGGAAGAAGGGAGGGAGAAGGGATGTGAGAAATAGAGAGGTGAAGAGAGATTGGATGTCAAAGGAAAGAATAGAGCTCAGAGGAAGACTCAGAGGAGAAAAGGAAGGAACTGGAGTAGCTAGGATTGGTGTTATTATTAGACGATGGAATCAGAAACGCTCAAGAAACATGTCTTATCCTCCTGGAGGAAGATCTGGCCTGGTTTTCTAGAAAGGCCAAAGGTTGTTGGTTGGTTGCTGTTTTGAGTTTTAAAATTACAGCTTTTAAACTTCCAGAATGCTGTATGCAGTATTTTTAAATTGACTGCTGACTACTGGCTTGCCTGCTCTCCAACCCAGTGTCCCTCAACTGCAGCACCATAATTGTTGTAAACATTCATGAACTTCTTTTTCTCTTTCTGTCTCTTTCTGTAATTTTATTTTGAAATTACTGTGGTTGCTGTGCATTATCGGAAGTAGACATCGCTATCTGTCTAACTGGAAAAGGTCACATGACTAAAATGTGATACTAATGCAGAAATATGAGACTCCGGGATCAGTAACATCTTTTAAATCGTTTATTAAAATTTAGAAGATTCTGTATAAGTAAGTTGTCATCATCACTATTATTGTTTTATTTTGAGCTAAAATGGTTCAGGAAACCCAGTAAAGATTGGTATATGTTGTCTGAAAGTAGTGTGTTATACATTAAATGGTACGGCATAGTTTTGCTTAAATCTTTATTTAAAATTTTTTCCTCTCTATTTCTTTCAGGTGGTACATTGAAACCTCGGCACACAGCATTCCTCATACCTAAGGGCCAAAGCTTCAACTGATGTTCTACTGGACCAAGTCGTTGTGTAACATATTATCAGCCAGTGGACAAGTACAGCAGTCCAGAATTCAGGACAACATGCTGAACCCAACTTACCACAACATATGGCAATAAATCAGTACTATACTGTTTAGTCACACCCAAATATCCGATCAAAAGGGAAACCTCTAAACTTCTTCAGTTTTTGATAAACTCGAGACATTTTTGCTGGCAAATGTGTGCGCTGGGGTTGGGTGCATGGGTGTTTTGCTGACAGTAGGCTGTTTTCATGGTGGACTGGTATGTTTGAGCTTGGAGCTAGTGTAGCTTCATATAGCATGTTAGCTTATGGCTAGTTGTGTATGATATCAGATCAAGCCATTATCCTCCCCTCCATCACCATCTCTGGCCCCTACAAGGGGGGTATAAACCAATAGGCAGTGGGGCCCCCTTACCCTGTCATTTTTTTCATCTCTCTTTTGTTAAGTCATCTGTCCATCCACTCAACAGTCATCAGTTTTTGCTTTTGCTCCATCACTCTTGTATAGTACTGAGCACTCTTTAATTCAGCGTAACTCAGCTCTGGTCCTGTATGAGATCCAGTTCTTTGAATTCATTTCACATGTGCCCAAGTTCAACTTAAATTTCCACAGCTCCTTATCCTCTTTAAAGTCAAATCCAGTCCACGTTTTGGCAGAGCATAGACCACACTATTGTCTGACAGTCAAGCCGCCAGGCAGTTGTTTTGGTAGGTGTTTTGGTTGCATGGAATTGGCTTAACCGTGGAGAGGCCAGGCTACCACAAACTGATGGACTTTGACAAGAGGGGAGTAGGGGGAGGTGGGGGAGGGGGTGGTGGAGGAGGTGGAGGAGGTAAGGGGGAAACCGAGGAGGGGAAGAGGATGTCAGGGAAGACGGGAAGTCGATCAGGACATGGTGGCCGGGGTGCTGGCTCCAACTCTGGGGTTCTAATGGTCGGACCAAACTTCCGGGTTGGAAAGAAGATCGGCTGTGGGAACTTTGGAGAGCTGCGACTTGGAAAGAACCTGTACACCAATGAATATGTGGCTATCAAACTGGTAAAATTCTTTGTCTGTGTAGTATATAGTTTATGGTATTGTAGTTCCACACACTTGATGTGTTTAATAGTAAGAGGGACAATTTGTTAAACGATATTTAAGTTAAGATATTTATATCAAACTTGTGACAGAAAGGATCAGAAAATTGCACTTCAGGGAAATTTGTGTTTGATGGTCCTGAAGACAAAAAAAGTGTTTTATAAATTGTATGACAAAGAATTATTCTAATCAAAGCACAATATCCTATGCAGGAGCCTATCAAGTCACGGGCACCACAACTTCACCTAGAATATCGCTTCTACAAACAACTGGGAAGTTCAGGTGAGAACTTACTGTCTCTTTTGTTAGGTTTTGTACTCAGTCTGTCAAGTTTCAATGAAACTGTTGTGGCAAGCATTTACAAACAAGTAGGTATGTAGTATATACTCTAATGTCAACTACCAAGGGAGTTTTTGAGCTGGGTTTGTCAAGAGAAGTTCCATATTTTTCTTTTCGTTGCCTGTTTCTCTACGCTGCCATACTGATGTCTTGTGGACATATGTTGTGCGCTAATCCACATTTATCAGTGCACAGCACCCACACACGGTCACAGTAGTAACATGCGTTAAACAGAAGAAAATAGACTTGAACTGTAAAAATGCACTCCATGTTGTGTGGACTGGAGTTGGATCTCTTAGACATGAGTTAAACTCATCATAAATAAGATGAAATCATTGAGGACTTACAGCTAGACATAACTTGAAGATCAAAAACTCATGATACCACTTGGACTTAACATGGAATTATTTCACTCACAGGCGGTCACATTGTGTGAGCAGTAAAAATAAAGTGATGGATGTAAAAATGACTGTGGTCAATTAAATATGGCTGTTGACATGTGACAGTTTGTTGGAAAGTAACAAATTATCTCTGTAAATTTGTTATATTAGGTGTTGATCATTTAAAATGTCACGTAATGGAAGCCGTGATGACTGATGTTAGAGTGTGGTGTTCAGAATCAGAATTCTTTATTTGTCACATGTGGATGTGCATCCACAGTGAAATGAAAAAACAACACTCCTTTTAACAACTGTGCAAAAATACAATTGACATGTACAAATATACACAAATAATAAGATAAAAGATAAAAGTTAAAAAAAAAAAAATAGAATAGAATAAAAAATAAAAAATAAAGATAGAGATCTAACCTCAGTGGCAGAGGGAATGTAAATATACATAAATATACATATCGTATACATAGTATACAAGTATGCATGTGTGTGTATGGGGGGGTGAGTTAAGTGGGGGAAAGAGAGTTCAGTGTCCTGATGGCCTGGGGGAAGAAACTCTTCCTCAGTCTTTCATGTGTTAATACACATCTGTGTCCTGTGGGGCAGCTGTGGGTCGTCCACTTACCAGAAGGTTGGTGGCTTGATCCCCAGCTCCTCCGGCCTGCTTATCCACGTCTCCTTGAGCAAGAAACTGGTTAGATCAGTGCTTTCTCATAGTATAGCAGGCTCTGCCATCAGTGAGTCAGTGGGTGAATGTGGCAGTACTGTTATCGTGCTTTGAGTGGTCAGTACAACTAGAAGAGCGCTATATAAGTACAGTTCATTTACCATTTACATAGTTGTGTCCAACTCCTGTTTATCTGTTCATCCAGAGGGGGTACCCCAGGTGTTTTACTTTGGACCATGTGGTAAATACAATGCAATGGTTCTGGAGCTCCTAGGACCCAGCTTAGAAGATCTGTTCGACCTCTGTGACCGGACTTTCTCTCTAAAGACTGTACTCATGATAGCTATACAGCTGGTAAGACAAATACATAGAAACCACCTTTTTTTTAAACCTCAAAAGACTTGTAGTTTTATTGATGGATTTCTTTGCTTTGCCCTTTTTTCCTATTTAGATCACCCGCATGGAGTTTGTCCATACCAGAAGCCTGATTTACCGAGACGTGAAGCCCGAGAACTTCCTGGTGGGCCGACCTGGCTCCAAACGACAACACACCATTCACATCATAGACTTTGGCTTGGCGAAGGAATACATAGACCCAGAGACCAAGAAACACATCCCTTACAGAGAACACAAGAGCCTGACTGGAACTGCTAGATATATGAGCATCAATACACACCTGGGGAAAGGTGAGCTGTTCCCTCATGCTACATATGCAGACATGTACCACTTCAACAAAAATCCATGATCCATGCAATGTCATAGATGTCTGTGTGAATTTGATCACAACGTTGCATTTCTTCTGAGGATGGAGATGATTCCGTTTTCAAGGCCACCAGAATGAATGTAACAGCAACTCTTCAGGAACATTTGCTCACAGGAAGAACACATGTTGACTACACTGGACTGTTTTGCTGTTTTCATGGTGTGCCCAATCCCTGATTAGTGGACAGGCATCCTGACAAGTGGAAAGATAGCAGCAAATCCTCCTTTTTAAGCAGCTGAAATCAGAAAATCTCTCACGTATTTGCTGAATTAATTAGGGATAGAGCAGTTTGGTGTTTTCAAGCCTGATACCAAATAATAACAGATTACTAGTAATCGCTGCACAAAAGGCATTATTCAGGCACTTTGGCAGGAATCAGAATTCTTTATCAGAATCAGAATTCTTTATTTGTCACATGTGGATGTGCATCCACAGTGAAATGAAAAAAACAACACTCCTTTTAACAACTGTGCAAAAATACAAGAGAATAGAATAAAATAAAAAATAAAGAATGAAGAATAAAAATATAAAAATAAAGTAAAGATAGAGATCTAACCTCAGTGGCAGAGGGAATGTAAATATACATAAATATACATATCGTATACATAGTATACATGTATGCATGTGTGTGTATGGGGGGGTGAGTTAAGTGGGGGAAAGAGAGTTCAGTGTCCTGATGGCCTGGGGGAAGAAACTCTTCCTCAGTCTTTCAGTTTTGGCCATGCGGGGGAGAGTGACTGATTCAAAAGCTATGGCTTTCCCCTCAATTAAGGGAAATCCTGTAGGCTGTGGCTTGTGACTTTTTCAGCTGTGTAACTGGGAAGCTGGGCATGCTTGTCGTTAATCATACGATTGTGATATTAATTGCAACTTTGCAATCTTTTTGCATGTTATGGCACACTATCTTTCGCTGTTGATATTACTTGGAACGTGTAACCAATCAGATAGTGCTGTGACCAGGACATTGAGTGAGACTACAGAGAGAGATGACTGCACTGGTTATTGAATCTGATAATTGGTCAGGCCTGTGGTCAGTTGACCCCTTGAATAAATAGCTGAAAAAATTAAATGAACATTCAAAATTGTAGGTTGTTGATTTTCTGAAATCCCAAAATTATGCAAGGTAATGTCAATACTGTCACCTTTTGGCCACGCAAATATGAAAAGTAGTGAGCTGAAGGTTTTTGGAAACGTTTTGCCAAGGTTTACCATTTTGAAATGTCATTATACCGTTGAGAAATCATTATTGATGACCTTGTTAGTACCAGACTGGGTAATGAAGCATACTGTGTTCTTGATGATGAGTTGTTGAATTTAACATCACTAATTCAGTCTAGCCATCTCAGCCTTTGTTGATCTTCTGTGTTACTTCAGAACAAAGCAGACGGGATGACCTGGAAGCTCTAGGCCACATGTTCATGTATTTCCTTCGAGGCAGCCTACCCTGGCAGGGACTCAAGGTGAGGAGGCAGCCGACCAACAATCCAGTGTATTCATCAGTCCGGTCACTTTGTTTTTTGTTCCCTTTCCTTTCAATGGACCTCTGTCTTTGCTCTGTGATGAATAAGTTCCTCTCTGTCGTCATCAGGCCGACACGCTGAAAGAACGTTATCAGAAGATAGGAGACACGAAGAGAGACACACCGATTGAGGTCCTCTGTGAAAGCTTCCCAGGTTCGCATACATACACCTCTGTGGAAAAGCTGTGCAGCTGTTGCATGTATGCTCATGCTAGCATAGTGTTGATCAAAATGTGTGTGTGTGTTTGTGTGTATGTAACAGAAGAGATGGCCACCTACCTGCGGTACGTGCGACGGTTGGATTTCTTCGAGAAGCCAGACTATGACTATCTGAGGAAACTCTTTACAGACCTCTTTGACAGAAATGGCTACATCTTTGATTACCAGTATGACTGGACCGGAAAGCCACTGGTTAGTGGGTTTTGTGCTTCCTCCACACAGTAATTAACTAAAAACTAAGTGCTAGGTTTAGGACAGGGTCTGATGAGCGGTCAACTTTTAACAGTGGCACACAATCATATGACTCATCTACTTAGTAAACAGGAACTAGATAGACATGCTATTAACTTAGACCCATATCTCCAAAATATCAAAGACACTTCCTCCTCCATGTTTAAGTTGCTTCGTAAACTGTAATATGAATAGATCCGCTTTGTGTGAGGTCAACAGAAAACAATATTGTGGTTGAAACAATGTGAGGTTTGACCTCAGTGGTGAGGTTTGAAATCAGAATGATAATTAGTTTTTAATGAAAAAAAAAAGAGTGTATTGTACCAGGTGTCTGGTGTACCCTCTCATCAGTACATTATCCAGAAGACGAGTGATATCATATCAAGTCCACGTAAAGAAATATCATGTACGCATCTGTGTTTTTCCTTACTCTGATCCCATGTTGACCTTATTTCCTGTGTTTAGCCCACCCCTATCGGTCCAGTGGCCAGTGAGACCCCACTTCAGTCGAGCAACCGAGAGAAAGCGCCGCAGACCAAAAATCAGGTAGACACACTCATTCTGAACAGCTGCACAACACAATCATGTTGGTGTACATGATTTTAGTAGAATCTGAATATTTGGAATAGATTCAGTGTACTTGCCAAACCATCAAAACCAGCTTAAAAGCAGCGTATGTGCTGGTATAGTGAAAACGTGGACTTAAGTTATTCTCTTTCTCACACACACAGCCACTCAGACACTCTCTGCCACAACTCTTGTAACTTTATTGCAGCAGCTGATCTACCAACAGAACCCAGGATGTCCTAATTATAATGTTTAATATTTTTTTATGACCTCACAATGGCTAACTGTAATGGCATGATTATAGTGAATGTTAAATTGTTTACCCATGACTTGGACATTTTTATGTGTCTCGGTGGACAGTAGATGTTTTGACTTTGACACTGATCAACAGAAAAGCTTGAACGCATTGAATGTCGGTCGTCGTGTCGTCTGAGCTGGCAGGGATGGGTAAAAGGGATGAGTATTATTAAAACACTTGTAGAGTAGTAGTAAATTAGTTTGTGATGATGTGTTCGGTGCATGAAATGAAAGTTTCTGTTGACCAGTGTCAGAAAACATAATTATTGTGTCTGGTTTTAATGTTGTTACACGAAACAAGGAAAGCTCATGGGGCAGGAAAATACTTCACTGTAAGTGTTGTGTTCATATGCTGAAAGAAGCTGAGTTGCTGTGCACTGTGTTAGTGAAAAAGGTATGAAATATCACTAGGATACCATAACAGCACTCGTCCATATGCGCATTCATACAAGCAGCCCACACATTACACTCTCACAAAGGGCTGGGTGGTATAATCTAAAGTGTGTATACTTTACTTTTTTTTTTTTTTTTTTTTTTTTTTTGGGGTTTGTTTTAAATCTGCATAATGTAGGTTATTAGCATCCGAATGTGCAAATGTGTCTGTTGTAACATGCTTAATGTGACATAAAAACTCCAGTCCATTCTTTACTGGAGCAAATAATGTTTTCCACGCAATATTTTGGCCTATTTCACATAAAGAGGATGACTTGCTTATACCGCCCGCCCCTGCTTTTACATTCGCAAACACAAATGTGCATCAGTCCAGGTTAACAAAGCCAAAAGTAGTTAGGTTGTACTGCAGGTCTGCTTTGGACCTTAATCCCAAAAATCAGGCCCTTGGGGTTGACGTAGCACAGAAAGTAGACCACCTCCTTCTCCTTTTGCATGGGGCTTCCACATGTGTGCACTCTCACTGTACTGCACACTTGAGTGCTCACCCTCCTGTTGCTCCTCCGCCAAATACTGACTCTGTACTCACTGTTTCTTTTCTCTTTCTTTTTTCACTCTGTATCTATACTCTCCTCACCGTACTGCTCCTTACCCTGCTGCTCTTCTCCTCCATCTGCTCTTCTTCCCGCTTCTCCTTTACCTTACCCTTCTTCTCTCACTCTGTTCCACCCTGCTCCTTCTTCCCCTTTCCATGACGACCCTCCTCTTCCACCCCGCCTGCCCTCTTCACCTTTTCCTTTCTCCGCCAACACCACCATCACTTCTGCCCCCTCCACCTCCCTTCTCGTTCCTCCTGCGATCGACTTCCTGTCTCCTCTAGTCTCCAGAGGGGAAAGGCAGTGAGTCCCAGCCCACTCCAGTGACCAATCGAGAGCTGCTGGGCTCCCATCTCACTGCTGATAGGCTGGGCGGGTCTGTCCAGGTACTGAGAGGAAGGGTTAGCTCTGCTGGCTTCCTGTCTGTTTGCCTATCTGTCTATTTGTCTGCCTGCATGACCTTCTCTGTCTCTGCAGCAGGGCTGACCTCAAGTCTGTTTCCTCACAACCACAATTATTCCCCACATGGGACAATTGTGATAGAAATCCCAGTTTAAAATCTTATCTTGCTCAGCATGTGTCGGTGATATAACACGTATTTTTTTAAACTATCACTGCCTTTTGAACATTGAAATAATGGAGACTACCTGAGGACAGATGGTGATTGGCTGATTTCTTTATTGTAAGAGACCACATGATGTTGGCTGCTTTTTGTGAGTTGACCGTTGACAAGGTTGAAGAGGCTCGGTTTCATACTGTGTTTTTCATCAGCAATAGAAATGTAGAAGAAGTTAAGTTGCCTGAGATCGTATGAGTTGGTGTGGGGTTTTGAATATTTGTTTTATATACAAACTGTGACATGTAGGTTTTGTGGAAAAAAAAAAATTTGTAGATACTTGATAAGGGATCAAACCACAGCAGAGGTTAATTTTGTGTTGGAAAGTTGCTGTTTGTTGAGTTTAGGTGTGACACAGTCCATGTTGAAATTTATTTGGACTTAAAGTGGAAATAGACAACTTGAATAAAGCTTCTCTTTGTCAAATAAATATTGATTGTGCAGTGTAATGGCTATAGAAAAATGACAGCATCTCCATTTTATTGACTTCCCATAAACTTTCTCTGTGCTATTCTGTCTCGATTTACAGCATTAAGTAAGCATGTCTGCTATTGCACAACCAAAACAGGAACAGGTTTTTTTTTTTTTTGGTGTTGTGTCGAAGTCTCTTAACCCGTCTATTTGTTTCCTTATCACTGGGGACATGAGAACGTTGAAAAAGAACATTGAGTTGTCGTTCCTACTACTGGATCACTAAGCAACAAAACCTGCCTACTTTTACTCTGCCTTTTTCACAATACTGAGATCAGAGTTTCTAGCTTGTTAATGTTACTGCTGACTTATGCCAAGCAGTCAAAAGTCAAACCAGGGGCTGTAAGGAGTCACATCTCTGCCATGATGCGCTTTAGTAAAGATGACAAAAGTACCAGACACCTTAAATGGTCATTTCAATAATGTTCAACCTGAATCTGACAGCATTATGGAGAGGATCCCTGCAGAGATGGACCCTTTCAGACTCTTGAGTATTTGCATGGTAGCTGAGCCTGAAAAATTTTGGCAGAGTTGGTTGAAAAACACATTTCAGTCATGGCATTAAAGGTGTTAAATGCTTACATCAACTGAAAACTGCTGTTGTACCAGCATGTGTGTATGTGTGTGGTCAGAGCTGATTTTGTTAAAAGATTTCAAGACAGGTGACATCAACAAAACAATGGAAACACTGTCAGCCAGCAGAGGAGTGAGGCTTTTTTGCATGGCAGCAGAATAACTGTTTACCATGTCCTATATCGTATGGATCATTAACACACATTCATATTAATGTGGAAGCAAACGATCTTTTCCTTTTGTGAGGACGGAGAGCAGTCCACAGATGGATGTTTAAGTAGCCGAGTCTCAGCAGAGTAGCTGGGCTGTGTTTTTGGCTGGAAGGCAAGTGAAAGAAGAGGAGGAAAATGATCTTTATCAGTTTTTCTACTGATTGATTTGCACTAGAAGGAACCTTTTAAAAAACGATGCGGAAGCACCAGTGTGGAAGCATTTTGTTTTTACATGTAAACATTGTTTACAGATTTATCTGCCATAATGTGGAGGTAATGCAAGTCTTTAGAATTTTGTCACACCGGGTTAGGAAGTTGGTATATCTGTACTCATCCCTCTGTCTTCCATTTTTCTCCTTCAGGTGATGAGTTCAACCAATGGGGAGCTGAATACAGACGACCCCACTGCGGGACACTCCAATGCACCAATCACAGCCAATGCAGAGGTGGAAGTGGCTGATGATACCAAGTAAGGACACACACATACACGTTAGAGTAGTGTTTTAATATACTTTTTTGCATCTGCCCTTATTCTTTTAACCATTCTACGATAACCACAAAAATACCCAAAGACCGTACTAGCGAAGATGGTCTGAGCTGCTTGTGTGTTTGTGAACAAGACTTCCTGTGGCTTTGCTTTTGCTGACAGTGCAGAAAACTTCTCTTTATCTCTCTCACTCTAATTCTTCAGAAGTGCTTTCTCTTCATGCTTTCTCTTAAGAAAGTCAACATGTTGTTTAATGTGGGCATTTTTAGGTTAACTATAAGCAGAACAAGACAAAGTTTAGTGTCCCTCACTAGATTCAAGGGATCCATGACATCTTACTTGAAATTAAAACCCTTTTTAGATATAAATGAATTGTATAAGTGAGTGATTGTTTCCCCCCTGCCTTATATGTATTTACATTGAAGTTGGAATAAACACAAAAAAAACCAAAAAGCACTTAGTACATTGTCATAGGTGACTTTATTGATGTATGAAATACCCCTTATTCCTTCTTAACATCATGTCCATGACCCCTAAAATCCATCACTTCTTTATGCTCATTCATTTCTGTGCTGCTTAACACATTTGGAAGTAACTAACTACTAAGCCACAAAGCATTGACTTTATATACACAACATGAGAGCTCCACAAAAGTGAGGCCAAAACATCTGGACTGCCCCCTGTTGGCTGGCTGCAGTACAGGTCATAACCCCCCCCCCCCTTTCTGTTATTTTATATATTTCATATTACGCTGAGCTACACCATATAGGCAAAAATATTCCAACAGGGAAATCTTAATGCTTCAGCATACCAACACATTTTGGACAATGATATCCCTCCTCCAACTGCCCAGGGAAGGTCCCAGCACACAAAGCAAGGTCCACAAAGACATGGCTGGATGAGTCTGGCACAGAAGAACCTGACTGCAGAATGCAAAAAAAAAAAAAAAAAAAAAAAAAAAAAAAAGCCCACAGAAACACTCTGATTCTGCAGAAGCTGCCTCTGCTGGTGTAACAGTCAGTTGTCCCAATACCTTTGTCCATATAGTGTATGTCCCACTGTTCATTTTTTGATAAATTTGGTTTTAATTAATTATTTGATGTTAGAACGGATGGGGTGCTCATATTTGGTTCAGATGGGTGTATGGGTGGGAAGATGGCATCTCTTGTATCTGAAATATTTTTGCTTCACTTTTGTGCAGTGGGAGGAAGTGGAGATGTGTTAGCCATCTTTACTTATGCCAAGGCTTCAAGGCAGTGAGAAGGAGAGAAAACAAAAATACAGATAGTTGTCAAGCTTTGGAGAAACTTGTGTCTATGGACACACTCAAGAGCTCTTTGGGGGGGGGGGGGTTACAGGGTTTTAATTTACAAAGTTCATTGTTACTTAAAATAACTTAAATACAAAAATATTTTAAGAGAAAATCTGCATTCTAGGTTCAGGCTGATTTTTTTGTTTGTGTTGCAGGTGCTGCTGTTTCTTCAAGAGGAGGAAGAGGAAAGCTCTGCAGAGACACAAATGAAGAAGAGAGAGGAGAAGGGAACCTTGGTCTCTTGCTCCTTCTCTCTCTCTCTCTTTCTCTCTCTCTCTCTCTCACACTTGTCTAGCCCTCTTCATACGACCCTCTCTTTAACCCACCCTTCTGACCCTCCTCCTCTGCTCTTGGAGGTCCTTTTAGCCTACTGTGGGTTGGCTTGTCTCACTGGACCTCCAGGCAGGAGAATGTTTCCTAAGCTGATCTGCTGGTTTCTACTGCTCTGCACTGACCAGGAAGACAGACAGACAGACAGAATAACGCGTTTGCTGTTCCACCTCGGAGCTTTAAATGTGGACTAGCTGTACCAGCAGCGGTGTCTTCATGTATTTTACGAACTGGAACTGGATAAATACAAACTGCTGTGAGAAACAAGTGACCGGTTGATATACTGCAAAAGTCAAACTGATTGGCTAACAGACTGGATTCAGCTGGTTCACTGACAGACTGGCTACTTCCCTTTTTTTTCCTTCCTTATTTACTGGTTCAGAGAACGGAGACGTCTGTTTCTGAGGAGATATGGAAGAGAGGACAACGAAAGGATGAGTGGCAATGATACTGTTGGACCACATGTGCGCGCACACACATACACACATGTACAAACACACTGCTCACTCAACATAAAGAGACTTCATGGACACAGAGATGCAGCTCTTGCACATAGTCTATCAAGTTTTTATTCCGTAGGGTTGATGGACGTACACTGTGAGCAGCCTTGTCTATTTCCTGCAGCGGCTCTGGCTCAGTGTACTTCTCAGAATCATTCACCCTGCAAGGAAAACCTCACAACCACCAGACTCAAAAGTTAAAAAAGATGTTTATGTGAAAACTTTACTTTTTTCCCCCTCATTTTAATTTGTAACTAAAAAGACTGTCTGCAGTTTGGAACCTGTGTTTTTTTTTTTTTCTGTATTTTGGAGTTTTGTGTTTTGTAGCTTTGAGTGTGATCTTCAAAATGTATTTTTTTTAATAACTTGTATTTTAAATTTTCCGTTTTTTTTTTTTTTGGTTTTTTTTTCCTTTTCTCTCTGGGTTGGAGGATGGAAAGGCGGGTAACTCCATTAAAAAAAACCCAAAAACAACCTAACACAGTACAAACTGATCTTTATTTAAAGAAATCATGAACAGTATAGATACATGTGGTTGATCAGAACAGCCAGCCGGGTCTGAAGAATCTGGACAGAAACGTGATCATTTAGCTTCTTCACAACGGTCTTTTCAGTCCTTTAAAGTTCTGATCGCACTTCTGTCATGAATTGGATGAGCAGGTGACGTAAGAGTGCAGGATAAAATTAGAGAGACCCAGCAGGAGGGTGTTCAGACAAGAACTTAAAAAAGTGTCATACTGTACTTTTTAAAAACAGCTATGAGTGGGTGTTTAACCTAAAACAGGTAATTTATCAGAAGGCAGGAATGTGTTGCGCTGACTAAAAAGGGCTAATCAAACATCTTTTATAGCATCTTTGTGAGATCATAGAGGTCATTTTCAGGAAGATATAAGCAGTCTTAGTCTGGTTTTAGAACATCTGATTTATGGCGCGGTATGTTGAGCAATTCATTTGCTGTAAAATTAAATGCTGATTCAGTCTATATGGCAAATTATTGTGTATGTAAGTTCACCTTCATCTTCGTTTAGATGGTGGCTTGCTAACATTTGCTGACACGCAACATTAAACCCAAAGTTCATCTGGGGCTGATGGAAACGTCATTAGTTCTACAGCCAAAGTATATGAATTAAAATGTTGGCCTGATGATGTCACAAGGTGAAAAGTATGAAGAAGAAAAATCTAAATTAATAGCATACATCCTGAGGAGAACATGAATTTCTGAACCAAATTCATCCAGTGGTTGTCAAGATGCTTCATTCAGAATCATTGTGGATCCCACTGAGGTTGCCATCCTGAGAGACCTGCTGTGAGTGTGCCTGAGAACCACACAAGATGCAAATATGTGGGTTGTTTGGAAAAAGTGTTCTTTATGGAGCAAAAATGTTTAAAAAAAATCACGATTTCTAGGATTCATTAATGTTAATAAGGTTTTGTTAAAGGTTCAGCATGTAGGGTTCATTGACATCTAATTGTGTGTTTGCAGTGTGCGACCAACCGAACACCCCTCGTCTCACCCTCTCTCTGCTAAAAATGTGAGAGGCCTTGTCAAGAGCCAGTGTTTGGTTTGTCTGTTCTGTGCTGCTGTAGAAACATTGTGTACTCTGAGGAGAACCTGCTCAGCAGATGTGCGAGGCTCATTCTAAGGTAACGGCAACACAATGATTCATAGTTTTAGGTGATTTTACGCTAATGAAAACATAATTATAGAGATTAGATTCCATTTCCAGCTCTTAAGCCCCTGAAATCCTACACACTGGACCTTTAGGTGCAAAAAATAGACATTGGTCCTATTTTTATGCCTCTTCGCTGGCAGTAACTGCTGCTGAGGCGTTACATGTTCAAGTTGTCCGTCTTTCCCATTCTTGTGAATACAATATCTCAGGAACACATGGAGGAAATTTCTTGGATTCAGGTATGAACTGTTAAACTTGGCTGGTCGAAGTTCACTGTGGCCTCACGAAACATGTATTTAGCCATAACTCAATAATTCATAAGATAATCCTTTATTGATTCCCAGAGGGGATATTTGAGTATTGCAGCATCTCAGGACAATAAGTACAGGAACAAACGAGTAGCAGAAACTAGGATAGAAACTATGGTGTATTTAATACTAAAAACAAGATATACACACATACATTATATTGGGAGGTTATGTCAGTCTGTGGTCTCCACTGCTGTTCAACAGTCTGATTGCAGTGGGCACAAATGAGTGTCTAAAGCGCACTGTCCTGGTGCTATGAGTGTGTGGCTGAATGAGCTGCCCAGCTGCCACAGCTCGTCAGGCTTAGGGTGAGCTGGATTATCCACAATGACTCTCATGTGCTACTTATGAGGAGGTTTCCCCTCAAATGTCTATTAAGATAAAAGTGACAACATTTTACATCCAAAAGGTCAACACTGAGACATCTTAATGTTTTCAACACTGTAACTCAGGAACAGAAGGGCAGATTGGGACTATATTTTATCGTGAATTGGTGACACTAATCTCAGGTGTCCGTGTTGAAACTGTGCTGAGTGTATAGATGTTCTGTGCTGTTGGGTTGAAGGTGTGTGTGTGAAGTGTCCACATTTTACAATTTGCTTCTTTGTAGTAGCATCCAGATTTGAAG